>NW_022881614.1:21943216-22543216 GCF_003369915.1 Drosophila miranda
AACAGGACAGGGAGCCATGGTGCCGGCGCGCGGCAGCCATCCAAGGGTGAATCGACCAACAAACCCAGGGCCCGGGGACCGACGCCGAAGAGGAAGTAGAGCCCGATGGCCGCTTCGCAACCGCAGGTGTCCGCTCGGCGCCCAATCACGACGTCGCCGCCCTGCACCGCCGTTGGTTCGGGAGTTATGGGGCTGCCATCGACGACGACAACGCGACCACGGACACCGACGAGCACGAGACGATAATACGCGACGCTCAAAGCCTGGCGTCCACGCTGCAGGACGAAGGGAACCGACACCCACTGGCTCGCGGGAACGAATGGGACTCGCCCCTTTGGGCCGAGTGGAACCTGGCCGGTCAAGGTCGGGAAGCCACCCCTCTAGCAGTACACGACGAGGACGAATCCGTGGACGGTGCTGGACCACACTACTCCGACGTGTCCCACGCAAGCGATGCAGGGGAAGGAGTAGGAGTAGTAGGAGTCATGAGCCTGGGCTTCGCGCCCCAGGCGAACCAGCAGTGGGCACCAGCCAACCCATCGGTGTCAGATGACGTCCCGCCTCCCCTCGTAGCCGCCCACGCCGGACTACCCCCACAACGTCCCAATGAGGGAGTAGTTGACTTCGACTCCGAAGAGAGCCTCCCGCTGGAGTATGGCGAGATGGCCGACCTGCTGCAGATCCTCCGACTCCACCCTACTGTAGCCGCGGTGCAGGACGACCCGGAATGGGCAGAGGCTCCCCCCGAATGGCGGACCAACGCGCCAGGTCGGCGGTTGCCCCGGGACCTCATATCCAACATCACCGTATTCTTACGCGATCGAGCCTACCGACTGGGAGTCCGGCGACTGGAGGTCCATGACGGCACTTGCTTTCGCATCAAAATTACCCGCAGCCGGGCCGTCACCGTCACTCTTCGGCACCCCCGAAGTATGGAGGGGGTGTGAGGGAGCGTACGCTCCACCCACATTTTTCCGTCCATTAACTCGCCGGCATTTTCCCGTTGGAGGGACCCGGACCTACGTTATTTGAATTAAGATGTTGACTTTTCTTCGTTTTCTAGGTTTAAGCATTGACTTTTCAGCTTTAGGTTAAGGGGGAAAGGGGGAAGGCCACGAAGGCTACATGGTATTAATTTTATATATTATACGGCCCGAGGGGTCGCTACCCCACGTAGCTTATTATCCTCTTTAAAGGGGGGGAAAGTCACGATCACGGCGGACGCCACTGGCTTTTCAGAACAAAACCCAACAACAACGACGCAGCAGCAGCCAAAGAGAGAGAGAGGAATACACCAAGGACCGAAAACCAACGGCATCGACGCAGCAACGGCGAGGAATACACCGAGAAACAAAACCCAACAACAACAACGCAGCGGAAGCCAAAGAGAGAGAGGAATACACCAAGAGCCGAAACGGTAGCCAACAGCATCAATTCAGCGACGACCGAAGACGAGAAGCGCCGAAAAGATAAGCCGCCAGCGTCGACGCAGCAACGAAGCGCCGAAACAGTAAGCCGACATTCCTTCACCAGGGCTGTGTCAACCACATCGATTGTCTTGGCACCCGTATTGTCGTCCAGTATGTGCAAATAGACATTCAACACTTGCACTAGCACAATCGCGAGGAATGTCAGTGCAACGGATATCACATCGAACCAGTTGAACAACTCCATACTGAGGATTTGATGCACTGTTCTTTATGGGCTTTCACTTCGAAGGAATCGAATTCGATGCATTTCGATAAGAAAACGCCAAAAACACTAGTCCGATTCACCGACACCGTAGTCCGATTCCGATTCTATAGTCGCCGTTTCCAGTCCGTTCCGAATCGCACGAGAAAATCAAATGTGCCGAGCTGAGCGCTCGTCAAGCTGGCTGGCAAAAGCTTCGGCCGAAAGCTCACTCTCCCTCTTTGGCACCGACTGATCGTTCTCTTTCTTTGTGGTTCTCTTATGCACGCGAATTTGTTTGTAAACATCGAAACCCATTCGAAACTGTGAAAAGTGCTTCAGCGGCCAACAATGGATGGAAATAAATCAGGCTCTGCAACACTTTTGCTTTCATCATGGATTTATGACCGCCCCAATAATGCGATTTGATCCACTGCGATTCGATATTTGCATACCAATTAGGGAGCTTTGGTTAATGGCCCCGTAATAACTGTAATTCCTGCCCCCAGCCATACCGTACCATGTCATACCATATAATCATAAAATTTGATTTCCCCTTGAACTTTGTTGGCTGGTCTGCGATGTGATATGCAGAGAGTGAGAGAACGAACTGGTTGGGTTTTGGTGACATTCCAAGTGGGTCTATAAATCAAAGCTCGCGTAGTTTTCGGACCTATCTCAAAGGTTAGGAGCTTTTCCCTTCTATACTTCGCATTCCTCTCTGGCACTGACCATTTCCCATCATATCATCATCATCGTGATCACGTGAGAGTTTTGTGGCGATGATCTCACAAAGATCATTCGGAAACGACTATTATATTTCCGTCACTGATGTCGTTTTGCATTAGCGAATTATACAAATCAACTTGTTCACGTTATATTGTTTTTATTGTTTATTAGCCACAATTGATTTTTTAGACAAGACACACTCCTCTACTCTACCCATCCAATTAAAATCAAAAGAATTCCGTAATGAGGCAACAGCAAAAAAAAGCGAGGAATTTTATAAATAAACGGCGAACATTTCAGGGAGATTTTGATGAGCAGCAATCCCCATGCCCCATGATGAAGATCGCCCCGGGGCAAACAATACTAATAATTGTTTATAATTCTTATTTTATTTATATACGCCATTTGTTTATTTATATACATTTTCGTAGTGATGTCACAAGGCGGTGCAAGTGCCAGCCAGAAACAAGTTGTTGGCCGTGTGGCGTGTCGTATCATTAACAATCTTGTTTAGAGCGATGTGCCAGCTGGATGGTGGAGGGGTGGAGGGGTAGGGCCAACAGCTGTCCCACGTCTGACTCTCATGACAAAGCCAATGGCTTGCGACCGACCGACCTTCCATGATGGATTCGTTTGTTTTGACGACTCTGAGGCGTGTGATTCTGCTCTGAGAAAGTGGAAGGAAGCTGCTGATATTTTTGTAAAATATTGTGTAAATTATTTTCCCCCAATTAAGAGCAATGTACATGATCTAGAGATAGACAGATAATCAGTCGGAAGAGTGTCTTTGAAGTCGTTTCTAGTTAGCGATTAGCGACATCTACAATATCACAATTTTGTTCGTTCAGTTCCACTTTATTTATACAATTTTCTAAATTGACTACAATTGACTTAAACATAATTCATAGTCGATATTCACATAAAATAATCAAATCTTAATTATTTAGGCACCAGAGAACAACGACAACAAACTGACAGTCGCCTTGCGACATCAATATTATTACGAATTTAATTAAACTACTAAACTTAGAACAAAATATTTGGTGATTTAGCTTTCAACTTGAAATGTTTTTTGTTTTGGTTTTCCATTTGTGTTTTCCATTTGGCCTGCAACAAAAACGAACACGAATTTGAAAGAACATTCAATGAAAACTTGGCTGGGCTGATTTCCCAGTGGGCCCCTGCCCGCGGCAGCTCCGGACTGGAAGGTGCTCTCTACGAGCACCGATCTATAACTGCCGGTCTCCCATTACCCGATATCGATCCGATCGGTTTGCTAATTGCCATATCCCACAGCGGCTTTGGGGCATGGTCTACGAGTTGGCATACCAAGTGCTGCAATTGCTGGCCGTCTCCTCGTCCGGCTTGGGCATTATCCATATGTTGCCGATGCCGCTGTCGGTGCTGAAGCGATTGGAGTCGCGGTAGAGCGAGAAACTGGGCGGCTTCCGATGCAGGTGATCGTTCTCGCGGCCGTATAGCTCATGCAGCTTCTGACGTTCCTCGTTGGCGTAGTTGTTGATCATGTCCCGTATGAGGTCCAGCCAGTGCGAGATCTGGGCCGGATCCGCGGTGAATTCGCACTCCTGCTGCTTGTAATAGAGCGTGAACGACTTGGTCTTGGCCGAGATTCCAATGTGCTCGCAGGGATAGCGACCGTGGAAGAGCAGCTGCTTGCCCTTGATCTCCGTGTAGATGATGCACTTGTCGAATATGAAGACCTTGGCCCGGTAGCTGCGCTTCTGTTTGCAATCGAAGATCTGGAACTCGTTCACCTTGCGAAACTTGCCCTGGTAGAAGACATTGAACTGCAATCAAAGAGCGGCAATTAGATATGATTGGATGGGAGCAGCGGAACGGGAGAGCACGACCCTCACCTCGTGGCAGCCCACAATATCGTTAATGATCTCCGATTCGTTTGTGGTGGTCAGCAGGGTGCGCAGTCGCTTCTCCAGGCGACAGCAGGACTCAATGAGCGGCTTCATGACAATGTCGCGGTTCTTGAGGAAGGTCTAAAAGAGGGATTCAACGATATATCTAGTTCACGGAGTGACGCGACGAATTCCACTCACATTGATGAACTGCGTCAAGAGAAGGGGGTAGCGGGTCATACGCTGGATGGGCTGCACTAGGAAGCTATTGATGCCCAGCTTATCGTCGCGTTCCAGGAGTTCTGCAGAAGCAAAGAACGGGGGAATGCGGTAATTAGGTAAGACGAACTCACTCCGAAAGTAATGGTCAACTTACGGTGAAATAGTTTTTGTAGAGATCACAGAGTTTCAATGAATTCTGCATGTTCATGGTTCACCATGATCACGTACCCGTAGAAGCAGTTTTGCTAAACAAAATACAGGAAAACGTTAGAGAGTTCGGTGATTGAGAGATCTGTGGCCAAAACCTACATCCAGTAGCTGCAGGAATTCGTCGAACAACCGCTTCAGATCACGTTTGTTGCGCTGCAGCATCGGCAAGAACTCATCGCGATGGAACTCCGCAATCTTTTCGATATTGCCGATGAGATCGTATTTCTTGCCACGGAGACCCTGCGGCAGATCTTTGCGCTGAAAGATGTTGCCATAGTTCTCGATGCCCGTGTACAGATTGTTCACATAAGCCTCCTCCGTCTTGACCAGCTCCTCTAGAATGGGATGCACGCACTTGTCGCTCTTATCCCGCAGCTCGATTTCCACTTCCTCCTCCTTGAAAGGCATGAATGAAAGCTATATAAAGAACAGATAGTAGGAGAGGCTCGCGATCAATACTCACTCGTCCTTGGGCTGATAGAGCGAGTGAAATTTGCCAACGAGATGCTGATTTGTTGTCCCAATGATTTCAGTCTTTCGTCTCGGCGTGGAGCGATAGTTACTGTGGAGAATTGTGTGTCTTGAGTGCTCGTTATCTGCCATGTACATATGTTTATCAGTCAAAAACAACAACAGCAGAGTGTGGAAGCTACGCAGATAAGCCCCCCAAAGCTTATATGTGAGTCACCGGCAGAGATACCACTGATAAGCGCCCCGTTGCCTCCCACCCTTATGCAACTGAAGAAGCGAATGATAGTACGCGAACATATTTACATGAGGCATGACTCAGACTGGGATCTAGTCGGACTTATAAATCTGCCGCAGGATCGTCTTTTTAGAGTCAAAGATTTCCAGAGCGCTTTCGAATGCCTGCCAAATGGCCGTAACGCAGTAAAGCATGAAGTCCAGCTGCATGATGAGGAACCAGGAGAGCATGATGAGCATGAACATGGCCAGGGCAGTCACTATGAAGCCCGTCAGCTAGAACACATGAAAAACTTTCGAAAGCTGGCAAATAGTCTCAAGGCGACTGTTTCGATGGTAAGTACTGACCCCCTCCGCACAGCTCTCCATCACCGGCATCGAGATTGAGGACGCCCTTTGCCATTGATAAAACGAATCACTTGTCATTCTCTTCGGTGTGGGTTCCATATCCTCTGTGGACGTAGAATCGGCCATAGTCACATTGCTCTTCTGAGAAGTTCTCACAAGCGAATTTCTCCGACTGTTTGGCAGCTCCTTCTCGCTCCTTCTCCGCTCGTACACATCTTCCTTCACAAGCACCTCATTCGCGTTCTCGTCCTCGTCGTCCTCGTTCTCCTCGTCATCCTCGTCGGCGTTGGGATAGGTCCTTTTCGCCAAGGGTACTGACTCATCCGCCTTCCCCTTCAGCTCCTCTTCTTTCTTTTTGTGCTTTCTTCTCGATGGGAATGGATCGTCCCTGGTCCCCGTTGCCATGGACACGTTCCTCCTCAACGGCTGTTGATCCTGCTCTACTTTCTGCACCTCCTCTACCATTATCGAAGTCTCTTTTCCGTCCTCCGTCACATGCTGCCCCTCGGTGGGGTCGGGTTCGCTTCGTGCCGGCTCCTGTGGCGCCTCCTCTTTCTCTGGACCATTCATGTTCTAGCTGCAGCTGCTTTGGGCCAACCGATTCCCAAAGATACATTTTACAAATTTTGACACATTTCCCAAAAGTAAATACCCTCTGGAATGACTTCTCGGCCACAGCAAGCTGCTAGGCCAGTTGGCAGCACCCCTTTTGCGGGCATTTCCAGCGAGCGGCAAACCGGTTAGCGAAAAGTGCTCAAAAACGTAATTAACACTTTGCCAATTAAGCCTCGTCGGCGATGCACGAATGCATTGAATGCCTGCGGTTATGTGGCTTAACTCGCATAATTGGATTCTGACACCAAAAAGGAAGCTCAACGACCGCGAAATCTACTTAATCAACACTGTGGAAGGCTGCCCTGCCCAGATGGCCCTCAGTGTCGGGCAGGGCCAAGGAAACATAGAAAACTCTCTCTGGTGCAACTATCTCTGCCCCCCGCAGTTCTGTTTATCACTTACCTTGGAAAGTCCTGATCATTGCGCATTTGCAGCGGCAATGTGTGGCTCGCCGCTGGTTGATCGACGCTGATCGAACGCTGCACCTGCTGGTTACTCGACTCATCTTCGGGATCTACGACATGGCTGGGCAAGACCTCGGAGGCGCTCTCGGCGAGTACGTACTCCCTGGTTGCATGTGGATCCGTTTCAAAGTCCGATATCTGGTCCACTTCGTCCTCGGAGCGCACCTCGCTAATGCTGCTATTCGTGGTGCCGGGAGTGCTGGGTATGGAGCTGCTCCGACTGCCGGCCAGACCAGGAAGGCGGATGCGTCGTGGTGGTGTGGCCGGGGGCGTCCCATGCTCCCCCGCATGGTCCTCGAATGACGGCGGTGATTCTCGAGCAACTTCAGGCTATGTCTCTCCTGGCTAAGGTATCCAATGGTCGTCTTCAGCGTCTCGAAGCGCTGCACCTTTTGGCGGACATCGAGCCACGCGGGATCTGGCGTTGTGGGTGTCATGGGTATCTGCGGCGCGCTCTCGCCCTCCACCTCTACCTTGGGCTCGCGCATTTTGAGCAGAGAGCGACGCTGGAACGCACTCTCCGTATCGGAGTTGACCAAGTAGGAGAGCTGGAATGAGCTGGAGCTGCTGCTCACGGCACTGTCGCGTTGTCTGGCACCGTCGGCGTCCATGTTGGTACTGGGGTGGCGCTCCTGCTCCGCCGCCTGCTGCCTGATGCGGCGACGAGAGTTGCACTTGTTATACCCGATACTCAAAATGAGTATTGGGGTATATTAGATTTGTGGTAAAAGTGGATGTGTGTAACGTCCAGAAGGAATCGTTTCCGACCCCATAAAGTATATATATTCTTGATCAGCATCAATAGCCGAGTCGATTGAGCCATGTCTGTCTGTCCGTCTGTCCGTCTGTCCGTCCGTCCGTCTGTCCGTCTGTCCGTCCCCTTCAGCGCCTAGTGCTCAAAGACTATAAGAGCTAGAGCAATAGTGTTGGGTAAACATTGCTCATTTTGGTGAACATGTTCACTTGTTCTTTTTTAGTAAGTGAGTCAACTCACTCATATTGCTCACTTGCTCACTTGCTCTCTTAGATTGCTCAGTTACTCACTTGTTCACTTGCTCAGTTGTTCACTTGCTCAGTTGCTCAATTGATCACTTGCTCAGTTGCTGACTTGCTCAGTTGTTCACTATTCATGCACAGAACCCTAAGCACCACAGACTTTCACACAAATAAAATACGTTACATTTCAATATTAATCAAACATTTATAACTAAAAACGAGGGGGAACGTTGTGAGTTGCTGCGGACACCGCAACTCTACAGTTATACCCGATACTAAGTCAGTATGGCTCTCCTCCGGCAGACGCCGCTAATATTAAACGACACGACAAGGAGTGCGTGCGAGAGAGACAGAAAATCAGTCTGAGCGTGACGTCGGGTGCTGCGTAGCCAGTGCAAATTGATTTGTTCCTTTTGGCTATAAAAATGATCTGATCTGATCCAGATTCAGCAATCTGATATATATGATCGGCATAGCGTCATATCTCCGACGACATATCTCCGCCCAGTACATTTTGCCGGCGGAATTATGTCGCTTTTTTTCTGGCGGACTTATGTCGTTTGAAAGCGTCATATCTCCGCTCGGAGATATGACGTTTTGAAACGACATATCTCCGCCGTGTCACAAACCACATATCTCCGCGCGGAGATATGACGTTTTGAAACGACATATCTCCGCCGTTCCACAAACGACATATCTCCGCGCGGAGCTATGACGCTTAGAAGCGACATATCTCCGCGCAGCGATTTTGAGCAAATTATGCCGATACACCATCAAAAAATACAAAAAAAAACAAAAAAACAAAACAAAAGGAACGAGGGGGAACGTTGTGAGTTGCTGCGGACACCGCAACTCTACGGTTATACCCGATACTAAGTCAGTATGGCTCTCCTCCGGCAGACGCCGCTAATATTAAACGATTTGGGGCGTGGGGCGAAATTTTGAGATATACGTTTTATAGTGAGATCTAACAGGAGTGCGGATACCAAATTTGGTTACTATAGCCTTAATAGTCTCTGAGATTTGTGAATATCCCCAGATTTTCATCCTTTGCGGGGGCGGAAGGGGGTGTGGCGAAATTTTGAAACAAACTCGTCTCGGTCCGATATATTAGGAGTGTGAATACCAAATTTGGTTGCTCTAGCTTTTGTAGTCTCTGAGATCTAGGCGCTAATGTTTTACTCTAAGCAAAGCCGCCTATGCTACGTGTGTGTTAGAGAGAGACAGGGCGAGAAAAAATGAAATTGTTTTCTTGATGCTGGCTATAATAATAATACGATCCAATTCAGATTCCGCAGTCTTGAAGATATGGTCATTCTCTACAACTCTACGTTTTTGGTTTTCTCATATCTTTAAAATTGTGGATGCCACAGATTTTCGTCCTTTGTGGGGGCGAAAGTGGGCGGGGTGAAGTTTTGAAATATTTTTGTAGCAGTGACATATCACAGAAGTCTGGACCCAAAACATCGTTGCTCTAGCTCTTATAGTCTTTGAGCACTAGGCGCTGAAGGGGACGGACAGACGGACAGACGGACGGACGGACAGACAGACAGGACTCAATCGACTCGGCTATTGATGCTGATCAAGAATATATATACTTTATGGGGTCGGAAACGATTCCTTCTGGACGTTACACACATCTAATATACCCCAATACTCATTTTGAGTATCGGGTATAACGAGGGGGAACGTTGTGAGTTGCTGCGGACACCGCAACTCTACGGTTATACCCGATACTAAGTCAGTATGGCTCTCCTCTGGCAGACGCCGCTAATATTAAACGACACGACAAAGAGTGCGTGCGAGAGAGACAGAAAATCAGTCTGAGCGTGACGTCGGACGCTGCGCGGCCACTCCAAATTGATTTCTTGCTTTTGGCTACAAAAATGATCCGATCTGATCCAGATTCAGCAATCTGATAGATATGGTCGTTATCTATGATTCTGCGTTTTTAGTTTTCTCGAATGTGCAATATTGTGGATGCAACAGATTTTCGTCCTTTGTGGGGGCGGAAGGGTGTGGGGCGAAATTTTGATATATACGTTTTATAGTGAGATCTAACAGGAGTGCGGTTACTAAATTTGGTTACTCTAGCCTTAATAGTCTCTGAGATTTTTGAATATCCCCAGATTTTCGTCCTTTGCGGGGGCGGAAGGGGGTGTGGCGAAATTTTGAAACAAACTCGTCTCGGTCCGATATATTAGGAGTGTGGATACCAAATTTGGTTGCTCTAGCTTTTGTAGTCTCTGAGATCTAGGCGCTAATGTTTTCCTCTAAGCAAAGCCGCCTATGCTACGTGTGTGTTAGAGAGAGACAGGGCGAGAAAAAATGAAATTGTTTTCTTGATGCTGGCTATAATAATTATACGATCTGGTTCAGATTTTGCACTCTAGAAGATATAGTCATCTTCTACAATTCAACGTTTTTGGTTTTCTCATATCTTTAAAATTGTGGATGCCACAGATTTTCGTCCTTTGTGGGGGCGAAAGTGGGCGGGGTGAAGTTTTGAAATATTTTTGTAGCAGTGACATATCACAGAAGTCTGGATCCAAAACATCGTTGCTCTAGCTCTTATAGTCTTTGAGCACTAGGCGCTGAAGGGGACGGACAGACGGACAGACGGACGGACGGACAGACAGACAGGACTCAATCGACTCGGCTATTGATGCAGATCAAGAATATATATACTTTATGGGGTCGGAAACGATTCCTTCTGGACGTTACACACATCTAATATACCCCAATACTCATTTTGAGTATCGGGTATAACGAGGGGGAACGTTGTGAGTTGCTGCGGACACCGCAACTCTACGGTTATACCCGATACTAAGTCAGTACGGCTCTCCTCCGGCAGACGCCGCTAATATTAAACGACACGACAAAGAGTGCGTGCGAGAGAGACAGAAAATCAGTCTGAGCGTGACGTCGGGCGCTGCGTAGCCACTGCAAATTGATTTGTTCCTATTGGCTATAAAAATGATCTGATCTGATCCAGATTCAGCAATCTGATAGATATGGGCGTTATCTATGATTCTGCGTTTTTAGTTTTCTCGAATGTGCAATATTGTGGATGCAACAGATTTTCGTCTTTTGTGGGGGCGGAAGGGGGTGGGGCGAAATTCTGAGATATACGTTTTATAGTGAGATCTAACAGGAGTGCGGATACTAATTTTGGTTACTCTAGCGTTAATAGTCTTTGAGATTTGTGAATATCCCCAGATTTTCGACCTTTGCGGGGGCGGAAGGGGGTGTGGCGAAATTTTGAAACAAACTCGTCCCGGTCCGATATATAAGGAGTGTGGATACCCAATTTGGTTGCTCTAGCTTTTGTAGTCTCTGAGATCTAGGCGCTAATGTTTTACTCTAAGCAAAGCCGCCTATGCTACGTGTGTGTTAGAGAGAGACAGGGCGAGAAAAAATGAAATTGTTTTCTTGATGCTGGCTATAATAATAATACGATCCAATTCAGATTCCGCAGTCTTAAAGATATGGTCATTCTCTACAATTCTACGTTTTTGGTTTTCTCATATCTTTAAAATTGTGGATGCCACAGATTTTCGTCCTTTGTGGGGGCGCAGTGTGTCCTTTGTAGCAGTGACATATTACAGAAGTCTGGATCCAAAACATCGTTGCTCTCGCTCTTATAGTCTTTGAGCACTAGGCGCTGAAGGGGACGGACAGACGGACAGACGGACGGACGGACAGACGGACAGACAGACATGGCTCAATCGACTCGGCTATTGATGCTGATCAAGAATATATATACTTTATGGGGTCGGAAACGATTCCTTTTGGACGTTACACACATCCACTTTTACCACAAATCTAATATACCCCAATACTCATTTTGAGTATCGGGTATAAAAACGAGGGGGAACGTTGTGAGTTGCTGCGGACACCGCAACTCTACGGTTATACCCGATACTAAGTCAGTATGGCTCTCCTCTGGCAGACGCAGCTAATATTAAACGACACGACAAAGAGTGCGTGCGAGAGAGACAGAAAATCAGTCTGAGCGTGACATCGGACGCTGCGCGCCCACTGCAAATTGATTTCTTGCTTTTGGCTACAAAAATGATCCGATCTGATCCAGATTCAGCAATCTGATAGATATGTTTGTTATCTATGATTCTGCGTTTTTAGTTTTCTCGAATGTGCAATATTGTGGATGCAACAGATTTTCGTCCTTTGTGGGGGCGGAAGGGGGTGGGGCGAAATTTTGATATATACGTTTTATAGTGAGATCTAACAGGAGTGCGGTTACTAAATTTGGTTACTTTAGCGTTAATAGTCTTTGAGATTTGTGAATATCCCCAGATTTTCGTCCTTTGCGGGGGCGGAAGGGGGTGTGGCGAAATTTTGAAACAAACTCGTCTCGGTCCGATATATTAGGAGTGTGGATACCAAATTTGGTTGCTCTAGCTTTTGTAGTCTCTGAGATCTAGGCGCTAATGTTTTACTCTAAGCAAAGCCGCCTATGCTACGTGTCTGTTGGAGAGAGACAGGTCGAGAAAAAATGAAATTGTTTTCTTGATGCTGCCTATAATCATTATACGATCTGATGGAGATTTTACACTCTAGAACATATAGTCATTCTCTACAATTCTACGTTTTTGGTTTAAAATTGTGGATGCCACAGATTTTCGTCATTTGTGGGGGCGGAAGTGGGCGGGGCGAAGTTTTGAAATATTTTTGTAGCAGTGACATATCAGAGAAGTCTGGATCCAACACATCGTTGCTCTAGCTCTTATAGTCTTTGAGCACTAGGCGCTGAAGGGGACGGACAGACGGACAGACGGACAGACGGACGGACGGACGGACGGACAGACAGACAGGACTCAATCGACTTGGCTATTGATGCTGATCAAGAATATATATACTTTATGGGGTCGGAAACGATTCCTTCTGGACGTTACACACATCCACTTTTACCACAAATCTAATATACCCCAATACTCATTTTGAGTATCGGGTATAACGAGGGGGAACGTTGTGAGTTGCTACGGACACCGCAACTCTACGGTTATACCCGATACTAAGTCAGTACGGCTCTCCTCCGGCAGACGCCGCTAATATTAAACGACACGACAAAGAGTGCGTGCGAGAGAGACAGAAAATCAGTCTGAGCGTGACGTCGGGCGCTGCGTAGCCACTGCAAATTGATTTGTTCCCATTGGCTATAAAAATGATCTGATCTGATCCAGATTCAGCAATCTGATAGATATGGTCGTTATCTATGATTCTGCGTTTTTAGTTTTCTCGAATGTGCAATATTGTGGATGCAACAGATTTTCGTCTTTTGTGGGGGCGGAAGGGGGTGGGGCGAAATTTTGAGATATACTTTTTATAGTGAGATCTAACAGGAGTGCGGATACTAATTTTGGTTACTCTAGCGTTAATAGTCTTTGAGATTTGTGAATATCCCCAGATTTTCGTCCTTTGCGGGGGCGGAAGGGGATGTGGCGAAATTTTGAAACAAACTCGTCCCGGTCCGATATATAAGGAGTGTGGATAACCAATTTGGTTGCTCTAGCTTTTGTAGTCTCTGAGATCTAGGCGCTAATGTTTTACTCTAAGCAAAGCCGCCTATGCTACGTGTGTGTTAGAGAGAGACAGGGCGAGAAAAAATGAAATTGTTTTCTTGATGCTGGCTATAATAATAATACGATCCAATTCAGATTCCGCAGTCTTAAAGATATGGTCATTCTCTACAATTCTACGTTTTTGGTTTTCTCATATCTTTAAAATTGTGGATGCCACAGATTTTCGTCCTTTGTGGGGGCGCAGTGTGTCCTTTGTAGCAGTGACATATTACAGAAGTCTGGATCCAAAACATCGTTGCTCTCGCTCTTATAGTCTTTGAGCACTAGGCGCTGAAGGGGACGAACAGACGGACAGACGGACGGACGGACAGACGGACAGACAGACAGGGCTCAATCGACTCGGCTATTGATGCTGATCAAGAATATATATACTTTATGGGGTCGGAAACGATTCCTTTTGGACGTTACACACATCCACTTTTACCACAAATCTAATATACCCCAATACTCATTTTGAGTATCGGGTATAAAAACGAGGGGGAACGTTGTGAGTTGCTGCGGACACCGCAACTCTACGGTTATACCCGATACTAAGTCAGTATGGCTCTCCTCTGGCAGACGCAGCTAATATTAAACGACACGACAAAGAGTGCGTGCGAGAGAGACAGAAAATCAGTCTGAGCGTGACATCGGACGCTGCGCGCCCACTGCAAATTGATTTCTTGCTTTTGGCTACAAAAATGATCCGATCTGATCCAGATTCAGCAATCTGATAGATATGTTTGTTATCTATGATTCTGCGTTTTTAGTTTTCTCGAATGTGCAATATTGTGGATGCAACAGATTTTCGTCCTTTGTGGGGGCGGAAGGGGGTGGGGCGAAATTTTGATATATACGTTTTATAGTGAGATCTAACAGGAGTGCGGTTACTAAATTTGGTTACTCTAGCGTTAATAGTCTTTGAGATTTGTGAATATCCCCAGATTTTCGTCCTTTGCGGGGGCGGAAGGGGGTGTGGCGAAATTTTGAAACAAACTCGTCTCGGTCCGATATATTAGGAGTGTGGATACCAAATTTGGTTGCTCTAGCTTTTGTAGTCTCTGAGATCTAGGCGCTATGCTACGTGTCTGTTAGAGAGAGACAGGTCGAGAAAAAATGAAATTGTTTTCTTGATGCTGCCTATAATCATTATACGATCTGATGGAGATTTTACACTCTAGAACATATAGTCATTCTCTACAATTCTACGTTTTTGGTTTAAAATTGTGGATGCCACAGATTTTCGTCATTTGTGGGGGCGGAAGTGGGCGGGGCGAAGTTTTGAAATATTTTTGTAGCAGTGACATATCAGAGAAGTCTGGATCCAACACATCGTTGCTCTAGCTCTTATAGTCTTTGAGCACTAGGCGCTGAAGGGGACGGACAGACGGACAGACGGACGGACGGACGGACGGACAGACAGACAGGACTCAATCGACTTGGCTATTGATGCTGATCAAGAATATATATACTTTATGGGGTCGGAAACGATTCCTTCTGGACGTTACACACATCCACTTTTACCGCAAATCTAATATACCCCAATACTCATTTTGAGTATCGGGTATAACGAGGGGGAACGTTGTGAGTTGCTACGGACACCGCAACTCTACGGTTATACCCGATACTAAGTCAGTACGGCTCTCCTCCGGCAGACGCCGCTAATATTAAACGACACGACAAAGAGTGCGTGCGAGAGAGACAGAAAATCAGTCTGAGCGTGACGTCGGGCGCGGTAGCCACTGCAAATTGATTTGTTCCCATTGGCTATAAAAATGATCTGATCTGATCCAGATTCAGCAATCTGATAGATATGGTCGTTATCTATGATTCTGCGTTTTTAGTTTTCTCGAATGTGCAATATTGTGGATGCAACAGATTTTCGTCCTTTGTGGGGGCGGAAGGGGGTAGGGCGAAATTTTGAGATACACGTTTTATAGTAAGATCTAACAGGAGTGCGGATACCAAATTTGGTTACTCTAGCCTTAATAGTCTCTGAGATTTTTGAATATCCCCAGATTTTCGTCCTTTGCGGGGGCGAAAGGGGGTGTGGCGAAATTTTGAAACAAACTCGTCTCGGTCCGATATATTAGGAGTGTGGATACCAAATTTGGTTGCTCTAGCTTTTGTAGTCTCTGAGATCTAGGCGCTAATGTTTTACTCTAAGCAAAGCCGCCTATGCTACGTGTGTGTTAGAGAGAGACAGGGCGAGAAAAAATGAAATTGTTTTCTTGATGCTGGCTATAATAATAATACGATCCAATTCAGATTCCGCAGTCTTAAAGATATGGTCATTCTCTACAATTCTACGTTTTTGGTTTTCTCATATCTTTAAAATTGTGGATGCCACAGATTTTCGTCCTTTGTGGGGGCGGAAGTGGGCGGGGTGAAGTTTTGAAATATTTTTGTAGCAGTGACATATCACAGAAGTCTGGATCCAAAACATCGTTGCTCTCGCTCTTATAGTCTTTGAGCACTAGGCGCTGAAGGGGACGGACAGACGGACAGACGGACGGACGGACAGACGGACAGACAGACATGGCTCAATCGACTCGGCTATTGATGCTGATGAAGAATATATATACTTTATGGGGTCGGAAACGATTACTTCTGGACGTTACACACATCCACTTTTACCACAAATCTAATATACCCCAATACTCATTTTGAGTATCGGGTATAAAAACTGTACAAACGAGGTGGAACGTTGTGAGTTGCTGCGGACACCGCAACTCTACAGTTATACCCGATACTAAGTCAGTATGGCTCTCCTCCGGCAGACGCAGCTAATATTAAACGACACGACAAAGAGTGCGTGCGAGAGAGACAGAAAATCAGTCTGAGCGTGACGTCGGGCGCTGCGTAGCCACTGCCAATTGATTTCTTGCTTTTGGCTACAAAAATGATCCGATCTGATCCGGAATCAACAATCTGATAGATATGGTCGTTATTATACCCGATACTCAAAATGAGTATTGGGGTATATTAGATTTGGGGTAAAAGTGGATGTGTGTAACGTCCAGAAGGAATCGTTTCCGACCCCATAAAGTATATATATTCTTGATCAGCATCAATAGCCGAGTCGATTGAGCCATGTCTGTCTGTCCGTCTGTCCGTCCGTCCGTCTGTCCGTCCCCTTCAGCGCCTAGTGCTCAAAGACTATAAGAGCTAGAGCAACGATGTTTTGGACCCAGACTTCTGTGATATGTCACTGCTACAAAAATATTTCAAAACTCGCCCCGCCCACTTCCGCCCCCACAAAGGACGAAAATCTGTGGCATCCACAATTTTAAAGATATGAGAAAACCAAAAACGTAGAATTGTAGAGAATGACCATATCTTTAAGACTGCGGAATCTGAATTGGATCGTATGATTATTATAGCCAGCATCAAGAAAACAATTTCGTTTTTCTCGCCCTTTCTCTCTCTAACACACACGTAGCATAGCCGGCTTTGCTTAGAGTAAAACATTAGCGCCTAGATCTCAGAGACTACAAAAGCTAGAGCAACCAAATTTGGTATCCACACTCCTTATATATCGGACCGAGACGAGTTTGTTTCAAAATTTCGCCACACCCCCTTCCGCCCCCGCAAAGGACGAAAATCTGGGGATATTCAAAAATCTCAAAGACTATTAACGCTAGAGTAACCAAAATTAGTATCCGCACTCCTGTTAGATCTCACTATAAAACGTATATCTCAAAATTTCGCCCCACCCCCTTCCGCCCCCACAAAGGACGAAAATCTGTTGCATCCACAATATTGCACATTCGAGAAAACTAAAAACGCAGAATCATAGATAATGACCATATCTATCAGATTGCTGAATCTGGATCAGATCAGATCATTTTTATAGCCAATAGGAACAAATCAATTTGCAGTGGCTACGCAGCGCCCGACGTCACGCTCAGACTGATTTTCTGTCTCTCTCGCACGCACTCTTTGTCGTGTCGTTTAATATTAGCGGCGGCTGCAGGAGGAGCCATACTGACTTAGTATCGGGTATAACTGTAGAGTTGCGGTGTCCGCAGCAACTCACAACGGCTATTGATGCTGATCAAGAATATATATACTTTATGGGGTCGGAAACGATTCCTTCTGGACGTTACACACATCCATTTTCACCACAAGTCTAATATACCCCAATACTCATTTTGAGTATCGGATATAAAAAGTGAACCGATTATTAATGGGAAATAACTCTTTAACCGACTTTGACCTAGTCCTATCAAACTACGTATCCAGTTCTATAAAGTAGACCCCTTTAGAGTGAGTCAGTGAAGATAAGAATAGTCACGGCCATTGGGCAACAGGTGGAAGTTGTATTACCTGAGGGGAACACACTCTCTGCCACCACTCTGGCACCTGGAAGTGGTTCAATTAAGCGAGAGATCGCCATGGTATAACCTCTAGATAACTATTTACCCTCCGATTAGATTGTTGGCAAGGAGCGATATGACTCTGATGAGCCGACTGTCACTATCTGTTATCTGTTTATCAAAATGGGTCATAATTTATGATACTCAAAATGAGTATTGGGGTATATTAGATTTGTGGTAAAAGTGGATGTGTGTAACGTCCAGAAGGAATCGGTTCCGACCCCATAAAGTATATATATTCTTGATCAGCATCAATAGCCGAGTCGATTGAGCCCTGTCTGTCTGTCTGTCCGGCTGTCCGTCCGTCCGTCCGTCCGTCTGTCCGTCCCCTTCAGCGCCTAGTGCTCAAAGACTATAAGAGCTAGAGCAACGATGTTTTGGATCCAGACTTCTGTGATATGTCACTGCTACAAAAATATTTCAAAACTTCGCCCCGCCCACTTCCGCCCCCACAAAAGACGAAAATCTGTGGAATCAACATTTTTAAAGATACGATAAAACCAAAAACGCAGAATCGTAGAGGATGACTATATGTTCTAGAGTGTAAAATCTCAACCAGATCGTATAATTATTATAGCCAGAATCAAGAAAACAATTTCATTCTTTCTCGCTCTGTCTCTCTCTAACACACAGGTTTCATGGTCGGTTTTGCCAATTGCAAAATATGAGTTCAAGGATCTCAGAACCTATAAGAGCCAGAGCAACCAAATTTGGTATCCATACTCCTGTGATATCGGACCTTGACCGTTTCGTGTCCAAATTTCGCCACACCCCCTTCCGCCCCCGCAAAGGACGAAAATCTGGGGAATCCACAAATCTCAGAGACTATTAAGGCTAGAGTAACCAAATTTGGTATCCGCACTTCTGTTAGATCTCACTATAAAACGTTTATCTCAGAATTTCGCCCCACCCCCTTCAGCCCTCACAAAGGACGAAAATCTGTTGCATTCACAATATTGCAGATTCGAGAAAACTAAAAACGCAGAATCATAGATAACGACCATATCTATCAGATTGCTGAATGTGTATCAGATCAGATAATTTTATTATTTAGATTGCGATTGCAGCCCAGACTCTGTGCTCTCTCCCTCCCTCTCGTGGGGCCTAGCGGTCTTTCCGTTCATTCTGTGTCGCATTTTCCACAGCAAACTATTGTGAGAAAATGTGAGTTTGTTCCACTGCCTGGCCCCTCTGCAGCACGATTTTCTGTTGTTGCTGCATTTGTGCAATGTCTGTGCAGTGCTGGCGGCACAAATTCCAAATTAGTCTAGGCCAAGCAGCTCTCCAAAGTCCCCGCAGGGCCGCAGGCGATTGGAAAGAAGGGGTTTGCGCCTGTGGAGACATTTCCTATAGCCCGTAGTTGCAATTATTTTACAGGAAAAGTATGAATCAAACCCTGACAACTCCCAATGATAGTTTCAGGCAGATACATTTACAACTGAGATGGTCTAGATTGCATTGAAATGGAATCAGACAGGAAGAGCTATCTCCTGATAGCGAAAGATTATATAACTTTATAGGTTCGACCCGGAAACGTTTTCACTGCGTTGTAAAATACGAGGCATACCAATATAATACCAACTTTCTTCTTAATTTCTCACTCGACTGTGCGCTTGCACCTCTTTCAACGTGTTTGAAATTTCTGCCTTATCGGAAATGATTGTCGTATCTTATCGGGCCGTGTTTTCACGCTGCTCTCAGGTTCCCCAATCGAAAACGCCAACACACGGCGCAGTATACAGTCTCAGTCGCACTAAAGTCGCACCAATTGGCCATTTGTCATGGAGTTTAGCTCGATTTGAGCCCTGTCTACGCTTTCTGGGGGGTTCTTTGTTGGTTTTTTGGTTCAGTTTTCAGCGACTACTATTTTCTGCTTATCTTTGCACATTTTCGAACGTACTTCAATGAAAAGTTCACAAATAAAAGTCAGTCCGCCCCGACACTGCCTTGGGGGGAGTCCCACGCGATTGCACACACTTAAATATTTTTGGGTAGAACCCAAAGTACAACCCAAATATATGTACATACATAAATGTATGAGAGAGACACCTAGGAGATTATTTTGGCCATATATAATAAATATGAACTGTTAATCCTCTACCAAATGTCATTCCTTGTGTATTGATCATTTAATTTTAGGTGATGGTTTTACTGGTGATTTTTTTAATGGACAATCAATATTTTTGGATCAACGAAACGTTCTAAATTCTGGCCAAAAATCCTACACCATTTT
The DNA here is from genome assembly GCF_003369915.1 of Drosophila miranda. Lineage (NCBI taxonomy): Eukaryota > Metazoa > Arthropoda > Insecta > Diptera > Drosophilidae > Drosophila > Drosophila miranda. The sequence continues at coordinate 21,963,242 of NW_022881614.1, forward strand.
TCGTTTGGATTATATTATGATAAAAAAGTTAGTGTACCTTGCTGAAGTTGGTAGAACAGTTGATACTGCCATAGGAACGGTATCCGCTTGCATTGCTCAGTAATTTAATCCATTTGATTCGATATAATTTAAGCAGATTGAGCAGCAGCTCCCTAAAGCCGGGGACATTAAGAGCCGTTGAAACCGCGGGCGTTCGTGAGTTGGATTGCTGCTCCTCCCACATTGGCACCCGTAAAGTGTTCAAGATCTTACGGCACAATTGAATCCATTCGGTCGTCTTTTTTTATGAAAACGGTCATGGCTGCCGTATCACCCACACGTTGACAGCGAACAAGAACCTTCTACTTGGCGGCGCAGTGGCGCTCCATGATGTCATAGTTGGAACTTACTTTCTTACATAACATGTTTCAGACATTTCAGCTTGTGTCAGGGTGAAAATTTGAACAATTAATACTAAAGTCGATATTTTCGAATATTAATACTCGATCACTTTGATATTGTTCGATATTATGTTATCTTTTCGGCTGTCTCTTCTAATGTTATCGATCTCATCTCATCTCTGTAGGCGCGAAGTTCAAATGTGCACCCAATTTTGCTTTCTGTGCTAATTGTAGACAGATTTGTGAGGGCCATGTTCTTCCTGTGGCTTCCCATGGCTTCCTGTGATCCGAAAAATATCCTTGATCTTTGGAAAAGGACTCCAGCATCCTTAGCCATACATAGTTAGTTTTCTGTGCTGTTTTTGGGCCAAACAATTTTAATTTGCAAAGAAGGCAACTTTGACTCATTTGCAGGGCGCCCTTACGGTTCTATTTCTTCCTCCCACAGCAGCACACAGAACAGATCGGCTGACAAGAATCGAACCAGAAGCCTCCCACATAATCAGGCGCCTGAGAGCCACTCGAATTTCCCCGCCTTACGGTCGCCGTCGTCGGAAAACCAACATTCGATTCGCGACAATCAGTGACTGGCTGTAGCACCAAGCAACTAGCAACCAGCACCCCACGCTGGCGTTTCAAATTTCCTGATGGATCAGATTGCTTCGATTTCTCATTAAATGTTTGTATTAATAAAAAGCTGGCGCAGCTTTTCCTACTGTGGAAACTTCTGCAACAATAAGTGTGAGGGATTGCATGTGCGTGAGTGTGGGACATCCTGTTGAACTTCCTTGTTTTCCTAGAGTTTGATTTGATCCAAAATCCCAGAATATAAAAAAGCTCAAGCGTAAGAGACAGAGACAGAATGGAAGGCACGAAACTAAGTGAACTTCATAGAGAATACCTATACAAGAAATTTTCAGTGAAATACAAATAGGGAATCTATTTTTGACTGATAATTATAATTGGCTCATAATAGAAGCCCCCACAAAGCGATTCGTTTTTTTAGACAGTCAGCTAAAGCTGGCTCCCGAAAAGACCCCCAAAACGGAAGAAAGAGAGCAGATAACCTGCGTGCGAGGAGAAAGATTAGGATCACATTTGTACTTTATTGTTTCTCAAAAGCTGTGCTCTGTGCATTTATTGTTTAATTTTCGTTGTTTAAACTATTGTTTAAACCGTAACCTAAGCAAACTTCATCCACTAAAAGCCCAAATCAATATTTGCCTCCTTTTTCGGCTACTATTCATAATTGGTTCATAATTGAAGGCCAACAAAAAGTTTAGATGGTCCAAGAAACACAGCTTTCATAAGAAGAAAGAGCCCAGAACAGAAGAGCGAAAGAATGGAGAGAGAACAATCTAAGTGAACTTTTGAGAGTCGCCTGAATTGAATGTCAAATCGGGGGCTGTCTTCCCAGCTGCGGTAGAACAATGCTAAACTAAACAACTAGTTAATATGTTAACTAATTCCGCAAGAACATTGCATTTCAACGCCCTCGCAAAGTGTCACGCGGAAGAGACTTTTTACTCTCCCGAGCTCTTTCTCTCGTCCACGCCCTTACACACTATTACTATTACCTGCAAGAACGCTTTCTCTCTCTCTCTCTCTCTCTGTCTCCTCTGAACCGGCCGGCCTACACACACACGAACACCTGAAATAAGCCTCTCTCCACACAGCCCCATAGCGGGCGAAAGAATGAACGAACACCAAAACAGGCGACAGAATGATCGGATCCCAAAGCTGGAACAGTGGAAGAGACCGCAAAGCGGACGTCAAAGCGTGTGACAGAATGAGCGTGCCTACAGTGGGGAGAGACAGCGACAAAAAGAAGCGGTGAGGCGTGTATATAAAAGCACCGCTGCCACCTACTGGCTCTCAGTTGCGTGCAATCGTTGCAGTTGATCGATCGGTTCAGTGTCTTGGCATCCCAGTGAGAGAGGGAGATAGCGAGCGAGTGAGAGCGAGAGCGAGAGAGCAAGAGCAAGTCCGCAACCAAACCCCAGCCCAATTTCCAAATAGCCAGTCAGCCCCAGAACAGCAGACCAGTGCCAGAAGTTTTTGACTGCATCTTGAGGTAAGGATTCCAAAGAGTGTGTTGGCCCAGGAGGTCCGTTTTCGGGCACTCCGAATGCGCGAAGTGATGTAATTTACGCACAATCAAAAAAGGTTTACCCTTGCCAAAAATTGGAAAACATTTTCCGAACTCCGCCGAATCGGAAATCGGAAAGCCGAAACGTGTTCGTATGGGATCGCTTCTAAATATAGGATATGCCATCGCGTATATTCTTTTTGGCTCCGATTGATTGATTTGTGGGTCAATCGATTCGAAGTCGAATCAGTTTTGAACTCGTTTCGCACCCTCACAGTCCTCGCCGGCCACTCGACTCGAATCATTCGCAAGCAAATATGTGAAGGACAACGACGTGTGTGGACCGACAGATCGACTAGAGCCAGAACTCTCTTCGAACTGCATAATAAAGCATATTATAGAATCGAAACGACCGAGTGTTGTCCCCCGTCGACTGTGGAGTGCGTGAACGAATTTCGAAGCGTGAGGTACTCGAATCGGAGCAATCTGAACCTTATATAACCCCAAATTGATACCTTGCCGAGCCAAAAAAAAGCTGAACTCTAAACAATATTTCCGAAATACTTAAACAGATAATTGAATGTGAAGACCATCCGTTATCGCCAATCTGTGCATACTATATATGTATACGTTTTGGGGTCCCAGACTTGTACATGCCAGTGATAAGGTGCTCTCTAATCTCTAATCGGTCTCCCAATGAATTGTCCATCTGGACAGCCGGATTTCAGTCAGCAAGTGACGTATTTCGCTCAGGTTTTCAGGTCCTTGACCCATTAAGTTCCGAAAGATGGCGTTTCCCATGAATTGGAGAATCCCTGAATCAATTTCTTGTCCACTCTCTTTTCATTTTGTGACCTTTTCCCACGAATTGCGTCGATTTTGTTGCCAAAGTGACAGATGAAAGAGCCAAAATAGATCAGAAAACCGAAATTTAATTAAATCATGACATCGAAACACGTTCATCTGCTTTCTCCCCTCCCCCTGATAGACGGGGACTAAATTAAATTCAATTAGAGCCGCCATGGCAACAAGTGTGAAAGAGCCAGCGAGACAGACCAGACTGACGGATCAAGCGAGAGGGGGACGGACGCAGATAGCGGCGAAAAGTCAAATCGATTGTTGCAATTTGAGACACAGAGAATCGAAAATTGCAGCGGAAGAGGGCGGCCAATCAGGCATTCATTACTGAGAGGGGCGCACGGTAGGGGGCAGGAAACTTGGTGACTGACTAGGCGCCCTGCCAAAATCTGCCAACGAAGCATGGCAAAGGCAGAGAGATCTGGTACTTTTTGGGGGACTTTAAACCGAATCAATTGAAAACTGGTTTACGTTCCACATAGCATAAACAGGAGTAACCCTCATGCCATTCTATCCCATCCCATCCCATCCTCAAGACTGCCCACGTTTGATTATTTATCTATCCGACACATGAACAAAACGAGGGGGAACGTTGTGAGTTGCTGCGGAGACCGCAACTCTACAGTTATACCCGATACTAAGTCAGTATGGCTCTCCTCCGACAGACGCCGCTAATATTAAACGACACGACAAAGAGTGCGTGCGAGAGAGACAGAAAATCAGTCTGAGCGTGACGTCGGGCGCTGCGTAGCCAGTGCAAAATGATTTGTTCCTTTTGGGTATAAAAATTATCCGATCTGATCCAGATTCAGCAGTCTGATAGATATGGTCATTATCTATGATTCTGCGTTTTTAGTTTTCTCGAATCTGCAATAGTGTGGATGCAACATATTTTCGCTCTTTGTGGGGGCGGAAGGGCGTGGGGCGAAATTCTGAGATATACGTATTATAGTGAGATCTAACAGAAGTGCGGATACTAAATTTGGTTACTCTAGCTTTAATAGTCTCTGAGATTTGTGGATGCCCCAGATTTTCGTCCTTTGCGGGGGCGGAAGGGGGTGTGGCGAAATTTGGACACGAAACGGTCAAGGTCCGATATCACAGGAGTGTGGATACCAAATTTGGTTGCTCTGGCTCTTATAGGTTCTGAGATCCTTGAACTCATATTTTGCAATTGGCAAAGCCGACCATGAAACCTGTGTGTTAGAGAGAGACAGAGCGAGAAAGAATGAAATTGTTTTCTTGATTCTGGCTATAATAATTATCCGATCTGGTTGAGATTTTACACTCTTAAACATATAGTCATCCTCTACGATTCTGCGTTTTTGGTTTTATCGTATCTTTAAAAATGTGGATGCCACAGATTTTCGTCCTTTGTGGGGGCGGAAGTGGGCGGGGCGAAGTTTTGAAATATTTTTGTAGCAGTGACATATCACAGAAGTCTGGATACAAAACATCGTTGCTCTAGCTTTTATAGTCTTTGAGCACTAGGCGCTGAAGGGGACGGACAGACGGACAGACGGACGTACGGACAGACGGACAGACAGACATGGCTCAATCGACTCGGCTATTGATGCTGATCAAGAATATATATACTTTATGGGGTCGGAAACGATTCCTTCTGGACGTTACACACATCAACTTTTACCACAAATCTAATATACCCCAATACTCATTTTGAGTATCGGGTATAAAAAGGGGGCGTCTTCCTCTTCCGAAGCCAGCAACGTTCTTCCAGCAGCGCCAACGCCCCAAAAGATTTTGAGCTTGCCTCAACAATTTCTGCCGGGAGGAGCATCGGGATGGGGTGCTAGTCTCTTTGATGTGCGTGGGTGTGTTGGTGCCTGCCATGTCTGTGGGACAATCAATCAATTTCCGCTCGCTCGTCTATAGGGAAATACTTGATACACATACATATCTGTCTATACTCGTATTCTTTTTGCCGTATTGGTAATTATCTTTTCTGACAATTGTTGCCATGAGCGAGCTTTCTTAATTTATTGCAGTGGTCTTGAGAAAGAGCCATATATAGAGGAGGCAAGTACCCAGCTTACGTTCCTCAAAAATAGACCATAAGAATTTTATTTATAAAAAATACTCGCAGTAGTAAAGTTACCCCCAGGTAAATACCCCTTTACCTAGCGCAAAATCTTATTCTGCTCGTATTCTTAATCTGTCTAAACAGCATCGTATAACTTTACAATCACATGCTTCCCTTATCACTCACACATTTCTGACCCACTTTAACGTCAGCAGCAGCACAAACATTTATCAGGTAGTATTCCCCTTATCTACCGATTAGGATCCTCCCCAAACATATACAGAATTTGTGAGTAAAACAAAGTCGCAGATAGTAGAAATTTCAACTCAAAAATATTTCACAATATAGTGAAACTGAAGTCGGATTATTTGTAGTTTTGTTCCAGAATATTGCATTGAGTTAGCGCTGAAATGGCCGACGAAGCACAAGCACCACCTGCCGAGGCCGCCCCACCAGCCGAATGCGAGGCCCCACCAGCTGCCGAAGGCGATGCCCCACCACCGGCCGAGGGCGAGGCGGCACCAGCCGAACCCGCTGAGCCCATCAAGCACAGCTATACCCTGTTCTACTTCAATGTGAAGGCCCTGGCAGAACCACTCCGCTATCTGTTCGCCTATGGCGCTATGGAGTACGAGGATGTGCGCGTCACCCGCGACGAGTGGCCAGCCCTGAAGCCGAGTAAGTATTTGATGGTTTTAATCTAAACTACTCTAATCCGCTATGCTCTATTCTTAGCTATGCCCATGGGCCAGATGCCCGTGCTGGAGGTGGATGGAAAGCGTGTGCACCAGAGCATCTCGATGGCCCGCTTTTTGGCCAAGACCGTTGGCTTGTGCGGCGCCACTCCGTGGGAGGATCTGCAGATCGACATTGTTGTTGACACCATCAACGACTTCCGTCTAAGTAGCGAGCAATGTGTGCCCCAGTTTCATGTTCAGTGTCCTTGATTAACTCTTGAATTTTTAATGTATAGAAATTGCAGTCGTCTCGTACGAGCCGGAGGACGAGATCAAGGAGACGAAGCTGGTCACGCTGAATGCCGAGGTCATTCCATTCTATCTGGAGAAGTTGGAGCAGACCGTCAACGACAACGACGGCCACTTGGCCTTGGCCAAGGTTCGTAGCAATTCGAAGTACATGTCCATATATCCCATTTGATATGATGTCCATTGTTTAGTTGACTTGGGCCGATGTCTACTTTGCCGGCATCACCGACTACATGAACTACATGGTGAAGCGCGATCTGCTGGAGCCGTATCCGGCTCTGCGTGGCGTGGTCGATGCCATCAATGCCTTGGATCCTATCAAGGCCTGGATTGAGAAGCGTCCCGTCACCGAGGTCTAAGCGGCCCAACCCAACGATGTTCGGAGGAAGGAAAAACATTGCACAACAACACACCATACACACACTTTTGCACACATTTTGTTCCTTTTGGCTTGGGATCTAATGGGATCCGCTCAGCTGGCGGTACTTCACACGGGGTTACGTTCGAGACTATAGATTCGTTGACCCGTAGTTCTTTTAGCACATGGCACTACGGATAATTCGTATTTGCTTTATTTTTTCTGTTATAATTCTCTTTGCATGACGCTATATCCATATCTAATTGGATCCGCTCTCGGATCGACTTTCGTTCGCTTAATCATAATGAAAATGATAATATTTATTGCACAGTCTATAATATTTTTACCTACTTCTAGTACACACTCCATGCGCACCCATACAAACGCCTACTCTAAGTCTATTTCTAAATCTATATCGTGAACTAATCTTTTAGACTTATTCAATTCTATTGTATTCTATAAAACCGCGAAGAGCTCAAGGCCAATTGAAAAATATTTAACCAACTACAGCGAAAGCTGTGCAATTACAATTGCACGTCGATTGTTACATTCACTTTAACATTTTGGTTTCGTACACACATCACACTTTTAGTCAGACCACAAGAATTTTCTTCGTCTTGATCCTGTAAAGATCCCTTTATGAAATCGTTAAAAGACTCAAACAAATAGAACCGGATATTCTCAAAATTTTTTATCAAGTCCAACAATTTAAAAGATTAGATCGTAAAAAGACACCCAACTGCCACAATTTTTTGTGCACACCGAATGCACACGCACTCTTGCAATTTTGTAATTGTAATATTAAATATTTTCACCAAACACCTAAATAAACAAAACACCAAAAAAAAAGGAATGAGCACTTTGAAAGCACGAGATCTGGTTTTATTCCATTGTGAAGTAGTGTCTTTTGTGGGAATTTAATTTGCAATGGCCTAATAAATAAACAAAGAAACGGTCTATCATATAAAGGAACTCGATTTCCATTACACAAAGTGCATACTGCATAACAAGCGGCTCAAAAATATATTTCAAGTAAACCTAAATACTACATAAATGCATAATTGGTTACTGGGTTACAAGAGTTTCAGAGGATAGGATATACAGGTATGACTCGTGCTTCCATTGGGGTGCACGCTTCTCTATGAAGCTAGCGATGCCTTCCTGGCAGTCGCTCAATTGCAGGTTCTCTCTTCCATTTTCTGGCCAGCAGCCGGATAGGCCTCTTTCAAGGGCATGGCCAGCTGCTTGTAGTAGAACTCTTTGCCGAGGCTAATGACGGCTCGGCTTTTCGCATTGATGGCACAGGTTATCTCATCGATCTCTCGGTCCAGATCCTCCGCCTGGACCACCCTGGACACCATGCCGGAAATGAACGCCTCTTCTCCGGTAACGGGCAAGCCAGTCATCAGCATGTACGCAGACTTGGGACGCGACATCACACGGGCAATGGCCACACCACGAGTCGAGCAGAAGACGCCCACGCCAGCTCTGCAAAGGTGCAATGATTACATGGCCTTTGAATAGCTTAATCGCTTACCCCGGCGTGGAGAATTTGCTGGTCTTGGAGCAGACTACAATGTCGCACGAGACTGCAAGCTGACAGCCAGCTGCAGCAGCATAACCATTCACCTTGCCTATCACCTTGCCATTTGCCGAGAGCACGACACAGCGCAGTTTCACATCATCCTTGTCCTTTACTAGGGCATTCTGTAGGGCACACATCATGTCCATCGAGAGGGAGTTCAATGTGCGAGGATAATTCAGTGTTATCTCTCGCACTCCGTTCGCTTCCTTGACCAGAACCAGCTCTGGAGCTTGGCTTTGGCTGCTGGCAAGACGAAAGACCTGTCCATATGCACCACTTGTTGCATATCTGACGGTTTTAACTTGTAATTTACGAAACATTTGGATTTGACTTCAGTTGCCAAACAGCTGACCGCTATATACTTTTCGTCAGGTGGCACTGTTGATAATTACGTCTCTGTGTAGTTCCCATGTAGCAAGTGGATATGTTCAAGTACCTCGCGGGCTTGGCGGACTTTACTCGTGATCGTTCGTGAATTGTACCGTATAAAATCGGAATCGGTGGAAACAATAACTGTTCAGTTAAAAAAAGAAAACTGTTTTGTTTTAAAAATACATATATTAATTTATTACCTGTTTCTTTTCTACTTCGCTCCAAACGTAAACATTAAAGCCTATTTCACGAGCGAACAAAAATAAGGCAAGAACAAAGTAAAACACAGACGTTAAAAGTTCGAATTTGTGTATCATTCTAAAGGAAAACCTTTTATCGATTTCAGAAAAAGAGAATTTAGATCCATTTCCCAGACCACATCCAATTCAAATTCGTGATCAGCATCGAATTCCTGATCTCAATTTTTTCAAAAGTGACGGATAAATGTCATCAAAAAGTGGATACGGAGGGTTTTCACACTGGCGCTTGGGGCCCAAAAATTTTCAAGCTTACACATTTCCCCTTCAGGTGTCGCTGTTAATAACTACATAAAAGTGTAGCAAGCAAGTATTAACTATGCAGTTAACGTGTAGTTACCATGCAAAAAAAATTAATTTAGTGGAAATTGTTGTTGACCTTTTTTGTTTAAGCCCTAATTTAAAAACAATCCAATAAAAGGGAGTACTTAAAATTATTCAGTCTTGTAGAAAATGTATTTATCAATCGGATAAAATTATGAGTTCAGAGCTGAGAGTCCCAGCTAGGTAGTTGAGAATATGTTTGTAATCCCAGGCAAAAACAATTTATTTTCAATATATTTTAATATTATTTAATATTATTTTGGCCGTCAGCCATCGGGTGCTACAGGGGGACAAACGGATGACGGGTCGGCTCGCACAACTGTGAACTCGGAACTGAGGCGCAGCCGCTCCGGTTAGTAATACCCGGTGCGGTCTGCGTCTCACACACCCCCCCCCCCCCCCCCCCCCCCCCCCGCCCCCTAGGACACAAAGGGTTGCGAGCGAACCGTCACCCGCCGTAACTGTGCACACCGGTGGAAGTGCGACTATACTCTCCCCGTGAGGGCGGCTGGAAACAGGTCCTAGCACGGTCATGTCTCTGCTAGGATGCTGACGAATGGTAGTCGGGCGGAGAGAAGAAAACTCTCAGTGAAATTACCCCAATCCAAGGTGACACTGTTATATGCCGAGGGATGCATGGCCGGGGGGGTGCCCGGTCGCTAATATGCGGACTCTGGATACCTGCCGACCTCCAGTTTAAATCTGGCTTCCCGGGGCAAGCGGGCTATGCCTCGGGTGACCATCCCCTTCCCGCCTACTCGTGGGAACTACTATGCCAAATAATAAACATATAAAAACCAACAAAGCCGCAAAGGAGCTCGGTACTCCTCTTAAAGTACCGGAGGGACAAGCCAATCCCTCTGCACCAGCGCCTGGGAAACCGGGTCCAAAGAAGACGGGGAAGGAGACTGAGTCGGTCCACCGTCTTCAGGCAGCAGCCGCAGCGAGGGGGGGCCCGAAAAGCCAATCGGGTCCTTCCAAGTCGGGTGGCTCCAAGGGCGAAGCGGATACCGGGGTGGCTGCCAAGCAGAGCGTAATCGCGGCTGGTAAGCGCACCGGGACCGAAGAACCCATGGGAGCCCCGGCGGGCAGCGTCTCTGCACCACGGGGTGGAAAGCCGTCGTACCAGGACAGGAGACGAGCGGCTTTCATCCTGTCCAACGAAGACCCGAACTTCAAGGCGTCAGCCGAAGGAAAGGAGCAGAGGCTGTGGGCCTGCTCAATCCTTCCACTGTTCCAGCCAGCCAAAGCCGGAAAGGGCGCAGCCAAGGCCGCCAACAAGCGGCAACGCTCAGCGGAGGACCCCGCAAATCAGCCAGGCCAAGCCCAGCAAGCCAAGCGGGTGAAGACCCACCTCACGAACCGGTCGTTCGCTGAGGTGGCGAGGGGCAGGACCCTGATCGGTGTCCTGGACAGGGGCGCCGAGGACGGCCATGTCCCTCGCGATAAGTGGCACCTGGTGGAGAACGAGCTCCAGGACCGGTTCCTACTGGAACTGGAGGAGAACGGCGGACCACCGCCAAAGTGTGAGGACGCAGGGTGGCATCAAGGCAAGGTGAAAGCCATCGCCTGCCAAGACGCTCGCTCTGCGGCCCTCTACATGAAGGCGGTGGCGGCCCTAAAAGAGGTCTATCCAGGGGCGAAACTGGAGGCCGTGAAGTGGGAAGATGTCCCTAGTCGCCCGAGAGCCAGAGCGTGGGTCTCGGCTAAGCCTGCAGAGCCTGAGAAGATCCTCAGGTTACTGCAGGTCTGCAACCCCCACCTTCCTACAGCCGATTGGAAGGTGGCAAAGGTGGAGGATATCCAAGGGCAGAGGCGCCAGATTATCCTCGTCCTAAATGAGGAATCCATTGATCTCCTCGCAAATTCGGACGGTGTAGTGGATTATGGCTACAAGAAGGTCACCATATCCACTTACAAGTCCGATCGCAAGGGCAGGCAAGCGGAGGTCGAGCCAGACCCGGAGCTGCCGGAGATCCCGAAAGAGGGGGCCTCGTGCGAGGAAGACAACCCGGCGTCGGATGCGGCGTCCATGATGTCGGACGATATCTTGGACGACTACGCGTTCGACGAGAGCGACCTAGCCAGAGGTCTCAGCCACATCGTTGTCGGGGAGGAGCCGGAGTCCCCTGACAGCGATCTAGAAGCAACAATGGTGGAGGCGAGCCTCAGGAATGTCGTTGACGCTCCTGCAGATAAACCTCCACCATTGTAAGGCAGCATGCGCTGCTCTACTGCTCCACCTGGCCAAGGGTGGAGCCGACATAGTCCTCATTCAGGAGCCCTGGATCCTCGGAAACAGGGTCTCCGGTCTGAGGACTTCTGACTACAAGCTATATGTAGCTGAAACCGCATGTAAAATTCGTACCTGCATTCTTGCAAAAAGAGAGTTGCACCTATTTTTGCTCCCAAATTTCAGCAATGAAGACCACACCGCAGTGAGCCTCGAAGGCCAGGAGCGCTCACTGAGGATCTGCTCCGCATACATGGGGCATGAACAACCAGACCCCCCTCCACACGCGCCTCTCCGGGCTCTAATCGCAGACTGCTCGGCCAAGGACATCGGCCTAATTGTGGGGTGCGATGCCAATGCACATCACTGTCAGTGGGGAAGCACTGACACAAACGAAAGGGGTGAGTACCTTTTCAGTTACTTACTGACCACTCAGATGGTCTTACTAAACCGGGGTAGTGATCCCACCTTTATCATTAAAAACCGCAAGGAGGTCCTGGACCTCACGCTTGCCTCTCATGAGATACAGCGTAACATTGTATCCTGGAGGGTCCTGGAAGAGCACTCCTTCTCGGACCACAGGTACGTGGAAACTGTCTTCTCCTTCTCAGTACCGAAGCCAGTCCGATTCCGAAACATCAGGCGGACAAACTGGACTCGGTACTCTGATTACCTCTGTCGTGTTCTCCCTGAGCCCCCATCTGAGGAGGAGTTCTCCACGGAGGCCACGACTCGTCTTCTTAAGATCTTTACCGACGCCTGCAATAAGGCGCTCGACAAAGCATGCCCCTCTGGCAAGAACAGAGGCCGGAAGAAACCTGAATGGTGGAATCCGAAACTGGGTGAACTCCGGAAAGCCTCCCGGAGACTCTTCAATAAAGCTAAGGCTGAAAACGTTGAGCAAAACTGGGCCGAATACAAGGCCAGTCTGTCAACCTACAACAAAGAACTTAGAAAAGCCAAACGCGCCTCCTGGCGTAAGTTCTGCAGCGAAATCGAGAGTAACTCAGAAGCCTCACGCTTGCGCAGAGTTCTCTCGAAGACAACACCCACCCTGGGCTACTTGAAGAACACCGACCAGTCGTGGACTACGTCCAGCGAGGAGTCGCTAAATCTTCTCCTAAATACCCACTTCCCTGGCTGCGATGAAAACAGACCCAACTACCTCGCGCCTCCTTCTGTCGCCTCAAATGCCATCTTGGGACTGCTAAGCCAGGAGAACATTTCCTGGGCGATCAGAAGCTTTAAACCCTACAAGTCCGCGGGGCCAGACGGCATTTTCCCTGCCCAACTGATTCACGCGGGACATAAAGCCATTAACTGGCTCAAAATAATTTACGAGGGAATCTTCTCCCACGGGTGCATTCCTGACACCTGGCTTCAGACCAAAGTCGTATTCATACCCAAGGCAGGCAAGCCCTCGCACACTGCCCCAAAAGATTTCAGACCCATAAGTCTATCGTCTTTTCTTCTAAAGGCGATGGAGCGGCTCCTGGGGCTGCATCTAACGGCGTGCATTCCGTCCAGTCTGATCTCAGACTCCTAGCATGCCTATCGGAAGGGAAGATCCACCGAAACGGCCCTACACTCGATCACATCGATCATCGAAGCATCCCTTAATTTTAAGGAGTACACCCTAGTAGCCTTCCTCGACATAGAAGGCGCCTTTAACAACATCCTTCCGACCGCCATCACGAGCGCACTGACGGATCTGGGCGTTAACTCCAGGACGGTGAGCCTGATCGATCAGATGCTACAATGCAGGACGGTTGAGGCATCACTGGGGAAGTCAACGTGTACCAGATTTGTCAGCAGAGGCACACCGCAGGGCGGAGTCCTCTCGCCCCTCCTATGGAACGTGGCAGTGAACACACTGCTGCGGGAGATAGAGGGGGGTGGCTGCCGTGTGGTGGCGTACGCGGACGATGTTGCCATAGCATTCTCCGGAAAATTTCCGCAGACATTGTGTGAGTGCATGACAAGTACTCTCACGAAAATGTCGAAATGGGCAGACAAATGCGGGTTAGGCGTCAACCCGTCTAAAACGGAACTGGTGCTTTTCACTAGGAAGTACAAAGTTCCGGTACTGATTCCCCCAAGACTATGTGGGGAAACGCTAGTCTTCAGCAACAACGCCAAGTATCTTGGCCTAATCCTCGATAGAAAGCTCGATTGGAAATTGAGCATAGAGGATAGAGTAAAGAAGGCCACAGTGGCCCTCTATACTTGAAGGAAAGCCATCGGACTAAAATGGGGAATGACCTCCTATATAGTTCGGTGGCTCTACACCGCCATCATACGACCAATCATGCTCTATGGAGTGGTGCTATGGTGGCCAGCCTTGGACAGAAGGACATGCCTCAATAAACTCAGCAGAGTTCAACGCATGGCAGAGCTATGCATAACTGGCGGGCTACGCACTACTCCAGGGGAAGCCCTGGATACTGTGCTGGACCTCCTCCCTGTGGATCTCATGGGAAAGAAGGTGGCAACACTTTCCGCCCTCAGAATGAGAGAAGCCAGACTGTGGAAAGCATCCGCGGTTGGGCACTCGGGAATCCTGATGAGACTCCCGCAATTACCAGAGAGGACAGATTACTGTATCCCCAGTGATCACCTCTCGACGCCCTTCCAGGTATCAATCCCATCTAGGGAGGACTGGGAGATGCGCGAATCAGGACCTGCAAATGCGGTCCACTTCTACACTGATGGCTCAAAGCTAGACGGCCGCGTGGGAGGCGGAGTCTACTGCAGCGAGCTGAACATCAGTCATTGCTTCAGGCTCCCGGATCACTGTAGTGTGTTCCAAGCGGAGGTTGAAGCCATCAAGGAGGCCATTTCGATCGTCTCCAAATTACTTCTAGATACGCACTTAGTGTCCACAGGGACATCGAGGGGAATGACGCCGCCGACGAGCTAGCCAGGCAGGGTACTACGATTCCTCTCCTACCGGAGAGGGAGCAAGTAGCGATGCCCTTGGCTACGTGCAGGCTCCTAACGCACGAATTGTTCGAGCAAAATGCCAATAGGAGATGGCAGCAAACCGTTTCCTGTAAAGTCTCAAGATTGATATGGCCATATCGATCGAAGAAGCGCTCAGCAGAGCTGTATAAACTCAGCAGAGCACAGTGCTCTGCAGTTACTAGAGCCATTACGGGACACTGGCAGATCGGCACTCACGCCTCTAGACTGTCAATCCCTCATAACGACTTCTGCAGGAGTTGTCGCGACGAGGAGGAGGAGGAATCGGTCCCCCACTTCTTCTGCCACTGCCCAGCCCTTGGAAATCGTCGTCTTCGTATTCTCGGGGCCGCTTTCCTCACGGACATTTCGGACCTGTCCGTAATCAAACCAGGGACCTTGTCCAAATACATCCAAGCCACCGGATGGGACTGCCCTTAACCTGCAGTAGTATGCTCTCACGGTTCGGGCAACGCGAAGGGCACATGCCCATGCGGCAACACAACGGACCTTTTATAGGTCCAAGTGAGCTTGGGGCGGGAGGCTCTTATCCCCCCCCTCCCGGCTACCGCCTTAACCTAACCTAACCTAATATTATTTTCAATATTTCAACGATGTTTTATTTTTTATTTATTTATTAAATTAACAAATTATCTGTTAATAATGGTACTTAGATTAAAGGCGGAAAAAGATAAGTTAAAAGTTAGCTAAATTTAAATGATTATAAATATTGCATGCAATTAGTTTAAGAGACAGTTCAGGGGATAGGGTTTGACAGAGGGAGTTATAATTATGGCATAAAACCCTAAAAGGTTCATGATCAGCATAATTAGACCTACATATGGGTAGACGGATAGGCCTAAAAGCTTATTAAGCTTATTGTCTTCTTGCAGAGACCAAGCATAGGTATCAGGATCGAGATGAATAAGTCTAAAAAATGTCAATTTGAGAAAAGGGGTTTATTAGTTACGTTTTATCTTCATATCAATATTTATACTTACATATAAAATTAACAAAATAGGGTATACAAAGGCCTATACTACGGCTTACACGCAATATAGCGACTCTTTTTTTGTTGAACTTTTTCGTTTAAACCTTTTTTACAATAAATACAATAAAAGCAAGGATTAAAAACTATCCAATATTGTAAAAAATTGATTCATCAATGGGATAAAACTATGTGGGCATTGCTGAGAGATTTAGTTAGTCAGCATTATTCAATGGAATATCCAAATTGAGCAATTTCCTTTTTCGTTTGTTTTGATTGACCTATTTCGCTACTTGTTTTTTGTTTGACTTATTTCGCTAAAACCTCTTTTTACGCAAAACCCAATAAAAGCAAGTATTAAGAATACACCAGTTAAATAGAAAATTGATTCATCAATCGTACAAAATTATGTGGGCATGGCTAAATGTTCTATATAGCTAGTAATATTCGACGGAATATCAAAAACGAGGAATATGTATAACAGTATTTGACTTCGTCAGTATATTTATGGTATATTTTTAAAACGATACGGTATATTTTTGATGGTCTTATCCATAAGCGGCGGTCACACTGCACTGCTAGCGTGTGTTGCTTCCTTGGTTGAAAAATATAATTAAAAATTTATTCTAACTACTGGGATATTCTACAACACGAGGTGAGTTAGGGACCAGCTTAGCGGTTAAGTTTTTAGCCGGAAGAACTGTTTTCAATAAAATATTCATCCGAATTCGGGAAAAAAATGCGGCTTGAAAGAGCGCGTCATGTTCTGAAATCGAGTGAAATGCGTTAGAATGTAGTCGAATTTGCAGTGGTTTGAAAAATCTAATAATATTCCAAGTTAGTAACTAATTTTCTTTAATACATATTCCCAGCGCTAGAAGCAGCACCAAACACCAACACCAGCACATACACTCAGTATCGCACGGCAGCGGTGGCGGCATCAAAAATAAAATACCGAAGAAACACAAAAAAGAAAAATTTGCAGGGTGTGTCTGTGAGTGTTTGTGTGACGTCGAGGACCGTATCTTGCCTTGGTGCGTGCGCTCTAGTAGGGACACACACAGAACACCGACGCCTGTGCGAGTATTAGTGTATCCTTTGGCATTTCTGAGAGCTTGGTTGGAGTGACACGAGCGCGAGCTGAGCGAAAAGTGTACGCTTCTACCAAAAAATAATAAACAAGTTCAGCGTAAAGCGGCGTGAAACCCCAGCAGGAAACCCCAATAGCCAAGCCGCACTCTGCAATGGAGAAGAGAATAGAGTTGGAGCGGCGAGCACGGAAGGCGAACCAGGTGAGTTGTTTAGTTATATGCTTGCAGCCGAAAACCGCGCAAAATCCTTTACATTTTGTGATTACACAAAAATTTTCATTCAAATTCCCTTTTCTGTGTCCGTCTCTGTAACTGTGTCTGTCCTATGTGTATGTGTGTATGGCAGTAGTGCAGCAGCAGCGGGGCAGTTACAGCATCTACGCCATCATGTAAATCTAGTTTCAATTTGTGTCGATGTCGCCCGACTCGACGCCATATAAAAAAGATTGCTGGAAGAAGAAGCAGCAGCAGAAGCGACATCCATCGTCAACAACGAGCAGGCGAAAATTCTACACACATGAGATTGTCGTGTGTGTACGTACAGTGTTGCCATGTGCGCGCAATTTTGCGCCTTTGCTTTTGTTCAAAACTGCACCTTTCCTTTACAATTACCAATTATTTCGTGTAATAGGAAAACCTAGAGAGCATGTGTGCATGTGTGTCTACATCTACTCTATGTTTATGTGCATGTGTATATGTATGTATGCAAATCAGTGCCGCCGATCGTGTGTGCACCTGAAGTTCGGTAGTCTAGACAGCTGGCAATGCTGTTACTGCTGCTTGTTGTTGCTCTGTCTGTGGCTTTTCGTGTTGTTGCTATTGTTCTGCCGGCCTTCAATTGTGACAAACACTTCAACAGGAGAGTGTGTTTGTGTGTGTGTACGTGTGCTGCATGTTGTAATTTCAGGTTATTTGATACCAAAATGTATCTATAACAACATCATAGCGCGCATCATCCATACGCAAGAATCAACCATGCACACACACGTACACCAATACGCACAAAAGACGCATAATCCCGTACATATGTACATAAGTACATGCACACGCCAAGAAACGTATGCACAAAATAATCGACACATTTAGCATTGGACATGGATGGCAGGGAGGCATACACATATTGACTGCGCAGTCATAATACTTTTATGCACGACGCCGCCTCCACCTTCTCTTGTCCACTTTACAAATCCGGCTGTCGCCGCTCTCTATTCCTTGTTTACACCTGCATACCGCATAGCTTTCTCTCGCTCGGGCCTGCACCACAAGAAAGACAAAGTCTGGTCTGTCCGTTTGACTGAAATTCGTTTCTTTGTAACTGTTATTTGTACCTTTTTTTTCGGGACCGACCACAGATCACAGAGCTGAACCTGGATAACTGCCGAAGTACAAGCATTGTTGGCCTTACAGATGAGTACACCGCCTTAGAATCACTGAGTTTGATCAACGTGGGCCTCACCACACTGAAAGGTTTCCCCAAATTGCCCAATCTGAAGAAGCTGGAGCTGTCCGACAATAGGATTTCGAGCGGCCTCAACTATCTGACCACCAGCCCCAAACTTCAGTATCTGAATTTGTCTGGGAATAAAATAAAGGACCTAGAAACACTGAAGCCCTTGGAGGAGTTCAAAAGTCTAGCTGTACTGGATCTGTTTAATAACGATGCCACTAAAGTGGATAACTATCGTGACAAGATATTCAAGATGTTGCCATCGTTAAACTTTCTGGATGGGTTAGTATCGGATTGGCCCGTCTCCTTTTTGCAAAGATAATTAATTAACCAACTTCAATACTTTAATTCCAGTTTTGATTGTAATGGCGAGGAGGCGCAGTCGGAGGGAGACGACGATGAAGAGGTCAACGGGAACGATTCTGAGGGAGAAGGTGTGTATATATGTAGCTATGTAGATAAAGAAGTGGGGAGATTACAGACCTACCATCAAGATCTGTCATTTATATTTGTTTGCATTGTCCGACTTCAGTTAGTTATCGCTAAATTATTATGATACTAAATGGTGCTAAGTCTCGAAATCCGTTCTTCCATCTGTCTTCACAAAACGCCTTTCAGATAAGCGCAATGCATTCTGTTTGAATGGGTTAGAAATCGATTTAGACGAGCTCGAGGAGCTGGAGCAGCGCGTAAAGGCGAAAAAGAGTTTGCAGGAAAAACCACCTGCGCCCTCAGAGGACACTGAAGTAGACGAATTAGATGAATATTTAAAAGAATTGCAGCTGAGAGAATCGAAAGCAGCAACAGACCGACAATCTGTGATAGAGGCAGACCCTGCAACAATCCAACGACCAAATAGAAACCCAAACATAAATTTCGCAATCCTACTCTATTGGTTTTTAGCAATTTTAAATCTGGCCAATGCAACATATTGTAAGCATTGTCTCCCTATATTTATTTTCAATTACAATTCTCCTTGTATTGCTTATTGTATTGCAGTTTCCGGCGATGATGACGAAGAGGATGGAGACAGCGATGACAGTGATGAGGATGGCGACAATGGCGAGGTCTCCCTGTCGGAGGTGTATAATGATGATTTGGAGGAGGACAATTCCGACTGGGAGGAGGGGGAGGGTGGAGGCGATGACGATGAGGAGGACTCTGATATTGATGACGCCGATGGTGAAGCAAATGAGTCGAGCGCTTCACTGAATGCCTCCAAGAAGGAACCCGAGAAGACGGGTGAGTGAATTGCTGCAATGTCTTTAGCACCAAACTGGTTCTTTATCCTTAAATTCTGAATTTCACAGGTGAGTCGCAAGCCAGGGGCAAAAAGAGAAAGCACGATGGCTAAGCTCTTGATCGCTGTATCGTCTTTGTACGTTTTAAATTTAAATATAAACCGACACTGACATATACACACGGCAACACACATCATGTTTTGATAGAAACAAGATGACTAAAAACCATTAGGAACCCACATTTGTTTCTTTAAAATGTAAGCTAACAAGATCGAAAACAGACACAGAAGAAGAAAAAAATGGAGAACGTACTAATCAAAAAAAAAAAAACAAAACAAAATAAGAGATATGTTTAAGCGAACACTAAGAAGTGAGGAAAAGAAACCAACAAACACACACACATTACATTACTATAGCCTCATCCGAAGCCAGGATCCAACTCCAATTAAGTAAAAAATGTCAATATGGAAAATTGCTTGAAAAAGTTGTAAAATTGCTTAGCATTAAGTTACAAAATCTATAACTATGAACTATGTACAATTTGTCGGATCGAGTCGATCCTCTCCCATCTAGAGTTTCAACAAACAACACAAAACAAAGCCAATTGCTTGTATCATCAGAAAAAAAATTATTTTTTAAAACTTTCAGCTTTTTCAATGTTTTGCGGTCTACACAATTACTGCTAAGAACTTTTAACTAACTCTTAAGTCATTCCTTCTTTGAATGTAGATAAGTTAAGCGAAATTTACTTTCCCCTCCCGATTCGCGGGTAAACGAACGCAAGTCCGGCCCACAGTTTACAGCATTTTCATTGTTATCCATCTCTCTAGCCTTACCTTACCCTCTATATGTATCCATTATTATATATCTCTCTATTCACTTCACCCCCGCCACACATACTGTTAAGTAAAACGAAATGTTTTTCATTGATTGAGGCACATCAAACTACATAAACGCATGTGTTTTAGAACGGAATTTTCTTTGAATAAACAAATACGAGTATGCAACAATTACAATTAACGAAATGTACATACATTTCTCAGATGTGTTTTGTACAATCCCCCGCCCCCATTGAAATTGAAATACATAAACTAAAGAATTTTAATCTGCATTTTTGTTATTTCGATTGTTAGTGGTTTAATTACGAACCATACAGAATATACTCGTAGGTGTGCCAGTTCATACACAGGACGTGAGCCCACGCTGTTTTCTCCGCCTTTCCCGTCCGCTTGCCGTCGGTACCTCCTCTGCCGGTGATTCCGCCGTAGCTCCTCGCGCTCTCGGGAGGTCCAAGGGATGTGCTCTTGGTTGGACTGTGGCAGCCACTGGTTGTCCTGCTGCGGGTCATAGCCATTTTCGATTCACGCCCACGGGAAATAATGTCAGCAACCCTCCCATTCATACGCCGCCGAATCAAACGCTGGGATTCAGCTTTGAGCCTCGTAAGTTAATCAGTATACATATGTAATTGTGGATAATTTTAAAATATATCTTCCTTCACAGAGAACTTACGAGTATATACCCTACGCTTTGCCAAATCGAGCCGTACTCGATTTCCCCCTACCAGATGGAGTCCTATCCCAGCATTATTCGAGACAGACCGAGGCCCATCCCAGCAGGACACAAGCGCACCCCTTGCAAGATCCGAACCCAACAAGCCATCGTCATCCTTCGATCTGGCCATCGATAACAAGGACTTTGACTATGGAAACCAAGGGAGGAGGTAGATAGATATAGTTGTTGTTAGGTTTAAGGATATATGTATATATATATTTAGATAGTATATGCAAATGTTTTCCACTTATTTATTTCTTTATACTAAGCTAAGTTTCGATGAATAAAACTATTGAAAAATCATCCTTGTATGGGGGAGAAAACTAAATATTTTTGATGGGGGAAAGTGTCCTTGATCCTTGATAAGGACTCCATTAAATCAGGGACATTTTTCCGATCACAGGAAGCAGTCGCACGCCTATATCGGCCCACAAATAGCCTAGAAAACTAAATGTGTAATGTTGGGGTTGCTGCAGTCCTTACCGAAGGATCAGGGAGATTTGTTTAATCCCGGCGGGCAATGGCACGCAAATATCTATAGCAAATATCCTTGACCCTTGGTCCTTGATACGGAATGCATTAGAACAAGAAAGCAATTTCGATCACAGGAAGCCGTCGCACATCCCGATCGGACTAGAAATTGTGGAGAGAGAATTTCAAAGAAAAGAAATTTTTAAAAACCCAACGACCTTCTGCTGATTTCTGTTGGCCTGGTATCCCAGATTTGAAATTCTCGTTGCCCACCATTTTGAGCAGCCAAAGAAAATATGAAAAAACTGAAAAAGAAATTTAAAACGAGGGGGAACGTTGTGAGTTGCTGCGGACACCACAACTCTACAGTTATACCCGATACTAAGTCAGTATGGCTCTCCTCCGGCAGACGCTGCTAATATTAAACGACACGACAAAGAGTGCGTGCGAGAGAGACAAAAAATCAGTCTGAGCGTGACGTCGGGGGCTGCGTAGCCACTGCAAATTGATTTGTTCCTATTGGCTATAAAAATGATCTGATCTAATCCAGATTCAGCAATCAGATAGATATGGTCATTATCTATGATTCTGCGTTTTTAGTTTTCTCAAATGTGCAATATTGTGGATGCAACAGATTTTCGTTCTTTGTGTGGGCGGAAGGGGGTGGGGCGAAATTTTGAGATACACGTTTTATAGTAAGATCTAACAGGAGTGCGGATACCAAATTTGGTTACTCTAGCCTTAATAGTTTCTGAGATTTGTGGATGCCCCAGATTTTCGTCCTTTGCGTGGGCGGAAGGGTGTGTGGCGAAATTTTGAAACAAACTCGTCTCGGTCCGATATATTAGGAGTGTGGATACCAAATTTGGTTGCTCTAGCTTTTGTAGTCTCTGAGATCTAGGCGCTAGTGTTTTACTCTAAGCAAAGCCGCCTATGCTACGTGTGTTAGAGAGAGACAGGGCGAGAAAAAATGAAATTGTTTTCTTGATGCTGGCTATAATACTAATACGATCCAATTCAGATTCCGCAGTCTTAAAGATGTGGTCATTCTCTACAATTCTACGTTTTTGGTTTTCTCATATCTTTAAAATTGTGGATGCCACAGATTTTCGTCCTTTGTGGGGGCGCAGTGTGTCCTTTGTAGCAGTGACATATTACAGAAGTCTGGATCCAAAGCATCGTTGCTCTAGCTCTTATAGTCTTTGAGCACTAGGCGCTGAAGGGGACGGACAGACGGACAGACGGATGGACGGACGGACGGACAGACGGACAGACAGACATGGCTCAATCGACTCGGCTATTGATGCTGATCAAGAATATATATAATTTATGGGGTCGGAAACGATTCCTTCTGGACGTTACACACATCAACTTTTACCACAAATCTAATATACCCCAATACTCATTTTGAGTATCGGGTATAAAAAACTAGCGACTTTCTGCTGATTTCTGTTTGCCTGGTATCCCAGGTTTGAGATTCCCGTTTTTGGCTATTTGAGCGGTCAGAAGTTGAAAGTTGTACAACAAAAAAAATATTTTTACAGCAACTTTTGTTGTTTTTTTTGTTATTTGTGGCCCGATCTAGGCGTGCGTACTCGGAATAGCTTCCTTGAACTAATTCATTCCTTATCAAGGACCAAGGATCAAGGATATTTGCTACAGACATATATATCTTGTTTTCGCCGTTATTTGTGGCCCGATTTAACGTGCGACGGCTTCCCGTAGCCAGAATTGCTTCCTTAATCTAATGCATTCCGTATCAAGGACCAAGGGTCAAGGATATTTGCTCCATACATATATATCTTGTTTTCTCGCTTATTTGTGAGCCGATCTAGGCGTGCCACGGCCCTCCGGGATCAGAAAAATCTTCTTGATCCTTCGGTAAGGACTCCAGCAACCCCAACATTACACATTTTCTAGGCTATTTGTGGGCCGATATAGGCGTGCGACGGCTTCCTTTGATCGGAAAAAAGTCCCTGATTCAATGGAGTCCTTATCAAGGATCAAGGACATTTTGCCCAATAAAAAATATTTATTTTTCTCCGCTATTTGTGAACCAATGTGGGCGTGCCACGTTGTTTTGTAATCTGGATAGTTTCCCCGGTAGAGGATACAGCAAGGATGGTTTTCCAATAATTTTATTTATCATAACTTAGCTTAACATAAATAAATAAACAAGTGGAAAATATCTTATCTATTATATAAATGAATAGACGCGTATGTATATCCTTAAACCTAACAAAGATATCTATCAAGATTGGTTTCCCGTGGTTTCGAAGGATCGAAGGATGACGATGGCTTGTTTGGTTCGGATCTTGCAAGGGGTGCGCTTCTGTCCTGCTGGGATAGGACTCGGTCTGTCTCGACTACGCTTCGGTAATGCTTGGTAATGCTGGATGGAGTCCTACATCTGGTAGGGGGAAATCGAATACGACTCGGTTTGTGGCAAAGCGTAGGGTACATACTCGTAAGTTGTCTGTGAAGGAAGAGATCATTTAAAATAATCATTATGATTCGGCGGCTTAGAATTGGGGGGGGTTATTTCCGTGAACAAAAAATTCGGCTGCGGCCCTGGTAGCCGAAGACCCTGTGATCTAATCTAGACAGTTCGTTTGCAACATGTTCGGTGTATGAACTGGCACATATACGAATATATACTGTATGGGGTTACTGGTTTAATGGAGATGAGATCGATTGTTGCGCGGGAATACATCGCGTTGCAATTGGTGCATTCCGCGTCCGCGGTCACACTGATTGGTATTTTTAGTATTTTCCAGTAGTTTGAAGACGCTTTATGGACTCACCCTCTTCTCCAATGCACCAATGTAGAAATCGTGTAGAAATGCCATTTACAGCCATGTCGCAGGACACATCGAATACTAAGGGCTCGCGCACACTATAGCTGAAAGCGGAGCTGAAATCGGAGCTGATAGCTGATTTATAAGCTCTGAAAAAACAAACACACTGCACCGGTGCAAGTGCGCACATTGCAGACTGAGCTGAGCTGAAGGCTGAAAAAAATTGCTGAAATCAGCTCAGCTTAGTTTGATCGATCAAGCATGTTTGTTTTTTCAACAAGCTGATTGCTGATTTTGTTCAAGTGTATTGGTTCATAAGTGATCGAAAATGGGCTGCAAAACATTGTTAAGCGAAATTACGGTTAACCCAGCGCTTGGGAATAATCGGAATTATTAAAAATATTTGAATAATAGTTTTATTTCTATAATTTCTGGAAGGCGATAAATTAAGCAAAAAAGTTTTATTATTTACCATTTTCATATGTCAATAATAAATATAATATACTATGTCCTCAAGTACAGTAAACGCTCGAAAGACATCACAATGTTTATTATTATACAAAATAAATATTAATTGAAAAATGTAATAATAATTCGTAAAATTAAAGTAATACGAATACAAACTCAACGGAAATGTGGTTAAAATACACGGAATTTAAAAAAAAACGAAGTAAACTTCCGTCTGGCTACTGTACGTGCTGTGAAGTAATAATTAATTAAAAATATAATAATAATAATTATAATGATAGTTATTGATACCACTTAAGGAGATGGACAAAGGGAGGCAGTGGCTTTCAGCAATCAGATCAGCCGACAATTTACGCACCTGCAAGCTGATTCTGCCTGAAAAAAGCTCTCAGATCAGCTGAGCTTTCAGCTCCGATTTCAGCGCCGATTTCAGCTCTAAACGTCGGAAAAAGGCATGTAAAAAAGGAATAACGGCGGTGTTCGGAGCAGAACCCAGCCGATTAGCTGCTTGCCAAATAGCACCTAATTCTTGGCCCTCAGCCGCTTATTTTGTTTGTTACTTATGTATGGCTATGTCACTCATTTGTTTGTTAAAGCTCTGCGCTTGCTTGCCCTGCTAAACGCTCTCTGTCAGCTCGCTCTTCGCTATCTCCGCTTTGCGTCTGCCTACCGACGTCGGCCAAGCGAAGCTGCGCTTAGCGATCGGAGCGGCAATGTAAAGGTCAGGCAAGCCACACTTGCAATTTGGATGTCACGCATTAAAGAACATATCGTAATTTTATTTCTGCGCCGAGTTTTATTTAATTCGAAATAATTAGTCGGCCGATTGGGGATAAAAAACATTATCTCCACATGATCTCTGAGTTGCAGTGTCAATTAATAATCATTCGCGATCGACATTCGTTAGCCCTAGCAAATTTTCGGCGGTTAAGCACAATTCGGTGCTAAAACACACTTACATACACCTACATACACGCATTGCTGGCTATTAATTTCTCTGTCGCGACAATTCGGTCAGTGCAGTGCGGTAGGCAGTGCAGCGAACTCACAAATACACACAAGCGGAGTACAAAGCGGAATCGGACAGCTCGCACAGCCGCATAGCTAAAGGCATTAGCTGTAATCCCTTTGCTTTCGGTTCCCACGTTTATACGTATACAGGGTGTCTTTTTCGGTCGTGCTGAGTGACTCTTTTAAAACCTCAACATGGCAGCACCTGAGCCTACCAATGTCGCGAACGCATCAATGCCGAGTGATGTAGATTTCTACAAGCACAAGGCCGAGTCCATCGCGCGCCAACTAAAGGCCATGGATCGCTTTCTCACCAAGGAAGAGCTTGCCGAGTTAGATGAGGCAGAACTTCAAGCTCGCTTAGAGCAGATCGAGCGAATGAATGCGGATTTCGATGCCGCTCAAACGAGCCTTGAAAGGCTGGATTTCCTGCAGTTAGCCCATGATGCCCGGCTGGACTTTTCGAGTGTTTATGTCAAGGTTAGGTCCAGGCTGTCGCGGGAGTTGATGGCTGCTCGCACGGTAAATGTTGCCAATTCAACGGCTCGGCATACTCTCGAGGGGAATTCATCGTTGTTCGCCTATAATAGTATAGGCCGTTCTCGAATGCCCGAGTTGCAGCTTCCGCGATTCGGTGGGAGCTACATGGATTGGCCAGAATTCCACGCGATGTTTTCGACAATGGTGCACAAAGACCATCGTATACCAATCATCGAAAAATTCCAATATCTTCGTGGATGTCTAGATGGTGCTGCGCTGGATACGATTCGTTCCTTGGAACTTTCTGAGGAGAATTACGACAAGGCGTTGAATTTACTAATGTTGCGATTCGATAATAAACTGTTACATTTTCAGGCACACGTCAAGGCTATTTTCGGGCTGCAAGGGGTGGAGAAGGGCTCGGCTATCGGCTTGCGCGCGCTCAGCGATAAAATCAATTCGCACTTGCGTGCACTTCAGACCTTGGCGACCCCGCAGGAGATTTCCGATGGGTTGCTGATCTTCATCATAGGCACGAAATTGGACCACAAGACCAAGGAGAAATGGGAAGAGAACTTGCCGACGTCAGGATTGCCTCGGTGGTCAAGCATGGCCTCATTCTTGGAAGCAAGATGTCGGATGCTGGAAAATTTGGGATCGGCTATGGTAACAATTCCTAGACAGCAGGTGGGAGAAAGTAAACCAACACCCTAATCACCTCCATTAACGATCATAATAGCTCAACATGCAAGTATTGCAAATCCTCCAATCACTACATATCCCGATGCCAGGCATTTATAGATCTCCCTGTTTTTTCTCGATACAAGGAGGTGAAGAAGCGCCATTTATGTCTAAACTGCCTCAACAAAGGCCATTCATTGCAACGCTGCAAGTCAGGGGCATGTAGAAATTGCCAAGCCAAGCATCACACACTGCTCCACATGCAGTCGGGCGCGGACGCTGAGTTGCCGTCGCCGAGCACGGAATCGACCCAGCATGATCCTGCAAGTGCCCTAGTAGCAAGCAAATATATTAGCCCTCCCCCTCGAGTCAAAAATCTCTGCCTAGCCAAAACGTGCTGCTAGCTACTGCAATCGTATATGTCAGGGGCCGTTTTGGATCGCTTATTCCATGTCGTGCCATTTTAGATTCCGCTTCTCAGGTTAACTTTATAACATCGAGACTCGCCAATCAGCTGCAGTTAGATCCTCACCCGTCTCACGTTCAAATAGCCGGTATTGGAGAGTCAATTCTACCATCCAGCAAGGCTGTGGACATCTTCCTGCAATCTCAAGACGAAAGCTATCGCGGTTTCCTCTCTGCAATTATCACTGCCTCAATCACAGGAATGCAGCCTAACTTCGGCCTATACGCAAAGGATTGGCCAATGCCAAATAATCTAAAACTGGCTGATCCTAATTTCGCCAAGCCCCAGCGTGTCGATCTGTTGATAGGTTCTGGTTTGTTTTTCGAATTAATGTGCGTTGGACAGATTCGACTGTCAGACCAATTGCCAACATTGCAGAAGACGAAACTTGGCTGGATAGTGTCAGGAAGTATTAAAAACTCTGAGAAAGCCCGTGCGGCGCTAGCAGCCGTTGAAGATCCCCCTGTAATCTCCGCTTGCGAGACTAACTTGTGCGATATTGTAAGGCGGTTTTGGGAAGTCGATGGAGATTATTCGCCCTCATCAATTTCGGAGGAAGATGTTCATTGCGAACAGCATTTCGTCACAAACTGCATTCGCCTAGAGTCCGGAGCTTACTCCGTGCGTTTGCCAACCAAATTCAGTCTAGAGGAATTAGGAGAATCGTATCAGCAGGCGCTACGTAGATTTCTCAATTTGGAGAGGAAGCTAGCAAAAAATTCACAGCTTAAGGCAAAATATATGGAGTTTCTCCAGGAGTATCGTGATTTAGGACACATGTCGCCAGCTTCGCGGCAGTCAGACCTCCCGCAGTACTTCTTGCCTCACCATTGCGTCCACAAGCAGGATAGTACAACCACCAAATTACGCGTAGTGTTCGATGGATCTGCCAAAACAGCGTCTGGAGTATCACTGAATGATGCGCTAATGGCTGGACCCACCATCCAACCTAAAATTCTGATAACTCTGCTTCGTTTCCGCTTTTTTAAAGTCGCCTTGTGTGGCGATATCTGCAAAATGTACCGCTGTGTACGCGTTTCCCATCCCGATACGCACGTGCAGTGCATCCTATGGCGCAATGACCCGAAGGAGGAGATTCAGGTGTTCAAGTTGGAGACTGTTACTTACGGAACCAAACCTGCCGCTTTCTTAGCAATTCGTGCTATACATCAATTGGCAAATGATGAAGAGTTGCATTTTCCGCTTGGCGCTGATGTTGTTCGAAGAGATTTCTATGTCGATGATCTCATATCTGGAGGGGACAGCATTGATTCTGTCATCAAGATTCGTCAGCAGGTAAAGGAGCTACTTTCGAAAGGATGTTTTCCCATACGTAAATGGTGTTCCAATGAACCCGCTGCTTTGGAAGGCGTATCGGAGGCGGATCGCGAAAAGTTCCTTACCTTTCATGACGGGACTGAAGTAACCAAGGCGCTTGGTCTAGTTTGGGATCCCACCACGGACAATCTTCTGTTTAGCTTCGCTCTCGTCGGAACCGCTGCAAGCCCAATATCGAAGCGTTCGGTCCTGTCTACACTAGCTAGGTTCTACGATCCTCTAGGGCTCATCTCTCCCATCATCACAAAAGCTAAAATATTTATGCAGTCGCTATGGAACGAAAGCCTAAAGTTGAATTGGGACGAAAGCCTGCCCCAGGATCTACATACGACTTGGATTGAGCTGACTTCGCAGTTGTCGATGGTTAAAAACTTTAAGTTTCCACGTTACGTGCTTCGGCAGCAAGCCAGATTAGAAATGCACGCGTTTTGTGATGCGAGCCAAGCAGCATATGGCGCCTGTGTATACATGCGTTCGGAAGCTCTTGGCATTGTGCAAAGTCATCTCTTATGCTCTAAATCCAGAGTCGCGCCCTTGAAAAGTATGACTATCCCCAAGCTTGAGCTGTCCGCTGCCCTCGTATTAGCCGAACTAGTGTCCACCATAGTTAAGGGATTATCAGCTCCATGCCAAATACATTGCTGGTCGGATTCGTCCATAGCCCTTGCCTGGATTCGAGAATCACCATTGAATTTTAATATATTTGTTTCTAATCGAGTTCAGCGGATTCAGGAGCTCACCGCTGGAATGACTTGGCATCACGTGCCCACAAAGTTGAATCCTGCCGACATCATATCACGTGGATCCACGCCCGCTGAACTAATGGATATCAGCCTTTGGATCTCTGGATCACCATTCTTGCGTCTTGAGAGCTCAGAGTGGCCTGAAGGCTTGCAATTGCCGACCGATGTACCAGAACGTCGTCATGCAGCATTGGTTGTTTCAAACGAAAGGGATGTATCGTACGATTGCAAATTTCAAAAAGGCATAGCGCGGTCGAAGGGTCAACTTACCGTAATCGACATCTAAAATGGTACGTATTTGCTCATAAGGGCAATACAGCAGCAACAATTTTCGGAAGAGATAAGAGCCCTCGCCAGCAAACAGGCCCTACCCCCAAAAAGCACGATGGCCTCACTGAATTCCTTTCTGGATAGCTTTGGATTGCTGCGTGTTGGAGGCCGCCTCCAAAATGCCGAATTGGACTACGACGCGAAGCACCCGATCCTGCTTCCTAAGGGACATCCTGTCACTGTCTCTATTATTATCTTCTTTCACGAAAGGTTTCTCCACGCAGGAGCTCAAGGATTGCTCGGACTGCTTCGGCAAAAATTCTGGCCTATTGGTGGACGCAAATATGTTGCGGGAATCATTCGCAAATGTGTTAGATGCTTTCGTTTGAAGCCAGTGCTGAGGGAACATATCATGGGAAACTTGCCTGCGGATCGCGTAAGGACTAATCCAGCATTCCACACAACGGGCGTTGATTTTTGCGGACCCTTTTATCACAAGTCGGAAGTCAGAAGCAGGCCTCCTATCAAATGTTACATCGCTGTCTTCGTATGCTTTAGCACCAAAGCAACTCATTTGGAAGTCGTTCGGGATCTATCTACAGAATCCTTTCTGGCAGCATTAAGGCGTTTTATAAGTCTACGTCCCAAACCTCGAATCATCTGGTCAGACAACGCTACAAATTTTGTAGGAGCAAAAAATGAGCTTTTGGAGCTTCGGCAAATGTTCCTCAGCGATCCTCATACGTCGGCTGTGTCACATCTCTGCGTTTCTAGTGGAATCGACTGGAAATTCATCCCTCCTCGCTCACCTCATTTTGGGGGTTTGTGGGAGGCGGCTGTTAAAGCAGCTAAATATCATTTTCATCTCTGCTTTGTTAAATTCCCGTCCGCTTTATGCAATTACAGAAAGTCCCGATGATCTAGATGTGCTCACGCCAAACCACTTTCTCAATGGAGCCCCGAAAGCTGCATTCGACGAGCCAGATGTGGCGCATCTCCGGGTCAATTTACTTAGTCGATGGCAGCGGCTGTGTCAAATGAAGCAGGCGTTTTGGGAGAAAATGGAGCACGGCGTATCTTTCGATTCTTCAGGAGCGGAGCAAGTGGCGGTTATCGTCTCCAAACATCAAGCTAGGAGCGCTCGTCATGATCAAGGAGGAAACGCTGCCACCATTAAGGTGGCCGCTTGGCCGCATTGAGAGCGTCATCCCAGGAAAAGATGGAACCATCAGAGTAGCCGTCATCCGCACTCAAAAAGTCCTTTTCAAGAGGGCCGTTGGAAAAATAGCGGCTCTGCCCCTTCAGTTGAAAGCCTTTGCCTTCCAACGGGGGTGAATGTTCGGAGCAGAACCCAGCCGATTAGCTGCTTGCCAAATAGCACCTAATTCTTGGCCCTCAGCCGCTTATTTTGTTTGTTACTTATGTATGTCTATGTCACTCATTTGTTTGTTAAAGCTCTGGGCTTGCTTGCCCTGCTAAACGCTCTCTGTCAGCTCGCTCTTCGCTATCTCCGCTTTGCGTCTGCCTACCGACGTCGGCCGAGCGAAGCTGCGTTTAGCGATCGGAGCGGCAATGTAAAGGGCAGGCAAGCCACACTTGCAATTTGGATGTCACGCATTAAAGAACATATCGTAATTTTATTTCTGCGCCGAGTTTTATTTAATTCGAAATAATTAGTAGGCCGATTGGGGATAAAAAACATTATCTCCACAGGAGGTTTTTTTACACTGGTGCTTCTATGGGGCTTATATGAAAACAGGGCGAACATTTGGTAGAGAAGTTAGTGAAAATTGTTTAAACTTATTTTACAATCAATTCCAATAAAATGAATATTTAAAATTGTGTGGTGTTGTAGAAAATTGATTTATCAATCGGATAAAATTACGTTTTCAGAGCTGAGGGTCGTAGCTAGTAATATTAAACCAAATATTAAAATACGAGGAAATGTACAATAGAATCGTCAGTAGACTTACGGTATTTTTGGTATATTTCTGAGGGCTGCCATAGATTTTATCCATAAGACCGCGATAGATCAGGTCACACTGAAACACACTCAAGCGAATCGAAGCGTTGGTAAAAAAGTGACAATAATGTCTGCCGATAACACTTCCTTTTCATCAGCGAGCGAGACCGGTCGTGATTTTTCTTAACAGTCTGAAAGGTGACTTTTTCCAAGTAACAAAGGCTTAATTAAAAGTGATTGTAAAAATTGGATCATTGTTTATTTCATACAAATCTTCATCAATATATAAATTATTCCTCTTTTCATTTCCCAAAGGAGAGGTAAGTCTTTGGCAATCTGGTTAAACCAGCAATTATGGCGGACGCCGGTCACTCGGTGTCTGCCAAATTGAAACCCCCTGATCAGGTGCCAAAAACCGGCAAAATTCAAACCCAAAAAACAATAGCAAAAAACTTCAGTGCTTTGTGTTCAGGTGTGAAAGAGGACATATTCGACAGCTTGACTAACGAAAAGTACCCAACAAAAAAGATGCGCAAGGAACAAAAAAGCGACAATACCAATACAGACATAAATAACAAAATGCTGATAGACGATGACAGTAACAAAATGGTGGAGGCTTCTGACGGTGTGACCGTTCACAATTCTCACACAAATGCCATAAATGGTTTTACTGGAAATACTGAAATGACTAAAACCCTGAATAAAAATACTAATCCGATTATAAACCCATTAAATGTAGGTATCGAAAGAGAAACCGTGTTGTATGCCACATCGGTAATGCGGCTGTACTTGTATCGACTAAGAACAGTACCATCTTCGAAAACAAAAACACCAAAAATGGCTTATTCTTTTTTGAAAAAATAAGACACCTTAAAATCAAAGGAATTAAAGAAATCGTAGCTCTTGCGCCTACACTATACAAGATTTATTTTAAGGTTTTCAGCGAAGCAAATGATTTAGTTTTAAATGAGGAGTTAAAAAAAATGAATTTAGTGGTATTTATACCAAAAGACTATGTGGAATCCTATGGAGTAATTAAAGGGGTGCCCCTCGGTTTTTCTGAGAATGAAATTATGGATAATATTACTTCTAACATAAAAATTAAGTCAATTGAAAGATTAGCAAGAAGGCAGAAAATTACAACCGATGACAACAACGAAACATTCAAGCTCATACCATTAGAAACAGTCAAAATTGGTTTTGAGGGTTCAGACATCCCAGAAAAGGTATCTCTTTTTGGGATGAGAGTAAGCATATATGTTCCCAGAGTAAGGCAATGTTATAATTGTGGCAGACTTGGTCACACTTCGACCAGATGCAAATCAGCTAGGAGGTGCTATAAATGCGGAGTCGAGGAGTGCAATGGGTCGTGCACTGGTCTCAAGTGTATCCTTTGCAATGGGAAAAATCACTCAGCTAGGGACAGACTGATGTGCCCAGTATGGGAAAAGGAGATGGACATTAACAAAATAATGACAATCAAAAAAATCGCGCGTAAGGAAGTGCTTAGCACTTACTCAATCCATCAAAATTTTTCGCTATTAGATAATTATGAAAAAATCTATCCAAAACTAGACATAAATGAGGAAAATGTTCAAAACAAAAACGTTAAAGCAAATGAAGTTTTAAAAAAACACAGTTATGCGAGCAGGTTAGTGCAGAGACCTTTGGTTCCTGCACAAAAACCCCACTATCACTTAGAATCATATACCAGCGATTCTAGTAATCTCGTACCATTTTTTGAAAACAAAGAACTAAAAGAAAACAAATTTACCATTCAACAGATGGTTGACATGTTGTCTCGTTTAGTCGACTCAAATGATGTGTCACATCCAGCAAAAAAAGTGACCAGTACAAATGATTACAATATGGAACATAATGCAGACAGAAAAATGAACAAACAGAGAGAAACGAACCTTTTTAAAACATCTAAATAAATATGAAATTTTTACAACATAACATTCAATCTATTAAAGCCAATAAAAACGACCTAGTATTCTACTTAAACAATGAAAACTTCGACTTTGCCATTCTGGCTGAAGTTTTCTCTCACGATCTCCGTTTTAGGAAACTAGCCAACTTCAATATGTTAGAAAAACATAGAGAGGACGGTTATGGAGGAGTGGCGATTGCCTACAAAAAAGAATTAAGAGTTAAAAGACTGATATATGAGACAGAGCAAGATATAATTATAGCAAGAACCATCAACAACAAAGATAAATTTCTTATCACCTCAGTATATTTTGAACCTTTGTTGTCTCTTGCATCCTTCAAGCAAGCGATTAACAATCTCCTTGAATATTTAGATGCATTCGGAAAAGTCATAATTGCAGGCGATTTTAAGGCAAGACATACCTTTTCTGGAGACAGAACCAACAGTGGAAAGGGAAATTTTCTCATGCAAGCTATGTCAAATGCTGGCTACAGTCTAGCAAATGACCACAGTCTCACATTCAGAAGACACATCGACTCAACATCAGGGTCTGTACTCGATTTAACTTTCACAAAGGGTATTCATATAGAGAATTGGAAATGCGAAAAGTTTTACCTAGGATGCAGCCACCATCACCCAATAACCTTTGAAACAGCAGGATATCAACACAAACTCAAAACTTTCCTTGCCAAAAACAGGCTACTGAAAAAGCTAAGCCAGTTTGAGGCCGACAAAGATATGGATAATTTAGCGAAGAACATCCAACAGAAAATAAAAGCAGCTACTTATGAAATCAAAAACAAATTTCCAAAATTATGGTGGGACGAGAATTTAGCCAAATTATTCAGGGAGTTTGCAGAGTCGCAGAAGAAGGCAGCTTCAGAACCCTCCTTTTAAAATGATTGTTCTGCTGTTAACCTCAAGGTTAAATGGAAAAAATCTGTTAAAATTGCCAAAAGAACTAGCTATGCCAGGAAGTTAACAGAGTTAAATGTAAAATCGAACTCAAGAGAAGCCTGGAGATTCCTCAGCAATCTAAAAAACTGTCAAGAGGACACCCCAGAAATTTTCGACCCTGACAAAGCTGGGCCATACCTGGAATTCCTTAACGAACAAATAACCTCAGAAGCAAAGGATGTAGACGAAGAAATGTACTCAACCAAGAACAATGAAAATCCTTTCTTTTCCTTGGAAGAGTTAGAGGCTGTGTTAGTCAGAAACAGAAAAACGGCAGGAGGAATAGATCACATCACATACGAGATGCTGAATGCTCTTAACACTAGTATAAAGACAGAACTTGTACATTTTTACAACCGTCGAGTGGCTATGTGCGATTTCCCAGTCGAATGGAGATCTATCAGAATTGTACCAATACCGAAAAAAACATGGATCTGACTGACTTAAAACATTTTCGACCCATATCCCTCATTTCGGTTCTAGCCAAGACAGTAAATGGCATGGTGAAAGCCAGGCTGGAAAAGCATATACAAGAAAACAAGATTATACCCTACAGATCTTATGCATACCAAAAAAACAAGTCTGCAGCGATGTGCATAAATGATGTCATCAATGTGGTAGCGGCAAAGAAAAAGAACAAGGAACACGTTACTCTTGTGGTTGTTGACCTCAACAATGCCTACAATTGTGTCAACCTGAAATTCTTAAAAAGACTAATGGAAAATGAGTGTTTTCCTAAAACATACATTGACTGGATCATCAGTTTTATGCATAGCTCGCAAACGACGGTCAACACTTTTTCCCTTTGCTGTCTCGTCACTGACAAAACCGAAAAAGACCACGCAGAAGCGGTCTCTCACTGAGCAGAACACTTTTTGTATCTTCGCTTGTGTTATGTGTTTCGGGTTTTCGCTTGAGCCCGACACACGATCGGGTCTCACAATAACAGCTTAGAGAGACACTTTGGTCAAGCGCTCGCAGCAAAAGAGTCTTTAGATGAGCAGAACCCAAAAAGTGTCTGTTTATGTTTATTTATTCATGTTTTTCGCATCTTTTTGGTTATGTTATTGTAATATTTATACTTATTTGCGAATTTTCTGCAAACTGAAGACATGGATATGGATGTATGTATATATGTATGTATATATTTTGTATTAATACGAATTTAGCTTAACCACTAACAATGAGTTAATATTTTCCGCACTTAAAGAGCAACGTTTTTCATTCAAAATATAATGAAGTGCTGAAAAGGATCTTTCGACCGATACCTGAGTGGCCGGTGTAGCCAGCACCACCTGTGCGAGCGAATTCAAGTGTGGTGATCTTAGCTTCATGCCGTTAAAAAGCTGCAATATATCGGAATTTAATGGTAAACGGCCATTGTTCATAGCAAAGTTCTCCACATCAGTAAACATTTTGGAAAGTTGTTCAGGAACAGGCTCATTTTGGGTTTGGGACAGTGTCTGACACAATTCACGAAGGCAAGTGATCGTTGCCACAGCCACCACACGTACAAGCACGCATACATACGCAAAAGACACTTTTTTCGTTCGCTCGCGACAAGATGCCCAGTGAAAAACAGGAACAAAAGAGAAGTGAAACAATCGGTCTTTGCTTGAGCGAAGAGCGAGTTGAGTAAAAACAGATTTGATCGGGTCTTTTCAGTCCCTTTTCTCAATGTGTTCGTCAATGAGAGGTTTTTATCAGACTATGCGAGCTATGGTTTTATGTCTATGAGCCTACTGAAAATAGGGGAAGCTGTTTAGGTAGTTCAGGGAGGAATACCAGGGCTCTTGTCTATCGCCCCTCCTTTTTAATGTATACACAAAAAGACTACATCAGATCTGTGATAGAAATACTCATATGATGCAATTTGCAGATGACTTCGTTATAATCTCTCACAACAGAGAGTTTACTGTAGCGGTTGAAAACCTTAATAAAAAACTAAATGACTTTAACCTTCTATGTGGTGATCTCGGTTTTAGCTTCAATCCAAGCAAATCTGCAGCAATGAATGTAGGAAAAAGACAGGTCAGAGCGGTAAATATTTCTGTTAGAAATGTGCCTATACCAAATCGAAAAGATATCCGTTTCTTAGGCAGACTGATTAGCGCAAACATGTCAAATGTCAGTCATGTAAAAATGGTTAAAGAACAAACAAAAAAATGCAACAGACTCCTCCAGCTTGCGACTACTATCAAATCAGGTCTAAAACCTAAAACAAGTACCAACATCTTCAAAGCTTTTATTAGAACAAAACAAGAATATGCTATCACAAGTTTTTCAGACATGGGATCTGGAGCAAGTAAAGATATAGAAATAGCGCAAGCTAAATCACTCAGAAGGTGTGTTGGGGTGCCACAAGCAAACACGAAATTTTTGTCCTCGCTGGTGTAATGCCACCTGTTTTCAGGGCGAAATGGCTTACAGCCAAAGAACTGCTTAAAATTAAAAGGTTCAATCCAACAATGTTTGACGAGCTAATACGCTCAAAAGGTAAAGAAGAATACTCGAAAGAAGAAATAGAAACTATATTTTATGAGATTCTGAACAAGTACAGAAAGGACGACTGGAACATTCTATCAACAGATGCCTCAGTTACAGAAAGTACATGTGGCATAGGAATAGTAGAATGGCCTAGTGGAAATATCCACAAGTACAAAATAGAAAACAGATTATCCTCAGTAGGTGCCGAACTCGTAGGCCTTAAAAAGGCCTGCGAACTATGTCTAAAATATAATTACAAAAAGGCTTTGATTTTAAGTGATGGATTAGGAGCTATTAATTTAATTAAAAATAAGAATACAGACTCGTACCTAGTGAATGATATTCACAACATAATTAACCAATCAGACATTCAGAAACTTGACATTCTATGGGTCCCTGGTCACAAGGGTGTGGCCATCAACGAAAAGACTGACATAGCAGCAAAGGCTGCTACAAGTGAGGGGTTTACAATAAATATAAAATACAGCTACAAGGAGGCTCAAAGAGAAATTAGGAACTTTTTAGTATACAAATGGAATGAGGACTACAGGACGAAGTGTAGGACGAAGGGATCCAGCCTCATATATTTCCAGACATACCCAGTAAACCCTGGCATTTTTCTCTGAAATGGAATGCTAAAAGCATCAAGACCATTAACAGACTTATGACGGGACACACAGAATCCTACACAGAATCAAAGCAATTGACTCAAATATCGGCGAAACGGGCAATGCAACTGAATATGCCGAACACCTGATCTTCGATTGCCAAAGATTTGCCGGGCTCAGAAGGAAATTCAAAATCTTTAAATATTATAACAATTTACATCAATTATTAATAAAAAAAGAGCCGCTACATCTCAGAGAGCTGGCAATCTTCATCAAAACTGCTGACTTAAACTTTTGACCCCTTTTTTCTTCATCATGTTATAAAGTAATTTCAGTTTATTTTCTAAAACAGTTAAGTAATTTTCCTCTTTTTTTTATATATACCGACCTGTCAAACTCGCCAAACTACATCAAAAGTATCTGATCAATGTGGCTACAGTGCTACGATCAAAATTCCGATCATCCTTGAGATGATTTAAAACCAAAACGAGGGGGAACGTTGTGAGTTGCTGCGTACACCGCAACTCTACAGTTATACCCGATACTAAGTCAGTATGGCTCTCCTGCGGCAGACGCCGCTATTATTGAACCACACGACAAAGAGTGCGTGCGAGAGAGACAGAAAATCAGTCTGAGCGTGACGTCGGGCGCTGCGTAGCCACTGAAAATTGATTTCTTGCTTTTGGCTACAAAAATGATCCGATCTAATCCAGATTCAGCAATATGATAGATATGGTCATTATCTATGATTCTGCGTTTTTAGTTTTCTCGAATGTGCAATATTGTGGATGCAACAGATTTTCGTCTTTTGTGGTGGCGGAAGGGGGTGGGGCGAAATTCTGAGATATACGTTTTATAGTGAGATCTAACAGGAGTGCGGATACCAAATTTGGTTACTCTAGCCTTAATAGTCTCTGAGATTTGTGGATGCCCCAGATTTTCGTCCTTTGCGGTGGCGGAAGGGGTGTGGCGAAATTTGGACACGAAACGGTCAAGGTCAGATATCACAGGAGTGTGGATACCAAATTTGGTTGCTCTGGCTCTTATAGGTTCTGAGATCCTTGAACTCATATTTTGCAATTGGCAAAGCCGACCATGAAACCTGTGTGTTAGAGAGAGACAGAGCGAGAAAGAATGAAATTGTTTTCTTGATTCTGGCTATAATAATTATACGATCTCGTTGAGATTTTACACTCTAGAACATATAGTCATCTTCTACGATTCTGCATTTTTGGTTTTATCGTATCCTTAAAAATGTGGATGCCACAGATTTTCGTCCTTTGTGGGGGCGGAAGTGGGCGGGGCAAAGTTTTGAAATATTTTTGTTGCAGTGACATTTCACAGATGTCTGGATCCAAAACATCGTTGCTCTAGCTCTTATAGTCTTTGAGCAATAGGCGCTGAAGGGGACGGACGGACGGACGGACGGACGGACGGACGGACGGACGGACGGACAGACGGACAGACAGACAGGGCTCAATCGACTCGGCTATTGATGCTGATCAAGAATATATATACTTTATGGGGTCGGAAACGATTCCTTCTGGACGTTACACACATACACTTTTACCACAAATCTAATATACCCCAATACTCATTTTGAGTATCGGGTATAAAAAAAAACGAGGTGGAACGTTGTGAGTTGCTGCGGACACCGCAACTCTACAGTTATACCCGATACTAAGTCAGTATGGCTCTCCTGCGGCAGACGCCGCTAATATTGAACCACACGACAAAGAGTGCGTGCGAGAGAGACAGAGAATCAGTCTGAGCGTGACGTCGGGCGCTGCGTAGCCACTGAAAATTGATTTCTTGCTTTTGGCTACAAAAATGATCCGATCTAATCCAGATTCAGCAATATGATAGATATGGTCATTATCTATGATTCTGCGTTTTTAGTTTTCTCGAATGTGCAATATTGTGGATGCAACAGATTTTCGTCTTTTGTGGTGGCGGAAAGGGGTGGGGCGAAATTCTGAGATATACGTTTTATGGTGAGATCTAACAGAAGTGCGGATACCAAATTTGGTTACTCTAGCCTTAATAGTCTCTGAGATTTGTGGATGCCCCAGATTTTCGTCCTTTGCGGAAGGGGGTGTGGCGAAATTTGGACACGAAACGGTCAAGGTCCGATATCACAGGAGTGTGGATACCAAATTTGGTTGCTCTGGCTCTTATAGGTTCTGAGATCCTTGAACTCATATTTTGCAATTGACAAAACCGACCATGAAACCTGTGTGTTAGAGAGAGACAGAGCGAGAAAGAATGAAATTGTTTTCTTGATTCTGGCTATAATAATTATACGATCTGGCTGAGATTTTACACTCTAGAACATATAGTCATCCTCTACGATTCTGCGTTTTTGGTTTTATCGTATATTTAAAAATGTGGATGCCACAGATTTTCGTCCTTTGTGGGGGCGGAAGTGGGCGGGGCGAAGTTTTGAAATATTTTTGTAGCAGTGACATATCACAGAAGTCTGGATCCAAAACATCGTTGCTCTAGCTCTTATAGTCTTTGAGCACTAGGCGCTGAAGGGGACGGACGGACGGACGGACAGACGAACAGACAGACAGGGCTCAATCGACTCGGCTATTGATGCTGATCAAGAATATATATACTTTATGGGGTCGGAAACGATTCCTTCTGGACGTTACACACATCCACTTTTACCACAAATCTAATATACCGCAATACTCATTTTGAGTATCGGGTATAAAAAAAAAATAATGTCTGCCGATATAGTGAAACAGTTGAAAGGCACTCGATCCGATGTTGAGGCTGCGGCCACGACAATTAAGCTGAAATTCAAGGAATTCAGCAAGGGCATCGGGATAAACGACGCCTCCTTTCCGCTAAGATATGAGTTGAGCGTGTTGCGCCAGCTGTGTCTCGCCTTGAAGGACAATCTGCACCAGCATGACGATCTCTACTGCGACATTGCGGCCACCGTGGTACCACACGTGGAGCCCTACGAGGAGAAGCCGAGCCTGTGGGAAGCTCATCTAACGAGCCTGCGGTACATACATCATGGGCTTTGTCAGGAGGTAAGTTGAAGAACCAAATGCTTGCTAGCTGGTATCCTAATTGTACGGGTGCTTCGCAGAAATCCCTGACGGAATGCCAGAAAATGTACGGCCTAGTCCGATCGCAGCCCTGCCGCCTGCAAGGGAGGCTGACTACAAGTTTTATTTGGACATCCATCTGACGCACTTCAATGGCATTCACTTGCAAATGCAGAAGGAGACGTTACCCATCGCCGCCACAGATCAACTATATTACGCCTTGGAGGCAATGGGTGTCCTCTTTGACACCATGCGCCAGCGTAAAGTGGCAAAGAATGCGGCTCTCCTGGTCCAGCTGAATGATGCCCTGTTCAGCAAGCGAAGCAAAGCCTTTCTGATGTACCTGAGCGCTCTTCCGCCCGAGAGCACGACGAAAATGTACGACCCGCTTCTCAAGCTCCTGAGCTGCAGCTGGGCCACACCCAGCTCTGAGCTGACTACTCAATTCACGGAGTATCTGGGCCTGGTTCTGGCACTGATGCAGATCGACATGTTTTCCATAGAAGCGCCGCTCGAACAACAACTGGCACTGAAGTTGCTGCGCATTTGTCGCGACCTGTACAAGGACGTCTCTCCGCAGAACTACTCCATCCAGCTCCTCTACTACTATGTCAAGCTGTTGTACGTGCGCGAGGCTACGGCGGACTTACATCTATCTGTGCAAGAAGTTCGTCTACTTCTTCGAGCACAAGGGCGCGACGCACGCCAAAGAGCAGTCGTTCATGGACCTGCTGGTGTTCTTCCAGCGCCTGCAGACGCTGCTTCATCAGAGCAGCAACAATCCTCCCTTAGACATTTTTTGGCAGCAGCTCGAGGGCGACGACAGTCCCGAGGTATACACCGCCCACTTTCAACTGCTGCATGGCTGCCTTGGGCTGACGGTGAACGTAGTGAGGAGTCCGCTGGGGACCAGCTGCTCCAACGAGGCCTGTAAAAGCATTCGCAGGCATTGCCTTCTCTCCTTCGGGATGTGCGCCCTGGAAGCTTACGTTAACTGGCAGCCGACGACCGAACAGAAGTCGGACAAGGTACGTCTGCCACAGCTGGAAACCTTTTACCTAATGAGCTTTCTCTTCAGGCACCCTATAAGCCGCTCTTGGGCATTCTTGGCTACACCTTGGACGTGGCCAAGAGCATGAAGTGCCTGGGGCCCTCCGCCATGGTGCTAGTCAAGCTGGTGCGTCTACTGGCACTCGTGGCCGAAAAGGTAGCGTGTCCCGAACAAATGTCCCTTGTGCTGGCCTTCTTGGAGCCCTTGCAACATCTACGACCGCTCATCACCAGCCAGAATATGCTTAGTGTGCTCCGGCGAATCTACAAAGCCAGTGTCCACTGCAAGAGCTCCGACATGGCCAACCGTCTGCAGTCCACCTACCTTGCGGCCCAAACGAATCCCTCGCGGTTGCGTTCACAGCTCTTCGTCCACTACCACAATGCCAATAATACGGAGAAGTGCGTCTACGAGTGGCACGAGTCCAGTCCTACTTCGTCGAGCACAAGGGCGCGACGCACGCCAAAGAGCAGTGGTTCATGGACCTGCTGGTGTTCTTCCAGCGCCTGCAGACGCTGCTTCATCAGAGCAGCAACAATCCTCCCTTAGACATTTTTTGGCAGCAGCTCGAGGTGCTCGTGCAGACCAAGAGCCCCTCGGCTGCGACGATACACCAATCGACTGGGAAGCCCTGATCGACGATGCAGTTGCTGCAGCCATGGCTCTGTCCACCATGGGCTACATGGCGCAGGCCGATGAAGCCTGGCTGCTGATACTCAGGATTGGGCAAATGCTGGACGAGAGATTCACCTACCTGCGAGCCCTGACCCACTTCCTGGGACAAGACCACCTGAATTCTAACCAGCAGCTCGAACTCTCCGAGGAGGTGGATCGAGCGCAGGAGCTGCTCGACGATCTGTGGCCTCAGCTCCAAAACGGATATTTCTTTAAGCGCCAACATACTATAGTGATGCTCTGCCTCTGCCACATGGCCAGCTACTATGCGCGGCAGGACTGTCTGTGCCACGCCCAGCTGCTGTTGCTGCAGGCCGAGGAGCTGCGCGCCCAGTTCGATGAGCGAGTTGGCAAGAGCGACATTGTGCAGATCACAATCCAGACAGTTCGCTTTCGATTGGACTACCTGCGGAAGAAGCGGTGCAGCAGCCTGCCTAGGAAGCCGACGCCCCTGCGACAGCTAGACACGCTGGTCGACAGCGTGCGAAACTACTGCACGGTGTCCAGCGTGGACCTGGGAGCCCTGCAGCTGCTGCTGGCTGACCTCGTGAGGGAGAGCACCGAGTGTGCGGCCAATCGGCTGACCGAGCGGTTCGCCTTTTACGGCACCACGCTTAACCTGGTGCTGCAGTCGGGTATGGCCCTGCGGACCATTGAGGTGCTCATCTCGTGGCTCTGGATGAACCTGCAGATGGAGTACCTGGACCAGGCGCAGTCCAAGCTGCGCCTCCTGGACCATTTGCTCGCCATCAAGTCGCTTAGTCGAACGCTGGTGGAGCAGACATCGGCCAAATACATCCCCGCAATAGCCGCCAAGGAAGATCTCAAGGCGAATGCCATGAGCGAGCTGACCAGCAACATGCTGCTCATGGAGCACCTGGAGCCGATAAAGAAGCAGAACCAGCTGGACGTGGCCACACTCAAGTCTCTGCCCATGCACGAGCCAATTCCCACCAGCCATCAGCTGCAGCGCTATGTGAGCAAGCAAGGGACGCCGCCCCATCTACGGGACAGCATGCAGCTGCAATGTATCTACTTTATCGTGGGATGTCTCCATGCCCGCTTCAGCTTCTTGAAAAGGGAGACCGATCAGCTGGACGACTTCTACGTAGGGGCAGGCAATTGGCTGCAGGAGGATCCCGTACGCACCGCCACACTGGGCTCCATGCTTATCGTGCACGAACTCTACCACGTCAACTATCTTCGCTTCAGAAAGAAGCACAAGGAGGCTCTCCGCTATGCGGAGGCAGGTCTCAAATCAGTGTACCAAACGGTGGACATCAACTATAGCTTCAACCTCATGGTCCAGCTAAAGACGGCCCGGTTGGAGCTGCATCCCGTTGGCAAAGCGAGGGCGAAGACCATTAGGCGAGCCCTCGCCTTTCAACACTTCGCCAGAGGATAAACGCAGGAAAGGTGTTGTTGAGGGGACTACCAAGGCAAAATCATCTGCCAGAAAGACGCCCAGGTTCAAGATATACACGGAGCTGGAATTGCGACCACCCATCGGCTGCAGCAACAGCAGCAGCAGTAGCAGCAAGAGCGGCAATGAGAACACGCCACCATCGGATCATGTGGATCTGAATGCCTGCCAGACTATCGAGATAAGCGATGACGATGCTGCTTCGGTTTCAGCTTCGACTCCGGCTCCCTCTCAACTGAAACGATCCCAATCTGTGCCAGCCAAGGCCACAAAGTCACGCTCCGCTAGAATTGGTAGCCAACTAAAAGTACCAGAGATCATCGAATTGGACGATACCATGGAAGAGACGCCTTCCGCCTCATCGGCAGCCTCAGTGAAGCGGTATCCGACCAGTGATGCAAGGAGCACTCGTGCCCGCAACAGGCAACTCGAGGAAACGCCAGCGACCACGCGGGGACGACCACGTCGGAAGGTACCGGAGCCTGCACCCCAGCAGGAGACAGTCAGCCTTAGGCGGCGGCAAAGGAACTGATCAGAACTGACACGTGCATAGGCTTATAATAGTTTATAGTTAATATTTTTTTGTAGCTTGTCCTTATTCCATTTGATTGTGTATTTATAAACGTTATGGCAAGGAGATCGACCTTCCAGAGAATGTCTAAAATGTTCTTATTGCTTGAGCACGGGTATCAGCGAACTCTTGCAGATGTCCTGGCCCCACCGACCAAACTGAATCCGATTCTGTCCGTGGTCGAAGAAGCCAGCTTTCCGTTTGCTGAACACAGCCGAAACATATGGATCGACGAGGATTCTACTGAACTTTCATTTTGTTAGAGGACTCACACGAGAAGAGGACGCCCCGTCCGTGCATGGCATCCTGGAGCCATTCCCCCACATAGACGCGTCCGTCCGCATCCCAAT
Organism: Drosophila miranda; assembly: GCF_003369915.1. Classification (NCBI taxonomy): domain Eukaryota; kingdom Metazoa; phylum Arthropoda; class Insecta; order Diptera; family Drosophilidae; genus Drosophila; species Drosophila miranda. The sequence continues at coordinate 22,007,816 of NW_022881614.1, forward strand.
GTATGCCGCGTCCTTGCCGCTTGTTCATCTGCCACTGACCAAAGTAGACGGATCCATCGTCGTAGTACTGTTTTCCCTCCCCGCTGCGCTTGTCATGGCGCCAATGACCCACATAGAGGCGATGCACCTGGCCATCAGGGGACTCCCGCCACATGGATCCGTAGCCATGACGTTGGCCCCGCTGCCACTGGCCCTCGTACACCAATCCACGACGGCTCGATTTCACTCCATAGCCGTGGTGTTGGTTCCTCAGCCACTTTCCCTGATAGCGGCAATGTCCTCCGGCAGGATAGCGCAGGCTTCGAACACCATTGCCGCCACCAGCATGGCACGACATGTTGCAGACAACTGAGCCCCAGCCCCGCTTTGGGTTTGTCATCTGTGCTCTTCTTTCGTGTCCTGGGGTGCGTGCGGTGTCCCTTTTCTAATCAACCCCAACCATGTGTCCTGGCTCCGTTTGCCCCCATCCAAAAACTTTCGTTAGCTAGTCGCTCTTCCAGTCGCTCCTGGCACGCAAGCCTAACGACCTGATGGAGGTCAGGCGGGGGGAACGGCAATAGAAAATCGCTTGCTTCGGTTAAATATAGGTAGAAAAAATCGTTTAATCGTACGTGTATAAATTACAGCGCAATTTCGCTTACATATTCGCCTATCAATATCAAAATTTGGGCTAACACGATCTGGTTCGGTTCGAATTATTGGGTTCTTACACACTACGTGGGCGATGGAAGACTGCGCTATGGATGAGGTCTGGGTCTGACATCGCGAGCGATGGCATACCACTAAAATACAATACAGATATTAGCGGACGCGCCAACTAGTTACAACAAATATACAAGCTAATATTGAGGAATATTTAGTCAACACAGTGGTTTAAACTTGAAAGTAGTATTGCTTTAGTTTGGGTCTTTCATCATTGCATGCGATGAGTACACAGGGGTTACGATGTGTAAAGGTCTTGAGCTTAAAGAAACATTGTTCGGGGCACAATCCTTTAGAATATACGTACTCATACTGTTTTTGTATAATAAAAATCGACTGCCTTCTGCGCATCACAATTTGCATCAACTAAAAATTTACAAAATATTCACTTATTTAGTCTGAGGATTGACGGCGAGGCCTTTTCGTTTTCGTTAAGTTTTCAGAGAAGGATCGCCGAGATGGTTTATTGCTTCGTGGGATCCTCGCGCGATTAATACTGCTAAACGATGTCGCCGGCGGCACCGTAGTGGATGCCGTTATTGCGATTATGGTTGTTATGGTGCTCGAGGTGATCCTGTTCCATCTGCTCCTTGAGGATCTCCAGCTCCCGCATGCCGGAGACCGTCACCTCGTACTTGTGCGTCACCAGAGACCGATAGAAGTGTATGGCGAAAGCCAGGAAGATAATCATCACGGGTATCAGCACCACGTAGGACGACCAGGCCGCCGGCGGGCTCAGATCATAGAACTTTACCCAGCACAGTATGGCTATCTCCAGCAGGAATAGGATCAACCCCAGCAGCGTCGAAAATGCCCACGCCGTCTCAATGTACCAGTGCAGGCGCTCGTGCGGCGACTCGTGCACCAGGGAGATGCTGTGCAGGTTGCACACTACCTCGATGTTCGGCAGGATGCAGGTGCTAATCATCAAAGCCAGCATATGCACGGCCACCAGCATAGTGGTGCAGATCGCAAACGCCACTAGCATTCCGGGCGGAACCTTTGTGTCGTGGTCCAGCTGCACCTCCACCATCGCCACCTGTGGGGGGACGCAAAAGAGCAGAGGTCGGGAGATTAGTGAGAGTCGTGGATGGGTTACGGGTTACTCTGCCAAGATCGCCGCTCTCAGGAGGCAATGCTCCTCCTATTATTATTATTAGCCATCTTTCTCAACATTTTGGCAAGTGTTGCTGGCGCGAGCAGATTTGTGTATATAATAAGTATCTCATTGGGTTAATTTATCTGATCTGCCCCTCTCTCACCTGCTACCTAGGTGCACAAACATGTGAAATATATTCAAAATATAAAAAATAAAACTAGTCAAAATAGTGGAGGAACAGAGGATACCCAATGTTTTAAAGAAAACAGTAAAAAACGAGGGGGAACGTTGTGAGTTGCTACGGACACCGCAACTCTACAGCTATACCCGATACTAAGTCAGTATGGCTCTCCTCCGGCAGATGCCGCTAATATTAAACGACACGACAAAGAGTGCGTGCGAGAGAGACAGAAAATTAGTCTGAGCGTGACGTCACGCGCTGCGTAGCCACTGCAAATTGATTTGTTTCCCTTGGCTATAAAAATGATCTGATCTGATCCAGATTCAGCAATCTGATAGATATGGTCGTTATCTATGATTCTGCGTTTTTAGTTTTCTCGAATCTGCAATATTGTGCATGCAACAGATTTTCGTCCTTTGTGGGGGCGGAAGGGGGTGGGGCGAAATTCTGAGATATACGTTTTATAGTGAGATCTAACAGAAGTGCGGATACCAAATTTGGTTACTCTAGCCTTAATAGTCTCTGAGATTTGTGGATGCCCCAGTTTTTCGTCCTTTGCGGGGGCGGAAAGGGGTGTGGCGAAATTTGGACACGAAACGGTCAAGGTCCGATATCACAGGAGTGTGGATACCAAATTTGGTTGCTCTGGCTCTTATAGGTTCTGAGATCCTTGAACTCATATTTTGCAATTGGCAAAACCGACCATGAAACCTGTGTGTTAGAGAGAGACAGAGCGAGAAAGAATGAAATTGTTTTCTTGATTCTGGCTATAATAATTATACGATCTGGATGAGATCTTACATTCTTAAACATATAGTCATCCTCTACGATTCTGCGATTTTGGTTTTATCGTATCTTTAAAAATGTGGATGCCACAGATTTTCGTCCTTTGTGGGGGCGGAAGTGGGCGGGGCAAAGTTTTGAAATATTTTTGTAGCAGTGACATATCACAGAAGTCTGGATCCAAAACATCGTTGCTCTAGCTCTTATAGTCTTTGAGCACTAGGCGCTGAAGGGGACGGACAGACGGACGGACGAACAGACGGACAGACGGACAGACAGACAGGGCTCAATCGACTCGGCTATTGATGCTGATCAAGAATATATATACTTTATGGGGTCGGAAACGATTCCTTCTGGACGTTACACACATCCACTTTTACCACAAATCTAATATACCCCAATACTCATTTTGAGTATCGGGTATAACGAGGGGGAACGTTGTGAGTTGCTACGGACACCGCAACTCTACAGCTATACCCGATACTAAGTCAGTATGGCTCTCCTCCGGCAGATGCCGCTAATATTAAACGACACGACAAAGAGTGCGTGCGAGAGAGACAGAAAATTAGTCTGAGCGTGACGTCACGCGCTGCGTAGCCACTGCAAATTGATTTGTTTCCCTTGGCTATAAAAATGATCTGATCTGATCCAGATTCAGCAATCTGATAGATATGGTCGTTATCTATGATTCTGCGTTTTTAGTTTTCTCGAATCTGCAATATTGTGCATGCAACAGATTTTCGTCCTTTGTGGGGGCGGAAGGGGGTGGGGCGAAATTCTGAGATATACGTTTTATAGTGAGATCTAACAGAAGTGCGGATACCAAATTTGGTTACTCTAGCCTTAATAGTCTCTGAGATTTGTGGATGCCCCAGTTTTTCGTCCTTTGCGGGGGCCGAAAGGGGTGTGGCGAAATTTGGACACGAAACGGTCAAGGTCCGATATCACAGGAGTGTGGATACCAAATTTGGTTGCTCTGGCTCTTATAGGTTCTGAGATCCTTGAACTCATATTTTGCAATTGGCAAAACCGACCATGAAACCTGTGTGTTAGAGAGAGACAGAGCGAGAAAGAATGAAATTGTTTTCTTGATTCTGGCTATAATAATTATACGATCTGGATGAGATCTTACATTCTTAAACATATAGTCATCCTCTACGATTCTGCGATTTTGGTTTTATCGTATCTTTAAAAATGTGGATGCCACAGATTTTCGTCCTTTGTGGGGGCGGAAGTGGGCGGGGCGAAGTTTTGAAATATTTTTGTAGCAGTGACATATCACAGAAGTCTGGATCCAAAACATCGTTGCTCTAGCTCTTATAGTCTTTGAGCACTAGGCGCTGAAGGGGACGGACAGACGGACGGACGGACAGACGGACAGACAGACATGGCTCAATCGACTCGGCTATTGATGCTGATCAAGAATATATATACTTTATGGGGTCGGAAACGATTCCTTCTGGACGTTACACACATCCACTTTTACCACAAATCTAATATACCCCAATACTCATTTTGAGTATCGGGTATAATAAGCGGCTGAGGGCCAAGAATTAGGTGCTATTTGGCAAGCAGCTAATCGGCTGGGTTCACCCCCCGTTGGAAGGCAAAGGCTTTCAACAGATCCATCCTGAAGGGGCAGAACCGCTATTTTTCCAACGGCCCTCTTGAAGATGCTTGCTTGGGCGCAGCTGGCGGCTACGCTGAGATGTTCGTCGAACGCAGCGATCGGCGCTTCTTTACGAAGGCGGCTTGTCGTGATTACGTCTTGATCATCGGGAACCTCTGTAATTGCATAGAATGGCAGGAAATTTGGCAATGTAGAAATTGTTGAAAGTTGAATTTCATTTAGCGTGGATATGTAGGTTTTTAATGTATGGAAAAGTTCGCGCTGCAGTTCCTGATTCTCCGATCGCAGTTTTTCCACTTGCACCTGGCACTCGAGCAGCTGCTTCCTGCATTGCTGCTCTAAGTTTTGGTACTCCAGCGTTGTGGGTCGAAAATCGTCAATAGAGATGCACGAGGAATTTTCAAAAGCGGCTAAAGCTGCCCGCTTATTCCAGAACCTATCAACAGATCGATACGCTGGGGCTTGGAGAAATTAGGATCAGCTAGTTTTAGATTATTCGGCATTGGCCAATCCTTTGCGTCTACGCCGAAGTTAGGCTGCATTTCCGTAATTGAGTTGGTGACAATTGCAGCGAAGGAAGCTCGATAGCTTGCGTCCTGGGATTGTACAACTATATGTACAGACTTGCTCGAAGGTAGAATGGAATCTCCGATTCCAGAGATGTGAACATAAGACGAGCGATGATCCAACTGCAACTGATCAGCAAGTCTAGATGTTACAAAGTTTGCCTGTGATGCAGAATCCAAAATGGCACGACATGGGATAAGTGCTCCATAACGATCTGTTACATGGACGAGGGCAGTAGGTAGCAACACGTTCTGGCTAGGCTGAGATTTCTGGATCGAGGGGGGAGGGCTAGAACACCCGCTTGCTAGAAGCACAGTCGCGGACTCTTGCTGGACCGATTCCTCGGCCGGTGAAGAGGAAGATGAAGCACCAGTTCCCGATGGAATGTGGAGTAGCGTGTGATGTTTGGCCTGGCAATGCCTGCAAAGTCCTGACCTGCACCTCTGCAATTCATGGCCTTTGTTGAGGCAGTTCAAACACAAGCGGCTCTTCTTTGCTTCTTTGTATCGTTCAAACGCAGAGAGATTCAGGAATGCCTGACATCTAGATATGAAATGCTCGGAGGAATTGCAATGGTTACATATGGGGTTAGGATGGTCGTTACTGTAGGTGATAAGGGTGACAGGATTGTCTTCTCCCACCTGTTGACTAGGACTTGTTGCCATGGCTGATCCCAAATTCTCCAGCATCCGACATCTCGCTTCCAAAAATGAGGCCATGCTTGACCACCGAGGCAATCCTGACGTCGGCAAGTTCTCTTCCCATTTCTCCTTTGTTTTGTGGTCCAGTTTCGTGCCTATGATGAAGATCAGCAACCCATCCGAAATCTCCTGCGGGGTCGCCAAGGTCTGAAGTGCACGCAAGTGCGAATTGATTTTGTCGCTGAGCGCGCGCAAGCCGATAGCTGAGCCCTTCTCCACCCCTTGCAGCCCGAAAATAGCCTTGACGTGTGCCTGAAAATGTAACAGTTTATTATCGAATCGCAACATTAGCAAATTCAACGCCTTGTCGTAATTCTCCTCAGAAAGTTCCAAGGAACGAATCGTATCCAGCGCAGCACCATCTAGACATCCATGAAGATATTGGAATTTTTCGATGATTGGTATACGATGGTCTTTGTGCACCATTGTCGAGAACATCGAGTGGAATTCTGGCCAATTCCCCCCAAATCGCGGAAGCTGCAACTCGGGCATTCGAGAACGGCCTATACTATTATAGGCGAACAACGACGAATTCCCCTCGAGAGTATGCCGAGCCGTTGAATTGGCAACATTTACCGTGCGAGCAGCCATCAACTCCCGCGACAGCCTGGACCTAACCTTGACATAAACACTCGAAAAGTCCAGCCGGGCATCATGGGCTAACTGCAGGAAATCCAGCCTTTCAAGGCTCGTTTGAGCGGCATCGAAATCCGCATTCATTCGCTCGATCTGCTCTAAGCGAGCTTGAAGTTCTGCCTCATCTAACTCGGCAAGCTCTTCCTTGGTGAGAAAGCGATCCATGGCCTTTAGTTGGCGCGCGATGGACTCGGCCTTGTGCTTGTAGAAATCTACATCACTCGGCATTGATGCGTTCGCGACATTGGTAGGCTCAGGTGCTGCCATGTTGAGGTTTTAAAAGAGTCACTCAGCACGACCGAAAAAGACACCCTGTATACGTATAAACGTGGGAACCGAAAGCAAAGGGATTACAGCTAATGCCTTTAGCTGTGCGGCTGTGCGAGCTGTCCGATTCCGCTTTGTACTCCGCTTGTGTGTATTAGTGAGTTCGCTGCACTGCCTACCGCACTGCACTGACCGAATTGTCGCGACAGAGAAATTAATAGCCAGCAATGCGTGTATGTAGGTGTATGTAAGTGTGTTTTAGCACCGAATTGTGCTTAGCCGCCGAAAATTTGCTAGGGCTAACGAATGTCGATCGCGAATGATTATTAATTGACACTGCAACTCAGAGCAGCAGAGCAAAAGAAACGAGGGGAACGTTGTGAGTTGCTACGGACACCGCAACTCTACAGTTATACCCGATACTAAGTCAGTATGGCTCTCCTCCGGCAGATGCCGCTAATATTAAACGACACGACATAGAGTGCGTGCGACAGAGACAGAAAATCAGTCTGAGCGTGACGTCACGCGCTGCGTAGCCACTGCAAATTGATTTGTTTCCCTTGGCTATAAAAATTATCTGATCTGATCCAGATTCAGCAATCAGATAGATATGGTCGTTATCTATGATTCTGCGTTTTTAGTTTTCTCGAATCTGCAATATTGTGCATGCAACAGATTTTCGTTCTTTGTGTAGGCGGAAGGGGGTGGGGCGAAATTTTGAGAAATACGTTTTATTGTGAGATCTAACAGGAGTGCGGATACTAAATTTGGTTACTCTAGCGTTAATAGTCTTTGAGATTTGTGAATATCCCCAGATTTTCGTCCTTTGCGGGGGCGGAAGGGGTGTGGCGAAATTTTGAAACAAACTCGTCTCGGTACGATATATTAGGAGTCTGGATACCAAATTTGGTTGGTCTAGCTTTTATAGTCTCTGAGATCTAGGCGCTAATGTTTTACTCTAAGCAAAGCCGCCTGTGCTACGTGTGTGTTAGAGAGAGACAGGGCGAGAAAAAATGAAATTGTTTTCTTGATGCTGGCTATAATAATAATACGATCCAATTCAGATTCTGCAGTCTAAAAGATATGGTCATTCTCTACGATTCTGCGTTTTTTGGTTTTCTCATATCTTTAAAATTGTGGATGCCACAGATTTTCGTTCTTTGTGGGGGCGGAAGTGGGCGGGGCGAAGTTTTGAAATATTTTTGTAGCAGTCACATATCACAGAAGTCTGGATACAAAACATCGTTGCTCTAGCTCTTATAGTCTTTGAGCACTAGGCGCTGAAGGGGACGGACAGACGGACAGACGGACGGACGGACAGACGGACAGACGGACGGACGGACAGACGGACAGACAGACATGGCTCAATCGACTCGGCTATTGATGCTGATCAAGAATATATATACTTTATGGGGTCGGAAACGATTCCTTCTGGACGTTACACACATCCATTTTCACCACACATCTAATATACCCCAATACTCATTTTGAGTATCGGGTATAATTACGTTATATTTTTAAACTTTCAGCTTTTTCAATGTTTTGCGGTCTACACAATTACTGCTAAGAACTTTTAACTAACTCTTAAGTCATTCCTTCTTTGAATGTAGATAAGTTAAGCGAAATCTACTTTCCCCTCCCGATTCGCGGGTAAACGAACGCAAGTCCGGCCCACAGTTTACAGCATTTTCATTGTTATCCATCTCTCTAGCCTTACCTTACCCTCTATGTTACACTTGGCTTGTTTCCCAGAGGCCAATGCCGGCTAGCTGTCGCCCCCAGGGCTGGGTAGTTCCCCTTGCCCGCCAAATGTAGACAAAAAAGGAGACATACTACTTCTCGGGACATCAAAACTAACAACAACCTAACAACAACAAAGAAAATCATAAACAGACGGCTATCAAGTGGGTGAAGCTTGGGTGTTATCACTTCGCGCTCCCGCCCTACCTGTGACCAAACACAACGTTCATTTTGGCCACCCTCTGCTGGAACGGTAACGGCTGGCCTAATCCATGGCTTACGCCACGCGTCCTCCCTCTATTTTAAATTTAATGCATCATGCTTCAATATATATCCAAGCTTTAATAATCTTAAATTGACAATTTCATCTTTCTCATTAATAAATAGCTATACTCAAAATTATCACTAACCACTAAGAAACACCAAAACGTTCGACACAAAGGCAAACAAGGAAATAACTGCTGAAATTTCGTTCAACCAACAGGGATACCCTCACCCATACGTAATGGAATATGTGTAGTTGACTGGATCCAGTTAATTTAACTCGGGCCCCTACGGAGACTTAACCTACCAAGAGCTCTTGTTAAGGGTCCCCGGGACATAAACAATAAACAATATTTTTTTCACAAATCGGTCGACCAAATACGGTGGACTGATGGGACCCCCGCGGCACCCACTAAGGGTTAATCTTCTGGCACTGAACAGCTGATCGCAGATTTAGGTTCGTGAAAGGTGTTGGTGTTTTTACATATTTTTTTTCAATGTGCGTTAAACGGTTTAAGCTAATACTAATTACTAAATAAAGAACAACACACGGAACAAAATAACATTTAATGTGGAACGGTGTTTGGAGTGCGGATTATGTTTTTTTTCTTTAAATTCAAACGACGTGGGCGATCGCTGGCCGTGGCCGGTCAGCCCTAAACTTAAATAGGTCCGAGTATACGTGTGCGCGTGTGTGTGTGTGTGAATAGGGTTTCGGGGTTGTTACCTGGTGAATGAGACCAAACGTGTGGCACGCACTGGAAGGCGATGCAACGATCGTGCGGTGTGTATAAAAATTATGCAAACGCCGTCGGTTCTCGACTATATACAATAATATAATTGCACATTTATTTCCTTATCTTAAGCAGGTTGATTATAAATTATACAAATTGTGCAAACGCCGTCGGTTCTCGACTTTTTTGTTTATTATTATTATAACTAAAACAATGATGTATCTAAATATACAATATAAGAAAAAATATATATTTACTAAAATAAATATGCTTAAATATAAATGGAATTGGTTTTACATATATTTCAAATCAATTGTCAATCGCCCGCTTTCCGACGGGAATCTGCAAAGCAAAAATTTAGATGCCGGTCGCACCTTGAATACTCTCATGGACAATACCCATAAATTTTCTAATTCAATTGTAAAGACAACATTAGGTTAGGTTAGGTTAACCCGGACGGCCCTCAGCGGGGCCAAAGACAACATTAAGACAAAAGTAATTTTGAGTGTAATAAACTTTAAAATTTATGTACATATGTACATATGTACTGAATGGTTAGTGTCAGCATCGAATTCATGCTCGGTTGCCTTCAAAATCTAGATGTCGAAAAAAGGCATGTAAAAAAGGGATAACGGAGGTTTTTTACACTGGTGCTTCCATGGGGCTTATATGAAAACAGGGCGAACATTTTTGAAACGTACACATGTCCCCTTCAGGTGTCGCCTTTGGTAAAGAAGTTAGTGAAAATTGGTTAAACTTATTTTACAATCAATTCCAATGAAAAGGAATATTTAAAATTGTGTGGTGTAGAAAATGAATTTATCAATCGGATAAAATTACGTTTTAAGAGCTGAGGGTCGTAGCTAGTAATATTAAACCGAATATTAAAATACGAGGAAATGTACAATAGAATCGTCAGTAGACTTAAGGTATTTTTTGGTATATTTTTGAGGGCTGCCATATATTTTATCCATAAGACCGCGATAGATCAGGTCACAATGAAACACACTCAAACGAAGCGAAGCGTTGGTATAAAAGTGACAATTTATTTTAATGTAAGAATTCCGAACCGAACGAATGACAAAGTGTCTGCCGATATAGTGAAACAGTTGAAAGGCACTCGATCCGATGTTGAGGCTGCGACCACGACAATTAAGCTGAAATTCAAGGAATTCAGCAAGGGCATCGGGATAAACAACGCCTCCTTTCCGCTAAGATATGAGTTGAGCGTGTTGCGCCAGCTGTGTCTCGCCTTGAAGGACAATCTGCACCAGCATGACGATCTCTACTGCGACATTGCGGCCACCATGGTACCACACGTGGAGCCCTACGAGGAGAAGCCGAGCCTGTGGGAAGCTCATCTAACGAGCCTGCGGTACATACATCATGGGCTTTGTCAGGAGGTAAGTTGAAGAACCAAATGCTTGCTAGCTGGTATCCTAATTGTACGGGTGCTTCGCAGAAATCCCTGACAGAATGCCAGAAAATGTACGGCCTAGTCCGATCGCAGCCCTGCCGCCTGCAAGGGGAGGCTGACTACAAGTTTTATTTGGACATCCATCTGACGCACTTCAATGGCATTCACTTGCAAATGCAGAAGGAGACGTTGCCCATCGCCGCCACAGATCAACTATATTACGCCTTGGAGGCAATGGGTGTCCTCTTTGACACCATGCGCCAGCGTAAAGTGGCAAAGAATGCGGCTCTCCTGGTCCAGCTGAATGATGCCCTGTTCAGCAAGCGAAGCAAAGCCTTTCTGATGTACCTGAGCGCCCTTCCGCCCGAGAGCACGACGAAAATGTACGACCCGCTTCTCAAGCTCCTGAGCTGCAGCTGGGCCACACCCAGCTCTGAGCTGACTACTCAATTCACGGAGTATCTGGGCCTGGTTCTGGCACTGATGCAGATCGACATGTTTTCCATAGAAGCGCCGCTCGAACAACAGCTGGCACTGAAGTTGCTGCGCATTTGTCGCGACCTGTACAAGGACGTCTCGCCGCAGAACTACTCCATCCAGCTCTTCTACTACTATGTCAAGCTGTTGTACGTGCGCGAGGCTACGGCGGACTTCAAGCGGACTTACATCGATCTGTGCAAGAAGTTCGTCTACTTCTTCGAGCACAAGGGCGCGACGCACGCCAAAGAGCAGTGGTTCATGGACCTGCTGGTGTTCTTCCAGCGCCTGCAGACGCTGCTTCATCAGAGCAGCAACAAGCCTCCCTTAGACATTTTTTGGCAGCAGCTCGAGGGCGACGACAGTCCCGAGGTATACACCGCCCACTTTCAACTGCTGCATGGCTGCCTTGGGCTGACGGTGAACGTAGTGAGGAGTCCGCTGGGGACCAGCTGCTCCAACGAGGCCTGTAAAAGCATTCGCAGGCATTGCCTTCTCTCCTTCGGGATGTGCGCCCTGGAAGCTTACATTAACTGGCGGCCGACGACCGAACAGAAGGCGGACAAGGTACGTCTGCCACAGCTGGAAAACCTTTTACGTAATGAGCTTTCTCTTCAGGCACCCCATAAGCCGCTCTTGGGCATTCTTGGCTACACCTTGGACGTGGCCAAGAGCATGAAGTGCCTGGGGCCCTCCGCCATGGAGCTAGTCAAGCTGGTGCGTCTACTGGCACTCGTGGCCGAAAAGGTAGCGTGTCCCGAACAAATGTCCCTTGTGCTGGCCTTCTTGGAGCCCTTGCAACATCTACAACCGCTCATCACCAGCCAGGATATGCTTAGTGTGCTCCGGCGAATCTACAAAGCCAGTGTCCACTGCAATAGCTCCGACTTGGCCAACCGTCTGCAGTCCACCTACCTTGCGGCCCAAACGAATCCCTCGCGGTTGCGTTCACAGCTCTTCGTCCACTACCAATGCCATACCAATGCCAATAATACGGAGAAGTGCGTCTACGAGTGGCACGAGTCCAGTCCTATGACCCAAAAGAAACAGCTATACGATGTGGATCTGTTGGCCGTGCTGCACTTCCTGAGTGCGCCGCCCGTACCCCTGCTGCAGTCGCTACTACGCTGCCGTCACAATGACTACCACCTGGTTCTCCTGGCACGCAAGATGCGCACCGACAGCGAGGTGGTGCGTCAGTGCGAGGAACTGCGCTCCCAGCTGCAAAGCACGGCCCTCAAGCAACCGCTCAGCCGCATGCAACAGCTGGCCATTGGCCATACCAGTATCAGTGTGCTGCTGGAGGCTTTGGAGGCACAGAAGACAAAGTTCTCGATCAAGGAGACGGCCGAGAACAGCCTGGAGGAGTTAATCGTCAAGAACAACTTGCTGGGGCTCAACATTAAGCGGGAGCATCGCCTGGTGGAGTTTGCCACATCAGCCATCGCTGGCTTCGCGCCCCTCGACTGCGACGATACACCAATCGACTGGGAAGCCCTGATCGACGATGCAGTTGCTGCAGCCATGGCTCTGTCCACCATGGGCTACATGGCGCAGGTCGATGAAGCCTGGCTGCTGATAATCAGGATTGGGCAAATGCTGGACGAGAGATTCACCTACCTGCGAGCCCTGACCCACTTCCTGGGACAAGACCATCTGAATTCTAACCAGCAGCTCCAACTCTCCGAGGAGGTGGATCGAGCGCAGGAGCTGCTCGACGATATGTGGCCTCAGCTCCAAAACGGATGGTTCTTTAAGCGCCAACATACTATAGTGATGCTCTGCCTCTGCCACATGGCCAGCTACTATGCGCGGCAGGACTGTCTGTGCCACGCCCAGCTGCTGTTGCTGCAAGCCGAGGAGCTGCGCGCCCAGTTCGATGAACGAGTGGGCAAGAGCGATATTGTGCAGATCACAATCCAGACAGTTCGCTTTCGATTGGAGTACCTGCGGAAGAAGCGGTGCAGCAGCCTGCCTAGGAGGCCGACGCCCCTGCGACAGCTAGACACGTTGGTCGACAGCGTGCGCAACTACAGCACAGTGTCCAGCGTGGACCTGGGAGCCCTGCAGCTGTTGCTGGCTGACCTCGTGCGGGAGAGCATCGGATCATGTGGATCTGAATGCCTGCCAGACGATCGAGATAAGCGATGACGATGCTGCTTCGGTTTCAGCTTTGACTCCGGCTCCCTCTCAACTGAAACGATCCCAATCTGTGCCAGCCAAGGCCACAAAGACACGCTCCGCTAGAATTGGTAGCCAACTAAAAGTACCAGAGATCATCGAATTGGACGATACCATGGATGAGACGCCTTCCACCTCATCGGCAGCCTCAGTGAAGCGGTATCCGACCAGTGATGCAAGGAGCACTCGTGCCCGCAACAGGCAACTCGAGGAAACGCCAGCGACCACGCGGGGACGACCACGTCGGAAGGTACCGGAGCCTGCACCCCAGCAGGAGACAGTCAGCCTTAGGCGGCGACAAAGAAACTGATCAGAACTGACACGTGCATAGGTTTATAATAGTTTATAGTTAATAGTTTTTTGTAGCTTGTCCTTATTCCATTTGATTGTGTATTTATAAACGTTATGGCAAGGAGATCGACCTTCTAAAATGTTCTTATTGCTTGAGCACGGGCATCAGCGAACTCTTGCAGATGTCCTGGACCCACTGACCAAACTGAATCCGATTCTGTCCGTGGTCGAAGAAGCCAGCGCCCGACTTGCAGCCCTCCTGGAACTTTCCCACATAGCGCTTTCCGTTTGCTGAATTGGTATCTTAAGTCTATCTTACTCTATTCCGACTCCGGTGCGGGTCCTCCTCGTGGTTCTCCTCTGTGGTTCGATGAGCGTGGCGCTCCCTGGGCCCCCCACGGCGTCGCCGAGCGTGGCACCGCCGGCTCTACTGACTGGGGCTAGCGATTCTTGGCACGTGGCCCAAATCCGCCTCTCAGTCAGGCGACTGACGCGTTCGCTCTCACTCGACTCCCTTGGCTTTGCGGCCCGAGGGTGCCTCACTCCTGGTGGGTTGCGCGTCAAGCGTGGCACCGTTGGTTCAAGGGATTGGGGTCTTTGGCTCTTGGCTTCACGCTCGAGTCCGCCTCTCAATCCTCACACAACGTGTTCGCTTTCTAACGCTCTTTTCCCTTTGCTTGGTCTCACTCTTGTCACTCACTGTGCACTTCACTCTTGCTAGCTCCGTTTGCTGACTGTCCCTTGTTCCTGGTCGCGGCCCTCCTCTTATAGGCTCGCTTCTGCGTCAGCGCCGCCGATGCCGCCTGGCGCTAACGGCACTTTCCGCCATGCGGTGCCCGCATTTTTCCATCGGCGTTCCTTCATTCCCTTGTCGCTTTCCAACGGGACCTGGCTGGTGGCGTGATCTCATGACCATATTTGGTCATGCGCTGGGCCACTGCCGGCCCGATCCCGTCATCCCGCGGCTCTCTCTCCAGGGGTCCTCCCCTCTCATCTTGGGTCCCCGGAGAGCTCTCCTCGGGAATTCGCCGCCTCCGGATATCCCCGGATAACGGCCGTTAGCGCTTAACCCTGCACTGCCCCCTACGTGTGGGAATACCTTTCCTCACACTTCCCCCTTTCTTTTGTTGGCGGAAAACCCCGGTTTTCCGCGTCCCAGGTTTGGGATGCTTCAAAAGCCCCGCGCGACCGGTGCGCGTGCTTTGTTCTCGACCCGGGTGCCCCCTGGCGCCCTCTTTCGGCTTCACGCCTTGCGGTGTTGCCGTACCTCTCCGATGAGCGCGATCGATTCGATTCCCCCTTACCGATAGTTCGCATAGGAGCTTTTTCCCTTTGCCCCGCCCGGTATAGGGTACGGTCGCTATTCTGACCTACTCGATATGACACAGCGTTGCCCTTACGCTCCACTCGATACAGCGTAGGGTCGTTTCTGTGCTCTACTCGATATGTCGCAGCGTGCGTATTCTACTTCCGGATCGCGAATTCCTCAATGGACTGGAAACGTACCATTTTCTCGCGATGCCGGGTGTTTTCTTTGTTTACCTTGTGCGCGTCTGGTTTTTTCTACTACCCTTCGCTGGGCCGCCTGCTTTCCGCCGGCCCTCTGGATGCTTCGGGTAAGTTTTTCCTCCCGATTCCCCGCTGTCCCTCTGCTGCAAGGTAAGACCATGTTTTTTCTTTAAAACACCCCTTTTTTTTTGGTTTTTTTTCCTTTTTTACTTGTTCTTGTTTTAAGTTACTTTCTTCTCCATTCTTCTTCTCTACTCTTCTTTTCTCCTCAATAACTAGCCCGGAATACCTCCTGCCGGGCGGTGGACACCAATAGCCGGTACCGGACGCCCCCGTCGTTGACCAGACGCTTCACCTTCCTCGCGGTTGGCTTTATCCGCGCGAGAGAGCGCGTGACGACGGCCGGCCACTCCTCGCGGTTGACGGCCCGCCACCGTGAGTTGTCCGATGCCACGATGCCTGGCGCTGGAGCTCGGGCCGGCGCGCCTCCGCCCGCTCCCCTGGGCACGACGCCTGTCGGCCCAGCTTCGGACGCTCGCCCTGGCCGGGTTCCGGCCATCGCCAAGGACCTCTCTCCCATGGCTCAGGTGAGTGTTGTTCCGCGGCCTCGTCCTTCTTCGCTTCCGCCGTTGCTCTTGCGCCGTCATCCGCTTCGCCGTCGGCCGCCACCTCGGCTTCGGGCGCCGCCGCTGGGCCCTCCGCCGTCAGTGATGTTGGCGTGTTCGTCGTGCCCTCCGTCTCGACCTCTGCCGTCCTCCCGGGCGCCTCCTCGGGCACCTCTTCGGCGGTGGGTGCCACCGCTGGGCCTGTCGACTCCTGTGGCCGTGCCCGCCGCCTCGGGTCCCGCTCGTCACTGGCGCGTGGTGCCTTCTCCCACAGTCGAGCCTCCCTCGCTTCTTGCCCGGGCTGCTGGGGCGCGGGCCCAGAGGCCCACGATATGTGCAGCGTTTGCACGTGCCACATCATGCCGTCTCGCACCGCGGAGCGCACCTCCTGCGAGACGAACGGCCCGATGGCGGCTCCCTGTGGCCCGTGCCAGTGCTGCTGCTGCTGATGCTGCTGCTGCTGACGCTGCTGCTGCTGCTGCTGATGCTGCTGACGCTGCTGCTGCTGCTGACGCTTCTGCTGCTGCTGCTGATGCTGCTGACGCTGCTGCTGCTGATGCTGCTGACCCCCTTGACCGCGCGCGTCGTCAGCCGGCGGCCGACGCCGGAACAGCTCTTCCTCTGCCCCCGGTGACGGTGGGGCCTGCGGCCGTGGCTCCTCCTCGGACTCGACGTGTTCAGGGGGTGGCTGCCAGAGCTCCTCCTCCTCCACCTCGGCTCGTCGTAGCCTCTCCTGCCACTCCTCTTCGGGCGACTGGACTCGAGCCGCCTTCGGCGCTGGAGATCACCGCCAGCCCGCCGGCCGCGCCCTCCGCCCGCGTCGCCCTTGCCTTCTCCGCTTCCGCCCGCAGACGCGCCGTCTCCCTTCGCTCCGCTGCGTCGACCCGGCTAATACACCGCTCGTGGCGCCTTTTCAGCCTCCTGCGTGGCCTTCAGCCTCTTTGCCAGCGTCAAGGCGTCCTCCCATACACGCCGTTGTCTCCGCTCCTCCGCCGCCGCGGCCAGCGCGAACCGCCGGTGCCATTCCGCGAGGCGTCGTGCCTCAGCGGCCGCGTTATCTTCCGCGATGTCGGCCTGCGTTGACTGCGGCTCTTTGACCGCGGTGTCGATCGGCGTTGTCTGCGGCTCTTTGACCGCGGTTTCGGCCGGCGTTGGCTGCGGCTCCTCGACCTGTGGGTCTGTCGGCCGCTAATCCCCTCGCCGCGCCGTCGACCTCCCCCTTGTGCGTGCCGACGACTCCTCTTCCTTGGCCGTACGCGTCGAACGCGTGGACGCCCGCTTCGAGGCCCGCTCACTGGGCTCCTCCTTCCGCGTCTCCGTGCGCCCCCTCCTTCCTCCCCCAGGCCGCTCCTCGCGCTTACTGGGGTGGGGCTTCTCGCGCTTGTCGGTGCGGGGCTCTTCGTGCCTGCTGGTCCGGGGCTCCTCGCGCTTGCCGGTGCGGGACTCCTCGCGTCTGCTGGTCCGGTTCTCCTCGCGCTTGCCGGTGTGGGGCTCCTCGCGCTTGCTGGTGCGGGGCCCCTCGCGCTTGCTGGTGCGGGGCTCCTTGCTACTGCTGGTCCGGGGCTCCTCGCGCTTGGGGTGGGGCTCCTCGCGTCTGCGTTCTCTCCGTGGCGCCGGCTCCCAGCTCACCAATTCTAGGTCACTTTCCGCCTCGGTGTAC
This sequence comes from Drosophila miranda, assembly GCF_003369915.1. Lineage (NCBI taxonomy): Eukaryota > Metazoa > Arthropoda > Insecta > Diptera > Drosophilidae > Drosophila > Drosophila miranda. The sequence continues at coordinate 22,025,260 of NW_022881614.1, forward strand.
CCCGGCGATACCATGGGGGACACCGTCGGTCCCATGGATCCCGCGGTTGACACTAGCGGTGAGGCCAACAATTGTAGCTCCGGGGACCTACTCCTACTCGACCTTTGCTCCTCGCGCTCGACCTGGTACGCCTGCCGCCGACTTTGCGTATCACCCATAGCCTGATACCCGCGGCGAATCCATTTTCGCTGCTCCGCTAGGTACCTCATTAAATGCTGCTGCATCTTACCCTTTTTCTTTTTTTTCCACGTGGTCAACTTTTGAAAAGACCTGATCGAGCGCTGCTCCCGCCTTTATAAGGGCTCGTGCCGGTGTTCACCGTTCCATGTAACGGTGCCTTACATGGGCCCGTGGGACGGCTCTCTCTTGCCTTCCAGCTGGCTCTCTCGCTCGCTCCCGTTTTGAAAGTTATCCGCGCCTCTCGCCGCGTTAACCCTAGGGTGCCCCCTAATTTTGTTAGCTTTCCTTCGGTTCCCACTTTTCTTCCTTTTCCCCTTTTTTTTTTTTTTATTTGACCCTTTCTACTTCCAGGTCTGGCGACGTGTTGCCCGGCTCCGCCTTGGATCTGGTAAGCCTCCCGAGTTCTTGGGTTCCTCATCTCACCTTGCCTTTCTTCCAGCCCGTCCTTGGGTTCCAGTCCAGGGTGCTGACCGATCTCCCAGCCCGTGACCAATAGGTCCTCCGACCTTTCGCCCGTGCTGCCAAACATCGGCCCGCCCCCGGTGGCCAGCTCCGCCCGTCTCTGGATCGGCTTAGACGCGGATGTCACCCCCGTGCAGCGCCTCGGACCCAGGGATCATCCGATTCCCCAGCCGGTAGACCGCGCACGGGCGGCATCCGCCTTTGTCCCGCCATCCCCGACGTTAGCAGCTGGCTTCTATGCCCTGGACCCGGACCCGAACTTCTGCTCATCTCGGAACCCCCTTCTCGGGGCGCCCCCTCGTCCGTCGACGCACCACGCAACCCGCCCCCCCCCCCCGGGATAGTGGTAACTCGGGTGTCTTCTACCTTCTTTGCCTTTGATCAGTTCCAATTGGCTGACGAGCTAATCCTCCTTTTTTTTTTCTTGTAGGTCCAGCTGTATTGGTCCGCCGGCCGCCGTCTGCTGCTCCGTTTTACTGAACCTTAGTTGTAAGAGCATCCTGTACGGCCTTGTCCTGCGTGGCATCAAGTTGGGCCACCCTCTCCTCCCTTGTGGGCGATTCATGTCCTGCGTGACACGCGTGGTTCTTAGTTTTATTGAACCTTAGTTGTAAGAGTAACTCGTACGACCTTGTCCTGCGTGGCATCCAGCTGGGACTCTCCTTTCTGCCCCTGCCGTTAGTCTCTGTCTTCCGTGCTCGTCCACCCTTCTCCGTATGCCTCGCCCGTTGCCCCTCCTTGTGCGTCGTCTACGCTTCGGCTCCCGGGCCTGTTTTGGGGGTTCCTTCCCGGGTTGTGGCTTCAGGTCCCCTATATGCGCGGTCCGCGTCCGTTTCTCGCTGTCCTTCTTTAAGTTACAAATGACCGGGGACACGAAATCCATTATGGTGTAGAGCCCGTCATATTTCGGGGCCAGTTTTGCCGCAAACCCTTCGGCCGCGTTGGATAGATGGTGTTGCTTGGCCCATACCTTGTCTCCAATCGTGGGTTTCCACGCTCTCCTCCTCAGGTTATAATACCTCGCCTGGTCCTGCGCCGCTCTTTCGAGATTCCGCCTCACCAGTTGAAACACCTCTCTCAACTTGGCCGCGTTCTCGTCCGGAGTGTGCGTGCCCTGTCCTGTGCCAAGCGCTTCGTCATCGTATAGAGCCTTTGGTAGCCTCGGCTCTCTCCCTTGGACCACGAACGCCGGCGAGTACCCGGTGGATTCGGACACCCCTGAATTTACGGCTAACATTATCTCTGGCCATTTCTCATCCCAGTTCCTCTGGTTCCCTTCGGTGAACTGAGCTATCATAGTTTTCACTGTCCGATTAGTTCGCTCCGTCGGGTTCTCCTGCGGCGTGTACGGTGCCGTGAACTGATGCCGTACACCCATCTGCTCCAAAAACCTCTTAAAAGCTCTACTGGTGAACTGGACGCCATTATTCGTGATCACCACCTTCGGCACGCCAAACCGGGACACGATGCGCTCTCGGAACGCTTTCGTTAGTGCTTCCGCAGTGGCCTTTCTCAAGGGGACCAACTCGGTCCATTTCGAGAACCGATCCACCATCACCAATAACATGGCATTCCCATGCTTTGACCTGGGCAGAGGGCCCACGAAGTCGGCACACACCGTTGCCCACGGCTCTTCTGGCACTTGTGTCAGCATTTTCCCGGCCGCCTGCAGTTGACTTGGTTTGTAGCGTATGCAGCTTTCACACTTTCTCACGTATGTCCTCACATCTCGGTGCATCCCCGGCCAGTAGAATCGGGCGGCTACTCGGGCCATCGTCCTTCTGCCGCCCGCGTGCCCCGCCTCCGGCGAGTCGTGATTCTCTCTTATAACTCTCTCTCTTAGATCCTTCGGTACGCATAACTTCCATGATGCTATCTCTTCTTCTCCAGCCCGGTGCGGGATGTGCCGGTATATCCGGCCTGCTTCCTCGACGTAATCCGGATATTTCCTCGGTTCCGTCCTCATCCTCTCTTTGACCTTTTGAATCCATCCGCACTCTGCCTCCGGTTCGTGTCCCTTTTCTGCTTCCTCCTCCGTGGTTCTCAGGCATCGCTCCGCCAATGGCTGTCGGGACAGTGCATCCGCCATTACGTTCAGCTGCCCTTTCCTATATGCCACTTCGAAGTCGTATTGTTGTAGCTCCACCTGGCGATCCTCCCTGTTGGGCTCTCGATGCTGTTCAACCATTTCAACGCCATGTGATCCGTGACCACCTTGAAATGGTATCCCTCCAGATAGGGCTTTAGCTTTCTTATAGCCCATACAATGGCCAGACACTCCTTTTCAGTCGCCGAATAGTTCTTTTCTGCTCTATTCAGAGTCCTACTGGCGTATGAGATGACCCTCTCGCCCTTCTCCGTCTCTTGCGTCAGGATCGCCCCCAGTCCGTAGTCGCTGGCGTCCGTCTGGATCACGAATTTCTTTGAGAAATCTGGGCATGCCAACACCGGATCTGCTGTCAGCCGACTTTTTACGTCCTCGAACGCTTGTTGCTGTTCCGTTGACCATTCCCACTTGGCCTTCTTCTTCAGCAAAGTGCTGAGGGGCTGCACCAACGTGGCGAATCCCTTTACGAAACGCCGGTACCAGGAGGCTACGCCCAAGTATTGTCGTAGCTCTTTGACTGGCGGCTGCAACTCCTTAATGGCCGCCACTTTCTCGGGATCGGTGCAGATTCCGTCTCCCGTTACCAAATGCCCCAGGTAACGTAGCTCCTTCCTAAAAAATTGACACTTGTCCACATTTAGGCGCAAGTTGGCGTTCTTTAACCGTCGAAAGACTTCTTCGAGGTTGCGCTTGTGCTCCTCCTCGGTACGGCCGATGACAATGATGTCGTCTTGGTACGCGAACGCGTGTGGCATCATCTCGGGGCCTATCACCTGGTCCAATGCCCTCTGAAACGTAGCCGAGGCTGAGTGGAGTCCGAATGGCATCACCTTCCACTGGAACAGCCCTTTGCCGGGCACCGTGAACGCGGTGAACTTTCTACTGCCTTCCTCCAGTGGTATCTGCCAATATCCGTCCTTTAAGTCCAAGCTACTGATGAACCGTGCCTCCCTGAGCTGGTCCAAAATATAGTCTATTCTTGGCATGGGGTACGCATCCTTGATGGACTTCGCGTTTATCTGTCTGAAGTCCACGCATAATCTCCACTTTCCCGTCTTCTTTTTGACCATCACGATGGGTGAACTGTACGGGCTCTTCGATGGCTCAACACCCCCTCTTTCCAGCAGTTCGTCAACCTGTTGGTTGATTTCGGCTTGCATCTTGGGATTTTTGGGATAGTAACCCTTCTCCCGCACCAGCAAGCGCGAGGGGCCCCGCACCAGCAAGCGCGAGGAGCCCCACACCGGCAAGCGCGAGGAGCACCGGACCAGCAGACGCGAGGAGTCCCGCACCGGCAAGCGCGAGGAGCCCCGGACCAGCAGGCACGAAGAGCCCCGCACCGACAAGCGCGAGAAGCCCCACCCCAGTAAGCGCGAGGAGCGGCCTGAGGGAGGAAGGAGGGGGCGCACGGAGACGCGGAAGGAGGAGCCCAGTGAGCGGGCCTCGAAGCGGGCGTCCACGCTTTCGACGCGTACGGCCAAGGAAGAGGAGTCGTCGGCACGCACAAGGGGGAGGTCGACGGCGCGGCGAGGGGATCAGCGGCCGACAGACCCACAGGTCGAGGAGCCGCAGCCAACGCCGGCCGAAACCGCGGTCAAAGAGCCGCAGACAACGCCGATCGAGACCGCGGTCAAAGAGCCGCAGTCAACGCAGGCCGACATCGCGGAAGATAACGCGGCCGCTGAGGCACGACGCCTCGCGGAATGGCACCGGCGGTTCGCGCTGGCCACGGCGGCGGAGGAGCGGAGACAACGGCGTGTATGGGAGGACGCCTTGACGCTGGCAAAGAGGCTGAAGGCCACGCAGGAGGCTGAAAAGGCGCCACGAGCGGTGTATTAGCCGGGTCGACGCAGCGGAGCGAAGGGAGACGGCGCGTCTGCGGGCGGAAGCGGAGAAGGCAAGGGCGACGCGGGCGGAGGGCGCGGCCGGCGGGCTGGCGGTGATCTCCAGCGCCGAAGGCGGCTCTAGTCCAGTCGCCCGAAGAGGAGTGGCAGGAGAGGCTACGACGAGCCGAGGTGGAGGAGGAGGAGCTCTGGCAGCCACCCCCTGAACACGTCGAGTCCGAGGAGGAGCCACGGCCGCAGGCCCCACCGTCACCGGGGGCAGAGGAAGAGCTGTTCCGGCGTCGGCCGCCGGCTGACGACGCGCGCGGTCAAGGGGGTCAGCAGCATCAGCATCAGCAGCAGCAGCAGCAGCGTCAGCAGCATCAGCAGCAGCAGCAGAAGCGTCAGCAGCAGCAGCAGCGTCAGCAGCATCAGCAGCAGCAGCAGCAGCGTCAGCAGCAGCAGCAGCACTGGCACGGGCCACAGGGAGCCGCCATCGGGCCGTTCGTCTCGCAGGAGGTGCGCTCCGCGGTGCGAGACGGCATGATGTGGCACGTGCAAACGCTGCACATATCGTGGGCCTCTGGGCCCGCGCCCCAGCAGCCCGGGCAAGAAGCGAGGGAGGCTCGACTGTGGGAGAAGGCACCACGCGCCAGTGACGAGCGGGACCCGAGGCGGCGGGCACGGCCACAGGAGTCGACAGGCCCAGCGGTGGCACCCACCGCCGAAGAGGTGCCCGAGGAGGCGCCCGGGAGGACGGCAGAGGTCGAGACGGAGGGCACGACGAACACGCCAACATCACTGACGGCGGAGGGCCCAGCGGCGGCGCCCGAAGCCGAGGTGGCGGCCGACGGCGAAGCGGATGACGGCGCAAGAGCAACGGCGGAAGCGAAGAAGGACGAGGCCGCGGAACAACACTCACCTGAGCCATGGGAGAGAGGTCCTTGGCGATGGCCGGAACCCGGCCAGGGCGAGCGTCCGAAGCTGGGCCGACAGGCGTCGTGCCCAGGGGAGCGGGCGGAGGCGCGCCGGCCCGAGCTCCAGCGCCAGGCATCGTGGCCCCAGACGAGGTCGGCGGACAACTCACGGTGGCGGGCCGTCAACCGCGAGGAGTGGCTGGCCGTCGTCACGCGCTCTCTCGCGCGGATAAAGCCAACCGCGAGGAAGGTGAAGCGTCTGGTCAACGACGGGGGCGTCCGGTACCGGCTATTGGTGTCCACCGACCGGCAGGAGGTATTCCGGGCTAGTTATTGAGGAGAAAAGAAGAGTAGAGAAGAAGAATGGAGAAGAAAGTAACTTAAAACAAGAACAAGTAAAAAAGGAAAAAAAACCAAAAAAAAAAAGGGTGTTTTAAAGAAAAAACATGGTCTTACCTTGCAGCAGAGGGACAGCGGGGAATCGGGGGAGCTTGAATGAAGGCGGCGGAAGGCGAAAACGCGGGAGGAAAAACTTACCCGAAGCATCCAGAGGGCCGGCGGAAAGCAGGCGGCCCAGCGAAGGGTAGTAGAAAAAAACCAGACGCGCACAAGGTAAACAAAGAAAACACCCGGCATCGCGAGAAAATGGTACGTTTCCAGTCCATTGAGGAATTCGCGATCCGGAAGTAGAATACGCGCGCTGCGACATATCGAGTAGAGCACAGAAACGACCCTACGCTGTATCGAGTGGAGCGTAAGGGCAACGCTGTGTCATATCGAGTAGGTCAGAATAGCGACCGTACCCTATACCGGGCGGGGCAAAGGGAAAAAGCTCCTATGCGAACTATCGGTAAGGGGGAATCGAACCGATCGCGCTCATCGGAGAGGTACGGCCGCCACCTCGGCTTCGGGCGCCGCCGCTGGGCCCTCCGCCGTCAGTGATGTTGGCGTGTTCGTCTGCCCTCCGTCTCGACCTCTGCCGTCCTCCCGGGCGCCTCCTCGGGCACCTCTTCGGCGGTGGGTGCCACCGCTGGGCCTGTCGACTCCTGTGGCCGTGCCCGCCGCCTCGGGTCCCGCTCGTCACTGGCGCGTGGTGCCTTCTCCCACAGTCGAGCCTCCCTCGCTTCTTGCCCGGGCTGCTGGGGCGCGGGCCCAGAGGCCCACGATATGTGCAGCGTTTGCACGTGCCACATCATGCCGTCTCGCACCGCGGAGCGCACCTCCTGCCCGATGGCGGCTCCCTGTGGCCCGTGCCAGTGCTGCTGCTGCTGCTGACGCTGCTGCTGCTGATGCTGCTGACGCTGCTGCTGCTGCTGACGCTTCTGCTGCTGCTGCTGATGCTGCTGACGCTGCTGCTGCTGCTGCTGATGCTGATGCTGCTGACCCCCTTGACCGCGCGCGTCGTCAGCCGGCGGCCGACGCCGGAACAGCTCTTCCTCTGCCCCCGGTGACGGTGGGGCCTGCGGCCGTGGCTCCTCCTCGGACTCGACGTGTTCAGGGGGTGGCTGCCAGAGCTCCTCCTCCTCCACCTCGGCTCGTCGTAGCCTCTCCTGCCACTCCTCTTCGGGCGACTGGACTCGAGCCGCCTTCGGCGCTGGAGATCACCGCCAGCCCGCCGGCCGCGCCCTCCGCCCGCGTCGCCCTTGCCTTCTCCGCTTCCGCCCGCAGACGCGCCGTCTCCCTTCGCTCCGCTGCGTCGACCCGGCTAATACACCGCCATTGGTGCGCGACGTCTCGCTCGTGGCGCCTTTTCAGCCTCCTGCGTGGCCTTCAGCCTCTTTGCCAGCGTCAAGGCGTCCTCCCATACACGCCGTTGTCTCCGCTCCTCCGCCGCCGTGGCCAGCGCGAACCGCCGGTGCCATTCCGCGAGGCGTCGTGCCTCAGCGGCCGCGTTATCTTCCGCGATGTCGGCCTGCGTTGACTGCGGCTCTTTGACCGCGGTCTCGATCGGCGTTGTCTGCGGCTCTTTGACCGCGGTTTCGGCCGGCGTTGGCTGCGGCTCCTCGACCTGTGGGTCTGTCGGCCGCTGATTCCCTCGCCGCGCCGTCGACCACCCCTTGTGCGTGCCGACGACTCCTCTTCCTTGGCCGTACGCGTCGAACGCGTGGACGCCCGCTTCGAGGCCCGCTCACTGGGCTCCTCCTTCCGCGTCTCCGTGCGCCCCCTCCTTCCTCCCTCAGGCCGCTCCTCGCGCTTACTGGGGTGGGGCTCTTCGTGCCTGCTGGTCCGGGGCTCCTCGCGCTTGCCGGTGCGGGACTCCTCGCGTCTGCTGGTCCGGTGCTCACCGCGCTTGCCGGTGTGGGGCTCCTCGCGCTTGCTGGTGCGGGGCCCCTCGCGCTTGCTGGTGCGGGGCTCCTTGCTACTGCTGGTCCAGGGCTCCTCGCGCTTGGGGTGGGGCTCCTCGCGTCTGCGTTCTCTCCGTGGCGCCGGCTCCCAGCTCACCAATTCTAGGTCACTTTCCGCCTCGGTGTACCCCGGCGATACCATGGGGGACACCGTCGGTCCCATGGATCCCGCGGTTGACACTAGCGGTGAGGCCAACAATTGTAGCTCCGGGGACCTACTCCTACTCGACCTTTGCTCCTCGCGCTCGACCTGGTACGCCTGCCGCCGACTTTGCGTATCACCCATAGCCTGATACCCGCGGCGAATCCATTTTCGCTGCTCCGCTAGGTACCTCATTAAATGCTGCTGCATCTTACCCTTTTTCTTTTTTTTCCACGTGGTCAACTTTTGAAAAGACCTGATCGAGCGCTGCTCCCGCCTTTATAAGGGCTCGTGCCGGTGTTCACCGTTCCATGTAACGGTGCCTTACATGGGCCCGTGGGACGGCTCTCTCTTGCCTTCCAGCTGGCTCTCTCGCTCGCTCCCGTTTTGAAAGTTATCCGCGCCTCTCGCCGCGTTAACCCTAGGGTGCCCCCTAATTTTGTTAGCTTTCCTTCGGTTCCCACTTTTCTTCCTTTTCCCCTTTTTTTTTTTTTTATTTGACCCTTTCTACTTCCAGGTCTGGCGACGTGTTGCCCGGCTCCGCCTTGGATCTGGTAAGCCTCCCGAGTTCTTGGGTTCCTCATCTCACCTTGCCTTTCTTCCAGCCCGTCCTTGGGTTCCAGTCCAGGGTGCTGACCGATCTCCCAGCCCGTGACCAATAGGTCCTCCGACCTTTCGCCCGTGCTGCCAAACATCAGCCCGCCCCCCGTGGCCAGCTCCGCCCGTCTCTGGATCGGCTTAGACGCGGATGTCACCCCCGTGCAGCGCCTCGGACCCAGGGATCATCCGATTCCCCAGCCGGTAGACCGCGCACGGGCGGCATCCGCCTTTGTCCCGCCATCCCCGACGTTAGCAGCTGGCTTCTATGCCCTGGACCCGGACCCGAACTTCTGCTCATCTCGGAACCCCCTTCTCGGGAGCCCCCTCGTCCGTCGACGCACCACGCAACCCGCCCCCCCCCCGGGATAGTGGTAACTCGGGTGTCTTCTACCTTCTTTGCCTTTGATCAGTTCCAATTGGCTGACGAGCTAATCCTCCTTTTTTTTTTCTTGTAGGTCCAGCTGTATTGGTCCGCCGGCCGCCGTCTGCTGCTCCGTTTTACTGAACCTTAGTTGTAAGAGCATCCTGTACGGCCTTGTCCTGCGTGGCATCAAGTTGGGCCACCCTCTCCTCCCTTGTGGGCGATTCATGTCCTGCGTGACACGTGTCGTTCTTAGTTTTATTGAACCTTAGTTGTAAGAGTAACTCGTACGACCTTGTCCTGCGTGGCATCCAGCTGGGACTCTCCTTTCTGCCCCTGCCGTTAGTCTCTGTCTTCCGTGCTCGTCCACCCTTCTCCGTATGCCTCGCCCGTTGCCCCTCCTTGTGCGTCGTCTACGCTTCGGCTCCCGGGCCTGTTTTGGGGGTTCCTTCCCCGGGTTGTGGCTTCAGGTCCCCTATATGCGCGGTCCGCGTCCGTTTCTCGCTGTCCTTCTTTAAGTTACAAATGACCGGGGACACGAAATCCATTATGGTGTAGAGCCCGTCATATTTCGGGGCCAGTTTTGCCGCAAACCCTTCGGCCGCGTTGGATAGATGGTGTTGCTTGGCCCATACCTTGTCTCCAATCGTGGGTTTCCACGCTCTCCTCCTCAGGTTATAATACCTCGCCTGGTCCTGCGCCGCTCTTTCGAGATTCCGCCTCACCAGTTGAAACACCTCTCTCAACTTGGCCGCGTTCTCGTCCGGAGTGTGCGTGCCCTGTCCTGTGCCAAGCGCTTCGTCATCGTATAGAGCCTTTGGTAGCCTCGGCTCTCTCCCTTGGACCACGAACGCCGGCGAGTACCCGGTGGATTCGGACACCCCTGAATTTACGGCTAACATTATCTCTGACCATTTCTCATCCCAGTTCCTCTGGTTCCCTTCGGTGAACTGAGCTATCATAGTTTTCACTGTCCGATTAGTTCGCTCCGTCGGGTTCTCCTGCGGCGTGTACAGTGCCGTGAACTGATGCCGTACACCCATCTGCTCCAAAAACCTCTTAAAAGCTCTACTGGTGAACTGGACGCCATTATCCGTGATCACCACCTTCGGCACGCCAAACCGGGACACGATGCGGCCTTTCTCAAGGGGACCAACTCGGTCCATTTCGAGAACCGATCCACCATCACCAATAACATGGCATTCCCATGCTTTGACCTGGGCAGAGGGCCCACGAAGTCGGCACACACCGTTGCCCACGGCTCTTCTGGCACTTGTGTCAGCATTTTCCCGGCCGCCTGCAGTTGACTTGGTTTGTAGCGTATGCAGCTTTCACACTTTCTCACGTATGTCCTCACATCTCGGTGCATCCCCGGCCAGTAGAATCGGGCGGCTACTCGGGCCATCGTCCTTCTGCCGCCCGCGTGCCCCCCTTCCGGCGAGTCGTGATTCTCTCTTATAACTCTCTCTCTTAGATCCTTCGGTACGCATAACTTCCATGATGCTATCTCTTCTTCTCCAGCCCGGTGCGGGATGTGCCGGTATATCCGGCCTGCTTCCTCGACGTAATCCGGATATTTCCTCGGTTCCGTCCTCATCCTCTCTTTGACCTTTTGAATCCATCCGCACTCTGCCTCCGGTTCGTGTCCCTTTTCTGCTTCCTCCTCGGTGGTTCTCAGGCATCGCTCCGCCAATGGCTTTCGGGACAGTGCATCCGCCATTACGTTCAGCTGCCCTTTCCTATATGCCACTTCGAAGTCGTATTGTTGTAGCTCCACCTGGCGATCCTCCCTGTTGGGCTCTCGATGCTGTTCAACCATTTCAACGCCATGTGATCCGTGACCACCTTGAAATGGTATCCCTCCAGATAGGGCTTTAGCTTTCTTATAGCCCATACAATGGCCAGACACTCCTTTTCAGTCGCCGAATAGTTCTTTTCTGCTCTATTCAGAGTCCTACTGGCGTATGAGATGACCCTCTCGCCCTTCTCCGTCTCTTGCGTCAGGATCGCCCCCAGTCCGTAGTCGCTGGCGTCCGTCTGGATCACGAATTTCTTTGAGAAATCTGGGCATGCCAACACCGGATCTGCTGTCAGCCGACTTTTTACGTCCTCGAACGCTTGTTGCTGTTCCGTTGACCATTCCCACTTGGCCTTCTTCTTCAGCAAAGTGCTGAGGGGCTGCACCAACGTGGCGAATCCCTTTACGAAACGCCGGTACCAGGAGGCCACGCCCAAGTATTGTCGTAGCTCTTTGACTGGCGGCTGCAACTCCTTAATGGCCGCCACTTTCTCGGGATCGGTGCAGATTCCGTCTCCCGTTACCAAATGCCCCAGGTAACGTAGCTCCTTCCTAAAAAATTGACACTTGTCCACATTTAGGCGCAAGTTGGCGTTCTTTAACCGTCGAAAGACTTCTTCGAGGTTGCGCTTGTGCTCCTCCTCGGTACGGCCGATGACAATGATGTCGTCTTGGTACGCGAACGCGTGTGGCATCATCTCGGGGCCTATCACCTGGTCCAATGCCCTCTGAAACGTAGCCGAGGCTGAGTGGAGTCCGAATGGCATCACCTTCCACTGGAACAGCCCTTTGCCGGGCACCGTGAACGCGGTGAACTTTCTACTGCCTTCCTCCAGTGGTATCTGCCAATATCCGTCCTTTAAGTCCAAGCTACTGATGAACCGTACCTCCCTGAGCTGGTCCAAAATATAGTCTATTCTTGGCATGGGGTACGCATCCTTGATGGACTTCGCGTTTATCTGTCTGAAGTCCACGCATAATCTCCACTTTCCCGTCTTCTTTTTGACCATCACGATGGGTGAACTGTACGGGCTCTTCGATGGCTCAATACACCCTCTTTCCAGCAGTTCGTCAACCTGTTGGTTGATTTCGGCTTGCATCTTGGGATTTTTGGGATAGTAACCCTTCTCCCGCACCAGCAAGCGCGAGGGGCCCCGCACCAGCAAGCGCGAGGAGCCCCACACCGGCAAGCGCGAGGAGCACCGGACCAGCAGACGCGAGGAGTCCCGCACCGGCAAGCGCGAGGAGCCCCGGACCAGCAGGCACGAAGAGCCCCGCACCGACAAGCGCGAGAAGCCCCACCCCAGTAAGCGCGAGGAGCGGCCTGAGGGAGGAAGGAGGGGGCGCACGGAGACGCGGAAGGAGGAGCCCAGTGAGCGGGCCTCGAAGCGGGCGTCCACGCGTTCGACGCGTACGGCCAAGGAAGAGGAGTCGTCGGCACGCACAAGGGGGAGGTCGACGGCGCGGCGAGAGGATCAGCGGCCGACAGACCCACAGGTCGAGGAGCCGCAGCCAACGCCGGCCGAAACCGCGGTCAAAGAGCCGCAGACAACGCCGATCGAGACCGCGGTCAAAGAGCCGCAGTCAACGCAGGCCGACATCGCGGAAGATAACGCGGCCGCTGAGGCACGACGCCTCGCGGAATGGCACCGGCGGTTCGCGCTGGCCACGGCGGCGGAGGAGCGGAGACAACGGCGTGTATGGGAGGACGCCTTGACGCTGGCAAAGAGGCTGAAGGCCACGCAGGAGGCTGAAAAGGCGCCACGAGCGAGACGTCGCGCACCAATGGCGGTGTATTAGCCGGGTCGACGCAGCGGAGCGAATGGAGACGGCGCGTCTGCGGGCGGAAGCGGAGAAGGCAAGGGCGACGCGGGCGGAGGGCGCGGCCGGCGGGCTGGCGGTGATCTCCAGCGACGAGGAGGAGGCGGAGTGCCCACCAGCGCCGAAGGCTGCTCGAGTCCAGTCGCCCGAAGAGGAGTGGCAGGAGAGGCTACGACGAGCCGAGGTGGAGGAGGAGGAGCTCTGGCAGCCACCCCCTGAACACGTCGAGTCCGAGGAGGAGCCACGGCCGCAGGCCCCACCGTCACCGGGGGCAGAGGAAGAGCTGTTCCGGCGTCGGCCGCCGGCTGACGACGCGCGCGGTCAAGGGGGTCAGCAGCATCAGCAGCAGCAGCAGCAGCGTCAGCAGCATCAGCAGCAGCAGCAGCAGCAGCAGCGTCAGCAGCAGCAGCAGCAGCAGCGTCAGCAGCATCAGCAGCAGCAGCAGCAGCGTCAGCAGCAGCAGCATCAGCAGCAGCAGCACTGGCACGGGCCGTTCGTCTCGCAGGAGGTGCGCTCCGCGGTGCGAGACGGCATGATGTGGCACGTGCAAACGCTGCACATATCGTGGGCCTCTGGGCCCGCGCCCCAGCAGCCCGGGCAAGAAGCGAGGGAGGCTCGACTGTGGGAGAAGGCACCACGCGCCAGTGACGAGCGGGACCCGAGGCGGCGGGCACGGCCACAGGAGTCGACAGGCCCAGCGGTGGCACCCACCGCCGAAGAGGTGCCCGAGGAGGCGCCCGGGAGGACGGCAGAGGTCGAGACGGAGGGCACGACGAACACGCCAACATCACTGACGGCGGAGGGCCCAGCGGCGGCGCCCGAAGCCGAGGTGGCGGCCGACGGCGAAGCGTATGACGGCGCAAGAGCAACGGCGGAAGCGAAGAAGGACGAGGCCGCGGAACAACACTCACCTGAGCCATGGGAGAGAGGTCCTTGGCGATGGCCGGAACCCGGCCAGGGCGAGCGTCCGAAGCTGGGCCGACAGGCGTCGTGCCCAGGGGAGCGGGCGGAGGCGCGCCGGCCCGAGCCCCAGCGCCAGGCATCGTGGCCCCAGACGAGGTCGGCGGACAACTCACGGTGGCGGGCCGTCAACCGCGAGGAGTGGCTGGCCGTCGTCACGCGCTCTCTCGCGCGGATAAAGCCAACCGCGAGGAAGGTGAAGCGTCTGGTCAACGACGGGGGCGTCCGGTACCGGCTATTGGTGTCCACCGACCGGCAGGAGGTATTCCGGGCTAGTTATTGAGGAGAAAAGAAGAGTAGAGAAGAAGAATGGAGAAGAAAGTAACTTAAAACAAGAACAAGTAAAAAAGGAAAAAAAACCAAAAAAAAAAAGGGTGTTTTAAAGAAAAAACATGGTCTTACCTTGCAGCAGAGGGACAGCGGGGAATCGGGGGAGCTTGAATGAAGGCGGCGGAAGGCGTCAACGCGGGAGGAAAAACTTACCCGAAGCATCCAGAGGGCCGGCGGAAAGCAGGCGGCCCAGCGAAGGGTAGTAGAAAAAAACCAGACGCGCACAAGGTAAACAAAGAAAACACCCGGCATCGCGAGAAAATGGTACGTTTCCAGTCCATTGAGGAATTCGCGATCCGGAAGTAGAATACGCGCGCTGCGACATATCGAGTAGAGCACAGAAACGACCCTACGCTGTATCGAGTGGAGCGTAAGGGCAACGCTGTGTCATATCGAGTAGGTCAGAATAGCGACCGTACCCTATACCGGGCGGGGCAAAGGGAAAAAGCTCCTATGCGAACTATCGGTAAGGGGGAATCGAATCGATCGCGCTCATCGGAGAGGTACGGCAACACCGCAAGGCGTGAAGCCGAAAGAGGGCGCCAGGGGCACCCGGGTCGAGAACAAAGCACGCGCACCGGTCGCGCGGGGCTTTTGAAGCATCCCAAACCTGGGACGCGGAAAACCGGGGTTTTCCGCCAACAAAAGAAAGGGGGAAGTGTGAGGAAAGGTATTCCCACACGTAGGGGCAGTGCAGGGTTAAGCGCTAACGGCCGTTATCCGGGGATATCCGGAGGCGGCGAATTCCCGAGGAGAGCTCTCCCGGGGACCCAAGATGAGAGGGGAGGACCCCTGGGGAGAGAGCCGCGGGATGACGGGATCGGGCCGGCAGTGGCCCAGCGCATGACCAAATATGGTCATGAGATCACGCCACCAGCCAGGTCCCGTTGGAAAGCGACAAGGGAATGAAGGAACGCCGATGGAAAAATACGGGCACCGCATGGCGGAAAGTGCCGTTAGCGCCAGGCGGCATCGGCGGCGCTGACGCAGAAGCGAGCCTATACGAGAAGGGCCGCGACCAGGAACAAGGGACAGTCAGCAAACGGAGCTAGCAAGAGTGAAGTGCACAGTGAGTGACAAGAGTGAGACCAAGCGAAGGGAAAAGAGCGTTAGAAAGCGAACACGTTGTGTGAGGATTGAGAGGCGGACTCGAGCGTGAAGCCAAGAGCCAAAGACCCCAATCCCTTGAACCAACGGTGCCACGCTTGACGCGCAACCCACCAGGAGTGAGGCACCCTCGGGACGCAAAGCCAAGGGAGTCGAGTGAGAGCGAACGCGTCAGGCGTCTGACTGAGAGGCGGATTTGGGCCACGTGCCAAGAATCGCTAGCCCCAGTCAGTAGAGCCGGCGGTGCCACGCTCGGCGACGCCGTGGGGGGCCCAGGGAGCGCCACGCTCATCGAACCCCAGAGGAGAACCCCGAGGAGGACCCGCACCGGAGTCGGAATAGAGTAAGATAGACTTAAGATACCAATAAAGCATACTAGCATACCAGTACAAGACCCAACCCGTGCCTTCTTACTGTCGTCGGGGCAACATACAAATATTGTTGCAGCGAGCCTACCGACCGCTGAGCCAGCCCAGCTGCATCAGACGGGAAAAGAACGGATCGTTACAACTGGCGCCCAACGTGGGGACGCCTGACGCGTTCGCTCTCACTCGACTCCCTTGGCTTTGCGGCCCGAGGGTGCCTCACTCCTGGTGGGTTGCGCGTCAAGCGTGGCACCGTTGGTTCAAGGGATTGGGGTCTTTGGCTCTTGGCTTCACGCTCGAGTCCGCCTCTCAATCCTCACACAACGTGTTCGCTTTCTAACGCTCTTTTCCCTTCGCTTGGTCTCACTCTTGTCACTCACTGTGCACTTCACTCTTGCTAGCTCCGTTTGCTGACTGTCCCTTGTTCCTGGTCGCGGCCCTCCTCTTATAGGCTCGCTTCTGCGTCAGCGCCGCCGATGCCGCCTGGCGCTAACGGCACTTTCCGCCATGCGGTGCCCGTATTTTTCCATCGGCGTTCCTTCATTCCCTTGTCGCTTTCCAACGGGACCTGGCTGGTGGCGTGATCTCATGACCATATTTGGTCATGCGCTGGGCCACTGCCGGCCCGATCCCGTCATCCCGCGGCTCTCTCTCCAGGGGTCCTCCCCTCTCATCTTGGGTCCCCGGGAGAGCTCTCCTCGGGAATTCGCCGCCTCCGGATATCCCCGGATAACGGCCGTTAGCGCTTAACCCTGCACTGCCCCCTACGTGTGGGAATACCTTTCCTCACAATACAATACAGATATTAGCGGGCGCGACAACTAGTTACAACAAATATACAAGCTAATATTGAGGAATATTTAGTCAACACAGTAGTTTAAACTTGAAAGTAGTATTTCTTAAGTTTGGGTCTTTCATCATTTCATGCGATGAGTACACAGGGGTTAATATGTGTGAAGGTCTTGAGCTTAAAGAAACATTGCTCGGGGCACAATCCTTTAGAATATGTGTACTCATACTGTTTTTGTATAATAAAAATCTACTGCCTTCTGCGTATCACAATTTGCATCAACTACAAATTTACAAAATATTCACTTATTTAGTCTGAGGATTGACGGCGAGGCCTCTGGCCCACTGCCGCAAGTGTCTTTTTATACCCGATACTCAAAATGAGTATTGGGGTATATTAGATTAGTGGTAAAAGTGGATGTGTGTAACGTCCAGAAGGAATCGTTTCCGACCCCATAAAGTAGATATATTCTTGATCAGCATCAATAGCCGAGTCGATTGAGCCCTGTCTGTCTGTCCGTCCGTCCGTCTGTCCGTCTGTCCGTCCCCTTCAGCGCCTAGTGCTCAAAGACTATAAGAGCTAGAGCAACGATGTTTTGGATCCAGACTTCTGTGATATGTCACTGCTACAAAAATATTTAAAAACTTCGCCCCGCCCACTTCCGCCCCCACAAAGGACGAA
Organism: Drosophila miranda; assembly: GCF_003369915.1. Taxonomy (NCBI): domain Eukaryota; kingdom Metazoa; phylum Arthropoda; class Insecta; order Diptera; family Drosophilidae; genus Drosophila; species Drosophila miranda. Next base: position 22,042,049 of record NW_022881614.1, read on the forward strand.
AATCTGTGGCATCCACAATTTTAAAGATATGAGAAAACCAAAAACGTAGAGTTGTAGAGAATGACCATATCTTTAAGACTGCGGAATCTGAATTGGATCGTATTATTATTATAGCCAGCATCAAGAAAACAATTTCATTTTTTCTCGCCCTATCTCTCTCTAACACACACGTAGCATAGGCGGCTTTGCTTAGAGTAAAACATTAGCGCCTAGATCTCAGAGACTACAAAAGCTAGAGACACCAAATTTGGTATCCACACTCCTAATATATCGGACCGAGACGAGTTTGTTTCAAAATTTCGCCACACCCCCTTCCGCCCCCGCAAAGGACGAAAATCTGGTGATATTCAAAAATCTCAGAGACTATTAAGGCTAGAGTAACCAAATTTGGTATCCGCACTCCTGTTAGATCTTACTATAAAATGTGTATCTCAAAATTTCGCCCCACCCCCTTCCGCCCACACAAAGGACGAAAACCTGTTGCATCCACAATATTGCACATTCGAGAAAACTAAAAACGCAGAATCATAGATAATGACCATATCTATCAGATTGCTGAATCTGGATCAGATCAGATCATTTTTATAGCCAATAGGAACAAATCAATTTGCAGTGGCTACGCAGCGCCCGACGTCACGCTCAGACTGATTTTCTGTCTCTCTCGCACGCACTCTTTGTCGTGTCGTTTAATATTAGCGGCGTCTGCCGGAGGAGAGCCATACTGACTTAGTATCGGGTATAACCGTAGAGTTGCGGTGTCCGCAGCAGCTCACAACGTTCCCCCTCGTTTCTTTTCGTTTTCGTTAAGTTTTCAGAGAAGGATCGCCGAGATGGTTTATTGCTTCGTGGGATCCTCGCGCGATTGATACTGCTAAACGATGTCGCCGGCGGCACCGTAGTGGATGCCGTTATTGCGATTATGGTTGTTATGGTGCTAGAGGTGATCCTGTTCCATCTGCTCCTTGAGGATCTCCAGCTCCCGTATGCCGGAGACCGTCACCTCGTACTTGTGCGTCACCAGAGACCGATAGAAGTGTATGGCGAAAGCCAGGAAGATAATCATCACGGGTATCAGCACCACGCAGGCCGACCATGGCTATCTCCAGCAGGAATAGGATCAACCCCAGCAGCGTCGAAAATGCCCACGCCGTCTCAATGTACCAGTGCAGGCGCTCATGCGGCGACTCGTGCACCAGGGAGATGCTGTGCAGGTTGCACACTACCTCGATGTTCGGCAGGATGCAGGTGCTAATCATCAAAGCCAGCATATGCACGGCCACCAGCATAGTGGTGCAGATCGCAAACGCCACTAGCATTCCGGGCGGAACCTTTGTGTCGTGGTCCAGCTGCACCTCCACCATCGCCACCTGTGGGGGACGCAAAAGAGCAGAGGTCGGGAGATTAGTGAGAGTCGTGGATGGGTTACGGGTTACTCTGCCAAGATCGCCGCTCTCAGGAGGCAATGCTCCTCCTATTATTATTATTAGCCATCTTTCCCAACATTTTGGCAAGTGTTGCTGGCACGAGCAGATTTGTTTATATAATAAGTATCTCATTGGGTTAATTTATCTAATCTGCCCCTCTCTCACCTGCTACCTAGGTGCACAAACATGTGAAATATATTCATAATATACAAAATAAAACTTGTCAAAATAGTGGAGGAACAGAGGATACCCAATGTTTTAAAGAAAACAGTAAAAAAATATGTTGTTGCAAAAACAACATTCCAAAAATTAAGAGATTGTTAACGTAGATTAATTCTATAATATTCATCTTTCGATTTTATAATAGAATTTGACGTTGGCTATCAATGAATATGGTGGGAATCCGCCTTCTGTCAGCGAGATCTATTGCCTGTGTGGAGATAATGTTTTTTATCCCCAATCGGCCGACTAATTATTTCGAATTAAATAAAACTCGGCGCAGAAATAAAATTACGATATGTTCTTTAATGCGTGACATCCAAATTGCAAGTGTGGCTTGCCTGCCCTTTACATTGCCGCTCCGATCGCTAAGCGCAGCTTCGCTCGGCCGACGTCGGTAGGCAGACGCAAAGCGGAGATAGCGAAGAGCGAGCTGGCAGAGAGCGTTTAGCAGGGCAAGCAAGCGCAAAGCTTTAACAAACAAATGAGTGACATAGACATAAGTAACAAACAAAATAAGCGGCTGAGGGCCAAGAATTAGGTGCTATTTGGCAAGCAGCTAATCGGCTGGGTTCTGCTCCGAACATTCACCCCCGTTGGAAGGCAAAGGCTTTCAACAGATCCATCCTGAAGGGGCAGAACCGCTATTTTTCCAACGGCCCTCTTGAAGATGCTTGCTTGGGCGCAGCTGGCGGCTACGCTGGGATGATCGTCGAACGCAGCAATCGGCGCTTCTTTACGAAGGCGGCTTGTCGGGATTACGTCTTGATCATCGGGAAACTCGGTCATTGGATAGAATGGCAGGAAATTTGGCAATGTAGAAATTGTTGAAAGTTGAATTTCATTTAGCGTGGATATGTAGGTTTTTAATATATGGAAAAGTTCGCGCTGCAGTTCCTGATTCTCCGATCGCAGTTTTTCCACTTGCACCTGGCACTCGAGCAGCTGCTTCCTGCATTGCTGCTCTAAGTTTTGGTACTCCAGCGTTGTGGGTCGAAAATCGTCAATAGAGATGCACGAGGAATTTTCAAAAGCGTGTACATCAGAGTGTGCTTGTGTTGGTGTGTGATATTTTGGGGCACATGACAATTGATCAGCAATCACCCACACACTTACAGAATAACTACAGAGACTGGGGTCTGGGGCACACTAAACTTGGCGAAACGCTCTCCTCACGCCTCTCACTGTCTGCCGCTCGGTCGCTCTCGCTCTCTCTATCCCTCTGATCTTGCGCTGCAGTGCGTTAAAATATTTACTTTTTATTTATAAACATTTTATGGTTTTATGAAATGTAAAATTCGTGTGTCAATAAAACGAACTTTGCTGGCACGCATACACTGACAGGTCAGGCGACACTTGATTCAGTACGAGGTGTATTACGGATACCCCGAGTCGAGTCCGAGTTCAAGACACATTCACGGACAAGGTCATCACGCAGCGTAGTCGCTTGCTTTGCGTACGTTTCCGTTCAAAGTACCGATCCCGACTGCCGACTGCAAACACGGATGTTGGGGAAGCTGCAACGGCGGCCAACGCTGACACAGAGACAGACAGCAGGCAGGGCACCGCAGAAGAGGCGATGTGAAGCGACGCGACGCGACGGCAATGGCAACAGGCGACGGGGCAACTGGCAATGGCACCTGGCACAAGCAGAAGCAGAAGCATCAGCACTTCCGCGCAGTGCGCAACCACTGACGGGAAATATCGAAAAGTAATTCTGATTGCGATACATTTAATTCAGGTGAGATTCGTGGCCGCTCTTTGGCCTGCCTTTAGCGGGGGTGTGCCTCCTTTTCTTCTTACGTGTTCCTTGGACGCAGGGCTGGGGCAGAGCTTGTGCGACGACGTTGACAACAGCAGCGACGGCGGCAAAAGTTACTAACTGATACGAAGCGCAACCAGCAGGCAGCAGGCCGCAGAGCAGAGCAGAGACGACGACGACAGCGGGTACACTGATGACGGCGACGGCGGCGCGGTATTCAAATTCGACAATCAATTCAAACGGCGGCCTGCGACACAGACGTGTTTTTGTTTTGCGCTCCGCATTTTTTCCTTTTGTTTTGAATAAACAGCCGGTGTTTTCCTAACTAAATTCTAATTATACTTTCTAACCAGACAGCAATCTGGAAATCTATTCATTTACGCGAGTGCATGCCTTTGATTTGTGTTAAAACATTATTTAACTTTTTATTTTTCGACGTCGGCTTGTGCTTGTGTTTGTGTTGTTGCAGTGAGTGAGTACGCATTACATTGCATTGCAGTCCGCTCTCGTCTGGTAGCTTTTGTTGTTTTATCACTCTCTCGCTATCACCTCAACTTTAATACCTGTTCTTTCTCTCTCGCTCTTCAAACTTTCTGAGCAATAGCGCTCTCTGCTTAGTAGCTCTCGCTATAACCGCTCTCCACTCTGCTCTCTTTTTTTTACCAATTCCGCTTTGAGCGTTGTCTGGCACATTGGTCTGATACCAATTTGTTTTGCAAATAATAGTAAATAAATAAATAATAAAACGGAATACGCTGTGGTCTGTGCCAAAAAAAGCTGTAAGAAGCAGATCACCCACGATCAGCCGAATGTCCCCTGCTGGCTCTGCGACAGCGTAGTGCACGCAAAATGCGCTGGATTTTCTGGCCTCGTGAGTGATGCTATAGCCAAACGTAATGGCTTGCATTACAGTTGCGAGGCATGCCGTGCGGTGGAGAAAGACATGGTGGCTTTCATGAGGCAGACGCGGAGTGGCTTTAAGGAGCTAACCGTTGGTTTTAAAAACCAATACGATCGGCTCCTAGCCATGGAGGCTCAGTTTAGCAGTTTAAAACTGCTGAATGAGTCTCCGAGGCGCAAAAAGGTCAGTCCGCGGGATCTGCAATTGCCAACCGTCACTCAGCCGTGCGCCGCCGAAAAACTGACTCCGACCACTCCAAGTGTGCAGCAGTTGATCTCGTTTGCCACTCCAAGGGCAACGACAGCTGCTGGCGATGCAGATTCGGTAGCCGAATTCATCGCCTCGGAAAATGTGCAGCCAAGTACGTCTGCAGCGTCCGTGTCCGTGGTGTCCGCAAGTTCGCTAGTTGTCCCGTCTATCCCGATCCCACCAGTAAATAGACGTTCCGGACCTCCGTTTGTTGCCACCACAGGTACTAAACCACTGGTGGGAGTCCCACCAAAACGACAAGTTTTTGTTTCACGGCTGGCCCCTGACCTCACACCTGATGATGCAATTGCTTTTATTCAAAGCAAAATAAAAGCCGTGGGTTTAAAGGTGGATAAATTTAACTTCTCTTATGCCAGGGAGATAGCCTCGTTTAAGATAAGCATCTCCCCAACTCAATTTGACACCATTTGCTCCGCCAAATTTTGGCTGGAGCATTTGGTGGTGAAGGAGTTTAAGGCTAAGAAGAAGAATAGGCCCCCATATCCCTTCCAAGTCTTTCCAGTGTGCCACCCTCAACCTCAACTTCCTCTTCCTCAACTTCCCGTCTTGCTTCCTTTCCAAAAAACTAACTTCTCTTTTAGTAACCTATCAGAATGTAAGAGGCTTGTGTAGTAAGCTCAGCATTCTTTTCCGGGATAGTGTTGCATTTGCTTTCCACGTTATTGTGTTTACTGAAACCTGGTTAAAGCCGGACATTCTTAGTTCCGAGGTTTTGGCAGGTCGGTACACAACTTTTAGAAAGGACCGTTCGTCTCGACGTGCAGGGGGGGTTCTTGTTGCAGTGGACTCTTACTTCACGTCAGAACACTTCACAGTCCAAGTTCAACAGGAACTGGAATTCCTGTGTGTAAAACTGACTCTTCCCGCTTTCGCTATATTCATTACTTGCTCGTATATCCCACCTTCTTCGGATATTTCAATTTATGAGCAGCACTTGTCCGCTTTAACCGCTGTTTCTTCCTCGCTAACTGATAAAGATCGTATGATAGTTCTTGGTGACTTCAACTTGCCAGGAACTGTTTGGTCTTCGGTAAACGAGTCTAGTATCCTAGTGCCCATGTCACGACATGACTTTGTTGACGGCTTGCTTGACCTATCCCTGTCTCAAGTCAGCCATGTGGAAAATTCCTTGGGTCGATTGCTTGATCTGTGCCTTGTATCGGATCCGACCATAGTGTTGTTAACCCGAGCCCTTCCGCTCACTATACCTGCAGACGCCTACCACCCTACTTTCGAGGTGTCGCTAGATATAGGACCAACTGTATTTTATCGGTCGAGTAGGCTGCCCGAACGTGTCCGCTGCTTTCGTAAAGCCGAGTTTGCGAAGCTTAATAACCTCATTAGGGACTTTGATTGGTCCGCTTTGTACTTGTGCACTGATATCATAAAAGGCACAAACATTTTTTACAATGCTCTTGGCACATTTTTCGATTCTTGTGTCCCGCTTTCTTGTCCGACTAGATCCGGAAAACCCCCTTGGTTTACCAAAGAGTTATCCAGTCTAAAAAACTTAAAAACAAGACTTTATAAAAAATTTCAAGAAGTGGGTTCTCCTACTTCTCACTCTCGCTATGTATTAGCTCGGTCAAACTTTTCAGTTCTTAATGCTCAATGCTATAAGAACTACCTATCTCGATGCAGGATACGTTTTTCTCAGGACCCTAAACAGTTTTACAGCTTCGTAAACAGTAAGCGTAGAACGTCCGCACACCCATCCGCACACCACCCAATCCTCATTTTGTAATACGGTGGCAAATAATGATCAGGCAATTGCCGATCTTTTTGCACAATTCTTCCAAACCACCTGTTCTGAGGAAAGCTACTCTGGTCATCGGTTTACTCTGGTTTACCGAGGTCGAACGGCATTTTCAGTCCCTTGTTAAATGAATGTTCCCTACTTCATGATCTTCGACTAGTTAAGCCGGTGTTTTCACCGGGTCCAGACGGGGTTCCAGGTTGTGTACTCAGGTACTGCGCCGAGGCTCTGTGTGGACCTTTGCCTAAACTATTCACCCTGTCCATTGATTCTTCTTGCTTCCCCCGATCTGGAAGGAATCGTTTATAATTCCTCTCCATAAAAAAGGTAGCAAGTCTGATGCAAAAAATTATAGAGGTATAGCAAAGTTATCCGCTATTCCTAAAATGTTTGAGAAGGTTGTAACTCCGCACTTGCAACATCTCTGCAAGTCACTTATATCTCCAACTCAGCATGGATTTATAAGGCGGCGATCAACCACCACGAACTTGTTAGAGTTTACCTCTTTCATTATTAAAGGCTTTCAATGTAACTTACAGACGGATGTTATTTACACCGACTTTAGTAAAGCATTCGACTCTGTAAACCATTCCCTTTTAGCGCATAAACTTGACCTTTTAGGGTTTCCGCCCAACCTCCTGAGATGGATTTCTAGCTATCTTTGTTCTAGGTCTCAAAGAGTCCTCTTCAAAAACTCCCTCTCTTTCCCAGTAAAGGTTTCTTCGGGAGTACCACAAGGCAGCCATCTAGGCCCCTTACTCTTCACACTCTTTATTAATGACTTACCTTCAGTATTAACATACTCTCGAGTCCTTATGTATACTCTGTGTCCAGTACAAGGACATTTCATTTCATTCTCGCTTGCAGTCCGATCTCAATAACTTTCAGTCATGGTGTTGTGCAAACTTGTTACACCTTAATGCCTCGAAATGCAAAGTTATGACATTTCATCGTTCTAGCCCTTTGTTGGCTCCCAACACCCTATTTGGTGGTTCTCTTGAGAGAATTACCCTGGTGGATGATCTGGGTGTTATGTTAGACCCCAAGCTAAAGTTTTCCGAACACATTTCTACCATGGTAAATAAGGCCATGGGCGTGCTTGGGTTTATAAAGAGGTGGTCAAAGGAATTTGACGACCCCTATATAACAAAGACTCTCTATACCTCGCTTGTTCGTCCGATCTTAGAATACGGCTACTGTGTATGGTGCATTCAGTACAAAGTACACCAGGACCGTATAGAATCAGTACAGAAAAACTTTTTACTCTTTGCTCTGAGGGGCCTTAACTGGGATGCGGGTGTAAGACTCCCATCTTACTCTAGTAGACTACTATTAGTAAACCTCCCATCCTTAGTTAACCGTAAAAAAATGCTTGGTGTGATATTTATGCACAACTTGATCAGGGGTGACATAGACAGCCCTGATCTGTTGAGCCGCATAAACTTCACGATTCCTATTAGACTGACTAGAAATTTTATACCGTTGTTCCTTCCACTTTGTAGATCGAATTATTCCTTGCATGAACCGTTTAGGGTCTTATGCTCGGATTATAATTCCCTCTACCATATTATATCCACCACTAATTCTCTTCCTCTTATTAAATTATTAATCCTTACAAACCTTTCTATTAATTAGTAACTGTAGTGCTATTTGTATTTTGATTGCATGCTTAGTTTCTTAGTAAGTTTAGTACTAATTTTCCTCGAATGTTAGTCTAATAGCTATCTTTCTTGCATGTTCGCGTTTGGTTCGGCTACGCACCGCGCGTCATGCGGCAGCGCCCCTCGGTCGGTTGGGCGGGAGGAGGGCTGCGTTTTGCCTGGGATCCGCGCGTAACAGCCTTCTGCTGGTGTCACACGGGCCACTTGACGGTGCAGTAACTGCATCGCCTCTTGAAAGATGCAGTCATTGCATGTCAACGTCCAAAAGTAAAAATGGCAATCGAATTACTAATGCCATTCGAATGAAAGCATTTATAGTGAGAGAGAAAGAGAGGGACAGAGAGAGAGCGTTGTAGACAGAACAGAAAAAGACTATAGAAACAACTACCAATAGGAAAAGAAAGAAACAACAAAATAATATGCGAAAACAAAACAAAACTCGACGACTACGGAGGCGCTGCTAGGTGCTCGGGGAGGTGGCTGGGGTTGCTGCTCTCTTGGCGATCCATCAGCGGTCAAACGATTTTCTACCTGATCGATTGATGAATGGGGGGAAGTAGAGATAGATTCGAGTGATTTCCATGGCTGTTAGAAGGGGTTGGAAGGGGCTGCTGGGCACATGTCCCTTGACCCTGAACCCTGAACAAAGAGCGATTCGATTCGATCCAATTAAAATCCACATCGATTGCACCCACTTAACCCAACCACCAGCCAGCAACACAACCCACAATCCAGCATCATTATTCACATCTTCATCAATGGCTCGCAACACTGGACAAGGTCAGGATTAGGGTCAGGGTGAGGCCAGAGCCACGACGGGGTATGCTGGCGCTTGTGGTACTGCTTATGGTAAAGCTCATGTGATCGTATATGTTGGTGAAGATCATGGGTCCGTATTCCTGGCTTTTTGTCCGCAGTCCCAACACCCCGTACAGCGTATGGTTGCAGAGGAGCGGAGTACCCAGATCTCCCCGGCTTGTGTTCCCGTATCCATCACTGCGGATCGCGCAGATGGTTTTGTTGCGAAAGGAGCAGCTACTCTGACAATTTAGTTCGGGCTTCGTCCACACCATCAGCATCATCATCTCGTTCGTAATGGGTCCGTCCTGTGGAGGAGGTGCAGTCACACGGATATTCTTTGCAGGATGATCTGCACACTCACGGTGTACATTATTCCCCAACCCAAGGTTATGCAGGTTGTGTTCTTTGGCATCTCATGCTCTGGCAGCATCGTCTGACTGTAGTGCAGGTTCCTGGGGACAAAGCTCTTCAGCTGCAGCAGGGCCAAGTCATGGCAATATGCTCTGTACTTGGGGATGCAGGACAATCCTCTTCACGGCAATCTTCTTCTCACTGACTGGCTCGTCAAGGCGGTTTAAGGTATCGAGCACCACCATCAGATTTCTTCTTTCGATGGGGTAGCAGCAGGAGCTGGAAGGCCTCACGGAGACGCAGCGAGCGGTGGTTACAACTCAAGAGGACGTGATTATGAACCCGCCGCAAAACTGGTTGTTGCCCCAAAACCGAATTGGCTTTGCAGTGCGAATCGACACTACGAACTTGGAATCATCCGAGATATCGTGATCCCAAGCTACCGATGGTGTCCTGTCTATAACTATAATTCACAGAACACAGGCACGAAGAGCATCAAAGACAGTAGCACACGGAAGACTGCCCTATTTTCGCAAGATGCAGAGTTTTTGTCAATTCCGGAAAGGATAAAGAGAAATGTATTGGATCATCTATAGCAAAGACGATGGCATGTTTGCCTAGAAGCGACTGGTGATGCTGTTAAAGGAAAACTGGCACAAGAATTTCAGTCGCGAAACCAAGCAAGACACGTTTGCACAGACGCAACTGTTGATGCTTACCAACAGAATCTGTACTAGACGCGACTGTTGATGAATGAGGACAATTTATTAAAGACTCGACTGTTGATGTTGTTGGAACACTACGTAGCTCGCGTTCGAGAACTTTTTAGATGGAAAATTGATTCCTTTTGTGGATTGCACAAATAAATAATCGTTCGTATTTTTAATCATATTTTGCGATTCCAACTGAACGAGGTGTCACCCCGTATTCGATGCTGTCTTTATCAGCAGACGACTGCCCTCTCTCTGTCTCTATCTGCACTCTGTCTGCCTGAGTGTCTTTCTCTCTGGCTCCTATCACCTTAGCCCACTCCCTTGTTTCGGGGGAGCAGTTGACTTCCGCTGAGGAACACAAAACGAAGAAAAATGTAAAATTTAAAGCGAGTAAAAATAAGTCAACTCGATAAAAACAGCGAAACGGAAGGTTTTATGTCGGCATGCTGATGTGGATATTTTGGTGTTTAATTCTTGTTTTTATTCTCGTTTTGTTTTCCATTTCGCTTGTGGTTTCAATGCGGTATCATACGGAACACGTATGCAAACACCATTTACCATTTTACAGTCGCCGCCGAAGGAGCAGACCCACTTTTTGTGGCTTTTTCTATATCGTTGGCAAACAAAGTTCCGATAAGCGACAAAGGGCAGGGCAGGGTGTGCACGTGTGCGGCTCTCGCGGTGTCAATTAGAGAGAAGGGGGGGCTGTGACGCCATGGCGGCTGCTCTAAGCACCGTTCAATAATTTTTCCAGCAGGTAGGCAAAAGGTAAGCGCTGTTTGCACGCACTCGCGGTAGTATGTGTGTGTGTTTATATTAGTGTGTTTTTGTGTGGGATCTTGTTCGACTTGAAACAGAGGCCATACCCCCCACCCCTCCGGAGATCCAGTGCCAGATTCGGATTTTAGAAACATGTACAGACATCCGCCACCCGCAAGTCGCCCCCCCAGTTCGTATCGATTTTGTTTTTTCGCGATTGATTGCCAGTACGTCGGAGATCGGCCATAGCTTCCATAGCAATATGGGGAATGTAAATGGGGGAAAGGCGAGAGTGAAGGATAAATTGATTTGTTATTGACTTACCTTTGGATGACTCTGGCCCGATGGGGGCGGCGGTGGGGGGAACTGCAGCAGCGAGTTGCTCAGGCTGTAGCACTTAAATCCGTTGCTGCTGGTGGGGCTGCTGCCGTGATTACCACTGGCACCGCCGGAATTGTGGTGGTAATGGTGCTGCTGCTGTTGGTGTCCGGTGGCTACGGATGTGGCGGCTGCTACTGCTGCGGCCACAACGTGCTGGAAGTGATGAGCTGTGTTGGCGGTGGTGAACGTGGCGGAATTCAAGTTCAAGGGACCGCCGGACTTGCGCTGGGACTGAAAAAACGTGCTGGCTGAGGTCTTTGAAGTTTGGGGTCCCTGGGCCGGGTGCTTGGGCAGCTGCTGCGACTCGGGCAGGGACTCTAGGCCACCTGCGTTGGATGTGGTCCACACTGACATCTTGTCGAGATGTTGCAGATATTGCCAAACGGAGTGCCAGCGGCCTCAGCTATTGTCTTCGCAGAGAAATCCATTTTGCATGAATCAAATGTAAGGAAATCGATGTTAGTTGATGCAAGTAACAATGGCCGGTTGGGAAAAACACACGAGAAAACTATAATGTTTAAATTAAGTACGAATGGGACGGTCGGGGGTCGGTTTGAAGAGAGCAACTTAACAAACAAAAAATGCACACGAGAAAATTAAGTACTGTACGGCTTGTTTTGCATTTTTGTTGTTGTTGTTTTCGTTGCATGAAATACACTAGCGCGTGATAAACAGTGTGACGAATTTATGGGTAAAATATACCGCCCGACCCTCAGAAATATACCGAAATATACCGTCTCATTACAAAAATACACCGTAAATATAAAAACGAATTATTAATTTCCCTCGATTTTGATATTCGGTTTAATATTACTACCTAGCTCAGCGTACAGCACTACAAGATATAATTTTAAGTACTCCTTTTATTGGTTTACTGTTTGTTTACAAATAAAATCTGTGAAAGTTGTTACACTTGGCTTGTTTCCTAGAGGGCAATGCCGGCTAGCTGTCGACCCCAGGGCTGGGTAGTTCCCCTTGCCAGCCAAATGTAGACAAAGATTGTAACGGTTGCGGTTGGACAATACCGATTCAAAATAGGTTATCGCTATGGTGCTCGGATATCGCATGCAATAACCTTGGGCCAATTATCGCTGCAGGGCATAGTATAGTTGGGGTGGGTGCAAGCAAGCTCGAGGTAGGGAACAGCTGAGCTGAGCTGCCGTAAGTGCTGTGCCGCGCATCGCAACGGATTCCAGAACCTTCGCACCACTGGAAATCATGGAAGGGTGGGTATAGAATCGCAAGACCTCACGCCCGCGAGAGTTTGGAACACGCCGACGAAAGCCCCTATTACTTTTCGGGTACGCCCTATGATTGTGCCATTTAATGTCCGTTATGCTCGGAATAGGCATAGTGTTGTTTTCGGAGTTCGCTCCCGGTAGAGTCACGGGATTCTAAAAAATTTAAAGTTTATGTAGTAGGAGTCGAGACGCGGTCAAACGAACCCCCCCAAGTTACCGAATGAGCACGGAACCAAAGAATCCCCCCCGGCCGTGACCTCGACATCCCCTCCAATCCATCCCCTACTCACGGATAGAAATATATCGTGGAATTGTTACATAAATTTTTGGCGCAAAACGTGGGGCAGGTTTTTTTCCATGCTAGCTACTGTCTATACCCAGTTGGACGCGAGGGTGTAACGTTGTTACATAAATTTTTGGCGCCCAACGTGGGTCCCTAGCCAAAGTTATAGTGACAGTAAAAAGTATTGGTAACTTTAGCAACAAAATCAGCTATTGGCTCGTCCCACCTATTGCTCGTTTGTATTCATATGCTTAATGCTGACTTTAGTTTTCTCTAAACGATCTGGTCATTGCTCCGATACAATTTCAGAATATTGCGGATTCTGCTTGGATCCTAATACTGGTTGTTCCTCTGAGTTTTATGGGGAAGTCGTCGAGTCTACGACGAAGGGAAGCTTAAGTGATCATCCGGAATTGAGAAAGTAGTTCCCATGTTGACGCATCCTGTCGGGCTAGTCAAACTTGTTGTCTGGAATGTGTATATATGCTGCTTGCGTATTCACACCGAACAAGCGAGATTGGTTTAGGTCGCGTCCTCCAAGCTACAGTTAATTCAGCGGATATTAGTTTCAATAGATTGAATTGTGAGGTTGATTCGGATTTGGTATTGTTACTCTTTGCGCATAGCATAGGTTGCATACAATTGCAGAATATTGCATATTTGGTTTCGGCCGGATATCAGTACTGATTGTCCCTGTACGGGTGATGGAAGCACAGAGATGGCGGTCCCAGATTTGGTCTTCACTCATACCCTTACCATTGGCGGGTATTATTATTGCAGCGGCAGCGGTGGCTGCATATGGTTGTCTGGAACTAGCGCGTATGCTGCTTGCGTATCCTTGCCGAATCATATGTGGACACTGATACTAAGACAATGCAAATTAGAAACCATAGCCCAAACCAAATCAATTCTTTTGTCGCTGTTCCAAAGATTCGCAACTTCTATCCCTATCTTATTATGTCACCCATTAAATGTCACCCTAGGACAAATTTGGTAGAATATAGTAAAAAAAAAAAAAAAAAAAAAAAAAAAAAAATCTTATAAAAAATGCCGCTGCGACATAGTCCTCAGCAAAACAATCCGCTGAGTTCGGAAAACTTTTGCGGCATTTGTTGCTCCGAAATGTCCAATACTCAGCCGTGTTTTTGTACTCCGTGCAATCACGTTTTCCATAAAGCATGTCTGGAAGAATGGTTCCCTCATCACGATGATTGTCCGAACTGTAGCCGAGTATGTACGTTATCGCAAGCAAAACTAGTTGTTGGCAATTGTTCTCCAAACAAGCCGCAGCCGGAACCAACAGAATTACCCGGTCCCTCGGGAATTACTACTCGAAGTCTTGCCAAAGCTTTGGAGGTCGTACAGACCCCGGCAAATGGACATTTTCAGCCAGAGACGGGAAAGATATCCGAGGGAAATGGCAAGAATACCCAATTGAGCCAAATTCCAACTGTAGGTTCAGTCCCGGTAGAACGATCCACTAGGCCAACTCGTTCCAAAAGAACTCGAGCACCAGCCAAAAAGCAGGTCCCGAAGTTCCCGCCAGGTCGATCTTCCGGTCCGGAAGTAGTGTGTTTGTCGGGATTGGATGCTAGCCGTAGCTCCAACCAGACTGAAGCTCCGTCAGCTAATGTCGCCACTCACTCTAGCTCTTGGGAAGCACCCAACGCACGGATAGCCCCTCTAAGCCAGGGGTTGGACTTGGATGTCCTCCAACAGATAATTGAGCGCACTGTGGCCAGAGCCATATCCACTTTGCAGATTCAGCCGCCAGCGAGTCCGCAGGAAGGGTATGCGAGGCCAAATATCCCAACACCAGTTTCATAAACAGCATGACTAGCCTGCGAACGGCCAAGACGGCCAACATTATGCAAAAGTGGAATGTTCCTTTTGATGGTTCTACCGAAGGTTTAGGGGTAGAAGAATTCATCTACCGAGTCAAAACATTAACCGATGAAACCTTGGATAGCGATTTTCTCGGCCTTTGCAAACATTTGCACATCTTGCTGGTTGGCAAAGCGCGCGATTGGTATTGGAGATACCACAAGCAGGTAGATCGCATCGTTTGGACAGAATTTTGTGCAGCTCTTAGACAACAATATAAAGACTATCGTTCGGAGTTTATGAGCAAGGAATTGATTCGAGCTCGAAAGCAACACGTCGGAGAACCCTTCGTCGCTTTTCACGACGCCGTGGCTGGTCTTATAGATAAATTTGGCATTAAAATGGCGGAAGAGGAATTAATAGAAATATTAAAAGCAAATTTGCTTCCCGAAACCCGTCACAAAATCTTATATCAGTCCATTAGCTCAGTTGGTCAATTGAGAAGATTAGTACAGATGCATGAAAATCTAGTGCAGGAGTTACAGAAATCTGACAAGTCTCGGCCACCGGTCGGCCGCCGTTCGATACATAGTCTGGAGGAATCGCGCCCTGAAAGCGATCAAGAAGGGTATGAGGATATCAGCGTAGAGGCCATTCAAAGTTCGACGGCTAAGCGTTCTTGTAGGAATTGTGAGGAGCTTGGACATGTGTGGGAAAATTGTATGGCAGATAGGCGGATATTTTGTTACGGCTGTGGAGCTCCGAATGTCTATAAGCCGCAGTGCCAAACATGCATTCGTAGAGCTTCGGAAAACCGTCAGAAGGGTGCATCCAACAACAGCCGGATGCCCCCAAAAAATCACCATTAATCTTGCCCGTTGACTTAGAGCGAGACAAGAAGAGTTTGGCTTCTTGTTGTGAGAAAAGAAAGGAAACGAATACGATCGTAAAGAGAGGTTGTCGGTTTTTACCCTATCCCGAACGGATTCATAAATATTTAGAGGTTCGAAACAGAATTATTAATGAAAAACCAAATGAAGCCCCAAAACGAATCCAGCGTTTAAGAAAATATTATGATAATGTCAAAAATAACCGTAGACTGTTAGTTTCCGCTATTATTAATAGTCCCAAGGATATGCGCAGTTATGCCGAAGTATCCTTTCTGGGTCGAACAGAACAGGTGCTGTTAGACACCGGCGCAAGTATCAGCTGTATAGGTGCTGAAGTAGCTCAGACTGATTTTTCATCCTTTTCTGAATATAAACTAATAAAAGCCACTGCGAAAACTGCAGATGGCCAAAGTCAACAGATACTGGGGGTATTAAATGTCATCATGCGTTATCGAACTATCGAGAAACCCATGAAGTTATATATAATTCCATCCCTGACACAAAATCTAATCCTAGGTCACGATTTTTGGAGATCCTTTTCGCTGGCCCCAGACATCATTGCAGCTGTCGAGATAAGCTCGAAAGACGATGAGGCAGCCGAACCAGATCCCTTACGGTATCCTTTAACTAGGCAGCAAAACCAACAACTCGAGGTAGGTAAACAGTTATTTCCCAACGCGACGGAGGGACTAGGGCGTACGGCCTTGCTTAAGCATCATATCGATGTAGGTCAGGCCGCCCCCGTAAAACAACGCTTTTACCCGGTTAGCCCAGCGGTGGAAAAGTTGCTTTATGCTGAGGTAGATCGCATGCTCCAACTAGGCGTTATCGAACTGTCATCCAGTGCTTGGAGTTCGCCAATGCGACTATTTCTCAAGCCCAACAAAGTCCGTCTGTGTCTCGATGCTCGAAGACTGAATGAAGTCACCCGTAAGGATGCCTACCCATTACCAAGTATCGATGGTATTTTTGCCCGGTTGCCCAAGGCAAATATCATAACCAAGCTGGACCTAAAATATGCATATTGGCAGATCGAACTCTCTGAGGATTCCAAGTCACTAACTGCTTTTACGGTCCCGGGAAGGCCTTTATATCAGTTAAAGGTTATGCCTTTTGGCCTGTGTAACGCTCCATCCACTATGTGTCGTTTGATGGATGAGATCATTCCCCCGGATTTGCGTTACTGCGTCTTTGGATAATTGGACGATCTCTGCATCGTATCAGCAGATTTCTCTTCCCATCTAGCCGTGCTGGTACGACTCGCTGAACAGTTCAGAAAAGCCAACCTGACTCTGAATATTAAGAAGAGTCAGTTCTGTTTCACCAGCGTAAATTATCTGGGATACGTCATCAGTAATGGAGGTATTTGCACTGATCGCTCCAAAGTAGCTTGTATAGTGAACTGGCCACCGCCAAGGAATCTAAAACAGGTTCGCGGCTTTCTTGGGGTCATCCAGAATTTCTGTGAGCTATCCTGTCCTATCACCGAGCTTCTTTCCAACAAAAGAAATTTATTTGGACCCCGGAAGCACAAGTCGCAATGGACTCTTTAAAAACCGTGTTGACTTCTGCTCCAGTGCTCGAAAACCCAGACTTCGAACAGAAATTTTTCCTCCACTGTGATGCTAGTGATTTTGGTATAGGATCTGCAGGAAAAGCCAATAGCGTTTATGTCGAAAAAACTAAGTCTTGCGCAACGTAACTATAGCGTTACGGAGCGCGAGTGCTTGGCCGTAATTCTGGCCATCGAAAAATTCCGTTGCTATCTGGAACTGCAGGAATTCGAAGTGGTTACTGATCATTCCAGTTTGTTGTGGCTAATGCGCCAGCAAAACGTGTCGGGGAGGTTAGCTCGATGGATTTTTAGATTGCAGCAATTTAAATTCTCGATATCGCACCGAAAAGGAAAAGATCACATTGTCCCCGATGCTCTTTCCCGATTACATGAACCTGAAGTATCCGCAGTAGTGATGAGTCCTGTGATAGATCTCGAATCCGATGCCTTTCAGGATGAGAGCTACCAACAGTTAAAAGAACAGTATCAGAAAAATTCCTCTCAACTGCCCGATCTGAAGATTATCGACCAATTTCTGTACATTCGAACCGAACACGCAGATGGAAAGGCGGAGCAAGACAGTCGAACTTGGAAGTTATGGGTTCCCGAGCGATTGAAGACCGACGTTCTTAAACAAGCTCATGACAATCCTACTTCAGCGCATGCCGGCATGCAAAAGACCATAGAAAAAGTTCGAAGAAGTCTGTTTTGGCCCGGCTTAGCTAAAGATGTTCGAGAGTATATTCGTAGTTGTGAGGTGTGCAAAGCATGCAAAGCTCCTAATTATACTCTGCGGCCACCCATGGGAAACCACATACCAACTTGTCGACCATTTCAACGATTATACATAGATCTGCTTGGACCTTATCCACGCAGCAAAAATGGACATGTTGGTTTGCTAATTGTTTTAGATCACTTCAGTAAATACCATTGGCTACACCCCCTGAAGAAATTTACTTCCGTAGTAATCCAAGAATTTCTGCTAAAGCATATCTTTCATGCATATGGGGTGCCTGAAACTATTGTTAGCGACAATGGAAAACAATTCAAAGCTACAGAATTCAACGCATTCTTGACACAGCTGGGAATTAAACATATGTACACGGCACTATACTCTCCCCAAAGTAATGCGGCGGAACGAGTAAATCGTTCATTGTTAGCTGCCGTGCGAGCATATCTTCAGCAGGATCAGACATACTGGGATCAGCATCTCTCAAGTATATCTTGTTCGCTGCGATCGTCACTACATCAGTCCTTAGGTTGTTCACCATTTAGAGCCCTGTTTGGCTTAGATATGCTCACTCATGGGACGGATTATAAGCTTCTGAAGGATTTAGACTTGCTGGAAGAACCCGTTGTCCCGGTAGCTGGGTCAGACAATTTAGCTCTAATTCGAAAAGATATACAGGGCAATATTAAGAAAGCGTATGAGCGCAACGTTGCTCAATACAATTTACGAGCCAAGCCTGTGTCGTTCCGAGAAGGTCAGGAAGTATTTCACCGAAATTTTTCCTTGAGCAAATTCACGCAAAATTTTAATGCCAAATTGGCTCCTAAATTTCTGAAATGTCGCGTGCGGAAAAAACTGGGTAATTGTTTCTACCTCCTGGAAAATCTGCAGGGCCGAGAAATAGGAACCTTTCATGCGAAAGACATTCGATCCTGACTCCCGCTAATATTCCGTCTAACGGTGGCATATTATCGGGTGGTGTAACGGTTGCGGTTGGACAATACCGATTCAAAATAGGTTATCGCTATGGTGCTCGGATATCGCATGCAATAACCTTGGGCCAATTATCGCTGCAGGGCATAGTATAGTTGGGGTGGGTGCAAGCAAGCTCGAGGTAGGGAACAGCTGAGCTGAGCTGCCGTAAGTGCTGTGCCGCGCATCGCAACGGAGCTTTCGAAGCCGAGCTTTAAGATCGGTAAGCTCTTATTTAAGCAGTGCAAAAGCACCAGAACGTTCTCTTTCGAAAATTTGAATCTGTGCAGCCGGTGGCTATCTCCGCGTCGGTAGCAAATATAAAACTAAATCGACCACGTGTAAGCCCAAAAGAAAAGAAAAGTAACCCAAATAAGTGCCACAAAGACAAACCGAAAAGAAAGAAAACGGAACGGGGAAAATCCCACACGGTGGGCGCGCCGCAAAAATCGGGCGAAAATTAATAACCGTGCGCCGAGAAAACTGGCAAGAAACTACCCTGGCGAAAAGTGCATATTTGCCTCGCCTCGCCAGCAAGTGTTGTTCTTGTTGCAAACCCGTGCGTCCCGCAGCTCTGCCAGGAGAACCCAACGCTCGTGTCTCCGTGGAAAAGTCCGAAAAACCGGTATGTTAAAGTGCCCTGTAGGGAAAATTTAGATTTTTTTCTTAGCCCTCGTGGTTTTGGTTCTGTTTCGCCCATAGGGCCGGCTCTCTCAAAGTTCTGCCCCACCCACACCAAACTCCCACCCTTGACGGGAGTACTCTTCGGAGTCGACCTTGGTGTGGGGCCGAGATTTGGCCCCCCCCCTATGCGCCGCTAACTCGCTGTCTGCGACGGCCCAGAAGACGCCGCCACGGATCCGGACCCAGATTTCGTAGCATAGTGTAGTTTTAATTGTAATTTTTTTTTTTGGTTCCTTCTGAGCACTTATATGACTATGTAACTTTCCTTAACTCTGCGTCACAGTCCTACCTCGATAGGCGAGAATGTGAAAGTTCCCAAAACGGAATTTATTTTTGCGGGTTGGAGACCGAAAAACTTAAACAAAAAAAAAAAAAAAAAAAAAAAAAAACCTTTTTCATACCCCCCCTATTTACCAATCCCCCTCCTACCTGGGCACACATTAACATGGTTTCCACAGCTCCACAACGAAAGGCGCCTTTCAGCGAAGGACCACTGTATTAAAGCCGTAAGTGACCCAATTTCAATTTTCTCCTTTGCGCCTGTCTTCGTCAAAATCTAAAACGCATGCGCAGCGGCCAGCCGCTGCTG
Source organism: Drosophila miranda (assembly GCF_003369915.1). Taxonomy (NCBI): domain Eukaryota; kingdom Metazoa; phylum Arthropoda; class Insecta; order Diptera; family Drosophilidae; genus Drosophila; species Drosophila miranda. The sequence goes on from NW_022881614.1 coordinate 22,061,815, forward strand.
ATAAGAGAGCGCAACGCTTGCGTTCCACACGCTCGAAGCTTTTCGGTCTCTTCGGTGCCAATTCTGCTAAGCTTGCCTTGCTCGCATTCCCTGCATTCTTTTAATGCATGGAAACGTAGCCAAGCCATACACTAACCAACATAGAAAAAAAAAATCTCCTCAACCCAGAAAAAAAAAATAAAATAAATTTATAATGTTTAATTAAATTTCGTTTTGGCTCACCATTGCTGATCGCTGGTATGACCCCCGCTGCTTTTGAAATTTTTTTTGATTTTTATTTTTTTTCCTTTATACATACCTAATTTACTTATTTCGAATATCCTATATTATATTCCTATCTTTTCTATTTATACTCCACCGTTTATATATACCTATATCTATACATTTTTTTTCCTCCTTATGGATTAAGCCTCCTATTTTTATACCCGATACTCAAAATGAGTATTGGGGTATATTAGGTTTGTGGTAAAAGTGGATGTGTGTAACGTCCAGAAGGAATCGTTTCCGACCCCATAAAGTATATATATTCTTGATCAGCATCAATAGCCGAGTCGATTGAGCCCTGTCTGTCGGTCCGTCTGTCCGTCCGTCCGTCCGTCCGTCTGTCCGTCCGTCCGTCCGTCCCCTTCAGCGCCTAGTGCTCAAAGACTATATGATATGTCACTGTGATATGTCACTGCTACAAAAATATTTCAAAACTTCGCCCCGCCCACTTCCGCCCCCACAAAGGACGAAAATCTGTGGCATCCACATTTTTAAAGAAACGATAAAACCAAAAACGCAGAATCGTAGAGGATGACTATATGTTCTAGAGTGTAAAATCTCAACCAGATCGTATGATTATTATAGCCAGAATCAAGAAAACAATTTCATTCTTTCTCGCTCTGTCTCTCTCTAACACACAGGTTTCATGGTCGGCTTTGCCAATTGCAAAATATGAGTTCAAGGATCTCAGAACCTATAAGAGCCAGAGCAACCAAATTTGGTATCCACCCTCCTGTGATATCGGACCTTGACCGTTTCGTGTCCAAATTTCGCCACACCCCCTTCCGCCCCCGCAAAGGACGAAAATCTGGGGCATCAACAAATCTCAAAGACTATTAAGGCTAGAGTACCCAAATTTGGTATCCGCACTTCTGTTAGATCTCACTATAAAACGTATATCTCAGAATTTCGCCCCACCCCCTTCCGCCCCCACAAAAGACGAAAATCTGTTGCATCCACAATATTGCACATTCGAGAAAACTAAAAACGCAGAATCATAGATAATGACCATATCTATCAGATTGCTGAATCTGGATCAGATCGGATCATTTTTGTAGCCAAAAGCAAGAAATCAATATTCAGTGGCTACGCAGCGCCCGACGTCACGCTCAGACTGATTTTCTGTCTCTCTCGCACGCACTCTTTGTCGTGTGGTTCAATATTAGCGGCGTCTGCCGCAGGAGAGCCATACTGACTTAGTATCGGGTATAACTGTAGAGTTGCGGTGTCCGCATTAACTCACAACGTTCCACCTCGTTTTTTTTCATTCCACTAAAATTTTTTTTTTGAGTTGCCTGCTGATTGTAGTTCAATACTTGTGTTATTTTTGGAAGTGAAACTTGGTTTGCTAGTTTTTGATTGAAGCAACATGTCTATGATGAAGTACAACGAAATATATTGAATGTTATTAGCAATGAACATGGAGTAGACTTATCATTTCCAAGGGACAGGGTGACGTAATGTGGTAGGGTAAGAATTTTAGGGATTTCCAGAACCTTCGCACCACTGGAAATCATGGAAGGGTGGGTATAGAATCGTGTGGGTCGACTTCCATCGCAAGACCTCACGCCCGCGAGAGTTTGGAACACGCCGACGAAAGCCCCTAGTACTTTTCGGGTACGCCCTATGATTGTGCCATTTAATGTCCGTTATGCTCGGAATAGGCATAGTGTTGTTTTCGAAGTTCGCTCCCGGTAGAGTCCCGGGATTCTAAAAAATTTAAAGTTTATGTAGTAGGCGTCGAGACGCGGTCAAACGAACCCCCCCAAGTTACCGAATGAGCTCGACATACCCTCCAATCCGTCCCCTACTCACGGATAGAAATATATCGTGGAATTGTTACAAGATGGAGACTTCACTTCGCGCGCCCGCCCTACCTGTGACCAAACACAACGTTCATTTTGGCCACCCTCTGCTGGAACGGTAACGGCTGGCCTAATCCATGGCTTACGCCACGCGCCCTCCCTCTATTTTAATTTACTGCATCATGCTTCAGTATATATCCAAGCTTTAATCATCATAAATTGACAATTTCATCTTTCTCATAAATAATTAGATATACTCCAAATTATCACTAACCAAAAAGAAACACCAAAACGTTCGACACAAAGGCAAACACGGAAATAACTGCTGAAATTTCGTTCAACCAACAGGGATTCCCTCACCCATACGTAATGGAATATGTGTAGATGAGTGGATCCAGTTTTACGGGAGTTAATTTAACTCGGGCCCCTACGGAGACTTAACCTACCAAGAGCTCTTGTTAAGGGTCCCCGGGACATAAACAATAAACAATATTTTTCCACAAATCGGTCGACCAAATACGGTGGACTGACGGGACCCCCGCGTCACCCACTAAGGGTTAATCTTCTGGAACTGAACAGCTGATCGCAGATTTAGGTTCGTGAAAGGTGTTGGTGTTTTTACATATTTTTTTCAATGGCCAAGATGTTACGTTAAACGGTTTAAACTAATACTAAATACTAAATAAAGGACAACACACGGAACAAAATAACATTTAATGTGGAACGGTGTTTGGAGTGCGGATTATGTTTTTATACCCGATACTCAAAATGAGTATTGGGGTATATTAGATTTGTGGTAAAAGTGGATGTGTGTAACGTCCAAAAGTAATCGTTTCCGACCCCATAAAGTATATATTCTTGATCAGCATCAATAGCCGAGTCGATTGAGCCATGTCTGTCTGTCCGTCTGTCCGTCCGTCCGTCTGTCCGTCTGTCCGTCCCCTTCAGCGCCTAGTGCTCAAAGACTATAGGAGCGAGAGCAACGATGTTTTGGATCCAGACTTCTGTGATATGTCACTGCTACAAGAATATTTTAAAACTTTGCCCCGCCCACTTCCGCCCACACAAAGGGCGAAAATCTGTGGCATCCACAATTTCGACGATACGAAAACTAAAAACGCAGAATCGTAGAAGATGACTATATCTTCTAGAGTGCAAAATCTGAACCAGATCGTATAATTATTATAGCCAGAATCAAGAAAACAATTTCATTTTTTCTCGCCCTGTCTCTCTCTAACACACAAGTAGCATAGCCGGCTTTGCTTAGAGTAAAACATTAGCGCCTAGATCTCAGAGACTATAAAAGCTAGAGCAACCAAATTTGGTATCCACACTCCTAATATATCGGACCGAGACGAGTTTGTTTCAAAATTTCGCCACACCCCCTTCCGCCCCCGCAAAGGACGAAAATCTGGGGATATTCAAAAATCTCAGAGACTATTAAGGCTAGAGTAACCAAATTTGGTATCCGCACTCCTGTTAGATCTCACTATAAAACGTGTATCTCAAAATTTCGCCTTACCCGCTTCCGCCCACACAAAGAACGAAAATCTGTTGCATCCACAATATTGCACATTCGAGAAAACTAAAAACGCAGAATCATAGAAAATGACCATATCTATCAGATTGCTGAATCTGGTTTAGATCAGATAATTTTTATAGCCAATAGGAACAAATCAATTTGCAGTAGCTACGCAGCGCCCGACGTCACGCTCAGACTGATTTTCTGTCTCTCTCGCACGCACTCTTTGTCGTGTCGTTTAATATTAGCGGCGTCTGCCGGAGGAGAGCCATACTGACTTAGTATCGGGTAAAACCGTAGAGTTGCGGTGTCCGCAGCAACTCACAACGTTCCCCCTCGTTACTCTTTGCTCTGCGGGGCCTTAACTGGGATGCGGGTGTAAGACTCCCATCTTACTCTAGTAGACTTCTATTAGTAAACCTCTCATCCTTAGTTAACCGTAGAAAAATGCTTGGTGTGATATTTTTGCACAACTTGATCAGGGGTGACATAGACAGCCCTGATCTGTTGAGCCGCTTAAACTTCACGATTCCTATTAGACTGACTAGAAATTTTATACCGTTGTTCCTTCCACTTTGTAGATCGAATTATTCCTTGCATGAACCGTTTAGGGTCTTATGCTCGGATTATAATTCCCTCTACCATATTATATCCAACACTAATTCTCTTCCTCTTATTAAATTATTAATCCTTACACACCTTTCTATTAATTAGTAACTGTAGTGGTATTTGTATTTTGATTGCATGCTTAGTGTTTGAGATGCCAAGCTTTTTTGGCACCTATGTGTTTCAAAAATGAAAAGAGATTTCGGGTTAAACTTTATAATTCGTATGTAATCTTGGTGGCTTAGCGGAAGCCGATTGCTTGCTATTGCCAGATAAACCTTACGCGAGATCGATATGCAACCAATGCGCAGAGGGGTTAGCATAGAACTAAACTATAGACGACGGCGTTAGATCAAAGTGATTGCCGAAGTGGCGGCAGCAGATCAAAGTAGTTGCCGAAGTGGCGGCGGCAGAGAGCCCCTTTAGCGGGAGAGCGCAGCAGCTCTGCAGAACGTCAACGTTTTACAACATAGGCGGCTCTCTGCTCATACAATAATAATGTTAAAGTTACGGTTATTCTTCAGCGGCTGGCCCGAACATACTCCCCCCGTTTGGAGCTAGTCTCTCAACAGATTCCTTAAGGGGCAGCAAACATAGCCGAGTGACGGCCCTCCTGATGTTTCCTGAGGATGTCTTCAGGTCAGCGACGCGACACACTCCGTCCTTGCCCAAAACGACATCGACCACTCTAGCCAGTGGCCAACGCATTGGAGGAAAATTTTCGTCCTTCACCAGAACGAGGTCGTTCTTGCAGATGTTTTGCGCGGGGGTACGCCACTTCGCGTGCTCTTGCAAAAGAGTGAGATACTCTTCGCGCCAACGGCTCCAAAATATTTGCTGTAGTTGGGTGACCCGCTGCCAGCCATCCAGACGATTGTAGTTCAGCTTCGTTAGGTCAGGCTCGAGGATTTGCTCATGGGGGCCGCCTAAAAGCAGATGAGCAGGAGTCAAAACGTCTAAATCATCAGGATTTTCTGAAAGCGAGAGCAAAGGGCGAGAGTTAACAATTGCAGTGATCTGACAGGTTAGAGTGCGCAGCTCGTCGAAGCTAAGCACAGATGGTCCAACTGAGCGGTACAGGTGATATTTTGCGGTCTTCACGGCCGCTTCCCACAACCCGCCAAAATGCGGAGAGCGAGGTGGGATGAAACGCCAGTCGATCGAGTCAGCCAAGCAGGATTCGTGGACCTCCTTCATATGCGGTTCGCTCAGACAAAGCTTCTTTAGCTCCAGAAGTTCGTTCTTGGCCCCAACGAAGTTTGTCGCATTGTCCGACCAAATTTGACTTGGCCTTCCTCGAGTGGAAGTAAAACGTAAAATCCTTTACGAGCTCCATGTGTATAGCCTTAGAAGTGAAACAGATGAATACGCTAATGTAGCACTTGATCGGAGGCCTCGTGCGGATTTCTGATCGGTAGAAAAAAGGTCCACAGTAATCTACTCCAGTGACTTCAAAAGCTCGAGATCCTTCCAAACGTTCCTTAGGTAGGTCTCCCATGATGTGTTCGACCATGCGTGGCCTAGTCCTGATGCATCTCACACATCTGCTGACGATCCTTGACCCTGCCTTAACACCTCCAATGGGCCAATATTCCAGCCGAATTTTGGATAGCAAGGCGCGAGGTCCGGCATGGAGGTTTCTTTCATGATAATATCTTATCAGCGCAAAGGTAATGTAATGTCCCTTTGGCAGAATGAGCGGGTGCTGAGCGTCAAATCCTAGCGATGAGTTGCCAAGACGACCTCCAACTCTAAGTAGTCCAGAATGATCGATGAACGGGTTGAGCGAACTAATAGAACTGGATTTCATGACTTGACCATTGCGCCGAATCTCCTCTATGTCCATCCACAAATTTGCCAGCTGAATGTGTCGAATTAGAAGATGCGTTCCTTGCCGAATATCAGAAACGCTGAGTCCTGGATGCCTAAGACGATGTTTAAATTTATGAATGTAGGCGAATGTGCGCTGCATGCGAAAGAATGAATTCGCAAATTTGCATCCGGACGTGAGATCGGCATGTGGAGACGTGATTAGCAATCCTCTCTTGCGAAGCTCCAAAGTTGCTTTGTTGTTAGATGGATACAGGCCACTTATCCTTGGAGCCTAGCAAAAACGATGGGCCTTGAAACCATAGCTCTGACTGGATAAGATGGTTGGGAAGCGAGCCTCTCGAGAGAATATCAGCAGGATTTAACGATGTGGGAACATAGCGCCATTCCATGGCTGCCGTCAACTCCTGAATTGATGCCACTCGATTTGCCACGAAAACTTGAAATTTAGCTGGCTCGTCCCTAATCCAAGATAATACTGTTGACGAATCCGACCAGCAATAGAACCGACCTGTAAAGATTCCCATGTCCTTTACATTCTGCATGATTTTCGCAAGCAAATGGGCTCCACTTAATTCCAGCTTAGGAATCGATATAGTCTTTAGCGGCGCCACTCGCGACTTTGAGCACAAAACGTGGCTCAAAGACTGGGCTTCCCTGGACACGACATACACGCAAGCGCCATATGCTTCTAAGCTGGCATCACAGAATCCGTGAACTTCTGTAGCCACACTAGAACGAAGAACCAAGCGAGGAAATGAGATCCGAGAAATGCTTGCCAAACTATTTCTCAAGTCCATCCAAGTTGAATGCAACGCTGAGGGTAGGCTTTCATCCCAATCCAAATTTTCTCTCCAAAGCTGCTGAAGGAAGATTTTGCACCTGACAATGACTGGATTTAGCAATCCAAGAGGGTCGTAGAACCGCGCAATCGTAGATAAAACCGACCGCTTTGATGGCTTTGAGTTTAAGTCCAGTGAGGACAAGGCAAAAAGCAGCTGATCCGAAGCAGGGTCCCACGCTAAGCCGAGAGTTTTGGCAATGTCGCTTCCATCATTAAACTTTAGGAACTTCTCTATGTCATCTTCAGGGGTTCCCTCAAGTACTTCCTGGTGACTGCAGCACCATTTCCTAAGTCTAAAATTACCACGGGACAGTAAAGCTGATGTTTGGTGCATCTTGTCCATGACCTGTGCGACCGAATTACCGACCGAAATAAGGTCATCCACGTAAAACTCCTGCCGCAGAGCAGCTGAGCCAAGAGGGTAGGACTCACCCTCGTCGATGGTCAGCTGGTGCATTGCGCGGACCGCTAAAAATGATGCAGCCCTCGTCCCGTATGTGACGGTGTCTAATGTGTAGACTTGAACCTCGGACTCGATGGAATCTCGCCATAGGATGCACTGATACAAATTGTCGGGTGGAGACACTCGTACGCAGCGGTACATTTTACAAATGTCCCCAGTGAGAGCGACTGGATATGTTCGAAAGCGAATCAATATGTTAAACAATGCAGGCTGAATAACAGGGCCTGTCATCATCACATCATTTAGAGAATATCCAGTTGATGTAGCTGCGGATCCGTCGAAAACGAGACGGAGTTTTGTCGTCGTACTGTCCTCCTTTAGGACACAGTGATGAGGCAAGAAATATTTGCAGAGACTACGGGAATCAGGGTTGACTTGGTGCATATGATGCAAATCAATGTACTCCCTCATAAAGGCGGAATACCGCTCCTTGAGTGTAGGATTACGCTCCAGTTTTCGCTCCAGACTGATGAACCGTCGATAAGCCTGAGCATAAGATTCTCCTAAACTATCAGTATTGTTATTTAGCGGCAGACGAACTGCATACTCCCCGGATGGCAACCGTGAAAGGTGGCTTACGAAATGTGCTTCACAATCGTCTTCTTCTTTGGTATTCAAACCAGCCTCCACACAATTCTCGACCACCGCCAGATACGATCCACCCAACCGGGTCTTCTGCAGAAGAGGCAGTCCATCGGTGAGTTTGATTTGCCCTACGCAGAGGAGATCATAAAAAACGCTCGCACCAATAAGAAGATCAACCCGTTGAGGATTGAAAAATGCAGGATCAGCGAGCTGAATGTTAGATGGAATACGCCAATCGGATACATTTACTGTCATACTTGGTTGAGAATCGGTAATCGTGGGGGCGATGAGAGCATTAAGTGTAGTTGTGTAAGTAGAGGTGCGAGAATGCATACAAATGCTTATGGTGGATCCCTCAGTAGAAACGCTGGTATCGCCCAGCCCAGACACAAGTGCAGACGATTGAGTTCTCCTAAGCTGAAGCTGCTGGGCGAACCTGGATGTGACGAGATGCAGCTGCGACCCTGAATCTAAGATGGCACGGCAAGGAACTAAAACGCCAGACCGATTCTTTACGAGAACCACGGCTGTAGCCAGAAGCACGACATCAGAGTGAAGACCTTGGGCAGCAAGAGAGGTAGACGAAGGTAGAGACGAGCTGCTAGCAGAATTTTGAGCAACGGAAAGAGTGTCCGGTTGAACGGCCAGATCGGGAGGAGTAATACCTGGGCAGCCTTGTGTTGTGGGCTGTATACTATCGAAGTGCAACAAACTATGATGCCTACCGCCGCATACTCGACATTTTCCACTATTGCATGCGCGGGTCCGGTGCCCCGGCTTTAGGCAATTGAAGCATAGGGAAAGCTTCTTCACTTCTTTGTGGCGCAGCAACGGTGAGAGATTTCCGAATATCTTGCACGAGTATATTCCATGGCCCGCTGAGTGGCAAAAGACGCATACAGACGGGTCGGCGGAAGAGTTGGAAGCTACAAACGTTTTCTTAACCTGCGTATAGGAATGGTTTTTTCCCACCTGATCGCTACTAGCGTGTGTCGCTGTAGCATATTCCAACCGCTCCATTTTCTGGCAGCGTTGCTGAAAGAATTCGAAGTATTGTTCTGCGGTAGGTATAGCATCCGACAATGTGTGCTCCTCCCATTTGGTTTGCGTCTTCGAATCCAACTTCTGCAGCAGCATGTTGATGACCATGAATCCTGAAATCTCCTCAGCAGTTCCCAATGACTGCAACGCTCGCATGTGTAAATTGACTGCATCCGAAAACTCCCGAAGCCTTTTAGCAGAAGGCGAGTCTACCCTCTTTAGCCCAAGAATCTTCTTGATGTGTACCTGGAAAACAAGTCTTTTGTTATTAAAGCGTTTATTAAGTATAGCCAGAGCCGCACGATAATTGGCACTGGAGAGCTCTAACGATCGAACCGAATCCAAAGCCGCATCAGCGAGGCAAGAGCGAAGGTGCTGGAATTTCTCGATGTCACTGAGATCCGCATCCGCTTCAATCACCGATTTGAACATTGCCATAAAATCCGAGAACTCGACGTATCCACCAGAAAATTTAGGCACCTTCAGCTCAGGAAGTCGCTGCTTGTGAGCCATGATGATGGTACTATGTCCGGAATGGCTTGGCAGAGTCGTAGAATGGGCAGCGGCATGTGACTGGCTTACTTCAACAGCAGCCAGCAACTCAGCTTTCAACGATATGAAAAGAGTATCGAAGATTTCGCGCAGCTCACTCCCAATCTCGTTTTGATCGAGAGCCTCCAACTCATTATGGGACTTATTAAATTCCTCTCGAATTTCTGCAAACATATCAAGGCGCACCTCGACTTCCGCGGCGGTCAGCTTATCGATTTTATTCCCCGCGAAGGATTCGCCAAGCCTGTGCAATCGCCAAGCCTGACTTTTACGCTTATACAGACTCAGTCTGGAATCAGCCACCACAATATTTCCGCCAGCGCCTGTATTCGGATCGTTGTCCATGTTAACCGTTGTGCAATTCGACACAACAACGGAAAATGAAATACCGCTTAAGCGACGATGTATAGACGCGAGAGCGAGAATGCAAGACACGAAAAGTCAAGAACCGCGGCTGCAGCTGCGCAGAGAATGAGAGATTCGACGCTTAAAGTACCGGAATTTGTCTATAAATATTCCAGCCGCACTCTCACTGAATTTGCACTTTAAACTGTTTTTCAACGTGCACCCAAATGTATTTGTTGGTAGTTAAACTACCCAACAACAAAATATTGTATAAATAATAAGTGTTTTAACGGAACGCGATTAAGCAATGGTTTTATATCACGTCGGGGTCACCAATGTTTGAGATGCCAAGCTTTTTTGGCACCTATGTGTTTCAAAAATGAAAAGAGATTTCGGGTTAAACTTTATAATTCGTATTTAATCTTGGTGGCTTAGCGGAAGCCGATTGCTTGCTATTGCCAGATAAACCTTATGCGAGATCGATATGCAACCAATGCGCAGAGGGGTTAGCATAGAACTAAACGCCGAAGTGGCGGCAGCAGATCAAAGTAGTTGCCGAAGTGGCGGCGGCAGAGAGCCCCTTTAGCGGGAGAGCGCAGCAGCTCTGCAGAACGTCAACGTTTTACAACATAGGCGGCTCTCTCTGCTCATACAATAATAATGTTAAAGTTACGGTTATTCTTCAGCGGCTGGCCCGAACACTTAGTTTCTTAGTAAGTTTAGTGCTAATTTTCCGAATGTTAGTCTAATATCTATCTTTCTTGCATGTTCGCGTTTGGTTCGGCTACGCACCGCGCGTCATGCGGCAGCGCCACTCGGTCGGTTGGGGGGGAGGAGGGCTGCGTTTTGCCTGGGATCCGCGCGTAACAGCCTTCTGCTGGTGTCACACGGGCCACTTGACGGTGCAGTAACTGCATCGCCTCTTGAAAGATGCAGTCATTGCATGTCAAAGTCCAAAGAATACACTGGCGTCCTCATATGAGTGACTCCGAATGCATCGGTCATCTCCTTAAAAGTTTTCGAGACGAACTGAGCCCCATTGTCCGAGTGAATCATCTCCGGCACTCCAAACTTGTAAAACACCTCGTGAACAAGGAATCTTACAACTTCCTTTGCTGTGGCCTTGGTCATGGTCTTTAGGAATGTGAACTTAGAGAACTGGTCAACTACAATAAATATCCACGCCTGACCGTTCTTTGACCGCGGATATTTGCCCAAAAAATCAATATAAAGTTTTTGGAACGGGCGCTCAGTGACCACTTCTTGCCCCATCCCGACCTGCATCCGATAATTCGGCGCTTTCGACTCCTTGCACACGGTGCACCGTCGGATATAATCCCGCACCTCTATCGCCATGTTCGGCCAGTAAAACTGCCTACGCAATAAGTGCAAGGTTTTCGCGATTCCTCCGAGCGCTGTCTTTTCTTCCGAATGTGCTTTGTCTATCAACGCGGCCGTCAGCGAACTCGGAACCCACAATTTCCAGACGGCGCCCTCCAGTTGATCATCCAATCGTTCAAAGCGCATGCGCTTGAATATCATGCCGTCAACAATCTGGAGATCAGGTAAGCGGTCTTGGTTCTCTGTTATTTCCTTCCTTAGCTCCTGATATTCTCCAGATTCAAACTCCACCGTTTCAAAACCCAGGATACTACTCGGATCCACTTCCAGCTCTTCAATACTGCGCGACAATGTATCTGCCACTACATTTTCCGCTCCTTTCCGGTGTTCTATGCCGAAATCGAAGGCTGGCAGTTGAAGGGACCAACGAGCTAAGCGACCATTCAGGTTCTTCATGGTCATGAGCCATTTGAGACTGGCGTGGTCAGCTATGACTGTAAACGGCATAAGCTCCACGTACGGACGGAACTTAAGGATCGCCATAAGGGCTGCCAGATACTCCTTCTCTGTCACCGAGTAGGTTTTTTGGTGGCAATTCAGTTTGGCAGAGAAAAACGCTATGGGCCTCTCGTTCTGCTCGTCATCCCGTTGGAAGAGTACGGCTCCTACCCCATAATGTAAGGCGTCGCACTGTATGTAGAAGTGCCGCTTGAAATCCGCGTGTACCAGGACTGGTGCCGAGGTGAGTACACCTTTTAGCTCCCCCATGGCTCGTTTTGCCTCATCCGGCAATTTAAACTTTCCGACTTTTTCAGGGCGTCTGTGAGCGGACCGGCCATCTCAGCATAGTTTTTCATAAAGCGCCGGTACCAGCCCGCAGTTCCCAGGAAACTACGCAATTCTCGAACAGATCGCGGCTCTTGAATGCGCAAAATGGCCGACACACGATCCAGATCCATCTTCAGCGCTCCTCCTCCCACTATAAATCCCAGGTATTTAATGTTTTTATATCAAAAATGAGATTTGCTCAGCCCTATCGTTAAATTTGCTTCTCGTAGACGCTTGGCAACCTGTCGCAGAATCTTCCCGTGCGTTTGGAAGTCCTCAGCTATAATCAGCAAGTCGTCGAGATACGCATAGACGTTTGAACGCATCTCCACCGGAATCACCTTATCGACCAGTCTACATAGGCGTTGTGCGGCGTTGCAGAGGCCAAAGGGCATCATACGGAACTGGTACAGAGGCCGTCCCGGCACCGTGAACGCCGTATATGGTCGACTCTGCTCGTCCAGCTCGATTTGCCAAAAAGCGAATTTTAAGTCGACGCTGGATATATATATCTGATCGAGACGCGACAAAGTCCCCTCGATGCTAGGAAGTGGGTAAGCGTCCTTGATGGTTACTTTGTTAAGCTTTCGGGCATCGAGACAGAAACGATTTTTGCCCGGCCTTCGCACCACGGTGGTACGGTTGCTATCACTGTTCTCGATGACTCCCAAAGCCAACATTTTGTCCACCTCACCACACACCACTTCCTGCATCGCTGGCGACAGCGGGTAATGTCGATCCTTCACAGGCTCGGCCTTCTCCACCAACTGAATTTTGTGAGTCTCTTTCGACGTCCTCCCCAGGCCTACGGCTTCGAAAGTCAGAAACTCTGCCTTCACCCGATCCAAGGCTGCCTTTTGCTCTTCTGACAACTCCCATTCTTCCTGCACTATCTATTCCAGCCAGCACTTCTTCCACTAATCTGTGAGATGCCCCTACTGGACCTTCTCCCATCACCTCAGGAGCCAATGAGAATACCCGCCAAAAGTCTACCCCCAAGTAAATTTCCTGTTCCAAGAAAGGGCATACGAAAAACGTTAATCTTTTTACCTCTCCCTTGTATTTCACCGGTAATTCTACTCGGCCAACGATTGCGCGATCTTCCCCATTCGCTACCTTCACTATAGAAGAATATCGACGAGCCTCCACGCCCAGCTTCTCCAGGAATTCCTGACCATTACACCCTAGCATGCTGTGTGTAGCGCCTGAATCCAACAGGCCTCGCACGGACTCGCCCATTATAGAGATTTCTGCGAAAACTCTCGGGTCTTTCTTGCAACAACGCTTTACTGAAGCAATCACCTGCCTCCTCATAGCTCGCCTTTGCTTAAACCGGGATCTCGCCTTTCTCACCCGCACCGACAGTGCTCGCATACCATCCACTCGTAGTTCAGAAAATATTATAATTCGGGGTTCTAAATAATTTCTTAAGCGCTCTTCATATGATAAGTTCCTTAACCTAGCATGCAAATTACGTCTATCTAATTCATTTTTATTTTCTTCTACTTTCTCTGCGCAGGCCCCTTCTGTGAGCGTGATTCGCCTGCTTGGATCGCACCAATCTTCACGTTTCCCGCGCAATTCGGACAGGTTGGACAATATGCATCGGGCTTTTCACACCGGTAGCAGAAAATTCGCCTCTCCGATGCCATACAGTCCCTAAAGCCATGATCGGTCTGCCCGCAGTTCCAGCAAATCAACTTCTGTGGAACACGCTGTGTCACTTGCGCTTCCTCAATGACCTCTGGCTCTTCATCGCTAATCGACCGATCCTGCGCGACCTCGCTGACGTTCGAATTCGCCCCGCGACCATAGTTTGTGGCTTTGGGTGATCCTCGCCACGAAGATCGAGCCTTCCTCTTCAGATGTGCCTCTATTTCCACGCACTCATCCCGCAGTTGGTCTAAGGAATAAACCCGTAAGCCGTAGACGAAACTCGCTATCTCATCTGTGAGTGCCTTTTTGACGATTTTTACCATCTCCTTTTCAGGTGGTGGAACCATCTCCAACCTCGACGCGAGCTTTCTCATGACATGGAAAAAGTCTTTCACACTCTCGTTTGACCGCTGCATTCTTTCTCGCAGTTCTCTCATGCGGTCGAACTCGGACGCCGTGCCTCGGAAACGTGCAATTAAGTCGCCCCTTAGTTCCTGATTCCGCCATGATCACGGATGTACTGCCAGTACCATTCCCGCGCGTTTCCTGTAACCAGGTGATGAAATCCCTTTAGAACTTCATCCCACGGACAGCGGCATTGGGCTTGTAGGAATTCAATTCGGAACACAAAATCCTCGACGGTCATTTTGTTGCTGTCTCCGTCGAACGTCACGTCCCATTTTTCTCGGCCCCACCGTGGCCAAGGTCTATAACCCGGGGGATTTGGATGCGGATCTTCTCGAGGAATCCCACCAGCTCTCCTACTCTCGCCACGACCCTGACCCGAGTGTCTGAGTGCTATCGGGTTTCGCCAATTTCGCGCTTGATGCCCACCCCGTTGATGCTGCTCACTGGATGCGGTCGGTCCTACTCCTGAAGACGGTTCCGGACCAACACCACCTCGCCCCGAGCGAGCTAAAAATGGTTTTGGTGGCGGAATCGGCGCATCAGTCGTGCTAGACGGCTTCCTTTTCGGGATTGCTCCTCGATACTCCTGCTCGTGGTGAACCTCCTCCCGCTGCGGTTCTTTCTGCTGCTGCAGCTGTCTAACCGGCTGGAGTACCTCGTTGAGTTGGTGCATCATCTCGATAAACCCCTTACGCAACTCTTCCTGCAACACCCGACTAATCGAGTCAGTGTTCGCTGCCCTGTGTGTCGCATGAGCCTGAGCCAACGATACGTTGACTGCTGATGCCAGTTCGGAAGCAAGCGTTGGTGTAGGATCGGACATTGGCCGTTCTTCTGACCTGGCCTGGACCGGTGTTCTTGGCAGCCCCCCCACAGCTCCAAGTTCCTCCCGATCTTGATCAAACATCGCCCCTGACACTTCTCCTATCTGGTCCACTGTTTTGTTTCCGCGTGATCGCGTATTATACTGTCGACTACCCCCTTCTTGTGGCATATACACCGAGCAACACCAATATTACAAAAAAAAGGGAAACTCCTAAACTAAGATAATATATATAAATAAAGAAATAAATACCCAAAGAAATAACTAGCAAGAATAAATAACACCACGCTTCGGACCAATAAATACTCCGATAAATAAATAAATAGATACCGATATAAATATTGCGCCAACTAGCGCCTTTAACGAGATATATGCAATTAACTTTGTTTTAAACAAGCAGGTGCGAAACTACAATGAACATTTACCTACATGACTTACTCTAACTTATTCCAATATCACATTCCATCACAGATTTATTCGATATCACAGTCCACCAGGCAATGTGTCCGTCGCAAACTCCCTGTCCATTTTTTTGTTGAACGGCAGTGGCTTACGTTCACTTGCGACATCGAATAGCGACAAAATGTTCAACTGTAATTCGTAAGTCCCTATCACATATTATATATTTCCGTTAACTGCCTCCGTCTATCCAGGACCAGCTTTACGCTCACCTTAAGCCTGCAGAAGCGAATTCTGCCGCGACAGCTTAACTGCACTTCGCGAGCTGTCGTCTTCTCCACAAAATGTATTATTTTTTTTCATTCCCCGCATCTGCCTTTACCAGCCCGAGTGACATTTGTTGTAATACCACCCGAACCTGCGACAGTCCAGATACATGAGAATTCGAAAATAAATTGGGCGCCATTTGTTACACTTGGCTTGTTTCCCAGAGGGCAATGCCGGCTAGCTGTCGACCCCAGGGCTGGGTAGTTTCCGTTGCCCGCCAAATGTAGACAAAGATGGAGACTTCACTTCGCGCGCCATTTTGGCCACCCTCTGCTGGAACGGTAACGGCTGGCCTAATTCATGGCTTACGCCACGCGCCCTCCCTCTATTTTAATTTACTGCATCATGCTTCAGTATATATACAAGCTTTAATCATCATAAAGTGACAATTTCATCTTTCTCATGAATAATTAGATATACTCCAAATTATCACTAACCAAAAAGAAACACCAAAACTTTCGACACAAAGGCAAACACGGAAATAACTGCTGAAATTTCGTTCAACCAACAGGGATTCCCTCACCCATACGTAATGGAATATGTGTAGATGAGTGGATCCAGTTTTACGGGAGTTAATTTAACTCGGGCCCCTACGGAGACTTAACCTACCAAGAGCTCTTGTTAAGGGTCCCCGGGACATAAACAATAAACAATATTTTTCCACAAATCGGTCGACCAAATACGGTGGACTGACGGGACCCCCGCGTCACCCACTAAAGGTTAATCTTCTGGAACTGAACAGCTGATCGCAGATTTAGGTTCGTGAAAGGTGTTGGTGTTTTTACATATTTTTTTCAATGGCCAAGATGTTACGTTAAACGGTTTAAACTAATACTAAATACTAAATAAAGGACAACACACGGAACAAAATAACATTTAATGTGGAACGGTGTTTGGAGTGCGGATTATGTTTTTTTTTTTTAGTTCAAACGACGTGGGCGGTCGCTGGCTGTGGCCGGTCAGCCCTACATTTATATAGGTCCGTGTATACGTGTGCGCGTGTGTGTGTGTAAATAGGGTTTCGTGGTTTTTACGTGGTGAATGAGACCAAACGTGTGGCACGCACTGGAAGGCGATGCAACGACGTTGCGATGTCGCTAGGAGCGCCCGGGCAGCTAAATCGTCCTCTTTCACCCTACCCCTTCACACGTCCCGCGCTTCTTGGCTCACACAAGCGCACCTGGAACGAACTCACTCAGGTTCACGTTGGACAGTCTTCTTCTCTGCCGTCGACTTTCTCAAACTCCAGTGTTTCTCTCCAGGAAACCTTCTGGCCGGTTCTGGTGGCTATATTCCTTGCCGGCTGTGAGTAAAATTTTCTGCATTACAACCTATTTTCTCACCCGCTTTTTTCTGTACTCACTTCAAACTTTCTGTTTTAAGCACAAAATTTCAAATTTCGACGTTACTCTTCCGCCCACGTTCCACGATTTTCCAATCCACGTTTTCTAATATTTTCACTCCTATTTATCCCTTTTTCCCTTACTAATACATATAACTAATCCTATTCTATACGGTACGGCTCCAGCTCCCCCCGATGTCCCCATACACCATCGAGCCTCCCTGGACTTCCGCTAGATGGCGCGTCGCCCTCAGCCCTGGCCACCTATCGTTCAGGTGGGACTGGAACAAAGTTCCGCAAGCTCCGGGAGTTCATGAACGAATTGTCGAACTGTGGCATGAACTTCGATGCCATTGACGAACTTACGGTCGATGATAGAGACATGGTCCTGATTACAACGAGATGATTATTCATCGGGAGGGTGTACTTGACGAGATGATGGCTGATCAGATCGTGTTGTTTGTTTTTATCTTTGACCTGGACACGCACCAAAAGAACTTCGAACAAATCTCGTACAGCTGCGTTTCCATTAACTTTCGTACCTTGGACTGAAGATACTGAAGCTCTTCCTGGAGAACGAGCCAAAAGCCATGAAGTACTCGCTCAAGGAGGGAAGCTAAAGAAGCTGGTCTGAGATTCTTCGGATTCTGATTAATGATCACATTTGCAATTTTAAAATTTTGTTTGTATTGCTTTTTAGGTGCGTGTATTGTGTGTATTTATTATCTACTTGTCAGCTGTTTTGATGCTTATACCAGACCATCGGGAACAAGTCCAGTTGAAATTTTCAAAATTGAAATTTGAATTTGAGAAGCGCGCCATTGTCAGTGCGAGTTTTGATGTGTTGTGAAGGGTGACAATTTTCAAAGTTTAAGTATTTTATTTAATATTTTATTTAATCGGCAGTGACTCTTGGTACCATACTTTATTTATTTTAAATACAATATAATCATTTTACCCTTTTTTTAACAAACTTTTTTTAATGGTTTAATTTTGACAGCGACAACGTCAAATTTTGACAGCGACAACGTCAAATTTTAACAGCGACAACGTAAATTTTGACAGCGACAACGTAAAATTTTGACATCATTTTTAAATCTTTTTTTTCTTGTTTTTTCACCTCTTTTTTCTCGACTTTTTTCACCTCAATTCTGTCGCGGAAATGCAGTCTGCATACAGTAATTAAAGTACATAATTATATTAAGTATGGAATGCGCCGTGAGTATGGAATGCAGAGACATTGTTGCGCTGAAAAATCCCTATTCGCATGACGTTGGAAATTAACGCATTTAATGCCTAAAATCAAAGTTGGAAGTTTTGGTTTGCCGAAAAGTGTTGAAATAATTTTAAATTTTAATTTTAAATAAATTTAAACATTTTGTGGAAAATACAAATTTTTGAACGTCCTTCCGTGCGATAGTATTGAGCTTTTTCTTTCGGGAAGATTTGCAAAATCTCGCGCTCTATAATATTTATGACTTTGGATGTTAGGTGCAGCTGCTTTTCTTTGTGGTAGGTGCAAATGAGCTGAATTAAGCTCCGCCGCTGAATCGTGTCCAGCTCCTCCTTCTGGCCCATGCACCTGAGCAGGGACTGGCTTTTTCTACCGCCCGCTTGTAGGATGTCTAGTACTATCCTTCCGCGTCTCTCTTTGTTTTGCACGCCGTGGCGTGTGTTTCGCTGGGCGTGTCAGCCCAACCACAACTCCGACGATCCGAGTAAATAATGGTATGGCATCTGGATGGCCCTGTACCATAATATCAGGATTTATTTGGTTGAGAATGTCCACCAATTTGGGAACATGTTTATTAACATCATCCACCATACCCTCCTGTTTGTTGTTGTTGGCGAATTTTAGGTTAAATTCGTCAGGAAGATGTGGGATAGAAAATCTTTTTATACCCGATACTCAAAATGAGTATTGGGGTATATTAGATTTGTGGTAAAGTTGATGTGTGTAACGTCCAGAAGGAATCGTTTCCGACCCCATAAAGTATATATATTCTTGATCAGCATCAATAGCCGAGTCGATTGAGCCATGTCTGTCTGTCCGTCTGTCCGTCTGTCCGTCCGTCCGTCTGTCCGTCTGTCCGTCCCCTTCAGCGCCTAGTGCTCAAAGACTATAAGAGCTAGAGCAACGATGTTTTGTATCCAGACTTCTGTGATATGTCACTACCACAAAAATATTTCAAAACTTCGCCCCGCCCACTTCCGCCCCCACAAAGGACGAAAATCTGTGGCATCCACATTTTTAAAGATACGATAAAGCCAAACACGCAGAATCGTAGAGGATGACTATATGTTCTAGAGTGTAAAATCTCAACTAGATCGTATAATTATTATAGCCAGAATCAAGAAAACAATTTCATTCTTTCTCGCTCTGTCTCTCTCTAACACACAGGTTTCATGGTCGGCTTTGCAAATTGCAAAATATGAGTTCCAGGATCTCAGAACCTATAAAAGCCAGAGCAACCAAATTTGGTATCCACACTCCTGTGATATCGGACCTTGACCGTTTCGTGTCCAAATTTCGCCACACCCCCGTCCGCCCCCGCAAAGGACGAAAATCTGGGGCATCCACAAATCTCAGAGACTATTAAAGCTAGAGTAACCAAATTTGGTATCCGAACTTCTGTTAGATCTCACTATAAAACGTATATCTCAGAATTTCGCCCCACATCCTTCCGCCCCCACAAAGAACGAAAATCTGTTGCATCCACAATATTGCAGATTCGAGAAAACTAAAAACGCAGAATCATAGATAATGACCATATCTATCAGACTGCTGAATCTGGATCAGATCGGATCATTTTTATACCCAAAAGGAACAAATCAATTTGCACTGGCTACGCAGCGCCCGACGTCACGCTCAGACTGATTTTCTGTCTCTCTCGCACGCACTCTTTGTCGTGTCGTTTAATATTAGCGGCGTCTGCCGGAGGAGAGCCATACTGACTAAGTATCGGGTATAACTGTAGAGTTGCGGTGTCCGCAGCAACTCACAACGTTCCCCCTCGTTTTTTTTATCTTTTTATGCTTCTCTCGCACGATAAGAAGTCATCTCTGCTATTGTTTGCACGTTCCCGACGTATTTGGTTAATTAAATGCTTTTTACGGCTCGCTGATTCCGGACAGCCCTTAAACTGCCGATCATCAAGCTATTGAGGTCATAAGATCTCTTTATCTAATTGCTGCGAGAGATTCGGATGATCAGATGATGCCTGGAAAACTTTATGGCCGAGGGTGACGACTTGTGTAATCAATGGAGACTTTTGATGTTGCCCCTGTTTACTGATACCCCGCCCGGCACCCGCCCCGACCGATTTCGGTCCAGACAGATGAATGCGGAAGAGTCGGGCAGCAGGTAAACACAAGCAAGGGAAATTCTTAAACCCGTTCCACGGTGCCAAAGCTCTCGCGGAAGCTCGACGAGCTCTGCCCACAGCTGATTGCATGGCGAGTGCAGCTTTCGCCGAGGCGAGCTTACGGGTCTCTCCCTCTCCGGAGAATGCGAGAAATGCATACCCACTGATACCTGCCTCGATATCCGCCCCACCATCGGCAGCGGGATGGCGTATCTTCCAGCCACCGACTTGCGGATACTGGAGCGCGGGACGAGTAATGATACTTTGATACTTCAACCTGCTGCCGTCACTGTTCGCTCAGGCAACCAGCCTCCGGCCAAACCCCTGAGAAAAGGTTTTATCAACAGGTCTCTTGAGGCCAAGACTCAGACGAAGGTCCAAGTGTAACAAACAGCTGGCAAACAGGCGCAGAGCCAATTTACACAAGTCTTCAAAATTGTCTACAGATACGAGTACGGTACGAGTACGAGTACCAAGGCCAGACACTTTTCACGGGTCCATAAATCCACGCCACGAGCGATGAATCATAATCATCGTTTCGGGCTAACTTTGTCTTGTTTAATTTGTTATGCATTCTAAGTTAATTTGCAAGCTTCGTATCAGAGGGACGGGGGTAGGCGGGTAGGTGGGGGAGGAGTCAACGTTGTGCAATTAATCCTCTACTGCTGTTGGAGTAAGTAACTAATTTTTAATGAATGTTTGAATATGATCGCAGTTGGCGGCTATGGGACTGTATCATTGCTAGGAAATGGCTTTAAAAAAAAAAGTGGAGAAATAGCAATGCCGTCTTGGGCACGAGGCAGAACTTTGTTCAAGATCTAATGGGCCAGCCCCAGTCCCGATCAAAGGCAAATTTAGATAAGGGAAGGCAGAAGTTTTGACATGCTCCGATCCAGAGATTAGCAATTAATTCGGTTTAATTACGGAACAATCTGAGTTCGCTTTATTTTCCCAAAGAATCCCTTGCATCTAATCCATAATTTCGTGATGCAAGCGAGGAGAACTCTCTTCAGAACAATGACAGTTATTACAGTTACAGTGACACAATGCGCAAATACCAGGAAAAAGTACAAAGGTGGCGTGTCAGAAGGTCAGGCCCTGTTTCTTCTCGGGCTCTATAACGGTCTGTTCTGTACTGTACTGTTCTCTTCTGTTCTGTTGTGATCTGTTCTGGCAATGGCACGCGCGCCCTTTTCAATTGATTGTAATTGGCTTCGAGTACTTGCACAAGTTGTAGATACTGTAGATATTGTATTGTACATACATATGTTGAATTCCAGCGAAAGTGTAACTGTCAATTCAATTTTTAAATAGCTTGGAATTTAAAATGTAATGTGCATCTGGTTGGAGAATGGTGTTTGCAATTGGAAAGGTAAAGGAAAAGGGAAAGGCAATCCGAATGGGATGACTGTAAATCTCACCTGTGTTCGTACCGCCAGTAAACGTATCTGCACAAGTGTGTAACTTGATTAGCTTTAGTTGATTAAATTATTGTTTATTGTTACAGCTCGATATGTAGAATAACGATACGCTTTAGTTGGCTAACAGGGGTTGTTGTTTGGCTTCCAGCTAATGCACTTTCTACGGATATGCCACCGCCTTCAACCCGACACTTTCTAAACAAGCTTACGAGTTCTGTAACTGCAGCAGCAGCAAACAAACAGCAAACACACACAGAAAACCCACGACCGGCGCAGAGCAGACGAGACAGGTAACTGGCGGATTGGCCCTGGCTGGCTGGCTTCACTGGGAGCTTGTCATTCTTTTCGGAACCGGGAATGAACGAGCTGCTTATGCATGGTTTGGTCTCTTCGTTATCTCCGCTGACATAAGGAGATCATCTTTATCTCTGTACTCGTGTATGTGGGTATAGTTCCTCACTGAGACACGGGCAGAGGCAGAGGCACAGGCACAGGTCCCGTCGCGTCCGTCCTCCGTTCGTTCTCCGCGATGTGCTGTTCTGATTATTTTAGTGTAGTCAACGGGCCGGCCAAATATTTGCACATTGTTATACCCGATACTCAAAATGAGTATTGGGGTATATTAGATTTGTGGTAAAAGTGGATGTGTGTAACGTCCAGAAGGAATCGTTTCCGACCCCATAAAATATATATATTCTTGATCAGCATCAATAGCCGAGTCGATTGAGCCATGTCTGTCTGTCCGTCCGTCCGTCTGTCCGTCCCCTTCAGCGCCTTATGCTCAAAGACTATAAGAGCTAGAGCAACGATGTTTTGGATCCAGACTTCTGTGATAGGTCACTGCTACAAGAATATTTCAAAACTTTGCCCCACCCACTTCCGCCCCCACAAAGGCCGAAAATCTGTGGCAGCCACAATTTCGACGATACGAGAAAACTAAAAACGCAGAATCGTAGAAGATGACTATATATTCTAGAGTGCAATATCTGAACCAGATCGTAAAATTATTATAGCCAGAATCAGAAAAAAAATTTCACTCTTTCTCGCTCTGTCTCTCTCTAACACACAGGTTTCATGGTCGGTTTTGCCGATTGCAAAATATGAGTTCAAGGATCTCAGAACCCATAAAAGCTAGAGCAACCAAACTTGGTATCCACACTCCTGTGATATCGGACCTTGACCGTTTTGTGTCCAAATTTCGACACACCCCCTTCCGCCCCCGCAAAGGTCGAAAATCTAGGGCAACCACAAATCTCAGCCAGCATCAAGAAAACAATTTCATTTTTTCTCGCCCTGTCTCTCTCTAACACACACGTAGCATAGGCGGCTTTGCTTAGAGTAAAACATTAGCGCCTAGATCTCAGAGACTACAAAAGCTAGAGCAACCAAATTTGGTATCCACACTCCTAATATATCGGACCGAGACGAGTTTGTTTCAAAATTTCGCCACACCCCCTTCCGCCCCCGCAAAGGACGAAAATCTGGGGATATTCAAAAATCTCAGAGACTATTAAGGCTAGAGTAACCAAATTTGGTATCCGCACTCCTGTTAGATCTCACTATAAAACGTGTATCTCAAAATTTCGCCCCACCCCCTTCTGCCCACACAAAGGACGAAAATCTGTTGCATCCACAATATTGCACATTCGAGAAAACTAAAAACGCAGAATCATAGATAATGACCATATCTATCAGATTGCTGAATCTGGATCAGATCAGATCATTTTTATAGCCAATAGGAACAAATCAATTTGCAGTGGCTACGCAGCGCCCGACGTCACGCTCAGACTGATTTTCTGTCTCTCTCGCACGCACTCTTTGTCGTGTCGTTTAATATTAGCGGCGTCTGCCGGAGGAGAGCCATACTGAATTAGTATCGGGTATAACCGTAGAGTTGCGGTGTCCGCAGCAACTCGCAACGTTTCCCCTCGTTTTTTTTTAGTTCAAACGACGTGGGCGGTCGCTGGCCGTGGCCGGTCAGCCCTAAATTTATATTGGTCCGTGTATACGTGTGCGCGTGTGTATGTGTAAATAGGGTTTCGGGGTTTTTACGTGGTGAATGAGAGCAAACGTGTGGCACGCACTGGAAGGCGATGCAACGACGTTGCGATGTCGCTAGGATCGCCCTGGCAGCTAAATCGTCCTCTTTTACCCTCCCCCATCACACGTCCCGCGCTTCTTGGCTCACACACGCGCAACTGGAACGAACTCACTCAGGTTCACGTTGGACAGTCTTCTTCTCTGCCGTCGACTTTCTCGAACTCCAGTGTTTCTCTCCAGGAAACCTTCTGTCCGGTTCTGCTGGCTATATTCCTTGCCGGCTGTGAGTAAAATTTTCTGCATTACAACCTATTTTCTCACCCGCTTTTTTCTGTACTCACTTCAAACTTTCTGTTTTAAGCACAAAATTTTAAATTTCGACGTTACTCTTCCGCCCACGCTCCACGATTTCCATAATCCAATCCACGTTTTCTAATATTTTCACTCCTATTTATCCCTTTTTCCCTTACTAATACATATAACTAATCCTATTCTATACGGTACGGCTCCAGCTCCCCCCGATGTCCCCATACACCATCGAGCCTCCCTGGACTTCCGCTAGATGGCGCGTCGCATCAGCCCTGGCCAGCTATCGTTCAGGTGGGACTCGAACACCACCACGAGTATGTAGTCAGTCCCAGGAGGGACAACATACGCGTGGGCATGCCCACCGGATTCCGGAACACTATTGAGCACACGCCGGCGTGCCCTGCATTCTTCTGCCGCGCCCAACGTAGGCCACACCCACACCTCACTACATTCTCAGGTCTTTGGCGTGGTACACTCCTATGGGCCGTTAAGGTCCTCCAGAGCATACGCGTTCTCCCCTACTGGCTTCACTACCCGGCATCGGATGAATTTGCGCGGGAACTTGGCATTAAAGCCTTTTCCGAAGTCACTAAGGACAAAAACGTAGGCCACACCCACACCTCACTACATTCTCAGGTCTTTGGCGTGGTACACTCCTATGGGACGGCCGTTAAGGTCCTCCAGAGCATACGCGTTCTCTCCTACTGGCTTCACTACCCGGCATCGGATGAATTTGCGCGCGAACTTGGCATTAAAGCCTTTTCCGAAGTCACTAAGGACAAAATTTCGGCGGAATACCTCTTGTCCTGGTCTCGCGTAAAACACCCGAGCTCGCTGGTTGTACCTTACCCTACTACGCTCGTATGCCTGATGTAAACTAGCGCGAATCCTCTCTTGGATGAGTTGTCGCTTGTCCTGACCCTCCAGCAGCGATATGTCATGCTCGCCGATTGACCGCAGTCGCTTTGCCAGCTTGTAGCATGACCCATGCAAATACATTTGCTGCCCGAAGACTGCAAAGAACGGTGTTACGCCTGTCGCCTCGTGAACCGAGTTCCTAATAGCCAGTTCTATCTCCGGCAGATGCACATCCCAGTCCCGGTGATCGTCTTCCAGATACGCCCGAATCGCGCTGAGTACTGTGCGATTCACGCGTTCGGCTGCGTTACTCTGCGGAGAATACGCTGTGGTCTGTGCCAAAAAAACCGAATGTCTCCTGCTGGTTCTGCGACAGCGTAGTGCACGCAAAATGCGCTGGATTTTCTGGCCTCGTGAGTGATGCTATAGCCAAACGTAATAGATTGCATTAATGGCTTGGTGGTGAAGAAGTTTAAGGCTAAGAAGAAGAATAGGCCCCCCATATCCCTTCCAAATCTTTCCAGTGTGCCACCCTCAACCTCAACTACCTCTTCCTCAACTTCCCGTCTTGCTTCCACCTTTCCAAAAAACTAACTTCTCTTTTAGTAACCTATCAGAATGTAAGAGGCTTGCGTAGTAAGCTCAGCATTCTTTTCCGGGATAGTGTTGCATTTGCTTCCCACGTTATTGTGTTTACTGAAACCTGGTTAAAGCCGGACATTCTTAGTTCCGAGGTTTTGGCAGGTCGGTACACAACTTTTAGAAAGGACCGTTCGTCTCGACGTGCAGGAGGGGTTCTAATTGCAGTGGACTCTTACTTCACGTCAGAACACTTCACAGTCCAAGTTCAACAGGAACTGGAATTCCTGTGTGTAAAACTGATTCTTCCCGCTTTCGCTATATTCATTACTTGCTCGTATATCCCACCTTCTTCGGATATTTCAATTTATGAGCAGCACTTGTCCGCTTTAACCGCTGTTTCTTCCTCGCTATCTGATAAAGATCGTATGATAGTTCTTGGTGACTTCAACTTGCCAGGAACTGTTTGGTCTTCGGTAAACGAGTCTAGTATCCTAGTGCCCATGTCACGACATGACTTTGTTGACGGCTTGCTTGACCGGTCCCTGTCTCAAGTCAATCATGTGAAAAATTCCTTGGGTCGATTGCTTGATCTATGCTTTGTATCGGATCCGACCATAGTGTTGTTAACCCGAGCCCTTCCGCTCACTATACCTGAAGACGCCTACCACCCTACTTTCGAGGTGTCGCTAGATATAGGACCAACTGTATTGGATCGGTCGAGTAGACTACCTGAACGTGTCCGCTGCTTTCGTAAAGCCGAGTTTGCGAAGCTTAAAAACCTCATTAGGGATTTTGATTGGTCCGCTTTGTACTTGTGCACTGATGTCACAAAAGGCACAAACATTTTTTACACTGCTCTTAGCACATTTTTTGATTTTTGTGTCCCGCTTTCTTGTCCGATTAGATCTGGAAAACCACCTTGGTTTACCAAAGAGTTATCCAGTCTAAAAAACGTAAAATCGAGACTTTATAAAAAACTTCAAGAAGTGGGCTCTCCTACTTCTTACTCTCGTTATGTAATAGCTCGGTCAAACTTTTCAGTTCTTAATGCTCAATGCTATAAGAACTACCTATCTCGTTGCAGGATACGTTTTTCTCAGGACCCTAAACAGTTTTACTGCTTCGTAAACAGTAAGCGTAGAACGTCCGCACACCCATCCTCGCTATCATTTTGTAATACGTCGGCAAATAATGATCAGGTAATTGCCGATCTTTTTGCCCAGTTTTTCCAAAGCACCTATTCTGAGGAAAGCTACTCTGGTCAACCGTACCCATACGGATTACCGAGGTCGAACGGCATTTTCAGTCCCTTGTTAAATGAATGTTCCCTACTTCATGATCTTCGACTAGTTAAGCCGGTGTTTTAACCGGGTCCAGACGGGGTTCCAGGTTGTTAACTCAGAGCCGAGGCTCTGTGTGGACCTTTGCTTAAACTATTCACCCTGTCCATTGATTCCTCTTGCTTCCCCCCAATCTGGAAGGAATCGTTTATAATTCCTCTCCATAAAAAAGGTAGCAAGTCTGATGCAAAAAATTATAGAGGTATAGCAAAGTTATCCGCTATTCCCAAAATGTTTGAGAAGGTTTTAACTCCGCACTTGCAACATCTCTGCAAGTCACTTATATCTCCAACTCAGCATGGATAAGGCGGCGATCAACCACCACGAACTTGTTAGAGTTTACCTATTTCATTATTAAAGGCTTTCAAGGTAACTTACAGACGGATGTTATTTACACCGACTTTAGTAAAGCATTCGACTCTGTAAACCATTCCCTTTTAGCGCATAAACTTGACCTTTTAGGGTTTCCGCCCAACCTCCTGAGATGGATTTCTAGCTATCTTTGTTCTAGGTCTCAAAGAGTCCTCTTCAAAAACTCCCTCTCTTTACCAGTAAAGGTTTCTTCGGGAGTACCACAATGCAGCCATTTAGGCCCCTTACTCTTCACACTCTTTATTAATGACTTGCCTTTAGTATTAACATACTCTCGAGTACTTATGTATGTGGATGATGTTAAACTCTGTGTCCAGTACAAGGACATTTCATTTCATTCTCGATTGCAATCCGATCTCAATAACTTTCAGTCATGGTGTTGTGCAAACTTGTTAAACCCTTTATGCCTCGAAAAGCAAAGTTATGACATTTCATCGTTCTAGCCCTTTGTTGGCTCCCTACACCCTATTTGGTGGTTCTCTTGAGAGAATTACCCTGCTGGATGATCTGGGTGTTATGTTAGACCCCAAGTTAAAGTTTTCCGAACACATTTCTACCATGGTAAATAAGGCCATGGGCGTGCTTGGGTTTATAAAGAGGTGGTCAAAGGAATTTGACGACCCCTATATAACAAAGACTCTCTATACCTCGCTTGTTCGTCCGATCTTAGAATACGGCTCCTGTGTATGGTGCCCTCAGTACAAAGTACACCAGGACCGTATAGAATCAGTACAGAAAAACTTTTTATACCCGATACTCAAAATGAGTATTGGGGTATATTAGATTTGGGGTAAAAGGGGAGGTGTGTAACGTCCAGAAGGAATCGTTTCCGACCCCATAAAGTATATATATTCTTGATC
The DNA here is from genome assembly GCF_003369915.1 of Drosophila miranda. NCBI lineage: Eukaryota > Metazoa > Arthropoda > Insecta > Diptera > Drosophilidae > Drosophila > Drosophila miranda. The sequence goes on from NW_022881614.1 coordinate 22,089,943, forward strand.
AGCATCAATAGCCGAGTCGATTGAGCCCTGTCTGTCTGTTCGTCCGTCCGTCCGTCCGTCCGTCTGTCCGTCTGTCCGTCCCATTCAGCGCCGAGTGCTCAAAGACTATAAGAGCTAGAGCAACGATGTTTTGGATCCAGACTTCTGTGATATGTCACTGCTACAAAAATATTTAAAAACTTCGCCCCGCCCACTTCCGCCCCACAAAGAACGAAAATCTGTGGCATCCACAATTTTAAAGATATGAGAAAACCAAAAACGTAGAATTGTAGAGAATGACCATATCTTTAAGACTGCGGAATCTGAATTGGATCGTATTATTATTATAGCCAGCATCAAGAAAACAATTTCATTTTTTCTCGCCCTGTCTCTCTCTAACACACACGTAGCATAGGCGGCTTTGCTTAGAGTAAAACATTAGCGCCTAGATCTCAGAGACTACAAAAGCTAGAGCAACCAAATTTGGTATCCACACTCCTAATATATCGGACCGAGACGAGTTTGTTTCAAAATTCCGCGACATCCCCTTCCGCCCCCGCAAAGGACGAAAATCTGGGGATATTCAAAAATCTCAGAGACTATTAAGGCTAGAGTAACCAAATTTCGTACCCGCACTCCTGTTAGATCTTACTATAAAACGTGTATCTCAAAATTTCGCCTTACCCGCTTCCGCCCACACAAAGAACGAAAATCTGTTGCATCCACAATATTGCACATTCGAGAAAACTAAAAACGCAGAATCATAGAAAATGACCATATCTATCAGATTGCTGAATCTGGTTTAGATCAGATAATTTTTATAGCCAATAGGAACAAATCAATTTGCAGTAGCTACGCAGCGCCCGACGTCACGCTCAGACTGATTTTCTGTCTCTCTCGCACGCACTCTTTGTCGTGTCGTTTAATATTAGCGGCGTCTGCCGGAGGAGAGCCATACTGACTTAGTATCGGGTAAAACCGTAGAGTTGCGGTGTCCGCAGCAACTCACAACGTTCCCCCTCGTTACTCTTTGCTCTGCGGGGCCTTAACTGGGATGCGGGTGTAAGACTCCCATCTTACTCTAGTAGACTTCTATTAGTAAACCTCTCATCCTTAGTTAACCGTAGAAAAATGCTTGGTGTGATATTTTTGCACAACTTGATCAGGGGTGACATAGACAGCCCTGATCTGTTGAGCCGCTTAAACTTCACGATTCCTATTAGACTGACTAGAAATTTTATACCGTTGTTCCTTCCACTTTGTAGATCGAATTATTCCTTGCATGAACCGTTTAGGGTCTTATGCTCGGATTCTAATTCCCTCTACCAAATTATATCCAACACTAATTCTCTTCCTCTTATTAAATTATTAATCCTTCCACACCTTTCTATTAATTAGTAACTGTAGTGGTATTTGTATTTTGATTGCATGCTTAGTGTTTGAGATGCCAAGCTTTTTTGGCACCTATGTGTTTAAAAAATGAAAAGAGATTTCGGGTTAAACTTTATAATTCGTATGTAATCTTGGTGGCTTCCCGGACGCTGAATACTTGCTATTGCCAGATAAACCTTACGCGAGATCGATATGCAACCAATGCGCAGAGGGGTTAGCATAGAACTAAACTATAGACGACGGCGTTAGATCAAAGTGATTGCCGAAGTGGCGGCAGCAGATCAAAGTAGTTGCCGAAGTGGCGGCGGCAGAGAGCCCCTTTAGCGGGAGAGCGCAGCAGCTCTGCAGAACGTCAACGTTTTACAACATAGGCGGCTCTCTGCTCATACAATAATAATGTTAAAGTTACGGTTATTCTTCAGCGGCTGGCCCGAACATACTCCCCCCGTTTGGAGCTAGTCTCTCAACAGATTCCTTAAGGGGCAGCAAACATAGCCGAGTGACGGCCCTCCTGATGTTTCCTGAGGATGTCTTCAGGTCAGCGACGTGACACACTCCGTCCTTGCCCAAAACGACATCGACCACTCTAGCCAGTGGCCAACGCATTGGAGGAAAATTTTCGTCCTTCACCAGAACGAGGTCGTTCTTGCAGATGTTTTGCGCGGGGGTACGCCACTTCGCGTGCTCTTGCAAAAGAGTGAGATACTCTTCGCGCCAACGGCTCCAAAATATTTGCTGTAGTTGGGTGACCCGCTGCCAGCCATCCAGACGATTGTAGTTCAGCTTCGTTAGGTCAGGCTCGAGGATTTGCTCAAGGGGGCCGCCTAAAAGCAGATGAGCAGGAGTCAAAACGTCTAAATCATCAGGATTTTCTGAAAGCGAGAGCAAAGGGCGAGAGTTAACAATTGCAGTGATCTGACAGATCAGAGTGCGCAGCTCGTCGAAGCTAAGCACAGATGGTCCAACTGAGCGGTACAGGTGATATTTTGCGGTCTTCACGGCCGCTTCCCACAACCCGCCAAAATGCGGAGAGCGAGGTGGGATGAAACGCCAGTCGATCGAGTCAGCCAAGCAGGATTCGTGGACCTCCTTCATATGCGGTTCGCTCAGACAAAGCTTCTTTAGCTCCAGAAGTTCGTTCTTGGCCCCAACGAAGTTTGTCGCATAGTCCGACCAAATTTGACTTGGCCTTCCTCGAGTGGAAGTAAAACGTAAAATCCTTTACGAGCTCCATGTGTATAGCCTTAGAAGTGAAACAGATGAATACGCTAATGTAGCACTTGATCGGAGGCCTCGTGCGGATTTCTGATCGGTAGAAAAAAGGTCCACAGTAATCTACTCCAGTGACTTCAAAAGCTCGAGATCCTTCCAAACGTTCCTTAGGTAGGTCTCCCATGATGTGTTCGACCATGCGTGGCCTAGTCCTGAAGCATCTCACACATCTGCTGACGATCCTTGACACTGCCTTAACACCTCCAATGGGCCAATATTCCAGCCGAATTTTGGATAGCAAGGCGCGAGGTCCGGCATGGAGGTTTCTTTCATGATAATATCTTATCAGCGCAAAGGTAATGTAATGTCCCTTTGGCAGAATGAGCGGGTGCTGAGCGTCAAATCCTAGCGATGAGTTGCCAAGACGACCTCCAACTCTAAGTAGTCCAGAATGATCGATGAACGGGTTGAGCGAACTAATAGAACTGGATTTCATGACTTGACCATTGCGCCGAATCTCCTCTATGTCCATCCACAAATTTGCCAGCTGAATGTGTCGAATTAGAAGATGCGTTCCTTGCCGAATATCAGAAACGCTGAGTCCTGGATGCCTAAGACGATGTTTAAATTTATGAATGTAGGCGAATGTGCGCTGCATGCGAAAGAATGAATTCGCAAATTTGCATCCGGACGTGAGATCGGCATGTGGAGACGTGATTAGCAATCCTCTCTTGCGAAGCTCCAAAGTTGCTTTGTTGTTAGATGGATACAGGCCACTTATCCTTGGAGCCTAGCAAAAACGATGGGCCGTGAAACCATAGCTCTGACTGGATAAGATGGTTGGGAAGCGAGCCTCTCGAGAGAATATCAGCAGGATTTAACGATGTGGGAACATAGCGCCATTCCATGGCTGCCGTCAACTCCTGAATTGATGCCACTCGATTTGCCACGAAAACTTGAAATTTAGCTGGCTCGTCCCTAATCCAAGATAATACTGTTGACGAATCCGACCAGCAATAGAACCGACCTGTAAAGATTCCCATGTCCTTTACATTCTGCATGATTTTCGCAAGCAAATGGGCTCCACTTAATTCCAGCTTAGGAATCGATATAGTCTTTAGCGGCGCCACTCGCGACTTTGAGCACAAAACGTGGCTCAAAGACTGGGCTTCCCTGGACACGACATACACGCAAGCGCCATATGCTTCTAAGCTGGCATCACAGAATCCGTGAACTTCTGTAGCCACACTAGAACGAAGAACCAAGCGAGGAAATGAGATCCGAGAAATGCTTGCCAAACTATTTCTCAAGTCCATCCAAGTTGAATGCAACGCTGAGGGTAGGCTTTCATCCCAATCCAAATTTTCTCTCCAAAGCTGCTGAAGGAAGATTTTGCACCTGACAATGACTGGATTTAGCAATCCAAGAGGGTCGTAGAACCGCGCAATCGTAGATAAAACCGACCGCTTTGATGGCTTTGAGTTTAAGTCCAGTGAGGACAAGGCAAAAAGCAGCTGATCCGAAGCAGGGTCCCACGCTAAGCCGAGAGTTTTGGCAATGTCGCTTCCATCATTAAACTTTAGGAACTTCTCTATGTCATCTTCAGGGGTTCCCTCAAGTACTTCCTGGTGACTGCAGCACCATTTCCTAAGTCTAAAATTACCACGGGACAGTAAAGCTGATGTTTGGTGCATCTTGTCCATGACCTGTGCGACCGAATTACCGACCGAAATAAGGTCATCCACGTAAAACTCCTGCCGCAGAGCAGCTGAGCCAAGAGGGTAGGACTCACCCTCGTCGATGGTCAGCTGGTGCATTGCGCGGACCGCTAAAAATGATGCAGCCCTCGTCCCGTATGTGACGGTGTCTAATGTGTAGACTTGAACCTCGGACTCGATGGAATCTCGCCATAGGATGCACTGATACAAATTGTCGGGTGGAGACACTCGTACGCAGCGGTACATTTTACAAATGTCCCCAGTGAGAGCGACTGGATATGTTCGAAAGCGAATCAATATGTTAAACAATGCAGGCTGAATAACAGGGCCTGTCATCATCACATCATTTAGAGAATATCCAGTTGATGTAGCTGCGGATCCGTCGAAAACGAGACGGAGTTTTGTCGTCGTACTGTCCTCCTTTAGGACACAGTGATGAGGCAAGAAATATTTGCAGAGACTACGGGAATCAGGGTTGACTTGGTGCATATGATGCAAATCAATGTACTCCCTCATAAAGGCGGAATACCGCTCCTTGAGTGTAGGATTACGCTCCAGTTTTCGCTCCAGACTGATGAACCGTCGATAAGCCTGAGCATAAGATTCTCCTAAACTATCAGTATTGTTATTTAGCGGCAGACGAACTGCATACTCCCCGGATGGCAACCGTGAAAGGTGGCTTACGAAATGTGCTTCACAATCGTCTTCTTCTTTGGTATTCAAACCAGCCTCCACACAATTCTCGACCACCGCCAGATACGATCCACCCAACCGGGTCTTCTGCAGAAGAGGCAGTCCATCGGTGAGTTTGATTTGCCCTACGCAGAGGAGATCATAAAAAACGCTCGCACCAATAAGAAGATCAACCCGTTGAGGATTGAAAAATGCAGGATCAGCGAGCTGAATGTTAGATGGAATACGCCAATCGGATACATTTACTGTCATACTTGGTTGAGAATCGGTAATCGTGGGGGCGATGAGAGCATTAAGTGTAGTTGTGTAAGTAGAGGTGCGAGAATGCATACAAATGCTTATGGTGGATCCCTCAGTAGAAACGCTGGTATCGCCCAGCCCAGACACAAGTGCAGACGATTGAGTTCTCCTAAGCTGAAGCTGCTGGGCGAACCTGGATGTGACGAGATGCAGCTGCGACCCTGAATCTAAGATGGCACGGCAAGGAACTAAAACGCCAGACCGATTCTTTACGAGAACCACGGCTGTAGCCAGAAGCACGACATCAGAGTGAAGACCTTGGGCAGCAAGAGAGGTAGACGAAGGTAGAGACGAGCTGCTAGCAGAATTTTGAGCAACGGAAAGAGTGTCCGGTTGAACGGCCAGATCGGGAGGAGTAATACCTGGGCAGCCTTGTGTTGTGGGCTGTATACTTTCGAAGTGCAACAAACTATGATGCCTACCGCCGCATACTCGACATTTTCCACTATTGCATGCGCGGGTCCGGTGCCCCGGCTTTAGGCAATTGAAGCATAGGGAAAGCTTCTTCACTTCTTTGTGGCGCAGCAACGGTGAGAGATTTCCGAATATCTTGCACGAGTATATTCCATGGCCCGCTGAGTGGCAAAAGACGCATACAGACGGGTCGGCGGAAGAGTTGGAAGCTACAAACGTTTTCTTAACCTGCGTATAGGAATGGTTTTTTCCCACCTGATCGCTACTAGCGTGTGTCGCTGTAGCATATTCCAACCGCTCCATTTTCTGGCAGCGTTGCTGCAAGAATTCGAAGAATTGTTCTGCGTTAGGTATAGCATCCGACGATGTGTGCTCCTCCCATTTGGTTTGCGTCTTCGAATCCAACTTCTGCAGCAGCATGTTGATGACCATGAATCCTGAAATCTCCTCAGCAGTTCCCAATGACTGCAACGCTCGCATGTGTAAATTGACTGCATCCGAAAACTCCCGAAGCCTTTTAGCAGAAGGCGAGTCTACCCTCTTTAGCCCAAGAATCTTCTTGATGTGTGCCTGGAAAACAAGTCTTTTGTTATTAAAGCGTTTATTAAGTATATCCAGAGCCGCACGATAATTGGCACTGGAGAGCTCTAACGATCGAACCGAATCCAAAGCCGCATCAGCGAGGCAAGAGCGAAGGTGCTGGAATTTCTCGATGTCACTCAGATCCGCATCCGCTTCAATCACCGATTTGAACATTGCCATAAAATCCGAGAACTCGACGTATCCACCAGAAAATTTAGGCACCTTCAGCTCAGGAAGTCGCTGCTTGTGAGCCATGATGATGGTACTATGTCCGGAATGGCTTGGCAGAGTCGTAGAACTCAGCTTTCAACGATATGAAAAGAGTATCGAAGATTTCGCGCAGCTCACTCCCAATCTCGTTTTGATCGAGAGCCTCCAACTCATTATGGGACTTATTAAATTCCTCTCGAATTTCTGCAAACATATCAAGGCGCACCTCGACTTCCGCGGCGGTCAGCTTATCGATTTTATTCCCCGCGAAGGATTCGCCAAGCCTGTGCAATCGCCAAGCCTGACTTTTACGCTTATACAGACTCAGTCTGGAATCAGCCACCACAATATTTCCGCCCGCGCCTGTATTCGGATCGTTGTCCATGTTAACCGTTGTGCAATTCGACACAACAACGGAAAATGAAATACCGCTTAAGCGACGATGTATAGACGCGAGAGCGAGAATGCAAGACACGAAAAGTCAAGAACCGCGGCTGCAGCTGCGCAGAGAATGAGAGATTCGACGCTTAAAGTACCGGAATTTGTCTATAAATATTCCAGCCGCACTCTCACTGAATTTGCACTTTAAACTGTTTTTCAACGTGCACCCAAATGTATTTGTTGGTAGTTAAACTACCCAACAACAAAATATTGTATAAATAATAAGTGTTTTAACGGAACGCGATTAAGCAATGGTTTTATATCACGTCGGGGTCACCAATGTTTGAGATGCCAAGCTTTTTTGGCACCTATGTGTTTCAAAAATGAAAAGAGATTTCGGGTTAAACTTTATAATTCGTATTTAATCTTGGTGGCTTAGCGGAAGCCGATTGCTTGCTATTGCCAGATAAACCTTATGCGAGATCGATATGCAACCAATGCGCAGAGGGGTTAGCATAGAACTAAACGCCGAAGTGGCGGCAGCAGATCAAAGTAGTTGCCGAAGTGGCGGCGGCAGAGAGCCCCTTTAGCGGGAGAGCGCAGCAGCTCTGCAGAACGTCAACGTTTTACAACATAGGCGGCTCTCTCTGCTCATACAATAATAATGTTAAAGTTACGGTTATTCTTCAGCGGCTGGCCCGAACACTTAGTTTCTTAGTAAGTTTAGTGCTAATTTTCCGAATGTTAGTCTAATAGCTATCTTTCTTGCATGTTCGCGTTTGGTTCGGCTACGCACCGCGCGTCATGCGGCAGCGCCCCTCGGTCGGTTGGGCGGGAGGAGGGCTGCGTTTTGCCTGGGATCCGCGCGTAACAGCCTTCTGCTGGTGTCACACGGGCCACTTGACGGTGCAGTAACTGCATCGCCTCTTGAAAGATGCAGTCATTGCATGTCAACGTCCAAAGAATACACTGGCGTCCTCATATGAGTGACTCCGAATGCATCGGTCATCTCCTTAAAAGTTTTCGAGACGAACTGAGCCCCATTGTCCGAGTGAATCATCTCCGGCACTCCAAACTTGTAAAACACCTCGTGAACAAGGAATCTTACAACTTCCTTTGCTGTGGCCTTGGTCATGGTCTTTAGGAATGTGAACTTAGAGAACTGGTCAACTACAATAAATATCCACGCCTGACCGTTCTTTGACCGCGGATATTTGCCCAAAAAATCAATATAAAGTTTTTGGAACGGGCGCTCAGTGACCACTTCTTGCCCCATCCCGACCTGCATCCGATAATTCGGCGCTTTCGACTCCTTGCACACGGTGCACCGTCGGATATAATCCCGCACCTATATCGCCATGTTCGGCCAGTAAAACTGCCTACGCAATAAGTGCAAGGTTTTCGCGATTCCTCCGAGCGCTGTCTTTTCTTCCGAATGTGCTTTGTCTATCAACGCGGCCGTCAGCGAACTCGGAACCCACAATTTCCAGACGGCGCCCTCCAGTTGATCATCCAATCGTTCAAAGCGCATGCGCTTGAATATCATGCCGTCAACAATCTGGAGATCAGGTAAGCGGTCTTGGTTCTCTGTTATTTCCTTCCTTAGCTCCTGATATTCTCCAGATTCAAACTCCACCGTTTCAAAACCCAGGATACTACTCGGATCCACTTCCAGCTCTTCAATACTGCGCGACAATGTATCTGCCACTACATTTTCCGCTCCTTTCCGGTGTTCTATGCCGAAATCGAAGGCTGGCAGTTGAAGGGACCAACGAGCTAAGCGACCATTCAGGTTCTTCATGGTCATGAGCCATTTGAGACTGGCGTGGTCAGCTATGACTGTAAACGGCATAAGCTCCACGTACGGACGGAACTTAAGGATCGCCATAAGGGCTGCCAGATACTCCTTCTCTGTCACCGAGTAGGTTTTTTGGTGGCAATTCAGTTTGGCAGAGAAAAACGCTATGGGCCTCTCGTTCTGCTCGTCATCCCGTTGGAAGAGTACGGCTCCTACCCCATAATGTAAGGCGTCGCACTGTATGTAGAAGTGCCGCTTGAAATCCGCGTGTACCAGGACTGGTGCCGAGGTGAGTACAGCTTTTAGCTCCCCCATGGCTCGTTTTGCCTCATCCGGCAATTTAAACTTTCCGACTTTTTCATGGCGTCTGTGAGCGGACCGGCCATCTCAGCATAGTTTTTCATAAAGCGCCGGTACCAGCCCGCAGTTCCCAGGAAACTACGCAATTCTCGAACAGATCGCGGCTCTTGAATGCGCAAAATGGCCGACACACGATCCGGATCCATCTTCAGCGCTCCTCCTCCCACTATAAATCCCAGGTATTTAATGTTTTTATATCAAAAATGAGATTTGCTCAGCCCTATCGTTAAATTTGCTTCTCGTAGACGCTTGGCAACCTGTCGCAGAATCTTCCCGTGCGTTTGGAAGTCCTCAGCTATAATCAGCAAGTCGTCGAGATACGCATAGACGTTTGAACGCATCTCCACCGGAATCACCTTATCGACCAGTCTACATAGGAGTTGTGCGGCGTTGCAGAGGCCAAAGGGCATCATACGGAACTGGTACAGAGGCCGTCCCGGCACCGTGAACGCCGTATATGGTCGACTCTGCTCGTCCAGCTCGATTTGCCAAAAAGCGAATTTTAAGTCGACGCTGGATATATATATCTGATCGAGACGCGACAAAGTCCCCTCGATGCTAGGAAGTGGGTAAGCGTCCTTGATGGTTACTTTGTTGAGCTTTCGGGCATCGAGACAGAAACGATTTTTGCCCGGCCTTCGCACCACGGTGGTACGGTTGCTATCACTGTTCTCGATGACTCCCAAAGCCAACATTTTGTCCACCTCACCACACACCACTTCCAGCATCGCTGGCGACAGCGGGTAATGTCGATCCTTCACAGGCTCGGCCTTCTCCACCAACTGAATTTTGTGAGTCTCTTTCGACGTCCTCCCCAGGCCTACGGCTTCGAAAGTCAGAAACTCTGCCTTCACCCGATCCAAGGCTGCCTTTTGCTCTTCTGACAACTCCCATTCTTCCTGCACTATCTATTCCAGCCAGCACTTCTTCCACTAATCTGTGAGATGCCCCTACTGGACCTTCTCCCATCACCTCAGGAGCCAATGAGAATACCCGCCAAAAGTCTACCCCCAAGTAAATTTCCTGTTCCAAGAAAGGGCATACGAAAAACGTTAATCTTTTTACCTCTCCCTTGTATTTCACCGGTAATTCTACTCGGCCAACGATTGCGCGATCTTCCCCATTCGCTACCTTCACTATAGAAGAATATCGACGAGCCTCCACGCCCAGCTTCTCCAGGAATTCCTGACCATTACACCATAGCATGCTGTGTGTAGCGCCTGAATCCAACAGGCCTCGCACGGACTCGCCCATTATAGAGATTTCTGCGAAAACTCTCGGGTCTTTCTTGCAACAACGCTTTACTGAAGCAATCACCTGCCTCCTCATAGCTCGCCTTTGCTTAAACCGGGATCTCGCCTTTCTCACCCGCACCGACAGTGCTCGCATACCATCCACTCGTAGTTCAGAAAATATTCTAATTCGGGTTTCTAAATAATTTCTTAAGCGCTCTTCATATGATAAGTTCCTTAACCTAGCATGCAAATTACGTCTATCTAATTCATTTTTATTTTCTTCTACTTTCTCTGCGCAGGCCCCTTCTGTGAGCGTGATTCGCCTGCTTGGATCGCACCAATCTTCACGTTTCCCGCGCAATTCGGACAGGTTGGACAATATGCATCGGGCTTTTCACACCGGTAGCAGAAAATTCGCCTCTCCGATGCCATACAGTCCCTAAAGCCATGATCGGTCTGCCCGCAGTTCCAGCAAATCAACTTCTGCGGAACACGCTGTGTCACTTGCGCTTCCTCAATGACCTCTGGCTCTTCATCGCTAATCGACCGATCCTGCGCGACCTCGCTGACGTTCGCATTCGCCCCGCGACCATAGTTTGTGGCTTTGGGTGCTCCTCGCCACGAAGATCGAGCCTTCCTCTTCAGATGTGCCTCTATTTCCACGCACTCATCCCGCAGTTGGTCTAAGGAATAAACCCGTAAGCCGTAGACGAAACTCGCTATCTCATCTGTGAGTGCCTTTTTGACGATTTTTACCATCTCCTTTTCAGGTGGTGGTACCATCTCCAACCTCGACGCGAGCTTTCTCATGACATGGAAAAAGTCTTTCACACTCTCGTTTGACCGCTGCATTCTTTCTCGCAGTTCTCTCATGCGGTCGAACTCGGACGCCGTGCCTCGGAAACGTGCAATTAAGTCGCCCCTTAGTTCCTGATTCCGCCATGATCACGGATGTACTGCCAGTACCATTCCCGCGCGTTTCCTGTAACCAGGTGATGAAATCCCTTTAGAACTTCATCCCACGGACAGCGGCATTGGGCTTGTAGGAATTCAATTCGGAACACAAAATCCTCGACGGTCATTTTGTTGCCGTCTCCGTCGAACGTCACGTCCCATTTTTCGACTCGGCCCCACCGTGGCCAAGGTCTATAACCCGGGGGATTTGGATGCGGATCTTCTCGAGGAATCCCACCAGCTCTCCTACTCTCGCCACGACCCTGACCCGAGTGTCTGAGTGCTATCGGGTTTCGCCAATTTCGCGCTTGATGCCCACCCCGTTGATGCTGCTCACTGGATGCGGTCGGTCCTACTCCTGAAGACGGTTCCGGACCAACACCACCTCGCCCCGAGCGAGCTAAAAATGGTTTTGGTGGCGGAATCGGCGCATCAGTCGTGCTAGACGGCTTCCTTTTCGGGATTGCTCCTCGATACTCCTGCTCGTGGTGAACCTCCTCCCGCTGCGGTTCTTTCTGCTGCTGCAGCTGTCTAACCGGCTGGAGTACCTCGTTGAGTTGGTGCATCATCTCGATAAACCCCTTACGCAACTCTTCCTGCAACACACGACTAATCGAGTCAGTGTTCGCTGCCCTGTGTGTCGCATGAGCCTGAGCCAACGATACGTTGACTGCTGATGCCAGTTCGGAAGCAAGCGTGGGTGTAGGATCGGACATTGGCCGTTCTTCTGACCTGGCCTGGACCGGTGTTCTTGGCAGCCCCCCACAGCTCCAAGTTCCTCCCGATCTTGATCAAACATCGCCCCTGACACTTCTCCTATCTGGTCCACTGTTTTGTTTCCGCGTGATCGCGTATGATACTGTCGACTACCCCCTTCTTGTGGCATCTACACCGAGCAACACCAATATTACAAAAAAAACGGAAACTCCTAAACTAAGATAATATATATAAATAAAGAAATAAGTACCCAAAGAAATAACTAGCAAGAATAAATAACACCACGCTTCGGACCAATAAATACTCCGATAAATAAATAAATAAATACCGATATAAATATTGCGCCAACTAGCGCCTTTAACGAGATATATGCAATTAACTTTGTTTTAAACAAGCAGGTGCGAAACTACAATGAACATTTACCTACATGACTTACTCTAACTTATTCCAATATCACATTCCATCACAGATTTATTCGATATCACAGTCCACCAGGCAATGTGTCCGTCGCAAACTCCCTGTCCATTTTTTTGTTGAACGTCAGTGACTTACGTTCACTTGCGACATCGAATAGCGACAAAATGTTCAACTGTAATTCGTAAGTCCCTATCACATATTATATATTTCCGTTAACTGCCTCCGTCTATCCAGGACCAGCTTTACGCTCACCTTAAGCCTGCAGAAGCGAATTCTGCCGCGACAGCTTAACTGCACTTCGCGAGCTGTCGTCTTCTCCACAAAATGTATTATTTTTTTTCATTCCCCGCATCTGCCTTTACCAGCCCGAGTGACATTTGTTGTAATACCACCCGAACCTGCGACAGTCCAGATACATGAGAATTCGAAAATAAATTGGGCGCCATTTGTTACACTTGGCTTGTTTCCCAGAGGGCAATGCCGGCTAGCTGTCGACCCCAGGGCTGGGTAGTTTCCGTTGCCCGCCAAATGTAGACAAAGATGGAGACTTCACTTCGCGCGCCATTTTGGCCACCCTCTGCTGGAACGGTAACGGCTGGCCTAATTCATGGCTTACGCCACGCGCCCTCCCTCTATTTTAATTTACTGCATCATGCTTCAGTATATATACAAGCTTTAATCATCATAAAGTGACAATTTCATCTTTCTCATGAATAATTAGATATACTCCAAATTATCACTAACCAAAAAGAAACACCAAAACTTTCGACACAAAGGCAAACACGGAAATAACTGCTGAAATTTCGTTCAACCAACAGGGATTCCCTCACCCATACGTAATGGAATATGTGTAGATGAGTGGATCCAGTTTTACGGGAGTTAATTTAACTCGGGCCCCTACGGAGACTTAACCTACCAAGAGCTCTTGTTAAGGGTCCCCGGGACATAAACAATAAACAATATTTTTCCACAAATCGGTCGACCAAATACGGTGGACTGACGGGACCCCCGCGTCACCCACTAAGGGTTAATCTTCTGGAACTGAACAGCTGATCGCAGATTTAGGTTCGTGAAAGGTGTTGGTGTTTTTACATATTTTTTTCAATGGCCAAGATGTTACGTTAAACGGTTTAAACTAATACTAAATACTAAATAAAGGACAACACACGGAACAAAATAACATTTAATGTGGAACGGTGTTTGGAGTGCGGATTATGTTTTTTTTTTTTAGTTCAAACGACGTGGGCGGTCGCTGGCTGTGGCCGGTCAGCCCTACATTTATATAGGTCCGTGTATACGTGTGCGCGTGTGTGTGTGTAAATAGGGTTTCGTGGTTTTTACGTGGTGAATGAGACCAAACGTGTGGCACGCACTGGAAGGCGATGCAACGACGTTGCGATGTCGCTAGGAGCGCCCGGGCAGCTAAATCGTCCTCTTTCACCCTACCCCTTCACACGTCCCGCGCTTCTTGGCTTACACAAGCGCACCTGGATCGAACTCACTCAGGTTCACGTTGGACAGTCTTCTTCTCTGCCGTCGACTTTCTCAAACTCCAGTGTTTCTCTCCAGGAAACCTTCTGGCCGGTTCTGGTGGCTATATTCCTTGCCGGCTGTGAGTAAAATTTTCTGCATTACAACCTATTTTCTCACCCGCTTTTTTCTGTACTCACTTCAAACTTTCTGTTTTAAGCACAAAATTTCAAATTTCGACGTTACTCTTCCGCCCACGTTCCACGATTTTCCAATCCACGTTTTCTAATATTTTCACTCCTATTTATCCCTTTTTCCCTTACTAATACATATAACTAATCCTATTCTATACGGTACGGCTCCAGCTCCCCCCGATGTCCCCATACACCATCGAGCCTCCCTGGACTTCCGCTAGATGGCGCGTCGCCCTCAGCCCTGGCCACCTATCGTTCAGGTGGGACTGGAACAAAGTTCCGCAAGCTCCGGGAGTTCATGAACGAATTGTCGAACTGTGGCATGAACTTCGATGCCATTGACGAACTTACGGTCGATGATAGAGACATGGTCCTGATTACAACGAGATGATTATTCATCGGGAGGGTGTACTTGACGAGATGATGGCTGATCAGATCGTGTTGTTTGTTTTTATCTTTGACCTGGACACGCACCAAAAGAACTTCGAACAAATCTCGTACAGCTGCGTTTCCATTAACTTTCGTTCCTTGGACTGAAGATACTGAAGCTCTTCCTGGAGAACGAGCCAAAAGCCATGAAGTACTCGCTCAAGGAGGGAAGCTAAAGAAGCTGGTCTGAGATTCTTCGGATTCTGATTAATGATCACATTTGCAATTTTAAAATTTTGTTTGTATTGCTTTTTAGGTGCGTGTATTGTGTGTATTTATTATCTACTTGTCAGCTGTTTTGATGCTTATACCAGACCATCGGGAACACGTCCAGTTGAAATTTTCAAAATTGAAATTTGAATTTGAGAAGCGCGCCATTGTCAGTGCGAGTTTTGATGTGTTGTGAAGGGTGACAATTTTCAAAGTTTAAGTATTTTATTTAATATTTTATTTAATCGGCAGTGACTCTTGGTACCATACTTTATTTATTTTAAATACAATATAATCATTTTACCCTTTTTTTAACAAACTTTTTTTAATGGTTTAATTTTGACAGCGACAACGTCAAATTTTGACAGCGACAACGTCAAATTTTAACAGCGACAACGTAAATTTTGACAGCGACAACGTCAAATTTTGACAACATTTTCAAATCTTTTTTTTCTTGTTTTTTCACCTCTTTTTTCTCGACTTTTTTCACCTCAATTCTGTCGCTGAAATGCAGTCTGCATACAGTAATTAAAGTACATAATTATATTAAGTATGGAATGCGCCGTGAGTATGGAATGCAGAGACATTGTTGCGCTGAAAAATCCCTATTCGCATTACGTTGGAAATTAACGCATTTAATGCCTAAAATCAAAGTTGGAAGTTTTGGTTTGCCGAAAAGTGTTGAAATAATTTTAAATTTTAATTTTAAATAAATTTAAACATTTTGTGGAAAATACAAATTTTTGAACGTCCTTCCGTGCGATAGTATTGAGCTTTTTCTTTCGGGAAGATTTGCAAAATCTCGCGCTCTATAATATTTATGACTTTGGATGTTAGGTGCAGCTGCTTTTCTTTGTGGTAGGTGCAAATGAGCTGAATTAAGCTCCGCCGCTGAATCGTGTCCAGCTCCTCCTTCTGGCCCATGCACCTGAGCAGGGACTGGCTTTTTCTACCGCCCGCTTGTAGGATGTCTAGTACTATCCTTCCGCGTCTCTCTTTGTTTTGCACGCCGTGGCGTGGGTTTCGCTGGGCGTGTCAGCCCAACCGCAACTCCGACGATCCGAGTAAATAATGGTATGGCATCTGGATGGCCCTGTACCATAATATCAGGATTTATTTGGTTGAGAATGTCCACCAATTTGGGAACATGTTTATTAACATCATCCACCATACCCTCCTGTTTGTTGTTGTTGGCGAATTTTAGGTTAAATTCGTCAGGAAGATGTGGGATAGAAAATCTTTTTATACCCGATACTCAAAATGAGTATTGGGGTATATTAGATTTGTGGTAAAGTTGATGTGTGTAACGTCCAGAAGGAATCGTTTCCGACCCCATAAAGTATATATATTCTTGATCAGCATCAATAGCCGAGTCGATTGAGCCATGTCTGTCTGTCCGTCTGTCCGTCTGTCCGTCCGTCCGTCTGTCCGTCTGTCCGTCCCCTTCAGCGCCTAGTGCTCAAAGACTATAAGAGCTAGAGCAACGATGTTTTGTATCCAGACTTCTGTGATATGTCACTACCACAAAAATATTTCAAAACTTCGCCCCGCCTACTTCTGCCCCCACAAAGGACGAAAATCTGTGGCATCCACATTTTTAAAGATACGATAAAGCCAAACACGCAGAATCGTAGAGGATGACTATATGTTCTAGAGTGTAAAATCTCAACTAGATCGTATAATTATTATAGCCAGAATCAAGAAAACAATTTCATTCTTTCTCGCTCTGTCTCTCTCTAACACACAGGTTTCATGGTCGGCTTTGCAAATTGCAAAATATGAGTTCAAGGATCTCAGAACCTATAAAAGCCAGAGCAACCAAATTTGGTATCCACACTCCTGTGATATCGGACCTTGACCGTTTCGTGTCCAAATTTCGCCACACCCCCGTCCGCCCCCGCAAAGGACGAAAATCTGGGGCATCCACAAATCTCAGAGACTATTAAAGCTAGAGTAACCAAATTTGGTATCCGAACTTCTGTTAGATCTCACTATAAAACGTTTATCTCAGAATTTCGCCCCACATCCTTCCGCCCCCACAAAGGACGAAAATCTGTTGCATCCACAATATTGCAGATTCGAGAAAACTAAAAACGCAGAATCATAGATAATGACCATATCTATCAGACTGCTGAATCTGGATCAGATCGGATCATTTTTATAGCCAAAAGGAACAAATCAATTTGCAGTGGCTACGCAGCGCCCGACGTCACGCTCAGACTGATTTTCTGTCTCTCTCGCACGCACTCTTTGTCGTGTCGTTTAATATTAGCGGCGTCTGCCGGAGGAGAGCCATACTGACTAAGTATCGGGTATAACTGTAGAGTTGCGGTGTCCGCAGCAACTCACAACGTTCCCCCTCGTTTTTTTTATCTTTTTATGCTTCTCTCGCACGATAAGAAGTCATCTCTGCTATTGTTTGCACGTTCCCGACGTATTTGGTTAATTAAATGCTTTTTACGGCTCGCTGATTCCGGACAGCCCTTAAACTGCCGATCATCAAGCTATTGAGGTCATAAGATCTCTTTATCTAATTGCTGCGAGAGATTCGGATGATCAGATGATGCCTGGAAAACTTTATGGCCGAGGGTGACGACTTGTGTAATCAATGGAGACTTTTGATGTTGCCCCTGTTTACTGATACCCCGCCCGGCACCCGCCCCGACCGATTTCGGTCCAGACAGATGAATGCGGAAGAGTCGGGCCGCAGGTAAACACAAGCAAGGGAAATTCTTAAACCCGTTCCACGGTGCCAAAGCTCTCGCGGAAGCTCGACGAGCTCTGCCCACAGCTGATTGCATGGCGAGTGCAGCTTTCGCCGAGGCGAGCTTACGGGTCTCTCCCTCTCCGGAGAATGCGAGAAATGCATACCCACTGATACCTGCCTCGATATCCGCCCCACCATCGGCAGCGGGCTGCCGTATCTTCTAGCCACCGACTTGCGGATACTGTAGCGCGGGACGAGTAATGATACTTTGATACTTTAACCTGCTGCCGTCACTGTTCGCTCAGGCAACCAGCCTCCGGCCAAACCCCTGAGAAAAGGTTTTATCAACAGGTCTCTTGAGGCCAAGACTCGGACGAAGGTCCAAGTGTAACAAACAGCTGGCAAACAGGCGCAGAGCCAATTTACACAAGTCTTCAAAATTGTCTACAGATACGAGTACGGTACGAGTACGAGTACCAAGGCCAGACACTTTTCACGGGTCCATAAATCCACGCCACGAGCGATGAATCATAATCATCGTTTCGGGCTAACTTTGTCTTGTTTAATTTGTTATGCATTCTAAGTTAATTTGCAAGCTCCGTATCAGAGGGACGGGGGTAGGCGGGTAGGTGGGGGAGGAGTCAACGTTGTGCAATTAATCCTCTACTGCTGTTGGAGTAAGTAACTAATTTTTAATGAATGTTTGAATATGATCGCAGTTGGCGGCTATGGGATTGTATCATTGCTAGGAAATGGCTTTAAAAAAAAAAAGTGGAGAAATAGCAATGCCGTCTTGGGCACGAGGCAGAACTTTGTTCAAGATCTAATGGGCCAGCCCCAGTCCCGATCAAAAGCAAATTTAGATAAGGGAAGGCAGAAGTTTTGACATGCTCCGATCCAGAGATTAGCAATTAATTCGGTTTAATTACGGAACAATCTGAGTTCGCTTTATTTTCCCAAAGAATCCCTTGCATCTAATCCATAATTTCGTGATGCAAGCGATATGGAATAGCACGGAAGGTACCAGAGCCCACAGCGAGGAGAACTCTCTTCAGAACAATGACAGTTATTACAGTTACAGTGCCACAATGCGCAAATACCAGGAAAAAGTACAAAGGTGGCGTGTCAGAAGGTCAGGCCCTGTTTCTTCTCGGGCTCTATAATGGTCTGTTCTGTACTGTACTGTTCTCTTCTGTTCTGTTGTGATCTGTTCTGGCAATGGCACGCGCGCCCTTTTCAATTGATTGTAATTGGCTTCGAGTACTTGCACAAGTTGTAGATACTGTAGATATTGTATTGTACATACATATGTTGAATTCCAGCGAAAGTGTAACTGTCAATTCAATTTTTAAATAGCTTGGAATTGAAAATGTAATGTGCATCTGGTTGGAGAATGGTGTTTGCAATTGGAAAGGTAAAGGAAAAGGGAAAGGCAATCCGAATGGGATGACTGTAAATCTCACCTGTGTTCGTACCGCCAGTAAACGTATCTGCACAAGTGTGTAACTTGATTAGCTTTAGTTGATTAAATTATTGTTTATTGTTACAGCTCGATATGTAGAATAACGATACGGTTTAGTTGGCTAACAGGGGTTGTTGTTTGGCTTCCAGCTAATGCACTTTCTACGGATATGCCACCGCCTTCAACCCGACACTTTCTAAACAAGCTTACGAGTTCTGTAACTGCAGCAGCAGCAAACAAACAGCAAACACACAGAAAACCCACGACCGGCGCAGAGCAGACGAGACAGGTAACTGGCGGATTGGCCCTGGCTGGCTGGCTTCACTGGGAGCTTGTCATTCTTTTCGGAACCGGGAATGAACGAGCTGCTTATGCATGGTTTGGTCTCTTCGTTATCTCCGCTGACATAAGGAGATCATCTTTATCTCTGTACTCGTGTATGTGGGTATATTTCCTCACTGAGACCCGGGCAGAGGCAGAGGCACAGGCACAGGTCCCGTCGCGTCCGTCCTCCGTTCGTTCTCCGCGATGTGCTGTTCTGATTATTTTAGTGTAGTCAACGGGCCGGCCAAATATTTGCACATTGTTATACCCGATACTCAAAATGAGTATTGGGGTATATTAGATTTGTGGTAAAAGTGGATGTGTGTAACGTCCAGAAGGAATCGTTTCCGACCCCATAAAATATATATATTCTTGATCAGCATCAATAGCCGAGTCGATTGAGCCATGTCTGTCTGTCCGTCCGTCCGTCTGTCCGTCCCCTTCAGCGCCTTATGCTCAAAGACTATAAGAGCTAGAGCAACGATGTTTTGGATCCAGACTTCTGTGATAGGTCACTGCTACAAGAATATTTCAAAACTTTGCCCCACCCACTTCCGCCCCCACAAAGGCCGAAAATCTGTGGCAGCCACATTTTTAAAGATACGATAAAACCAAAAACGCAGAATCGTAGATAATGATCATATATATCAGATTGCTGAATCTGGATCACATCAGATCATTTGTATAGCCAGAAGTCTGGATACAAAACATCGTTGCTCTAGCTCTTATAGTCTTTGAGCACTAGTCGCTGAAGGGGACGGACAGACGGACAGACGGACGGACGGACAGACGGACAGACAGACAGGGCTCAATCGACTCGGCTTTTGTAGCAGTGACATATCACAGAAATCTGGATCCAAAATATCGTTGCTCTAGCTCTTATAGTCTTTGAGCACTAGGCGCTGAAGGGGACAGACAGACGGACAGACGGACGGACGGACGGACAGACGGACAGACAGACAGGGCTCAATCGACTCGGCTATTGATGCTGATCAAGAATATATATACTTTATGGGGTCGGAAACGATTCCTTCTGGACGTTACACACATCCACTTTTACCACAAATCTAATATACCCCAATACTCATTTTGAGTATCGGGTATAAAAACGAGGGGGAACGTTGTGAGTTGCTGCGGGTACCGCAACTCTACGGTTATACCGATACTGAGTCAGTATGGCTCTCCTCCGGCAGACGCCGCTAATATTAAACGACACGACAAAGAGTGCGTGCGAGAGAGACAGAAAATCAGTCTGAGCGTGACGTCGGGCGCTGCGTAGCCACTGCAAATTGATTTGTTCCTATTGGCTATAAAAATAATCTGATCTGATCCAGATTCAGCAATCTGATAGATATGGTCATTATCTATGATTCTGCGTTTTTAGTTTTCTCGAATGTGCAATATTGTGGATGCAACAGATTTTCGTCCTTTGTGGGGGCGGAAGAGGGTGGGGCGAAATTCTGAGATATATGTTTTATAGTGAGATCTAATAGAAGTGCGGATACCAAATTTGGTTACTCTAGCCTTAATAGTCTCTGAGATTTGTGGATGCCCCAGATTTTCGTCCTTTGCGGGGGCGGAAGGGGGCGAAATTTGGACACGAAACGGTCAAGGTCCGATATCACAGGAGTGTGGATACCAAATTTGGTTGCTCTGGCTCTTATAGGTTCTGAGATCCTTGAACTCATATTTTGCAATTGGCAAAACCGACCATGAAACCTGTGTGTTAGAGAGAGACAGAGCGAGAAAGAATGAAATTGTTTTCTTGATTCTGGCTATAATAATTATACGATCTAGTTGAGATTTTACACTCTAGAACACATAGTCATCCACTACGATTCTGCGTTTTTGGTTTTATCGTATCTTTAAAAATGTGGATGCCGCAGATTTTCGTCCTTTGTAGGGGCGGAAGTGGGCGGGGCGAAATTTTGAAATATTTTTGTAGCAGTGACATATCACAGAAGTCTGGATCCAAAACATCGTTGCTCTAGATCTTATAGTCTTTGAGCACTAGGCGCTGAAGGGGACGGACGGACGGACGGACAGACAGACAGGGCTCAATCGACTCGGCTTTTGATGCTGATCAAGAATATATATACTTTATGGGGTCGGAAACGATTCCTTCTGGACGTTACACACATCCACTTTTACCACATATCTAATATACCCCAATACTCATTTTGAGTATCGGGTATAAAAACGCAACCATTCATATGTACGGTTTATTTGTGACTAATAAATGCTCTGCTCGCAGGCAGATAGAGACCGAACGAAAGGGAGAACAAAAAGGGATATAAGAGAACGTCGCTTCGTTACGTCTCTCACTCATACATACGTCTACATACTCATATGTCTGTCAATACATGCGTGCATTGCTAGAGATGGTCATTCTTCAACACCCTTCCTCAATGCGTGCATGCTTCCATTTAACTCAATTTAAACTTAACAATTTTGTAAATTCGACATGCTTTCTCTTAGGGAGATTCTTGGTCAAGATATCTGCAATCATATCTGTTGTACTAGCATACTCTAACTTAACTTGACCTTCTTCTTCAATCTGTCGTACAAAGTGATATCTAATATCAATATGCTTGGTCCTTGAGTGATGCACTGGGTTCCTAGCCAGCTCTTGTGCGCTCAGATTATCGCCATATAAGGTAGTTGAGGTAGCTTCATCTCCACAGCCAATTTCGATGATTAAGCGACGTAAGAATATGGACTCCTTACACGCAGCCGACAGTGCCATGTATTCTGCCTCCGTGCTGCTAAGTGCCACGCTGCGTTGTTTCTCAGGTCGCCAAGAAATTGGGCCACCTGCCAAAAAATAAACATAGCCCGTATACGACTTCCGGTTAGTTCGATCGCCGCCCCAATCCGCATCCACATATCCAGTAAGTGGCTGGTGACACCCTTTGTAGTGTAGTTTGAAGTTCATCGTCGCTGCCAAGTACCTCAGAACGTGCTTCACACCAGCCAGATGCTCTGCGTGCGGATCTTCTGGGCCAACTTTGCAACTGAATGCAAAATGTCCGGTCTGGTTGTGAGTGCCAGCCACATCAGCTCACCAATCATGGATTGATACATGACAGGATCAACCTTTTGACACTGCTCATTAGTACAATCCACCTGGAACCCCGCATCCAACGGAGTAGCCACTGGTCTACATTTGTCCATGTCGTTAGCTTGCAATAGTTCCTTGATGTATTGCGAGTGGCCTATGGTGATAGGCCCAAGCTCACCTTCACGGTGCACCTCCATGCTTAAAAACAGCTCTGGAACACCTTTGTCGATACATTCGAACGCATTTGAAATAG
Organism: Drosophila miranda; assembly: GCF_003369915.1. Taxonomy (NCBI): domain Eukaryota; kingdom Metazoa; phylum Arthropoda; class Insecta; order Diptera; family Drosophilidae; genus Drosophila; species Drosophila miranda. The sequence goes on from NW_022881614.1 coordinate 22,112,415, forward strand.
CCGATTTGATACCGAGCATGTCCTCTTTGGACTGACATGCTATAAGTAAATCGTCAACATATATCAAGATTAACCATAAGTTACCTTTCCCTCTCTGCTGGCTCGTTGTCACAGGAAACAAAACCCAGATTAGTCAGGACGCCATTCAGCTTCGAATTCCATTCCCTTCCTGACTGCTTCAATCCATATATTGCCTTTTTAAGCAGCATAGCCTTCGCTGGATAAGCTCGATCAATGTACCCTTGTGGTTGCTTCATGTACACCGTATCGCTCAGGTCACTGTTGAGGTATGCCGTACATACATCCATTTGGTTGACATATAATTTCAATTCTGCTGCTAGCGCAAGAATAAATCGCACGCTCTCCAGTCTGCAGACTGGAGAAAATGTTTCCGCATAGTTTATGCCGTACTGCTGGGAGCAACCTTTTGCCACCAGCCGCGCCTTGAATCGTTCGATTTGACCATCTTTGTCGCGTTTCAGGCTATATACCCATTTGCATCCAACTGCTCGTTGTCCTGCCGGTAAGTCTGCCAACTGCCATGTCTCGTTTGCCATTAATGCCTCATATTCGCGTTGCATCGCTTCGGACCAATGTGATGCATGAATACTGATCAACGCCTCCTCGTAGGATACTGGAATCTTTACGTCGCTGGCAACCAGAGCACCAAGAATGTTGTACTCCTTTCTCGGACGGCCAGGTTTGCCGGTCCGAATCAGCCTTGGTCTGCCAGGTCCAACGCGAGGAGCTGGCTCATCTGACTCAACCTTTTCTGTTGCGCTCTCGTACCCATCAGTACCGCTGCTACTGGGATTCTCCCCGTCAACGCTTGCACCATGGCTGCTGTCTCCACCGCTGCTGTCAATGTCATCAGTATCGCCGCCTGACTGCATGCTAACTTCTGCCTTCGGAATTTCGAATGTGACTGTATCCTTGTCGTCTTGGATCTCGTCAACGAGAACATCTCGCCTCTCAATCACCTGATGAGACACAGGGTCATACAGTCGATAGCCCTTAGCCGCTACTGAATATCCAATCATGCGATATTCCTTGCCTTTTGGTTGAAGTTTACTCTTCCTTGGACCCTTGTCCAAAGCTACTGCAACGGAGCCAAAAACCTTTAGATGACCAACAAAAGGTTTCTTACCAGTCCACGCTTCCATAGGCGTCATACTGGTCAGCGCCTTGGTCGGTGATCGATTCCGTACATACACAGCTGCGTTGACTGCCTCAGCCCACAAGGATTCGCCTAATCCTGACTGGACCAGCATACATCTTGACATTTCCAGCAGAGTGCGGTTTGCCCTCTCAGCAACGCCGTTTTGCTGTGGGGTGTACGCCACTGTCAGCTGCCTCTCAATCCCATTAGTTTTCAGAAATTCATCAAACGATTTGTTGACAAATTCACCGCCATTGTCGCTCCGGATACATTTGAGACTTTTTCCCGTTTGCCGTTCAACCAGGGTTTTGAACTCGACGAACTTCTGGAAGACTTCATCCTTTGTCCGCAGGAAATACACAAATATACGCCTTGATTTGTCATCGATGAAGGTTAGAAAATACTTTGATCCAGCAAGCGACTGTGTGCCAAAGGGCCCGCACACATCTGCATGAACTAGTTCCAATATATCTTGAGCTCTACTGGTGGTTGCAACAGGAAATGGTTGCGCATGAATCTTGCTGACCATACATGTTTTGCAATTCATCATTCGCCGGGAAAACCATATTTTCAATGCCGCGCACCATTCCTTTGCTGATCAAATCTTTCATACTGCTGATGTTCAAGTGGCCGTACCATGCCACAGGGCACCATCAGCCTTAACCGCCGCAAAACAGTTGTTTTGTTTTCCTCGAAACATATACAAGTTTCCAACTCTGTTCGCCTTTACAATGCATTCGCCATTTTGGATAACTCGTGCATATTCTTGTCCAAAAGTGACGAAACATTTATTCTGTACAGCGCTGCTCACCGAGAAATAATTTCCATTCATTTCGGGCACATAGAGAACATTCTTTAACAGCAGCGTGCATATCTCTGTCTTCAGCTCTACTTCCCCTTTTCCTTCAGCTTTTAGGAAACCGGAGTCAGCCAGACCAATCATTTCTGTGTGTTTCTCTAACTTTGTGAATAACTGTTTCTCACAACACATGTGGCTTGTGGCACCACTATCCAAACACCACATACTCTTTTTCAAATTATCTGCGTCCAACGCATTTAATAGACTGCACTGCTTGTTCTCCACTCTTGCTGCTCACCACACTTGAAACATATCATTGTATTGTTTCTCTTCCTTAGCGCTCTGTGCGCGGCCGGCTTATGTACTGCGGTATATGCCTTTGCGTATTCCTTTTGATCTTCTGTGTTTCCCTTTCGTTCGCCTTCTTCCTTCAGTTTTACGCATAGAACATCGAAAGTCGGCAGACTGTCGCGCGTCTCTATGGCGACAACGAAATTTTCGAATTGTTCTGGAAGGCTTGACAACAAAACAATTGAGCGCAGTTCATCATTTAGCTCGATTCCTACTGACCCAAGGCCATCAAGAATATCCACGAACTCATTAATGTAGCTTGAAATGCTTTGCCTTTGGTCCATGCGCTTGCTTAGCAATTTCTTGTACAGTTGAACCTTTCGTACAGGTCCACTTGGTTGATGAACACTCTTTAATTTGTTCCATGCTTCGGACGACTTACTGCAATTTTTAATGTATCCCAACTGTGAAGTTTTCACACTCAATGTGATCATGGCCAGCGCCTTTTCATCCTTGGCCTGCCAATTCACACCTTCGGGAACATTCGTTGGTAGCAGGTCACCAGATGCCACACTCCACAATTCAGCGTGCACCAACACAGACCGCATTTGTATACACCAGGAGTCATAATTTCCCTCCTCTAATTTGTCTATTTGATACATCCCGCTCATTTCTGATTATCGTTTAGTCTCTGAGTCACACCGATGTTAATAGTTCGTAACTAAAACAATCACTTTACTTTTAAATTACAAAATCCGAACCTGGGCCCATAACCTGTTGGACAGAATTTCGCTGCCGTTGCAAGGGAAGTTCTTGTACCGAAAAGTAAAAACGCAACCATTCATATGTACGGTTTATTTGTGACTAATAAATGCTCTGCTCGCAGGCAGATAGAGACCGAACGAAAGGGAGAACAAAAAGGGAGATAAGAGAACGTCGCTTCGTTACGTCTCTCACTCATAAATACGTCTACATACTCATATGTCTGTCAATACATGCGTGCATTGCTAGAGATGGTCATTCTTCAACATACTCATTTTGAGTATCGGGTATAAAAACACTATTTTACGAACAGCCAAGCACCGCGCACACGTTCGTCCATCACCGAGAGCTGTGAATGAATGGACGGAATGGCAGAGCAGAGCCAACGTAAATAAGCGCCGGTGCCGCTGCCGCTGCTGACGGCGATTCGGTTGCAGCCGATGCTGTTGCCATTTGTTACAACAAACATTACAACATTTGGGAAAAAAAACAAGACACACAAATCTAAAAAAAAACGAGGGGGAACGTTGTGAGTTGCTGCGGACACCGCAACTCTACAGTTATACCCGATACTTAGTCAGTATGGCTCTCCTCCGGCAGACGCCGCTAATATTAAACGACACGACAAAGAGTGCGTGCGAGAGAGACAGAAAATCAGTCTGAGCGTGACGTCGGGCGCTGCGTAGCCACTGCAAATTGATTTGTTCCTATTGGCTATAAAAATGATCTGATCTGATCCAGTTTGAGCAATCTGATAGATATGGTCATTATCTATGATTCTGCGTTTTTAGTTTTCTCGAATGTGCAATATTGTGGATGCAACAGATTTTCGTCCTTTGTGGGGGCGGAAGAGAGTGGGGCGAAATTCTGAGATATACGTTTTATAGTGAGATCTAACAGAAGTGCGGATACCAAATTTGGTTACTCTAGCCTTAATAGTCTCTGAGATTTGTGGTTGCTCTAGATTTTCGACCTTTGCGGGGGCGGAAGGGGGTGTGGCGAAATTTGGACACAAAACGGTCAAGGTCCGATATCACAGGAGTGTGGATACCAAATTTGGTTGCTCTGGCTCTTATAGGTTCTGAGATCCTTGAACTCATATTTTGCAATTGGCAAAGCCGACCATGAAACCTGTGTGTTAGAGAGAGACAGAGCGAGAAAGAATGAAATTGTTTTCTTGATTATGGCTATAATAATTATACGATCTGGTTGAGATCTTACACTCTAGAACATATAGTCATCCTCTACGATTCTGGATTTTTGGTTTTATCGTATCTTTAAAAATGTGGATGCCACAGATTTTCGTTCTTTGTGGGGGCGGAAGTGGGCGGGGCGAAGTTTTGAAATATTTTTGTAGCAGTGACATATCACAGAAGTCTGGATCCAAAACATCGTTGCTCTAGATCTTATAGTCTTTGAGCACTAGGCGCTGAAGGGGACGGACGGACGGACGGACGGACGGACGGACGGACAGACGGACAGACAGACAGGGCTCAATCGACTCGGCTATTGATGCTGATCAAGAATATATATACTTTATGGGGTCGGAAACGATTCCTTCTGGACGTTACACACATCCACTTTTACCACAAATCTAATATACCCCAATACTCATTTTGAGTATCGGGTATAAAAACGCAACCATTCATATGTACGGTTTATTTGTGACTAATAAATGCTCTGCTCGCAGGCAGATAGAGACCGAACGAAAGGGAGAACAAAAAGGGAGATAAGAGAACGTCGCTTCGTTACGTCTACATACTCATATGTCTGTCAATACATGCGTGCATTGCTAGAGATGGTCATTCTTCAACACCCTTCCTCAATACGTGCATGCTTCCATTTAACTCAATTTAAACTTAACAATTTTGTAAATTCGACATGCTTTCTCTTAGGGAGATTCTTGGTCAAGATATCTGCAATCATATCTGTTGTACTAGCATACTTTAACTTAACTTGACCTTCTTCTACAATCTGTCGTACAAAGTGATATCTAATATCAATATGCTTGGTCCTTGAGTGATGCACTGGGTTCCTAGCCAGCTCTTGTGCGCTCAGATTATCGCCATATAAGGTAGTTGAGGTAGCTTCATCTCCACAGCCAATTTCGATGATTAAGCGACGTAAGAATATGGACTCCTTACACGCAGCCGACAGTGCCATGTATTCTGCCTCCGTGCTGCTAAGTGCCACGCTGCGTTGTTTCTCAGGTCGCCAAGAAATTGGGCCACCTGCCAAAAAATAAACATAGCCCGTATACGACTTCCGGTTAGTTCGATCGCCGCCCAAATCCGCATCCACATATCCAGTAAGTGGCTGGTGACACCCTTTGTAGTGTAGTTTGAAGTTCATCGTCGCTGCCAAGTACCTCAGAACGTGCTTCACACCAGCCAGATGCTCTGCGTGCGGATCTTCTGGGCCAACTTTGCAACTGAATGCAAAATGTCCGGTCTGGTTGTGAGTGCCAGCCACATCAGCTCACCAATCATGGATTGATACATGACAGGATCAACCTTTTGACACTGCTCATTAGTACAATCCACCTGGAACCCCGCATCCAACGGAGTAGCCACTGGTCTACATTTGTCCATGTCGTGAGCTTGCAATAGTTCCTTGATGTATTGCGAGTGGCCTATGGTGATAGGCCCAAGCTCACCTTCACGGTGCACCTCCATGCTTAAAAACAGCTCTGGAACACCTTTGTCGATACATTCGAACGCATTTGAAATAGCCGATTTGATACCGAGCATGTCCTCTTTGGACTGACATGCTATAAGTAAATCGTCAACATATATCAAGATTAACGATAAGTTACCTTTCCCTCTCTGCTGGTAGAGGCACGGCTCGTTGTCACAGGAAACAAAACCCAGATTAGTCAGGACGCCATTCAGCTTCGAATTCCATTCCCTTCCTGACTGCTTCAATCCATATATTGCCTTTTTAAGCAGCATAGCCTTCGCTGGATAAGCTCGATCAATGTACCCTTGTGGTTGCTTCATGTACACCGTATCGCTCAGGTCACTGTTGAGGTATGCCGTACATACATCCATTTGGTTGACATATAATTTCAATTCTGCTGCTAGCGCAAGAATAAATCGCACGCTCTCCAGTCTGCAGACTGGAGAAAATGTTTCCGCATAGTTTATGCCGTACTGCTGGGAGCAACCTTTTGCCACCAGCCGCGCCTTGAATCGTTCGATTTGACCATCTTTGTCGCGTTTCAGGCTATATACCCATTTGCATCCAACTGCTCGTTGTCCTGCCGGTAAGTCTGCCAACTGCCATGTCTCGTTTGCCATTAATGCCTCATATTCGCGTTGCATCGCTTCGGACCAATGTGATGCATGAATACTGATCAACGCCTCCTCGTAGGATACTGGAATCTTTACGTCGCTGGCAACCAGAGCACCAAGAATGTTGTACTCCTTTCTCGGACGGCCAGGTTTGCCGGTCCGAATCAGCCTTGGTCTGCCTGGTCCAACGCGAGGAGCTGGCTCATCTGACTCAACCTTTTCTGTTGCGCTCTCGTACCCATCAGTACCGCTGCTACTGGGATTCTCCCCGTCAACGCTTGCACCATGGCTGCTGTCTCCACCGCTGCTGTCAATGTCATCAGTATCGCCGCCTGACTGCATGCTAACTTCTGCCTTCGGAATTTCGAATGTGACTGTATCCTTGTCGTCTTGGATCTCGTCAACGAGAACATCTCGCCTCTCAATCACCTGATGAGACACAGGGTCATACAGTCGATAGCCCTAAGCCGCTACTGAATATCCAATCATGCGATATTCTTTGCCTTTTGGTTGAAGTTTACTCTTCCTTGGACCCTTGTCCAAAGCTACTGCAACGGAGCCAAAAACCTTTAGATGACCAACAAAAGGTTTCTTACCAGTCCACGCTTCCATAGGCGTCATACTGGTCAGCGCCTTGGTCGGTGATCGATTCCGTGCATACACATTTGCGCTCTCCTTCTTACACTGAGCCTTCATATGCCCGCGCTCACCAAACTTGAAACATATCATTGTATTGTTTCTCTTCTTTAGCGCTCTGTGCGCGGCCGGCTTATGTACTGCGGTATATGCCTTTGCGTATTCCTTTTGATCTTCTGTGTTTCCCTTTCGTTCGCCTTCTTCCTTCAGTTTTACGCATAGAACATCGAAAGTCGGCAGACTGTCGCGCGTCTCTATGGCGACAACGAAATTTTCGAATTGTTCTGGAAGGCTTGACAACAAAACAATTTAGCGCAGTTCATCATTTAGCTCGATTCCTACTGACCCAAGGCCATCAAGAATATCCACGAACTCATTAATGTAGCTTGAAATGCTTTGCCTTTGGTCCATGCGCTTGCTTAGCAATTTCTTGTACAGTTGAACCTTTCGTACAGGTCCACTTGGTTGATGAACACTCTTTAATTTGTTCCATGCTTCGGACGACTTACTGCAATTTTTAATGTATCCCAACTGTGAAGTTTTCACACTCAATGTGATCATGGCCAGCGCCTTTTCATCCTTGGCCTGCCAATTCACACCTTCGGGAACATTCGTTGGTAGCAGGTCACCAGATGCCACACTCCACAATTCAGCGTGCACCAACACAGACCGCATTTGAATACACCAGGAGTCATAATTTCCCTCCTCTAATTTGTCTATTTGATACATCCCGCTCATTTCTGATTATCGTTTAGTCTCTGAGTCACACCGATGTTAATAGTTCGTAACTAAAACAATCACTTTACTTTTAAATTACAAAATCCGAACCTGGGCCCATAACCTGTTGGACAGAATTTCGCTGCCGTTGCAAGGGAAGTTCTTGTACCGAAAAGTAAAAACGCAACCATTCATATGTACGGTTTATTTGTGACTAATAAATGCTCTGCTCGCAGGCAGATAGAGACCGAACGAAAGGGAGAACAAAAAGGGAGATAAGAGAACGTCGCTTCGTTACGTCTCTCACTCATACATACGTCTACATACTCATATGTCTGTCAATACATGCGTGCATTGCTAGAGATGGTCATTCTTCAACATACTCATTTTGAGTATCGGGTATAAAAACACTATTTTACGAACAGCCAAGCACCGCGCACACGTTCGTCCATCACCGAGAGCTGTGAATGAATGGACGGAATGGCAGAGCAGAGCCAACGTAAATAAGCGCCGGTGCCGCTGCCGCTGCTGACGCCGCTGCTGCTGCCGCCGATGCTGTTGCCATTTGTTACAACAAACATTACAACATTTGGGAAAAAAAACAAGACACACAAATCTAAAAAAAAACGAGGGGGAACGTTGTGAGTTGCTGCGGACACCGCAACTCTACAGTTATACCCGATACTTAGTCAGTATGGCTCTCCTCCGGCAGACGCCGCTAATATTAAACGACACGACAAAGAGTGCGTGCGAGAGAGACAGAAAATCAGTCTGAGCGTGACGTCGGGCGCTGCGTAGCCAGTGCAAATTGATTTGTTCCTTTTGGGTATAAAAATGATCCGATCTGATCCAGATTCAGCAGTCTGATAGATATGGTCATTATCTATGATTCTGCGTTTTTAGTTTTCTCGAATCTGCAATATTGTGGATGCAACAGATTTTCGTCTTTTGTGGGGGCGGAAGGGGGTGGGGCGAAATTCTGAGATATACGTTTTATAGTGAGATCTAACAGAAGTGCGGATACCAAATTTGGTTACTCTAGCCTTAATAGTCTCTGAGATTTGTGGATGCCCCAGATTTTCGTCCTTTGCGGTGGCGGAAGGGGGTGTGGCGAAATTTGGACACGAAACGGTCAAGGTCCGATATCACAGGGGTGTGGATACCAAATTTGGTTGCTATAGCTCTTATGGGTTCTGAGATCCTTGAACTCATATTTTGCAATTGGCAAAACCGACCATGAAAACTGTGTGTTAGAGAGAGACAGAGCGAGAAAGAATGAAATTGTTTTCTTGATTCTGGCTATAATAATTATACGATCTAGTTGAGATTTTACACTCTAGAACACATAGTCATCCACTACGATTCTGCGTTTTTGGTTTTATCGTATCTTTAAAAATGTGGATGCCGCAGATTTTCGTCCTTTGTAGGGGCGGAAGTGGGCGGGGCGAAGTTTTGAAATATTTTTGTAGCAGTGACATATCACAGAAGTCTGGATCCAAAACATCGTTGCTATAGCTCTTATAGTCTTTGAGCACTAGGCGCTGAAGGGGACGGACGGACGGACGGACGGACGGACGGACGGACGGACGGACAGACGGACAGACAGACAGGGCTCAATCGACTCGGCTATTGATGCTGATCAAGTATATATATACTTTATGGGGTCGGAATCGATTCCTTCTGGACGTTACACACATCCACTTTTACCACAAATCTAATATACCCCAATACTCATTTTGAGTATCGGGTATAAAAAACGAGGGGGAACGTTGTGAGTTGCTGCGGACACCCCAACTCTACAGTTATACCCGATACTTAGTCAGTATGGCTCTCCTCCGGCAGACGCCGCTAATATTAAACGACACGACAAAGAGTGCGTGCGAGAGAGACAGAAAATCAGTCTAAGCGTGACGTCGGGCGCTGCGTAGCCAGTGCAAATTGACATGTTCCTTTTGGGTATAAAAATGATCCGATCTGATCCAGATTCAGCAGTCTGATAGATATGGTCATTATCTATGATTCTGCGTTTTTAGTTTTCTCATATCCCCAATATTGTGGTTGCAACAGATTTTCGTTCTCTGTTGGGGCGGAAGGGGGTGGGGCGAAATTTTAAGATACGCGTTTTATAGTAAGATCTAACAGGAGTGCGGATACCAAATTTGGTTACTCTAGCCTTAATAGTCTCTGAGATTTCTGAATATCCCCAGATTTTCGTCATTTGCGGGGGCGGAAGGGGGTGTGGCGAAATTTTGAAACAAACTTGTCTCGGTCCGATATATTAGGAGTGTGGATACCAAATTTGGTTGCTCTAGCTTTTGTAGTCTCTGAGATCTAGGCGCTAATGTTTTACTCTAAGCAAAGCCGCCTATGCTACGTGTGTGTTAGAGAGAGACAGGGCGAGAAAAAATGAAATTGTTTTCTTGATGCTGGCTATAATAATAATACGATCCAATTCAGATTCCGCAGTCTTAAAGATATGGTCATTCTCTACAATTCTACGTTTTTGGTTTTCTCATATCTTTAAAATTGTAGATGCCACAGATTTTCGTCCTTTGTGGGGGCGGAAGTGGGCGGGGCGAAGTTTTGAAATATTTTTGTAGCAGTGACATATCACAGAAGTCTGGATCCAAAACATCGTTGCTCTCGCTCTTATAGTCTTTGAGCATTAGGCGCTGAAGTGGACGGACAGACGGACGGACGGACAGACGGACAGACAGACATGGCTCAATCGACTCGGCTATTGATGCTGATCAAGAATATATATACTTTATGGGGTCGGAAACGATTCCTTCTGGACGTTACACACATCCACTTTTACCACAAATCTAATATACCCCAATACTCATTTTGAGTATCGGGTATAAAAAAACTATTTTACGAACAGCCAAGCACCGCGCACACGTTCGTCCATCACCGAGAGCTGTGAATGAATGGACGGAATGGCAGAGCAGAGCCAACGTAAATAAGCGCCGGTGCCGCTGCCGCTGCTGACGCCGCTGCTGCTGCCGCTGCTGCTGCCGCCGATGCTGTTGCCATTTGTTACAACAAACATTACAACATTTGGGAAAAAAAACAAGACACACAAATCTAAAAAAAACGAGGGGGAACGTTGTGAGTTGCTGCGGACACCGCAACTCTACGGTTATACCCGATACTAAGTCAGTATGGCTCTCCTCCGGCAGACGCCGCTAATATTAAACGACATGACAAAGAGTGCGTGCGAGAGAGACAGAAAATCAGTCTGAGCGTGACGTCGGAAGCTGCGTAGCCACTGCAAATTGATTTGTTCCTATTGGCTATAAATATGATCTCATCTGATCCAGATTCAGCAATCTAATAGATATGGTCATTATCTATGATTCTGCGTTTTTAGTTTTCTCGAATGTGCAATATTGTGGATGCAACAGATTTTCGTCCTTTGCGGGGGCGGAAGGGGGTGTGGCGATATTTTGAAACAAACTCGTCTCGGTCCGATATATTAGGAGTGTGAATACCAAATTTGGTTACTCTAGCTTTTGTAGTCTCTGAGATCTAGGCGCTAATGTTTTACTCTAAGCAAAGCCGCCTATGCTACGTGTGTGTTAGAGAGAGACAAGGCGAGACAAAATGAAATTGTTTTCTTGATGCTGGCTATAATAATAATACGATCCAATTCAGATTCCGGAGTCTTAAAGATATGGTCATTCTCTACAATCCTACGTTTTTGGTTTTCTCATATCTTTAAAATTGTGGATGCCACAGATTTTCGTCCTTTGTGGGGGCGGAAGTGGGCGGCGCGAAGTTTTGAAATATTTTTGTAGCAGTGACATATCACAGAAGTCTGGATCCAAAACATCGTTGCTCTAGCTCTTATAGTCTTTGAGCACTAGGCGCTGAAGGGGACGGACCGACGGACAGACGGACAGACAGACAGGGCTCAATCGACTCGGCTATTGATGCTGATCAAGAATATATATACTTTATGGGGTCGGAAACGATTCCTTCTGGACGTTACTCACATCCACTTTTACCACAAATCTAATATCCCCCAATACTCATTTTGAGTATCGGGTATAACGAGGGGGAACGTTGTGAGTTGCTGCGGACACCGCAACTCTACAGTTATACCCGATATTAAGTCAGTATGGCTCTCCTCCGGCAGACGCCGCTAATATTAAACGACACGACAAAGAGTGCGTGCGAGAGAGACAGAAAATCAGTCTGAGCGTGACGTCGGGCGCTGCGTAGCCACTGCAAATTGATTTGTTCCTATTGGCTATAAATATGATCTCATCTGATCCAGATTCAGCAATCTAATAGATATGGTCATTATCTATGATTCTGCGTTTTTAGTTTTCTTGAATCTGCAATATTGTGGATGCAACAGATTTTCGTCCTTTGTGTGGGCGGAAGGGGGTGGGGCGAAATTTTGAGATACACGTTTTATAGTAAGATCTAACAGGAGTGCGGATACCAAATTTGGTTACTCTAGCCTTAATAGTCTCTGAGATTTTTGAATATCCCCAGATTTTCGTCCTTTGCGGGGGCGGAAGGGGGTGTGGCGAAATTTTGAAACAAACTCGTCTCGGTCCGATATTAGGAGTGTGGATACCAAATTTGGTTGCTCTAGCTTTTGTAGTCTCTGAGATCTAGGCGCTTATGTTTTACTATTGGCAAAACCGACCATGAAACGTGTGTGTTAGAGAGAGACAGGGCGAGAAAAAATGAAATTGTTTTCTTGATTCTGGCTATAATAATTATACGATCCAATTCAGATCTTACAGTCTAAAACATATAGTCATTCTCTACGATTCTGCGTTTTTGGTTTTATCGTATCTTTAAAAATTGTGAATGCCACAGATTTTCGTCCTTTGTGGGGGCGGAAGTGGGCGGGGCGAAGTTTTGCAATATTTTTGTAGCAGTGACATATCACAGAAGTCTGGATCCAAAACATCGTTGCTCTAGCTCTTATAGTCTTTGAGCACTAGGCGCTGAAGGGGACGGACAGACGGACGACGGACGAGACAGACGGACAGACGGACAGACGGACAGACAGACAGACAGGGCTCAATCGACTCGGCTATTGATGCTGATCAAGAATATATATACTTTATGGGGTCGGAAACGATTCCTTCTGGACGTTACACACATCCACTTTTACCACAAATCTAATATACCCCAATACTCATTTTGAGTATCGGGTATATAACGAGGGGGAACGTTGTGAGTTGCTGCGGACACCGCAACTCTACAGTTATACCCGATACTAAGTCAGTATGGCTCTCCTCCGGCAGACGCCGCTAATATTAAACGACACGACAAAGAGTGCGTGCGAGAGAGACAGAAAATCAGTCTGAGCGTGACGTCGGGCGCTGCGTAGCCACTGCAAATTGATTTGTTCCTATTGGCTATAAAAATGATCTGATCTGATCCAGATTCAGCAATCTGATAGATATGGTCATTATCTATGATTCTGCGTTTTTAGTTTTCTCGAATGTGCAATATTGTGGATGCAACAGATTTTCGTCCTTTGTGTGGGCGGAAGGGGTGGGGCGAAATTCTGAGATATACGTTTTATAGTGAGATCTAACAGAAGTGCGGATACCAAATTTGGTTACTCTAGCCTTAATAGTCTCTGAGATTTGTGGATGCCCCAGTTTTTCGTCCTTTGCGGGGGCGGAAGGGGTGTGGCGAAATTTGGACACGAAAACGGTCAAGGTCCGATATCACAGGAGTGTGGATACCAAATTTGGTTGCTCTGGCTCTTATAGGTTCTGAGATCCTTGAACTCATATTTTGCAATTGGCAAAACCGACCATGAAACATGTGTGTTAGAGAGAGACAGAGCGAGAAAGAATGAAATTGTTTTCTTGATTCTGGCTATAATAATTATACGATCTGGTTGAGATCTTACATTCTAAAACATATAGTCATCTCTACGATTCTGCGTTTTTGGTTTTATCGTATCTTTAAAAATGTGGATGCCACAGATTTTCGTCCTTTGTGGGGGCGGAAGTGGGCGGGGCGAAGTTTTGAAATATTTTTGTAGCAGTGACATATCACAGAAGTCTGGATCCAAAACATCGTTGCTCTAGCTCTTATAGTCTTTGAGCACTAGGCGCTGAAGGGGACGGACAGACGGACGGACGAACAGACGGACAGACGGACAGACAGACAGGGCTCAATCGACTCGGCTATTGATGCTGATCAAGAATATATATACTTTATGGGGTCGGAAACGATTCCTTCTGGACGTTACACACATCCACTTTTACCACAAATCTAATATACCCCAATACTCATTTTGAGTATCGGGTATAACGAGGGGGAACGTTGTGAGTTGCTGCGGACACCGCAACTCTACGGTTATACCCGATACTAAGTCAGTATGGCTCTCCTCCGGCAGACGCCGCTAATATTAAACGACACGACAAAGAGTGCGTGCGAGAGAGACAGAAAATCAGTCTGAGCGTGACGTCGGGCGCTGCGTAGCCACTGCAAATTGATTTGTTCCTATTGGCTATAAAAATGATCTGATCTGATCCAGATTAGCAATCTGATAGATATGGTCATTATCTATGATTCTGCGTTTTTAGTTTTCTCGAATGTGCAATATTGTGGATGCAACAGATTTTCGTCCTTTGTGGGGCGGAAGGGGTGGGGCGAAATTCTGAGATATACGTTTTATAGTGAGATCTAACAGAAGTGCGGATACCAAATTTGGTTACTCTAGCCTTAATAGTCTCTGAGATTTGTGGATGCCCCAGTTTTTCGTCCTTTGCGGGGGCGGAAGGGGTGTGGCGAAATTTGGACACGAAACGGTCAAGGTCCGATATCACAGGAGTGTGGATACCAAATTTGGTTGCTCTGGCTCTTATAGGTTCTGAGATCCTTGAACTCATATTTTGCAATTGGCAAAACCGACCATGAAACCTGTGTGTTAGAGAGAGACAGAGCGAGAAAGAATGAAATTGTTTTCTTGATTCTGGCTATAATAATTATACGATCTGGTTGAGATCTTACATTCTAAAACATATAGTCATCCTCTACGATTCTGCGTTTTTGGTTTTATCGTATCTTGAAAAATGTGGATGCCACAGATTTTCGTCCTTTGTGGGGGAGGAAGGGGGCGGGGCGAAGCTTTGAAATATTTTTGTAGCAGTGACATATCACAGAAGTCTGGATCCAAAACATCGTTGCTCTAGCTCTTATAGTCTTTGAGCACTAGGCGCTGAAGGGGACGGACAGACGGACGGACGAACAGACGGACAGACGGACAGACAGACAGGGCTCAATCGACTCGGCTATTGATGCTGATCAAGAATATATATACTTTATGGGGTCGGAAACGATTCCTTCTGGACGTTACACACATCCACTTTTACCACAAATCTAATATACCCCAATACTCATTTTGAGTATCGGGTATAACGAGGGGGAACGTTGTGAGTTGCTGCGGACACCGCAACTCTACGGTTATACCCGATACTAAGTCAGTATGGCTCTCCTCCGGCAGACGCCGCTAATATTAAACGACACGACAAAGAGTGCGTGCGAGAGAGACAGAAAATCAGTCTGAGCGTGACGTCGGGCGCTGCGTAGCCACTGCAAATTGATTTGTTCCTATTGGCTATAAAAATGATCTCATCTGATCCAGATTCAGCAATCTGATAGATATGGTCATTATCTATGTTTCTGCGTTTTTAGTTTTCTCGAATGTGCAATATTGTGGATGCAACAGATTTTCGTCCTTTGTGTGGGCGGAAGGGGGTGGGGCGAAATTTTGAGATCCCCGTTTTATAGTAAGATCTAACAGGAGTGCGGATACCAAATTTGGTTCCTCTAGCCTTAATAGTCTCTGAGATTTTTGAATATCCCCAGATTTTCGTCCTTTGCGGGGGCGGAAGGGGGTGTGGCGAAATTTGAAACAAACCGTCTCGGTCCGATATATAGGAGTGTGGATACCAAATTTGGTTGCTCTAGCTTTTATAGTTCTGAGATCTAGAGCTCATATTTTACTCTAAGCAAAGCCGCCTATGCAACGTGTGTGTTAGAGAGAGACAGAGCGAGAAAGAATGAAATTGTTTTCTTGATTCTGGCTATAATAATAATACGATCCATTCAGATCTCGCATTCTAAAACATATAGTCATTCTCTACAATTCTGCGTTTTTGGTTTTATCGTATCTTTAAAATTGTGGATGCCACAGATTTTCGTCCTTTGTGGGGGCGGAAGTGGGCGGGGCGAAGTTTTGAAATATTTTTGTAGCAGTGACATATCACAGAAGTCTGGATCCAAAACATCGTTGCTCTAGCTCTTATAGTCTTTGAGCACTAGGCGCTGAAGGGGACGGACAGACGGACGACGGACGAACAGACGGACAGACGGACAGACAGACAGACAGGGCTCAATCGACTCGGCTATTGATGCTGATCAAGAATATATATACTTTATGGGGTCGGAAACGATTCCTTCTGGACGTTACACACATCCACTTTTACCACAAATCTAATATACCCCAATACTCATTTTGAGTATCGGGTATAACGAGGGGGAACGTTGTGAGTTGCTGCGGACACCGCAACTCTACGGTTATACCCGATACTAAGTCAGTATGGCTCTCCTCCGGCAGACGCCGCTAATATTAAACGACACGACAAAGAGTGCGTGCGAGAGAGACAGAAAATCAGTCTGAGCGTGACGTCGGGCGCTGCGTAGCCACTGCAAATTGATTTGTTCCTATTGGCTATAAAAATGATCTGATCTGATCCAGTTTGAGCAATCTGATAGATATGGTCATTATCTATGATTCTGCGTTTTTAGTTTTCTCGAATGTGCAATATTGTGGATGCAACAGATTTTCGTCCTTTGTGTGGGCGGAAGGGGGTGGGGCGAAATTCTGAGATATACGTTTTATAGTGAGATCTAACAGAAGTGCGGATACCAAATTTGGTTACTCTAGCCTTAATAGTCTCTGAGATTTGTGGATGCCCCAGTTTTTCGTCCTTTGCGGGGGCGGAAGGGGGTGTGGCGAAATTTGGACACGAAACGGTCAAGGTCCGATATCACAGGAGTGTGGATACCAAATTTGGTTGCTCTGGCTCTTATAGGTTCTGAGATCCTTGAACTCATATTTTGCAATTGGCAAAACCGACCATGAAACCTGTGTGTTAGAGAGAGACAGAGCGAGAAAGAATGAAATTGTTTTCTTGATTCTGGCTATAATAATTATACGATCTGGTTGAGATCTTACATTCTAAAACATATAGTCATCCTCTACGATTCTGCGTTTTTGGTTTTATCGTATCTTTAAAAATGTGGATGCCACAGATTTTCGTCCTTTGTGGGGGCGGAAGTGGGCGGGGCGAAGTTTTGAAATATTTTTGTAGCAGTGACATATCACAGAAGTCTGGATCCAAAACATCGTTGCTCTAGCTCTTATAGTCTTTGAGCACTAGGCGCTGAAGGGGACGGACAGACGGACGGACGAACAGACGGACAGACGGACAGACAGACAGGGCTCAATCGACTCGGCTATTGATGCTGATCAAGAATATATATACTTTATGGGGTCGGAAACGATTCCTTCTGGACGTTACACACATCCACTTTTACCACAAATCTAATATACCCCAATACTCATTTTGAGTATCGGGTATAACGAGGGGGAACGTTGTGAGTTGCTGCGGACACCGCAACTCTACGGTTATACCCGATACTAAGTCAGTATGGCTCTCCTCCGGCAGACGCCGCTAATATTAAACGACACGACAAAGAGTGCGTGCGAGAGAGACAGAAAATCAGTCTGAGCGTGACGTCGGGCGCTGCGTAGCCACTGCAAATTGATTTGTTCCTATTGGCTATAAAAATGATCTCATCTGATCCAGATTAAGCAATCTGATAGATATGGTCATTATCTATGATTCTGCGTTTTTAGTTTTCTCGAATGTGCAATATTGTGGATGCAACAGATTTTCGTCCTTTGTGTGGGCGGAAGGGGGTGGGGCGAAATTTTGAGATATACGTTTTATAGTGAGATCTAACAGAAGTGCGGATACCAAATTTGGTTACTCTAGCCTTAATAGTCTCTGAGATTTGTGGATGCCCCAGTTTTTCGTCCTTTGCGGGGGCGGAAGGGGGTGTGGCGAAATTTGGACACGAAACGGTCAAGGTCCGATATCACAGGAGTGTGGATACCAAATTTGGTTGCTCTGGCTCTTATAGGTTCTGAGATCCTTGAACTCATATTTTGCAATTGGCAAAACCGTCCATGAAACCTGTGTGTTAGAAAGAGACAGAGCGAGAAAGAATGAAATTGTTTTCTTGATTCTGGCTATAATAATTATACGATCTGGTTGAGATCTTACATTCTAAAACATATAGTCATCCTCTACGATTCTGCGTTTTTGGTTTTATCGTATCTTTAAAAATGTGGATGCCACAGATTTTCGTCCTTTGTGGGGGCGGAAGTGGGCGGGGCGAAGTTTTGAAATATTTTTGTAGCAGTGACATATCACAGAAGTCTGGATCCAAAACATCGTTGCTCTAGCTCTTATAGTCTTTGAGCACTAGGCGCTGAAGGGGACGGACAGACGGACGGACGAACAGACGGACAGACGGACAGACAGACAGGGCTCAATCGACTCGGCTATTGATGCTGATCAAGAATATATATACTTTATGGGGTCGGAAACGATTCCTTCTGGACGTTACACACATCCACTTTTACCACAAATCTAATATACCCCAATACTCATTTTGAGTATCGGGTATAACGAGGGGGAACGTTGTGAGTTGCTGCGGACACCGCAACTCTACGGTTATACCCGATACTAAGTCAGTATGGCTCTCCTCCGGCAGACGCCGCTAATATTAAATGACACGACAAAGAGTGCGTGCGAGAGAGACAGAAAATCAGTCTGAGCGTGACGTCGGGCGCTGCGTAGCCACTGCAAATTGATTTGTTCCTATTGGCTATAAAAATGATCTCATCTGATCCAGATTAAGCAATCTGATAGATATGGTCATTATCTATGATTCTGCGTTTTTAGTTTTCTCAAATGTGCAATATTGTGGATGCAACAGATTTTTGTCCTTTGTAGGGGCGGAAGGGGGTGGGGCGAAATTCTGAGATATACGTTTTATAGTGAGATCTAACAGAAGTGCGGATACCAAATTTGGTTACTCTAGCCTTAATAGTCTCTGAGATTTGTGGATGCCCCAGTTTTTCGTCCTTTGCGGGGGCGGAAGGGGGTGTGGCGAAATTTGGACACGAAACGGTCAAGGTCCGATATCACAGGAGTGTGGATACCAAATTTGGTTGCTCTGGCTCTTATAGGTTCTGAGATCCTTGAACTCATATTTTGCAATTGGCAAAACCGACCATGAAACCTGTGTGTTAGAGAGAGACAGAGCGAGAAAGAATGAAATTGTTTTCTTGATTCTGGCTATAATAATTATACGATCTGGTTGAGATCTTACATTCTAAAACATATAGTCATCCTCTACGATTCTGCGTTTTTGGTTTTATCGTATCTTTAAAAATGTGGATGCCACAGATTTTCGTCTTTGTGGGGGCGGAAGTGGGCGGGGCGAAGTTTTGAAATATTTTTGTAGCAGTGACATATCACAGAAGTCTGGATCCAAAACATCGTTGCTCTAGCTCTTATAGTCTTTGAGCACTAGGCGCTGAAGGGGACGGACAGACGGACGGACGAACAGACGGACAGACAGACAGGGCTCAATCGACTCGGCTATTGATGCTGATCAAGAATATATATACTTTATGGGGTCGGAAACGATTCCTTCTGGACGTTACACACATCCACTTTTACCACAAATCTAATATACCCCAATACTCATTTTGAGTATCGGGTATAACGAGGGGGAACGTTGTGAGTTGCTGCGGACACCGCAACTCTACGGTTATACCCGATACTAAGTCAGTATGGCTCTCCTCCGGCAGACGCCGCTAATATTAAACGACACGACAAAGAGTGCGTGCGAGAGAGACAGAAAATCAGTCTGAGCGTGACGTCGGGCGCTGCGTAGCCACTGCAAATTGATTTGTTCCTATTGGCTATAAAAATGATCTGATCTGATCCAGATTAAGCAATCTGATAGATATGGTCATTATCTATGATTCTGCGTTTTTAGTTTTCTCGAATGTGCAATATTGTGGATGCAACAGATTTTCGTCCTTTGTGTGGGCGGAAGGGGGTGGGGCGAAATTTTGAGATACACGTTTTATAGTAAGATCTAACAGAAGTGCGGATACCAAATTTGGTTACTCTAGCCTTAATAGTCTCTGAGATTTGTGAATATCTCCAGTTTTTCGTCCTTTGCGGGGGCGGAAGGGGGTGTGGCGAAATTTGGACACGAAACGCGTCAAGGTCCGATATATCAGGAGTGTGGATACCAAATTTGGTTGCTCTAGCTCTTATAGGTCTCTGAGATCCTTGAACTCATATTTTGCAATTGGCAAAACCGACCATGAAACCTGTGTGTTAGAGAGAGACAGAGCGAGAAAGAATGAAATTGTTTTCTTGATTCTGGCTATAATAATTATACGACTCTGGTTGAGATCTTACCTTCTAAAACATATAGTCATCCTCTACGATTCTGCGTTTTTGGTTTTATCGTATCTTTAAAAATGTGGATGCCACAGATTTTCGTCCTTTGTGGGGGCGGAAGTGGGCGGGGCGAAGTTTTGAAATATTTTTGTAGCAGTGACATATCACAGAAGTCTGGATCCAAAACATCGTTGCTCTAGCTCTTATAGTCTTTGAGCACTAGGCGCTGAAGGGGACGGACAGACGGACGGACGACGACGACAGACGGACAGACGGACAGACAGACAGGGCCAATCGACTCGGCTATTGATGCTGATCAAGAATATATATACTTTATGGGGTCGGAAACGATTCCTTCTGGACGTTACACACATCCACTTTTACCACAAATCTAATATACCCCAATACTCATTTTGAGTATCGGGTATAACGAGGGGGAACGTTGTGAGTTGCTGCGGACACCGCAACTCTACGGTTATACCCGATACTAAGTCAGTATGGCTCTCCTCCGGCAGACGCCGCTAATATTAAACGACACGACAAAGAGTGCGTGCGAGAGAGACAGAAAATCAGTCTGAGCGTGACGTCGGGCGCTGCGTAGCCACTGCAAATTGATTTGTTCCTATTGGCTATAAAAATGATCTGATCTGATCCAGATTCAGCAATCTGATAGATATGGTCATTATCTATGATTCTGCGTTTTTAGTTTTCTCGAATGTGCAATATTGTGGATGCAACAGATTTTCGTCCTTTGTGTGGGCGGAAGGGGGTGGGGCGAAATTCTGAGATACACGTTTTATAGTGAGATCTAACAGAAGTGCGGATACCAAATTTGGTTACTCTAGCCTTAATAGTCTCTGAGATTTGTGGATGCCCCAGTTTTTCGTCCTTTGCGGGGGCGGAAGGGGGGGTGGCGAAATTTGGACACGAAACGGTCAAGGTCCGATATCACAGGAGTGTGGATACCAAATTTGGTTGCTCTGGCTCTTATAGGTTCTGAGATCCTGAACTCATATTTTGCAATTGGCAAAACCGCCATGAAACTGTGTGTTAGAGAGAGACAGAGCGAGAAAGAATGAAATTGTTTTCTTGATTCTGGCTATAATAATTTTACGATCTGGTTAAGATCTTACATTCTAAAACATATAGTCATCCTCTACGATTCTGCGTTTTTGGTTTTATCGTATCTTTAAAAATGTGGATGCCACAGATTTTCGTCCTTTGTGGGGGCGGAAGTGGGCGGGGCGAAGTTTTGAAATATTTTTGTAGCAGTGACATATCACAGAAGTCTGGATCCAAAACATCGTTGCTCTAGCTCTTATAGTCTTTGAGCACTAGGCGCTGAAGGGGACGGACAGACGGACGACGGACGAGACAGACGGACAGACGGACAGACAGACAGGGCTCAATCGACTCGGCTATTGATGCTGATCAAGAATATATATACTTTATGGGGTCGGAAACGATTCCTTCTGGACGTTACACACATCCACTTTTACCACAAATCTAATATACCCCAATACTCATTTTGAGTATCGGGTATAACGAGGGGGAACGTTGTGAGTTGCTGCGGACACCGCCACTCTACAGTTATACCCGATACTAAGTCAGTATAGCTCTCCTCCGGCAGACGCAGCTAATGTTAAACGACACGACAAAGAGTGCGTGCGAGAGAGACAGAAAATCAGTCTGAGCGTGACGTCGGGCGCTGCGTAGCCAGTGCAAATTGATTTGTTCCTATTGGCTATAAAAATGATCTGATCTGATCCAGATTCAGCAATCTGATAGATATGGTCATTATCTATGATTCTGCGTTTTTAGTTTTCTCAAATGTGCAATATTGTGGATGCAACAGATTTTCGTCCTTTGTGGGGCGGAAGGGGGTGGGGCGAAATTCTGAGATATACGTTTTATAGTGAGATCTAACAGAAGTGCGGATACCAAATTTGGTTACTCTTGCCTTAATAGTCTCTGAGATTTGTGGATGCCCCAGTTTTTCGTCCTTTGCGGGGGCGGTAGGGGGGGTGGCGAAATTTGGACACGAAACGGTCAAGGTCCGATATCACAGGAGTGTGGATACCAAATTTGGTTGCTCTGGCTCTTATAGGTTCTGAGATCCTTGAACTCATATTTTGCAATTGGCAAAACCGACCATGAAACCTGTGTGTTAGAGAGAGACAGAGCGAGAAAGAATGAAATTGTTTTCTTGATTCTGGCTATAATAATAAAACGATCTGGTTGAGATCTTACATTCTGAAACATATAGTCATGCTCTACGATTCTGCGTTTTTGGTTTTATCGTATCTTTAAAAATGTGGATGCCACAGATTTTCGTCCTTTGTGGGGGCGGAAGTGGGCGGGGCGAAGTTTTGAAATATTTTTGTAGCAGTGACATATCACAGAAGTCTGGATCCAAAACATCGTTGCTCTAGCTCTTATAGTCTTTGAGCACTAGGCGCTGAAGGGGACGGACAGACGGACACGACGGACGGACAGACGGACAGACAGACAGGGCTCAATCGACTCGGCTATTGATGCTGATCAAGAATATATATACTTTATGGGGTCGGAAACGATTCCTTCTGGACGTTACACACATCCACTTTTACCACAAATCTAATATACCCCAATACTCATTTTGAGTATCGGGTATAACGAGGGGGAACGTTGTGAGTTGCTGCGGACACCGCCACTCTACGGTTATACCCGATACTAAGTCAGTATGGCTCTCCTCCGGCAGACGCCGCTAATATTAAACGACACGACAAAGAGTGCGTGCGAGAGAGACAGAAAATCAGTCTGAGCGTGACGTCGGGCTCTGCGTAGCCACTGCAAATTGATTTGTTCCTATTGGCTATAAAAATGATCTCATCTGATCCAGATTCAGCAATCTGATAGATATGGTCATTATCTATGATTCTGCGTTTTTAGTTTTCTCGAATCTGCAATATTGTGAATGCAACAGATTTTCGTCCTTTGTGGGGGCGGAAGGGGGTTGGGCGAAAATCTGAGATAAACGTTTTATAGTGAGATCTAACAGAAGTGCGGATACCAAATTTGGTTACTCTAGCCTTAATAGTCTCTGAGATTTGTGGAATATCCCCAGATTTTTCGTCCTTTGCGAGGGCGGAAGGGGGTGTGGCGAAATGTTGACACGAAACGGTCTCGGTCCGATATACAGGAGTGTGGATACCAAATTTGGTTGCTCTAGCTCTTATAGGTCTCTGAGATCTCTGCACTAATATTTTATCAAGCAAAGCCGCCATGAAACATGTGTGTTAGAGAGAGACAGAGCGAGAAAAAATGAAATTGTTTTCTTGATTCTGGCTATAATAATTATACGATCTGGTTGAGATCTTAGCATTCTAAAACATATAGTCATCCTCTACGATTCTGCGTTTTTGGTTTTATCGTATCTTTAAAAATGTGGATGCCACAGATTTTCGTCCTTTGTGGGGGCGGAAGTGGGCGGGGCGAAGTTTTGAAATATTTTTGTAGCAGTGACATATCACAGAAGTCTGGATCCAAAACATCGTTGCTCTAGCTCTTATAGTCTTTGAGCACTAGGCGCTGAAGGGGACGGACAGACGGACGGACGAACAGACGGACAGACGGACAGACAGACAGGGCTCAATCGACTCGGCTATTGATGCTGATCAAGAATATATATACTTTATGGGGTCGGAAACGATTCCTTCTGGACGTTACACACATCCACTTTTACCACAAATCTAATATACCCCAATACTCATTTTGAGTATCGGGTATAACGAGGGGGAACGTTGTGAGTTGCTGCGGACACCGCAACTCTACGGTTATACCCGATACTAAGTCAGTATGGCTCTCCTCCGGCAGACGCCGCTAATATTAAACGACACGACAAAGAGTGCGTGCGAGAGAGACCGAAAATCAGTCTGAGCGTGACGTCGGGCGCTGCGTAGCCAGTGCAAATTGAATTGATCCTTTTGGCTATATAAATTATCTGATCTGATCCAGATTCAGCAATCTGATAGATATGGTCGTTGTCTATGATTCTGCGTTTTTAGTTTTCTCATATCTCAATATTGTGGATGCAACAGATTTTCGTCCTTTGTGTGGGCGGAAGGGGGTGGGGCGAAATTCTGAGATAAACGTTTTATATTGAGATCTAACAGAAGTGCGGATACCAAATTTGGTAACTCTAGCCTTAATAGTCTCTGAGATTTGTGGATGCCCCAGTTTTTCGTCCTTTGCGGGGGCGGAAGGGGGTGTGGCGAAATTTGGACACGAAACGGTCAAGGTCCGATATCACAGGAGTGTGGATACCAAATTTGGTTGCTCTGGCTCTTATAGTTCTGAGATCCTTGAACTCATATTTTGCAATTGGCAAAACCGACCATGAAACCTGTGTGTTAGAGAGAGAATGAGCGAGAAAGAATGAAATTGTTTTCTTGATTCTGGCTATAATAATTATACGATCTGGTTGAGATCTAACATTCTAAAACATATAGTCATCCTCAACGATTCTGCGTTTTTGGTTTTATCGTATCTTTAAAAATGTGGATGGCACAGATTTTCGTCCTTTGTGGGGGCGGAAGTGGGCGGGGCGAAGTTTTGAAATATTTTTGTAGCAGTGACATATCACAGAAGTCTGGATCCAAAACATCGTTGCTCTAGCTCTTATAGTCTTTGAGCACTAGGCGCTGAAGGGGACGGACAGGACGGACAGACGGACAGACGGACAGACAGACAGGGCTCAATCGACTCGGCTATTGATGCTGATCAAGCATATATATACTTTATGGGGTCGGAAACGATTCCTTCTGGACGTTACACACATCCACTTTTACCACATATCTAATATACCCCTATACTCATTTTGAGTATCGGGTATACACTTGTGATGCTGCAGATCTCGTATACATACTGATCTGGTCCAGATTCAGCAATGCTGAGAGTAGATATGCGTCGTTATCTATTGATTCTGCCGTTTTTTAGTTTTTCTCGAATGTGCAATATTGTGGATGCAACAGATTTTCGTTCTTTGTGGGGTCGGAAGGTGGTGGGGCGAAATTCTGAGATATACGTTTTATAGTAAGAGCTAACAGAAGTGCGGATACCAAATTTGGTTACTCTAGCCTTAATAGTCTCTGAGATTTGTGGATGCCCCAGATTTTCGTCCTTTGCGGGGTCGGAAGGGGGTGTGGCGAAATTTGGACACGAAACGGTCAAGGTCCGATATCACAGGAGTGTGAATACCAAATTTGGTTGCTCTGGCTCTTATAGGTTCTGAGATCCTTGAACTCATATTTTGCAATTGGCAAAACCGACCATGAAACCTGTGTGTTAGAGAGAGACAGAGCGAGAAAGAATGAAATTGTTTTCTTGATTCTGGGTTTAATAATAATACGATCTGGTTGAGATCTTACATTCTAAAACATATAGTCATCCTCTACGATTCTGCGTTTTTGGTTTTGTCGTATCTTTAAAAATGTGGATGCCACAGATTTTCGTCCTTTGTGGGGGCGGAAGTGGGCGGGGCGAAGTTTTGAAATATTTTTGTAGCAGCGACATATCACAGAAGTCTGGATCCAAAACATCGTTGCTCTAGCTCTTATAGTCTTTGAGCACTAGGCGCTGAAGGGGACGGACAGACGGACAGACGGACGGACGGACAGACGGCAGACAGACATGGCTCAATCGACTCGGCTATTGATGCTGATCAAGAATATATCCCAATACTCATTTTGAGTATCGGGTATAACGAGGGGGAACGTTGTGAGTTGCTGCGGACACCGCAACTCTACGGTTATACCCGATATTAAGTCAGTATGGCTCTCCTCCGGCAGATGCCGCTAATATTAAACGACACGACAAAGAGTGCGTGCGAGAGAGACAGAAAATCAGTCTGAGCGTGACGTCGGGCGCTGCGTAGACACTGCAAATTGATTTGTTCCTATTGGCTATAAAAATTATCTGATCTAAACCAGATTCAGCAATCTGATAGATATGGTCATTTTCTATGATTCTGCGTTTTTTCAGTTTTCTCGAATGTGCAATATTGTGGATGCAACAGATTTTCGTCCTTTGGATGTGGCGAATTTGGACACGAAACGGTCAAGGTCCGATATCACAGGAGTGTGGATACCAAATTTGGTTGCTCTGGCTCTTATAGGTTCTGAGATCCTTGAACTCATATTTTGCAATTGGCAAAACCGACCATGAAACCTGTGTGTTAGAGAGAGACAGAGCGAGAAAGAATGAAATTGTTTTCTTGATTCTGGCTATAATAATTATACGATCTGGTTGAGATCTTACATTCTAAAACATATAGTCATCCTCTACGATTCTGCGTTTTTGGTTTTATCGTATCTTTAAAAATGTGGATGCCACAGATTTTCGTCCTTTGTGGGGGCGGAAGTGGGCGGGGCGAAGTTTTGAAATATTTTTGTAGCAGTGACATATCACAGAAGTCTGGATCCAAAACATCGTTGCTCTAGCTCTTATAGTCTTTGAGCACTAGGCGCTGAAGGGGACGGACAGACGGACAGACGACGACGGACAGACGGACAGACAGACAGGGCTCAATCGACTCGGCTATTGATGCTGATCAATCATATATATACTTTTTGGGGTCGGAAACGATTCCTTCTGGACGTTACACACATCCGCTTTTACCACAAATCTTATAAACCCCAATACTCATTTTGAGTATCGGGTATAACGAGGGGGAACGTTGTGAGTTGCTGCGGACACCGCAAATCTACAGTTATACCCGATACTAAGTCAGTATGGCTCCCCTCCGGCAGACGCCGCTAATATTAAACGACACGACAAAGAGTGCGTGCGAGAGAGACAGAAAATCAGTCTGAGCGTGACGTCGGGGGCTGCGTAGCAACTGCAAATTGATTTGTTCCTTTTGGCTACAAAAATGATCCGATCTGATCCAGATTCAGCAATCTGATAGATATGGTCATTATCTATGATTCTGCGTTTTTGGTTATCTCGAATGTGCAATATTGTGAATGCAACAGATTTTCGTCTTTTGTGGATCTAACAGAAGTGCGGATACCAAATTTGGTTACTCTAGCCTTAATAGTCTCTGAGATTTGTGGATGCCCCAGTTTTTCGTCCTTTGCGGGGGCGGAAGGGGGTGTAGCGAAATTCGGACACGAAACGGTCAAGGTCCGATATCACAGGAGTGTGGATACCAAATTTGGTTGCTCTGGCTCTTATAGGTTCTGAGATCCTTGAACTCATATTTTGCAATTGGCAAAACCGACCATGAAACCTGTGTGTTAGAGAGAGACAGAGCGAGAAAGAATGAAATTGTTTTCTTGATTCTGGCTATAATAATTATACGATCTGGTTGAGATCTTACATTCTAAGACATATAGTCATCCTCTACAATTCTGCGTTTTTGGTTTTATCGTATCTTTAAAAATGTGGATGCCACAGATTTTCGTCCTTTGTGGGGGCGGAAGTGGGCGGGGCGAAGTTTTGAAATATTTTTGTAGCAGCGACATATCACAGAAGTCTGGATACAAAACATCGTTGCTCTAGCTCTTATAGTCTTTGAGCACTAGGCGCTGAAGGGGACGGACAGACGGACGGACGGACAGACGGACAGACAGACAGGGCTCAATCGACTCGGCTTTTGATGCTGAGCCGAGTCCGTCTGTCCGTCCGTCCGTCTGTCCGTCCCCTTCAGCGCCTAGTGCTCAAAGACTATAAGAGCTAGAGCAACGATGTTTTGGATCCAGATTTCTGTGATATGTCACTGCTACAAAAATATTTCAAAACTTCCACCGCCCACTTCTGCCCCCACAATGGACGAAAATCTGTGGCATCCACATTTTTAAAGATACGATAAAACCAAAAACGCAGAATCGTAGAGTATGACTATATGTTTTAGAATGTAAGATCTCAACCAGATCGTATAATTATTATACCCAGAATCAAGAAAACAATTTCATTCTTTCTCGCTCTGTCTCTCTCTAACACACAGGTTTCTTGGTTGGTTTTGCCAATTGCAAAATATGAGTTCAAGGATCTCAGAACCTATAAGAGCCAGAGCAACCAAATTTGGTATCGACACTCCTGTGATATCGGACCTTGACCGTTTCGTGTCCAAATTTCGCCACACCCCCTTCCGCCCCCGCAAAGGACGAAAATCTGGGGCATCCACAAATCTCAGAGACTATTAAGGCTAGAGTAACCAAATTTGGTATCCGCACTCCTGTTAGATCTAACTATAAAACGTGTATCTCAAAATTTCGCCCCACCCCCTTCCGCCCACACAATGGACGAAAATCTGTTGCATCCACAATATTGCACATTCGAGAAAACTAAAAACGCAGAATCATAGATAATGACCATATCTATCAGATTGCTCAAACTGGATCAGATCAGATCATTTTTATAGCCAATAGGAACAAATCAATTTGCAGTGGCTACGCAGCGCCCGACGTCACGCTCAGACTGATTTTCTGTCTCTCTCGCACGCACTCTTTGTCGTGTCGTTTAACATTAGCTGCGTCTGCCGGAGGAGAGCCATACTGACTTAGTATCGGGTATAACCGTAGAGTTGCGGTGTCCGCTGCAACTCACAACGTGCCCCCTCGTTTTTTCTCGCCCTGTCTCTCTCTAACACACACGTAGCATAGGCGGCTTTGCTTAGACTAAAACATTAGCGCCTAGATCTCAGAGACTTTAAAAGGTAGAGCAACCAAATTTGGTATCCACACTCCTAATATATCGGACCGAGACGAGTTGATTGCTGAATCTGGATCAGATCAGATCATTTTTATAGCCAATAGGAACAAATCAATTTGCAGTGGCTACGCCACGCTCAGACTGATTTTCTGTCTCTCTTGCACGCACTCTTTGTCGTGTCGTTTAATATTAGCGGCGTCTGCCGGAGGGGAGCCATACTGACTTAGTATCGGGTATAACCGTAGAGTTGCGGTGTCCGCTGCAACTCACAACGTGCCCCCTCGTTTTTTCTCGCCCTGTCTCTCTCTAACATACACGTAGCATAGGCGGCTTTGCTTAGACTAAAACATTAGCGCCTAGATCTCAGAGACTTTAAAAGGTAGAGCAACCAAATTTGGTATCCACACTCCTAATATATCGGACCGAGACGAGTTGATTGCTGAATCTGGATCAGATCAGATCATTTTTATAGCCAAAAGGAACAAATCAATTTGCAGTGGCTACGCAGCGCCCGACGTCACGCTCAGACTGATTTTCTGTCTCTCTCGCACGCACTCTTTGTCGTGTCGTTTAATATTAGCGGCGTCTGCCGGAGGGGAGCCATACTGACTTAGTATCGGGTGTTTGTAGTGGGGCGGATCGAAGCTCAACTCTCCCACAACGCAATTGCTGTAGCCGTCATAAGAAATGAAAACCGTTATGTTTAGTGGTATATATATAATTATGTGTGTGTATTTGGTTGGTCGGTCGCGCGGTAGATCGGCCGTCTGAAGCGGGGGTGAAATCGTAACTGCTTAACTCTATGCCTTATGGTGCTTTTTCTGCCGTGAGCGCCGTGTGGATCGTGGATTGTGGATCCGAGCGCCCCTCCGAGCGCGCGAGAGCGAGCTGGGACCGGGGCGCACGGAGTTGGCACAGTGCGCGGAAATTGTTTACGGCTGGCCTGAACATCGGGTATAACTGTAGAGTTGCGGTGTCCGCAGCAACTCACAACGTTCCCCCTCGTTTTGATTAGATTTTTGCAGCGAATCGGACCGTTGCCGTGGTTTATAGTCCAAAATAAAGCAGTCCCAACGGATCAAGAAACACAAAAGCGAACGGAGACTCAAGTGTGTATACCAAGCCTTAGAAAATCCCGAGTGTGTGTGCGTAAATAGCAACTCGGAGGGATACTTAAAAGAAAACGAAAAAACAAAATAAAGCCACGGACAACAGTGTTGTCGTCGTAGTTGCTTTGTGCATGAGACGATCGACAGTCACAAATTTTGCACTGTGGGACAATAAGTATCAAAAATGAGTAGAAATATGAATTTCAATATTGAGAAACTGGACGAAAACAATTATAGCACATGGGAAGTTTTGATGAGAAGTGTTCTCATACAAAATGATTTGTGGCCAATCGTCAGTGGTAAAATTGAGCTTAGTGAAAGTGCAACAAATGAGCAACGTGCAGCTTTTGAACTAAAGGATCAAAAGGCGTTGGCGTCAATTTTACTTTGTGTTAAATCGACCCAACTAAACAATATTAAAAATTGTGTATCGTCGTCACAGGCATGGCAAAAGCTAAATAAAATTCACAGGCCAAGAGGACCAGCAAGGGTAGTGCTTTTAATTAAACAATTGTTGACGTTAAAAATATCGGATGGTATAAGTGCACAGGAATATTTGCGGAAATTCCAGGTGGTACACGAGGCTTTAGCAGAGGTCAACATAAAGGTTGATGAAAAGATCTTATCAGTTGTGTTGCTAAATGGTTTGCCTTAATCGTATGAAAGTTTTGTTGTTGCGATTGAGACGCGAGATGATTTGCCGAGCTTGAGCATGCTAAAAATAAAAATTTCTGAAGAAGCGAATAGGCAGGAAGATAGCATTAGCAAGGAAATTACAAGTAGCGCGGAACTACACGTCAGTTATGACAACAACAATTTTAAGAAAAACTTTAAGAAGGGCAAAAAGTGTTTTAAGTGCGGAAAGGAAGGGCATCTTAAATCGGAATGCCGTTCTAAAAGCAAGCAGGAAGGAGCAAACAACAAGGGCGCAAACAGTAAAAGCGGGGAAAGATTGGGTACAATGCTTTGCGTAACCGAATATGCCAAAGTGGAACCAGAAAAATATGTACCAATCCTAAATTTAGCTAAGCCAAATGACCAGATGTTAAATGCATGGTGCATAGACAGTGGCGCAACGGCGCATCTATGTTGTGACAAGGAACGCTTTGTGTCGTTCACGGAAGATAATCAAAAAGTATTTGTAGCCGGCGGTAAATCACTTATTGCTGAAGGGCATGGAACTGTTCAAGTAAAGTTCGGTGATAGATCCGTTACGCTGGAAAAGGTTATCTTGGTACCAGATTTGCAGTACAATTTTATATCGGTCACAAAACTATTAAAACATGGAAAAAAAGTTGTGTTTGAGAAAAATCAAGCGATGATTTTTGAAAACGGAAAAATAGTTATAAAGGCACATCTGGAAAATGGATTGTTTATGGTTCAGGACAATCAGGAAAAGTGTATGAACATTGTAAATGTTGAGGCAGATGCATTCAAATGGCACAATAGGTTCGGCCATGTACATTTTGACGCATTAAAGGAAATGGTTAACAAGGAGATGGTAATAGGTCTCAAGGGCATATACAAGCCAAAACAAGTGTGTGCAACATGCGCAAAAAGTAAAATTTGCGTGCAACCATTTCAATCGAGCACAAACAGGTCAAAGGGCGTTCTAGACTTAATACATACTGATGTATGCGGTCCAATGCAAAAGCAGTCAATGGGAGGCAATCGATATTTCGCCACATTTATTGACGATTGTTCAAGATATGTATCAGTTAGTTTCCTAAAAACCAAAGATCAGGTTTTCGAGGCTTTTAAAGAATTTAAAAGTCAAGTTAAGTGCCAAACTGGGAGAAAACTCAAGGTTTTACGAAGCGACAATGGCCGAGAATACATATCAAACGTTTTTGATAATTACCTAAACCAAAATGGAATAAAGCGAAACTTAACAGTGCCATATACACCTCAACAAAACGGAGTTGCAGAAAGGGCCAACAGAACATTTGTAGAAATGGCAAGAAGTATGCTGCTGCATGCTGGGTTAAGTGAATGCTATTGGGCAGAAGCGATTCGAGCTGCCACCTATTTGCGAAATAGAGTGGCAAGCAGCTGCTTGAGCGGGGTGACACCTTTTGAAATATGGACAGGTAGAAAGCCAGTGGTATCGCATTTAAGAGTTTTTGGCTCAGTAGCGATATCTCTAGATAAAACAAAGAAATCAAAGTTCGCACAGAAAGGCTTAGAGTATATAATGGTGGGCTACTCGGATACGGCCAAAGCATACCGTTTGGTCAGTAAAGAAACCAGGAAACTCGTAGAGAGTAGGGATGTCATTTTTGTAGAACCTGAAGGGGGCAAACTAGATGCATCATGTTCCAATGACATGGCATCAATTGAGGTTCAACAAAACCAGGACTCTGAACCCGAAATGGATAGCGAGCAATTTAAAGATCCAGAAAATGAGCCAGAAAATCAGGAGGAGATTAGGTCTAGTAATGACATTCTTGTAATTCCAGAACCAATAAGAGGACCAGGACGCCCAACCATAGTACGGACGGGCAAACCAGGACGACCAAGGAAGCAGTATCATATGCTCAATGCGATACTGGCAGCAGACGTTCAAGTTCCACAAAACTACGCATAAGCTGAACGGTCTACTGAAGGCGAGATATAGAAAGCATCAATGAAGGACGAGTACGAATCTCTCGTGAAGAACGGCACGTGGTCGCTTACTAAATTGCCTAGCGGGAAATAGTCAATTGGATGCAGATGGGTTTACGCAGTTAAGTCCAATCCGGATGGAAGCGTGAACAGGCTCAAATCACGTCTGGTGGCGAAAGGTTGTAGCCAACGCTACGGGATTGACTACAAGGAAACATTTGCACCAGTTGTACGCCACGCAACTATCAGGTTGATAATTGCACTTGCAGTCGAACATGGTCTCCACCTACATCAAATGGATGTTGTCACGGCGTATCTCAACGGCGAATTGGAAGATGAGGTTTTTATGAGACAACCTGAGGGCTTCATCAGCGAAGTTCACCCAAATCACGTTTTGAGGCTTCACAAAAGTATATATGGCCTAAAACAATCAGGAAGAGTGTGGAACTCTACGTTGGATGCAACGCTGAGACGCATTGGTTTTATACCGACTGTCAACGAACCCTGTCTGTATTGTAAGCCAGGTAAAAATATGTGTCTAATAGCTGTCTACGTAGATGACATTATTTTGGCGTGTCCTAGGTCCTTAGATGATATATCTGATATCAAGATAAAGATCGCAGCAGAATTTGATGTGGTTGACATCGGGCCTATGCAATACTTTTTAGGTATTGAGGTGAAACGTGAAGGCAGTACGGGTGCGATTTCAATCAGCCAACGGAAGTATATTAGAGAGTTGCTGAAACAGTACAATTTGAAAGATTGTCGACAGACGTCCACGCCTCTTGAAGCTGGTTACCAGGTGGCATGCAACAAAGAGGACTGCCGCAGGGGCGGCATCATTCGTTACATATATTTAAAGTTTGTAAACATGCGTTGTGTTGAGGAGGAGTGTTCAAAGTGACCGCCACGATAATTAGATATTGATCTCTAACAACACTGCGCATGTGCCCTGCTGCATATCGATGTTCTCATATCGATGTTCTCATTTCGATATTCTTCTTTCGGCGTCTGTCTCTTGCGTATGTTACTCGGAAGCACATATAATTCTGTATACTGATCTTCTGCTGTCTTACAAATAAAATAACTTTAACAGGGTATAACGAGGGGGAACGTTCTGAGTTGCTGCGGACACCGCAAATCTACAGTTATACCCGATACTAAGTCAGTATGGCTCCCCTCCGGCAGACGCCGCTAATATTAAACGACACGACAAACAGTGCGTGCGAGAGAGACAGAAAATCAGTCTGAGCGTGACGTCGGGCGCTGCGTAGCCACTGCAAATTGATTTGTTCCTTTTGGCTATAAAAATGATCTGATCTGATCCAGATTCAGCAATCAGATAGATATGGTCATTTTCTATGATTCTGCGTTTTTAGTTTTCTTATATCCTCAATATTGTGGATGCCACAGAGTTTCGTCCTTTGTAGGGGCGGAAGTGGGCGGGGCGAAGTTTTGAAATATTTTTGTAGCAGTGACATATCACAGAAGTCTGGATCCAAAACATCGTTGCTCTAGCTCTTATAGTCTTTGAGCACTAGGCGCTGAAGGGGACGGACAGACGGACAGACGGACGGACGGACAGACAGACAGGGCTCAATCGACTCGGCTATTGATGCTGATCAAGCATATATATACTTTATGGGGTCGGAAGCAATTCCTTCTGGACGTTACACACATCCGCTTTTACCACAAATCTTATATACCCCAATACTCATTTTGAGTATCGGGTATAATGAGGGGGAACGTTGTGAGTTGCTGCGGACACCGCAACTCTACAGTTATACCCGATGTTCAGGTCAGCCGTAAACAATTTCCGCGCACTGTGCCAACTCCGTGCGCCCCGGTCCCAACTCGCTCTCGCGCGCTCGGAGGGGCGCTCGGATCCACAATCCACGATCCACACGGCGCTCACGGCAGAAAAAGCACCATAAGGCATAGAGATCTACCGCGCGACCGACCAACCAAATACACACACATAATTATATATATATATATATATACCACGGCTACAGCAATTGCGTTATTGGAGAGCTTCGATCCGCCCCACTACAAACATTGGTCCTTCGAGCCGGATCTTCGCCTTCCCCATAAGGAGAAGCTTACCCCAGCCAGCATCGGCGGATCGCTCTAAGTTCAAGATAAGTAAGCCCAACACCTGGGCAGTGATTTTGTGCGAGTTTTCCATCCCAGTCCGAGTACCCGTGGCATACATATGTACATACATAGGTATTCATTTCTCGCTCTAGCTCCAAATTAAACCATACTTCGTTCTGCCAACGGTTGTGGCCACCTACTTCTCCAAAGGTTTAATTTGATCCGAGCAAGCTCCTGCGGTCAACCTCCGATCCAGTGTATATATTCCTACCTCTCCCAGCTACCAGCTGAGCTTTGGTTGCTGACATATGCACATGCATACAAGCACATGTACACATCGGAACGCAATCCAAGCGGCTGGCAACAAACATAAAGGCATATTCTTGCAATTATTTTTGTGGTTTATTCCGTGCATGCTCAACGTTCCATAGTTTGTCGGTTTTATAAGGAAATAAAATAACAAATCACTGCGCCTCCTTATTTAACTAATTATACTACCAACAAAATAACGATCCATACATACTGCACATACATATGTATGTATTTATCTTAGATATCTATACGTACGCATTTTAAATTAGCATATTCTTGCACATCTATATAATATACATATTGTATATAAAACGGTTATCCACCGTTTTACCCGTTGTTTGACATCTCTTCAACACAAGCCGCGGTACATAGCACTTACAGCCATACATGCACACATACAAGCAGCAGCAGCGGTGCATTCTTTTCGTTTTTCTTTTCGCTTTCGCTTCTCCACCGTTTGCCTGCGTTGTAGTTGTTGGGAGAATATTTTTCGGTGCCGCGCTTGACTGTAACGGAACGCCAAGTGACGCGCTACCCTGCATTTAGAGAGTCTATTGTTTTCAACCGTAGTTCAATCGTAGTATTTATATCTATATATTCCGGCCACGGTGTACTATTTCCATAATTTAAATACTCGCAATAAATTCCACCGAAACCACATATCCACGGTTCGTAGTTCTGAAATTCCACGTCGCCTTTTCCGCTCACCTACCTTTGCGACTCTACTACGCGTTATCGCAGATCCATCAGCAAAACATGCCCACTGTTGAGAAGAAATCTCGCAAGAAGTTTAAGCGGGTGAGTTCGCTGAGTTTGACCCATCCACCCAGCTCCAACGGCTCAGCCACTACGCCCACATCTTCCCGTCCGGCCCCAGCTAAGCGAGGTCCGACCACGTCCAGGGCTCACGCACCACATGCGATCGAGAATTTGTTGCTCCCCTCGGTAGTCCCACGCACGGCTCCTAGCACTATGGCCGCCAGTTCCGCAAATTCTAAGTTTGCCTTGGCCGCAAGCAGACTGACCCGCTTCGACCAGAAGATCAGCGCACCAGATGCTAGCACACCAACCCGCTCGCTCTCCCAAGTCCATCGAGAACAACTCCGAAGCCTGTGGGCAAAGGTGGACGCGGAGTTCGCGGCCTGTTCGGTGACGATGGCGGAAGAGGATCCAGAGGGTGTAGCTTATGTCCAAGAGATGTACGATGACTGCTACGCGGTCTACGCGCAATGCCTGGCCGAACTGAACGATCAGCTCGAGCCCCCGACTGTCCCTCACACGCCGCAACTGGCCGTTCAAGTGCCGACTTCCGGCGGTTGCCGCCTCCCTCCATGTGACACTGAAGTTTTCAGTGGGGACTACCAGCAGTGGCCCACGTTCCGAGACCTGTTCACCGCCATCTACATAGAAAACCCAAGGCTTGCTCCAGTGGAAAAACTGTTCCACCTCAACAAAAAGACCACCGGTGAAGCCCACGACATAGTGGCACAGGCTCCACTTACGAACGAGGGTTTCGCGTCCGCATGGAACGCCCTCCGTGAGCGTTTCCAAAACAAGAGGCTGATACTCAAGGCCCAGCTGAAGATTCTTTTCAGTCTGCCCCAAATCCGTACCGAGTCAGCAGTGCCTCACACTCACCCATTCCGACGTCTCCACAGACAGCGTTTTCACTGACGGAGTTTTAGTGCACCTAATTTCCGCTAAGCTGCCAAAGACGACCTTAGAGCTTTGGGAGCAATCCGTGACGCACAAGTCCGAAATTCCCACCTGGCACGCCATGGACAAGTTCCTGGCGGAGCGGTACCTGTCTCTCGAAGTGACCGAGGACGACCATCCAGGCATGGAGACTCAGGCCCACTCCAGGGCGAGCATACGCACTGCAGACAATTCGAGAAGCAATCCGTTTCGGTCTCAAGGAAGTCCTTATCCTAGGAGTGCCCACTCGTTCGAGACCACAGTGAATCAAACGAGGAGCACGTGTGATCTCTGCTCCAAAGAGTATCATCCAATCCGGTTATGCCCTTACTTCCTTCAAACGCCCGCTGGCGCTCGCTCCGACTACATTAAGCAAAAGCAGCTTTGTTTGAACTGCTTTGCAAGGGGCCACCAGATACGAGCATGCCAAAGCGCCCACAATTGCATAATTTGTGGAGACCGGCACCATACGCTTCTGCACCGTAGCAATCCAGCAAATTCCAGCGAGGCGATTTCCACAACGGCACAAAGTTCCTCAGCGTGGCCCGAGCTACATCTACAAGTACCAAGCGTACAAAATCCAAGTTCGTCCGAAGCCCAGCCAAACGTTCAGTCATATTTCGCCTCCGGTACGAGTGCTGTCCTCCTAGGCACGGCCATCGTTAATATTTGCCACCTGGAAAAAACTTTCCACGCCAGCGCTCTGATCGACTCTGGCTCAGAGGTAACGTTCATTACAGAACGTCTTGTGGACATGATCAAATTGCCATTCCAACGTATCCAGGCACAGGTCTCCGGCCTAAATAATGCCGTATCCGCTCAGTCAAAGAAGCTCTGCAGTTTTTCCTTCCGTTCTCCGAATAAGCCGGGCTTACAACTAAATGCCACAGCCTACGTTATTCCGGAATTGTCCGCGAATATTCCATCACATCCGATCTCGCAAGGGTTCTTGAGAGACCTGCCGAACCTCTCATGGGCGGATCCGACCTTCTATGAGAGTTCACAAATAGATATCCTGATTGGAGCGGATATCCTTCCGTCCATTCAGTTAAGTGGCTCACTGACCAACATCTGTGGCTCTCTCCTCGGGCAGGAGACCATTTTCGGCTGGGTACTCACAGGTCCAGTGCCTCAGGTGATGAATCAAATCTCATCGTTCTCGAGTCAAATTTCCAGACGACCTATCACACTGGTAGAAGACTCGGGGTCTTTTTACGACAGCAATTTCCTTCCAGCTCCCTCCGCAGAAGTTCTCGAACGGTCTCCTGACCGACGGAAATATTTCCAAAATATGCACTGTATGAAAGCTCTACGCTCCGGTCCGAATTCAAGCCTGAACTCGAAGGTGAATCCGTCCTTAGATCAACATAGCCTCACCAGACTATGTAACCGGGCGGCAATTTCCAATGTCTTAAATGTGCCTCTCACCCGTTCCAAGATCGTTACTAATGTGTCTTCGACGCCTTTATTTCAATTTAGCTCTCCGCACCCAGATAGGGCCCCACGTCCCCGCGCCAACCGCACCAGGGAGAACCGACGTGCTCGGGAAATTGGCTCCTACCGTTGCCGAATCTGCCAAGGAGTCCATCCACTACGGACCTACCACCAATTTCTTCTCCTGAGCCCCGAACAGAAACTCCGAGCTGTCCCGTATTGCGGGAACTGCCTGGCTCACCAACACTCCGGCAAAAACAACCACACGCTACTCCACGTACCCACGTCTCGTCGTCCGGCCCGCTCAGACTAGGGAGCATCGTCGCCCTCTAAATAGAACCATGCAAAACGCCGCCCTCGTCGTCCAGCCCGCTCAGCCGCGACTGTACCGTCGCCATCTACATCGGCTCACGACGAACAACACACTCGTCTCCCCGCGAGCCGCACGTCGTAGGAACCACGGCGCCATCCACAGATTCCTCAAGAGCAACCCCCGTTTTGCGCATCCTCACGCCTATCCGACCGTGGAGCGACACTGAGTCGACGTCCTTGTCAAGTCCAGAGCACACCGGGGCGTACGCCCAGCCATAGGCCACCCCCTTATACTTTGCAATCCTGCAAGGGGGGGGGGGGGGGGGGGGAGGATGTTCAGGCCAGCCGTAAACAATTTCCGCGCACTGTGCCAACTCCGTGCGCCCCGGTCCCAACTCGCTCTCGCGCGCTCGGAGGGGCGCTCGGATCCACAATCCACGATCCACACGGCGCTCACGGCAGAAAAAGCACCATAAGGCATAGAGTTAAGCAGTTACGATTTCACCCCCGCTTCAGACGGCCGATCTACCGCGCGACCGTCCAACCAAATACACACACATAATTATATATATACCACTAAACATAACGGTTTTCATTTCTTATGACGGCTACAGCAATTGCGTCGTGGGAGAGTTGAGCTTCGATCCGCCCCACTACAAACACTCGATACTAAGTCAGTATGGCTCCCCTCCGGCAGACGCCGCTAATATTAAACGACACGACAAAGAGTGCGTGCGAGAGAGACAGAAAATCAGTCTGAGCGTGACGTCGGGCGCTGCGTAGCCACTGCAAATTGATTTGTTCCTTTTGGCTATAAAAATGATCTGATCTGATCCAGATTCAGCAATCAACTCGTCTCGGTCCGATATATTAGGAGTGTGGATACCAAATTTGGTTGCTCTACCTTTTAAAGTCTCTGAGATCTAGGCGCTAATGTTTTAGTCTAAGCAAAGCCGCCTATGCTACGTGTGTGTTAGAGAGAGACAGGGCGAGAAAAAACGAGGGGGCACGTTTTGAGTTGCTGCGGACACCGCAACTCTACGGTTATACCCGATACTAAGTCAGTATGGCTCCCCTCCGGCAGACGCCGCTAATATTAAACGACACGACAAAGAGTGCGTGCGAGAGAGACAGAAAATCAGCCTGAGCGTGACGTCGGGCGCTGCGTAGCCACTGCAAATTGATTTGTTCCTATTGGCTATAAAAATGATCTGATCTTATCCAGATTCAACAATCAGATAGATATGGTCGTTATCTATGATTCTGCGTTTTTAGTTTTCTCGAATCTGCAATATTGTACATGCAACAGATTTTCGTCCTTTGTGTAGGCGGAAGGGGGTGGGACGAAATTTTGAGATATACGTTTTATAGTGAGATATAACAGAAGTGCGGATACCAAATTTGGTTACTCTAGTGTTAATTGTCTCTGAGATTTGTGAATATTCCCAGATTTTCGTCCATTGCGGGGGCGGAAGGGGGTGTGGCGAAATTTTGAAACAAACTCGTGTCGATCCGATATATTAGGAGTATGGCTACCAAATTTGGTTGCTCTAGCTTTAATAGTCTCTGAGATCTAGGCGCTAATGTTTTACTCTAAGCAAAGCCGGCTATGCTACGTGTGTGTTAGAGAGAGACAGGGCGAGAAAAAATGAAATTGTTTTCTTGATGCTGGCTATAATAATAATACGATCCAATTCAGATTCTGCAGTTTAAAAGATATGGTCATTCTCTACGATTCTGCGCTTTTGGTTTTCTCGTATCTTTAAAATTCTGGATGCCACAGATTTTCGTCCTTTGTGGGGGCGGAAGTGGGCGGGGTGAAGTTTTGAAATATTTTTGTAGCAGTGACATATCACAGAAGTCTGGATCGTTGCTCTAGCTCTTATAGTCTTTGAGCACTAGGCGCTGAAGGGGACGGACAGACGGACAGACGGACGGACGGACAGACGGACAGACAGACATGGCTCAATCGACTCGGCTATTGATGCTGATCAAGCATATATATACTTTATGGGGTCGGAAACGATTCCTTCTGGACGTTACACACATCCACTTTTACCACAAATCTAATATACCCCAATACTCATTTTGAGTATCGGGTATAAAAACGAGGGGGAACGTTGTGAGTTGCAGCGGACACCGCAACTCTACAGATATACCCGATACTAAGTCAGTATGGCTCTCTCCGGCAGACGCCGCTATTATTGAACGACACGACAAAGAGTGCGTGCGAGAGAGACAGAAAATCAGTCTGAGCGTGACGTCGGGCGCTGCGTAGCCACTGCAAATTGATTTGTTCCTTTTGGCTATAAAAATGATCTGATCTGATCCAGATTCAGCAATCTAATTTATATGATCATTATCTATGATTCTGCGTTTTTAGTTTTCTCGTATCCTCAATATTGTGTATGCAACAGATTTTCGTCCTTTGTGGGGGCGGAAGGGGGTGGGGCGAAATTTTGAGATAAACGTTTTATAGTGAGATCTAACAGGAGTGCGAATACCAAATTTGGTCACTCTAGTGTTAATTGTCTCTGAGATTTGTGAATATTCCCAGATTTTCGTCCATTGCGGGGCGGAAGGGGGTGTGGCGAAATTTTGAAACAAACTCGTGTCGATCCGATATATTAGGAGTATGGATACCAAATTTGGTTGCTCTAGCTTTTATAGTCTCTGAGATCTAGGCGCTAATGTTTTACTCTAAGCAAAGCCACCTATGCCACGTGTGTGTTAGAGAGAGATAGGGCGAGAAAAAATGAAATTGTTTTCTTGATGCTGGCTATAATAATAATACGATCCAATTCAGATTCAGCAGTTTAAAAGATATGGTCATTCTCTACGATTCTGCGCTTTTGGTTTTCTCATATCTTTAAAATTGGGGATGCCACAGATTTTCGTCCTTTGTGGGGGCGGAAATGGGCGGGGCGAAGTTTTGAAATATTTTTGGGGTCGGAAACAATTCCTTCTGGACGTTACACACATCCGCTTTTACCACAAATCTTATATACCCCAATACTCATTTTGAGTATCGGGTATAATGAGGGGGAACGTTGTGAGTTGCTGCGGACACCGCAAATCTACAGTTATACCCGATACTAAGTCAGTATGGCTCCCCTCCGGCAGACGCCACTAATATTAAACGACACGACAAAGAGTGCGTGCGAGAGAGACAGAAAATCAGTCTGAGCGTCACGTCGGGCGCTGCGTAGCCACTGCAAATTGATTTGTTCCTTTTGGCTGGCAATCTGATAGATATGGTCGTTATCTATGATTCTGCGTTTTTAGTTTTCTCGAATGTGCAATATTGTGGATGCAACAGATTTTCGTCCTTTGTGTGGGCGGAAGGGGGTGGGGCGAAATTTTGAGATACACGTTTTATAGTAAGATCTAACAGGAGTGCGGATACCAAATTTGGTTACTCTAGCCTTATTAGTCTCTTGGGTGTTTGAATATCCCCAGATTTTCGTCCTTTGCGGGGGCGGAAGGGGGTGTGGCGAAATTTTGAAACAAACTCGTCTCGGTCCGATATATTAGGAGTGTGGATACCAAATTTGGTTGCTCTAGCTTTTGTAGTCTCTGAGATCTAGGCGCTAATGTTTTACTCTAAGCAAAGCCGCCTATGCTACGTGTGTGTTAGAGAGAGACAGGGCGAGAAAAAACGAGGGGGCACGTTGTGAGTTGCTGCGGACACCGCAACTCTACGGTTATACCCGATACTAAGTCAGTATGGCTCCCCTCCGGCAGACGCCGCTAATATTAAACGACACGACAAAGAGTGCGTGCGAGAGAGACAGAAAATCAGTCTGAGCGTGACGTCGGGCGCTGCGTAGCCACTGCAAATTGATTTGTTCCTATTGGCTATAAAAAAGATTTGATCTGATCCAGATTCAGCAATCTGATAGATATGGTCATTATCTATGATTCTGCGTTTTTAGTTTTCTCGAATGTGCAATATTGTGGATGCAACAGATTTTCGTCAATTGTGTGGGCGGAAGGGGGTGGGGCGAAATTTTGAGATACACGTTTTATAGTTAGATCTAACAGGAGTGTGGATACCAAATTTGGTTGCTCTGGCTCTTATAGGTTCTGAGATCCTTGAACTCATATTTTGCAATTGGCAAAACCGACCATGAAACCTGTGTGTTAGAGAGAGACAGAGCGAGAAAGAATGAAATTGTTTTCTTGATTCTGGCTATAATAATTATACGATCTGGTTGAGATCTTACATTCTAAAACATATAGTCATCATCTTTAAAAATGTGGATGCCACAGATTTTCGTCCTTTGTGGGGGCGGAAGTGGGCGGGGCGAAAGTTTTGAAATATTTTTGTAGCAGCGACATATCACAGAAGTCTGGATACAAAACATCGTTGCTCTAGCTCTTATAGTCTTTGAGCACTAGGCGCTGAAGGGGACGGACAGACGGACAGACGGACGGACGGACAGACGGACAGACAGACATGGCTCAATCGACTCGGCTATTGATGCTGATCAAGCATATATATACTTTATGGGGTCGGAAACGATTCCTTCTGGACGTTACACACATCCACTTTTACCACAAATCTAATATACCCCAATACTCATTTTGAGTATCGGGTATAAAAACGAGGGGGAACGTTGTGAGTTGCAGCGGACACCGCAACTCTACAGTTATACCCGATACTAAGTCAGTATGGCTCTCTCCGGCAGACGCCGCTAATATTGAACGACACGACAAAGAGTGCGTGCGAGAGAGACAGAAAATCAGTCTGAGCGTGACGTCGGGCGCTGCGTAGCCATCTGATCCAGATTCAGCAATCTGATATATATGATCATTATCTATGATTCTGCGTTTTTAGTTTTCTTATATCCTCAATATTGTGGATGCAACAGATTTTCGTCCTTTGTGGCGGCGGAAGGGGGTGGGGCGAAATTTTGAGATATACGTTTTATAGTGAGATCTAACAGGAGTGCGGATACCAAATTTGGTTACTCTAGCGTTAATTGTCTCTGAGATTTGTAAATATTCCCAGATTTTCGTCCATTGCGGGGGCGGAAGGGGGTGTGGCGAAATTTTGAAACAAACTCGTGTCGATCCGATATATTAGGAGTATGGATACCAAATTTGGTTGCTCTAGCTTTTATAGTCTCTGAGATCTAGGCGCTAATGTTTTACTCTAAGCAAAGCCGGCTATGCTACGTGTGTGTTAGAGAGAGACAGGGCGAGAAAAAATGAAATTGTTTTCTTGATGCTGGCTATAATAATAATACGATCCAATTCAGATTCTGCAGTTTAAAAGATATGGTCATTCTCTACGATTCTGCGTTTTTGGTTTTCTCGTATCTTTAAAATTCTGGATGCCACAGATTTTCGTCCTTTGTGGGAGCGGAAGTGGGCGGGGCGAAGTTTTGAAATATTTTTGTAGCAGTGAAATATCACAGAAGTCTGGATCCAAAACATCGTTGCTCTAGCTCTTATAGTCTTTGAGCACTAGGCGCTGAAGGGGACGGACAGACGGACAGACGGACGGACGGACGGACGGACAGACAGACAGGGCTCAATCGACTCGGCTATTGATGCTGATCAAGT
This sequence comes from Drosophila miranda, assembly GCF_003369915.1. Taxonomy (NCBI): domain Eukaryota; kingdom Metazoa; phylum Arthropoda; class Insecta; order Diptera; family Drosophilidae; genus Drosophila; species Drosophila miranda. Next base: position 22,156,451 of record NW_022881614.1, read on the forward strand.
ATATATATACTTTATGGGGTCGGAAACGATTCCTTCTGGACGTTACACACATCCACTTTTACCACAAATCTAATATACCCCAATACTCATTTTGAGTATCGGGTATAACGAGGGGGAACGTTGTGAGTTGCTGCGGACACCGCAACTCTACGGTTATACCCGATACTAAGGCAGTATAACTCTCCTCCGGCAGACGCCGCTAATATTAAACGACACGACAAAGAGTGCGTGCGAGAGAGACAGAAAATCAGTCTGAGCGTCACGTCGGGCGCTGCGTAGCCACTGCAAATTGATTTGTTCCTATTGGCTATAAAAATGATCTGATCTGATCCAGATTCAGCAATCTGATAGATATGATCATTATCTATGATTCTGCGTTTTTAGTTTTCTCATATCCTCAATATTGTGGATGCAACAGATTTTCGTGTTTTGTGTGGGCGGAAGGGGGTAGGGCGAAATTCGGATATAAACGTTTTATAGTGAGATCTAACAGGAGTGCGGATACCAAATTTGGTTACTCTAGCGTTAATTGACTCTGAGATTTGTGAATATTCCTAGATTCTCGTCCATTGTTTTGGCGGAAGGGGGTGCGGCGAAATTTTGAAACAAACTCGTCTCGGTCCGATATATTAGGAGTATGGATACCAAATTTGGTTGCTCTAGCTTTTATAGTCTCTGAGATCTAGGCGCTAATGTTTTACTCTAAGCAAAGCCACCTATGCTACGTGTGTGTTAGAGAGAGACAGGGCGAAAAAAAATGAAATTGTTTTCTTGATGCTAGCTATAATAATAATACGATCCAATTCAGATTCTGCAGTTTAAAAGATATGGTCATTCTCTACGATTCTGCGTTTTTGGTTTTCTCGTATCTTTAAAATTCTGGATGCCACAGATTTTCGTTCTTTGTGGGGGCGGAAGTGGGCGGGGCGAAGTTTTGAAATATTTTTGTAGCAGTGAAATATCACAGAAGTCTGGATCCAAAACATCGTTGCTCTAGCTCTTATAGTCTTTGAGCACTAGGCGCTGAAGGGGACGGACAGACGGACAGACGGACGGACGGACGGACGGACAGACAGACAGGGCTCAATCGACTCGGCTATTGATGCTGATCAAGTATATATATACTTTATGGGGTCGGAAACGATTCCTTCTGGACGTTACACACATCCACTTTTACCACAAATCTAATATACCCCAATACTCATTTTGAGTATCGGGTATAACGAGGGGGAACGTTGTGAGGTGCTGCGGACACCGCAACTCTACGGTTATACCCGATACTAAGTCAGTATAACTCTCCTCCGGCAGACGCCGCTAATATTAAACGACACGACAAAGAGTGCGTGCGAGAGAGACAGAAAATCAGTCTGAGCGTCACGTCGGGCGCTGCGTAGCCACTGCAAATTGATTTGTTCCTATTGGCTATAAACATGATCTGATCTGATCCAGATTCAGCAATCTGATAGATATGATCATTATGTATGATTCTGCGTTCTTAGTTTTCTCATATCCTCAATATTGTGGATGCAACAGATTTTCGTCTTTTGTGTGGGCGGAAGGGGGTGGGGCGAAATTCGGAGATAAACGTTTTATAGTGAGATCTAACAGGAGTGCGGATACCAAATTTGGTTACTCTAGCGTTAATTGACTCTGAGATTTGTGAATATTCCTAGATTCTCGTCCATTGTTTTGGCGGAAGGGGGTGCGGCGAAATTTTGAAACAAACTCGTCTCGGTCCGATATATTAGGAGTATGGATACCAAATTTGGTTGCTCTAGCTTTTATAGTCTCTGAGATCTAGGCGCTAATGTTTTACTCTAAGCAAAGCCACCTATGCTACGTGTGTGTTAGAGAGAGACAGGGCGAAAAAAAATGAAATTGTTTTCTTGATGCTAGCTATAATAATAATACCATCCAATTCAGATTCTGCAGTTTAAAAGATATGGTCATTCTCTACGATTCTGCGTTTTTGGTTTTCTCGTATCTTTAAAATTCTGGATGCCACAGATTTTCGTCCTTTGTGGGGGCGGAAGTGGGCGGGGCGAAGTTTTGAAATATTTTTGTAGCAGTGAAATATCACAGAAGTCTGGATCCAAAACATCGTTGCTCTAGCTCTTATAGGCTTTGAGCACTAGGCGCTGAAGGGGACGGACAGACGGACGGACGGACGGACGGACAGACAGACAGGGCTCAATCGACTCGGCTATTGATGCTGATCAAGTATATATATACACTATGGGGTCGGAAACGATTCCTTCTGGACGTTACACACATCCACTTTTACCACAAATCTAATATACCCCAATACTCATTTTGAGTATCGGGTATAACGAGGGGGGACGTTGTGAGGTGCTGCGGACACCGCAACTCTACGGTTATACCCGATACTAAGTCAGTATAACTCTCCTCCGGCAGACGCCGCTAATATTAAACGACACGACAAAGAGTGCGTGCGAGAGAGACAGAAAATCAGTCTGAGCGTCACGTCGGGCGCTGCGTAGCCACTGCAAATTGATTTGTTCCTATTGGCTATAAAAATGATCTGATCTGATCCAGATTCAGCAATCTGATAGATATGATCATTATCTATGATTCTGTGTTTTTAGTTTTCTCATATCCTCAATATTGTGGATGCAACAGATTTTCGTCTTTTGTGTGGGCGGAAGGGGGTGGGGCGAAATTCGGAGATAAACGTTTTATAGTGAGATCTAACAGGAGTGCGCATACCAAATTTGGTTACTCTAGCGTTAATTGACTCTGAGATTTGTAAATATTCCCAGATTTTCGTCCATTGCGGGGGCGGAAGGGGGTGTGGCGAAATTTTGAAACAAACTCGTGTCGATCCGATATATTAGGAGTATGGATACCAAATTTGGTTGCTTTAGCTTTTATAGTCTCTGAGATCTAGGCGCTAATGTTTTACTCTAAGCAAAGCCGGCTATGCTACGTGTGTGTTAGAGAGAGACAGGGCGAAAAAAAATGAAAATGTTTTCTTGATGCTAGCTATAATAATAATACGATCCAATTCAGATTCTGCAGTTTAAAAGATATGGTCATTCTCTACGATTCTGCGTTTTTGGTTTTCTCGTATCTTTAAAATTCTGGATGCCACAGATTTTCGTCCTTTGTGGGGGCGGAAGTGGGCGGGGCGAAGTTTTGAAATATTTTTGTAGCAGTGAAATATCACAGAAGTGTGGATCCAAAACATCGTTGCTCTAGCTCTTATAGTCTTTGAGCACTAGGCGCTGAAGGGGACGGACAGACGGACAGACGGACGGACGGACGGACGGACAGACAGACAGGGCTCAATCGACTCGGCTATTGATGCTGATCAAGTATATATATACTTTATGGGGTCGGAAACGATTCCTTCTGGACGTTACACACATCCACTTTTACCACAAATCTAATATACCCCAATACTCATTTTGAGTATCGGGTATAACGAGGGGGAACGTTGTGAGTTGCTGCGGACACCGCAACTCTACGGTTATACCCGATACTAAGTCAGTATAACTCTCCTCCGGCAGACGCCACTAATATTAAACGACACGACAAAGAGTGCGTGCGAGAGAGACAGAAAATCAGTCTGAGCGTCACGTCGGGCGCTGCGTAGCCACTGCAAATTGATTTGTTCCTATTGGCTATAAAAATGATCTGATCTGATCCAGATTCAGCAATCTGATAGATATGATCATTATCTATGATTCTGCGTTTTTAGTTTTCTCATATCCTCAATATTGTGGATGCAACAGATTTTCGTGTTTTGTGTGGGCGGAAGGGGGTAGGGCGAAATTCGGAGATAAACGTTTTATAGTGAGATCTAACAGGAGTGCGGATACCAAATTTGGTTACTCTAGCGTTAATTGACTCTGAAATTTGTGAATATTCCTAGATTCTCGTCCATTGTTTTGGCGGAAGGGGGTGCGGCGAAATTTTGAAACAAACTCGTCTCGGTCCGATATATTAGGAGTATGGATACCAAATTTGGTTGCTCTAGCTTTTATAGTCTCTGAGATCTAGGCGCTAATGTTTTACTCTAAGCAAAGCCACCTATGCTACGTGTGTGTTAGAGAGAGACAGGGCGAAAAAAAATGAAATTGTTTTCTTGATGCTAGCTATAATAATAATACGATCCAATTCAGATTCTGCAGTTTAAAAGATATGGTCATTCTCTACGATTCTGCGTTTTTGGTTTTCTCGTATCTTTAAAATTCTGGATGCCACAGATTTTCGTCCTTTGTGGGGGCGGAAGTGGGCGGGGCGAAGTTTTGAAATATTTTTGTAGCAGTGAAATATCACAGAAGTCTGGATCCAAAACATCGTTGCTCTAGCTCTTATAGTCTTTGAGCACTAGGCGCTGAAGGGGACGGACAGACGGACAGACGGACGGACGGACGGACGGACAGACAGACAGGGCTCAATCGACTCGGCTATTGATGCTGATCAAGTATATATATACTTTATGGGGTCGGAAACGATTCCTTCTGGACGTTACACACATCCACTTTTACCACAAATCTAATATACCCCAATACTCATTTTGAGTATCGGGTATAACGAGGGGGAACGTTGTGAGGTGCTGCGGACACCGCAACTCTACGGTTATACCCGATACTAAGTCAGTATAACTCTCCTCCGGCAGACGCCGCTAATATTAAACGACACGACAAAGAGTGCGTGCGAGAGAGACAGAAAATCAGTCTGAGCGTCTCGTCGGGCGCTGCGTAGCCACTGCAAATTGATTTGTTCCTATTGGCTATAAAAATGATCTGATCTGATCCAGATTCAGCAATCTGATAGATATGATCATTATCTATGATTCTGCGTTCTTAGTTTTCTCATATCCTCAATATTGTGGATGCAACAGATTTTCGTCTTTTGTGTGGGCGGTAGGGGGTGGGGCGAAATTCGGAGATAAACGTTTTATAGTGAGATCTAACAGGAGTGCGCATACCAAATTTGGTTACTCTAGCGTTAATTGACTCTGAGATTTGTAAATATTCCCAGATTTTCGTCCATTGCGGGGGCGGAAGGGGTGTGGCGAAATTTTGAAACAAACTCGTGTCGATCCGATATATTAGGAGAATGGATACCAAATTTGGTTGCTCTAGCTTTTATAGTCTCTGAGATCTAGGCGCTAATGTTTTACTCTAAGCAAAGCCGGCTATGCTACGTGTGTGTTAGAGAGAGACAGGGCGAGAAAAAATGAAATTGTTTTCTTGATGCTGGCTATAATAATAATACGATCCAACTCAGATTCTGCAGTTTAAAAGATATGGTCATTCTCTACGATTCTGCGTTTTTGGTTTTCTCGTATCTTTAAAATTCTGGATGCCACAGATTTTCGTCGTTTGTGGGGGCGGAAGTGGGCGGGGCGAAGGTTTGAAATATTTTTGTAGCAGTGACATATCACAGAAGTCTGCATCCAAAACATGGTTGCTCTAGCTCTTATAGTCTTTGAGCACTAGGCGCTGAAGGGGACGGACAGACGGATAGACGGACGGACGGACGGACGGACAGACAGACAGGGCTCAATCGACTCGGCTATTGATGCTGATCAAGTATATATATACTTTATGGGGTCGGAAACGATTCCTTCTGGACGTTACACACATCCACTTTTACCACAAATCTAATATACCCCAATACTCATTTTGAGTATCGGGTATAACGAGGGGGAACGTTGTGAGTTGCTGCGGACACCGCAACTCTACAGTTATACCCGATACTAAGTCAGTATAACTCTCCTCCGGCAGACGCCACTAATATTAAACGACACGACAAAGAGTGCGTGCGAGAGAGACAGAAAATCAGTCTGAGCGTCACGTCGGGCGCTGCGTAGCCACTGCAAATTGATTTGTTCCTATTGGCTATAAAAATGATCTGATCTGATCCAGATTCAGCAATCTGATAGATATGATCATTATCTATGATTCTGCGTTTTTAGTTTTCTCATATCTTCAATATTGTGGATGCAACAGATTTTCGTGTTTTGTGTGGGCGGAAGGGGGTAGGGCGAAATTCGGAGATAAACGTTTTATAGTGAGATCTAACAGGAGTGCGGATACCAAATTTGGTTACTCTAGCGTTAATTGACTCTGAGATTTGTGAATATTCCTAGATTCTCGTCCATTGTTTTGGCGGAAGGGGGTGCGGCGAAATTTTGAAACAAACTCGTCTCGGTCCGATATATTAGGAGTATGGATACCAAATTTGGTTGCTCTAGCTTTTATAGTCTCTGAGATCTAGGCGCTAATGTTTTACTCTAAGCAAAGCCACCTATGCTACGTGTGTGTTAGAGAGAGACAGGGCGAAAAAAAATGAAATTGTTTTCTTGATGCTAGCTATAATAATAATACGATCCAACTCAGATTCTGCAGTTTAAAAGATATGGTCATTCTCTACGATTCTGCGTTTTTGGTTTTCTCGTATCTTTAAAATTCTGGATGCCACAGATTTTCGTCCTTTGTGGTGGCGGAAGTGGGCGGGGCGAAGTTTTGAAATATTTTTGTAGCAGTGACATATCACAGAAGTCTGCATCCAAAACATCGTTGCTCTAGCTCTTATAGTCTTTGAGCACTAGGCGCTGAAGGGGACGGACAGACGGACAGACGGACGGACGGACGGACGGACAGACAGACAGGGCTCAATCGACTCGGCTATTGATGCTGATCAAGTATATATATACTTTATGGGGTCGGAAACGATTCCTTCTGGACGTTACACACATCCACTTTTACCACAAATCTAATATACCCCAATACTCATTTTGAGTATCGGGTATAACGAGGGGGAACGTTGTGAGGTGCTGCGGACACCGCAACTCTACGGTTATACCCGATACTAAGTCAGTATACCTCTCCTCCGGCAGACGCCGCTAATATTAAACGACACGACAAAGAGTGCGTGCGAGAGAGACAGTAAATCAGTCTGAGCGTGACGTCGGGCGCTGCGTAGCCAGTGTAACTTGATTTGTTCCTTTTGGCTATAAAAATGATCTGATCTTATCCAGATTCAGCAATCTGATAGATATGATCATTATCTATGATTCTGCGTTTTTAGTTTTCTCATATCCTCAATATTGTGGATGCAACAGATTTTCGTCTTTTGTGTGGGCGGAAGGGGGTGTGGCGAAATTCGGAGATAAACGTTTTATAGTGAGATCTAACAGGAGTGCGGATACCAAATTTGGTTACTCTAGCGTTAATTGACTCTGAGATTTGTAAATATTCCCAGATTTTCGTCCATTGCGGGGGCGGAAGGGGGTGTGGCGAAATTTTGAAACAAACTCGTGTCGATCCGATATATTAGGAGTATGGATACCAAATTTGGTTGCTCTAGCTTTTATAGTCTCTGAGATCTAGGCGCTAATGTTTTACTCTAAGCAAAGCCGGCTATGCTACGTGTGTGTTAGAGAGAGACAGGGCGAGAAAAAATGAAATTGTTTTCTTGATGCTGGCTATAATAATAATACGATCCAATTCAGATTCTGCAGTTTAAAAGATATGGTCATTCTCTACGATTCTGCGTTTTTGGTTTTCTCGTATCTTTAAAATTCTGGATGCCACAGATTTTCGTCCTTTGTGGGGGCGGAAGTGGGCGGGGCGAAGTTTTGAAATATTTTTGTAGCAGTGAAATATCACAGAAGTCTGGATCCAAAACATCGTTGCTCTAGCTCTTATAGTCTTTGAGCACTAGGCGCTGAAGGGGACGGACAGACGGACAGACGGACGGACGGACGGACGGACAGACAGACAGGGCTCAATCGACTCGGCTATTGATGCTGATCAAGTATATATATACTTTATGGGGTCGGAAACGATTCCTTCTGGACGTTATACACATCCACTTTTACCACAAATCTAATATACCCCAATACTCATTTTGAGTATCGGGTATAACGAGGGGGAACGTTGTGAGTTGCTGCGGACACCGCAACTCTACGGTTATACCCGATACTAAGTCAGTATAACTCTCCTCCGGCAGACGCCGCTAATATTGAACGACACGACAAAGAGTGCGTGCGAGAGAGACAGTAAATCAGTCTGAGCGTGACGTCGGGCGCTGCGTAGCCAGTGTAACTTGATTTGTTCCTTTTGGCTATAAAAATGATTTGATCTTATCCAGATTCAGCAATCTGATAGATATGATCATTATCTATGATTCTGTGATTTTAGTTTTCTCATATCCTCAATATTGTGGATGCAACAGATTTTCGTCTTTTGTGGGGGCGGAAGGGGGTGGGGCGAAATTTTGAGATATACGTTTTATAGTGAGATCTAACAGGAGTGCGGATACCAAATTTGGTTACTCTAGCATTAATTGTCTCTGAGATTTGTAAATATTCCCAGATTTTCGTCCATTGCGGGGCGAAAGGGGGTGTGGCGAAATTTTGAAACAAACTCGTGTCGATCCGATATATTAGGAGTATGGATACCAAATTTGGTTGCTCTAGCTTTTATAGTCTCTGAGATCTAGGCGCTAATGTTTTACTCTAAGCAAAGCCGGCTATGCTACGTGTGTGTTAGAGAGAGAGACAGGGCGAGAAAAAATGAAATTGTTTTCTTGATGCTGGCTATAATAATAATACGATCCAATTCAGATTCTGCAGTTTAAAAGATATGGTCATTCTCTACGATTCTGCGTTTCTGGTTTTCTCGTATCTTTAAAATTTTGCATGCCACAGATTTTCGTCCCTTGTGGGAGCGGAAGTGGGCGGGGCGAAGTTTTAAAATATTTTTGTAGCAGTGAAATATCAGAGAAGTCTGGATCCAAAACATCGTTGCTCTAGCTCTTATAGTCTTTGAGCACTAGGCGCTGAAGGGGACGGACAGACGGACGGACGGACAGACAGACCTGGCTCAATCGACTCGGCTATTGATGCTGATCAAGAATATATATACCTTATGGGGTCGGAAACGATTCCTTCTGGACGTTACACACATCCACTTTTACCACAAATCTAATATACCCCAATACTCATTTTGAGTATCGGGTATAACGAGGGGGAACGTTGTGAGTTGCTGCGGACACCGCAACTCTACGGTTATACCCGATACTAAGTCAGTATGGCTCTCCTCCGGCAGACGCCGCTAATATTGAACGACACGACAAAGAGTGCGTGCGAGAGAGTATGCTAATCAGTCTGAGCGTGACGTCGGGCGCTGCGTAGCCAGTGCAACTTGATTTGTTCCTTTTGGCTATAAAAATGATCTGATCTGATCCAGATTCAGCAATCTGATAGATATGATCATTATCTATGATTCTGCGTTTTTAGTTTTCTCATATCCTCAATATTGTGGATGCAACAGATTTTCGTCTTTTGTGTGGGCGGAAGGGGGTGGGGCGAAATTCGGAGATAAACGTTTTATAGTGAGATCTAACAGGAGTGCGGATACCAAATTTGGTTACTCTAGCGTTAATTGACTCTGAGATTTCTAAATATTCCCAGATTTTCGTCCATTGCGGGGGCGGAAGGGGGTGTGGCGAAATTTTGAAACAAACTCGTGTCGATCCGATATATTAGGAGTATGGATACCAAATTTGGTTGCTCTAGCTTTTATAGTCTCTGAGATCTAGGCGCTAATGTTTTACTCTAAGCAAAGCCGGCTATGCTACGTGTGTGTTAGAGAGAGACAGGGCGAGAAAAAATGAAATTGTTTTCTTGATGCTGGCTATAATAATAATACGATCCAATTCAGATTCTGCAGTTTAAAAGATATGGTCATTCTCTACGATTCTGCGTTTTTGGTTTTCTCGTATCTTTAAAATTCTGGATGCCACAGATTTTCGTCCTTTGTGGGGGCGGAAGTGGGCGGGGCGAAGTTTTGAAATATTTTTGTAGCAGTGAAATATCACAGAAGTCTGGATCCAAAACATCGTTGCTCTAGCTCTTATAGTCTTTGAGCACTAGGCGCTGAAGGGGACGGACAGACGGACAGACAGACGGACGGACGGACGGACAGACAGACAGGGCTCAATCGACTCGGCTATTGATGCTGATCAAGTATATATATACTTTATGGGGTCGGAAACGATTCCTTCTGGACGTTATACACATCCACTTTTACCACAAATCTAATATACCCCAATACTCATTTTGAGTATCTGGTATAACGAGGGGGAACGTTGTGAGTTGCTGCGGACACCGCAACTCTACGGTTATACCCGATACTAAGTCAGTATAACTCTCCTCCGGCAGACGCCGCTAATATTGAACGACACGACAAAGAGTGCGTGCGAGAGAGACAGTAAATCAGTCTGAGCGTGACGTCGGGCGCTGCGTAGCCAGTGTAACTTGATTTGTTCCTTTTGGCTATAAAAATGATTTGATCTTATCCAGATTCAGCAATCTGATAGATATGATCATTATCTATGATTCTGTGTTTTTAGTTTTCTCATATCCTCAATATTGTGGATGCAACAGATTTTCGGCTTTTTGTGGGGGCGGAAGGGGGTGGGGCGAAATTTTGAGATATACGTTTTATAGTGAGATCTAACAGGAGTGCGGATACCAAATTTGGTTACTCTAGCATTAATTGTCTCTGAGATTTGTAAATATTCCCAGATTTTCGTCCATTGCGGGGGCGAAAGGGGTGTGGCGAAATTTTGAAACAAACTCGTGTCGATCCGATATATTAGGAGTATGGATACCAAATTTGGTTGCTCTAGCTTTTATAGTCTCTGAGATCTAGGCGCTAATGTTTTACTCTAAGCAAAGCCGGCTATGCTACGTGTGTGTTAGAGAGAGAGACAGGGCGAGAAAAAATGAAATTGCTTTCTTGATGCTGGCTATAATAATAATACGATCCAATTCAGATTCTGCAGTTTAAAAGATATGGTCATTCTCTACGATTCTGCGTTTCTGGTTTTCTCGTATCTTTAAAATTTTGCATGCCACAGATTTTCGTCCTTTGTGGGAGCGGAAGTGGGCGGGGCGAAGTTTTAAAATATTTTTGTAGCAGTGAAATATCAGAGAAGTCTGGATCCAAAACATCGTTGCTCTAGCTCTTATAGTCTTTGAGCACTAGGCGCTGAAGGGGACGGACAGACGGACGGACGGACAGACAGACCTGGCTCCATCGACTCGGCTATTGATGCTGATCAAGAATATATATACCTTATGGGGTCGGAAACGATTCCTTCTGGACGTTACACACATCCACTTTTACCACAAATCTAATAAACCCCAATACTCATTTTGAGTATCGGGTATAACGAGGGGGAACGTTGTGAGTTGCTGCGGACACCGCAACTCTACGGTTATACCCGATACTAAGTCAGTATGGCTCTCCACCGGCAGACGCCGCTAATATTGAACGACACGACAAAGAGTGCGTGCGAGAGAGACAGTAAATCAGTCTGAGCGTGACGTCGGGCGCTGCGTAGCCAGTGCAACTTGATTTGTTCCTTTTGGCTATAAAAATGATTTGATCTTATCCAGATTCAGCAATCTGATAGATATGATCATTATCTATGATTCTGCGTTCTTAGTTTTCTCATATCCTCAATATTGTGGATGCAACAGATTTTCGTCTTTTGTGGGGGCGGAAGGGGGTGGGGCGAAATTCGGAGATAAACGTTTTATAGTGAGATCTAACAGGAGTGCGGATACCAAATTTGGTTACTCTAGCGTTAATTGACTCTGAGATTTGTAAATATTCCCAGATTTTCGTCCATTGCGGGGGCGGAAGGGGGTGTGGCGAAATTTTGAAACAAACTCGTGTCGATCCGATATATTAGGAGTATGGATACCAAATTTGGTTGCTCTAGCTTTTATAGTCTCTGAGATCTAGGCGCTAATGTTTTACTCTAAGCAAAGCCGGCTATGCTACGTGTGTGTTAGAGAGAGACAGGGCGAGAAAAAATAAAATTGTTTTCTTGATGCTGGCTATAATAATAATACGATCCAACTCAGATTCTGCAGTCTAAAAGATATGGTCATTCTCTACGATTCTGAGTTTTTGGTTTTCTCGTATCTTTAAAATTCTGGATGCCACAGATTTTCGTCCTTTGTGGGGGCGGAAGTGGGCGGGGCGAAGTTTTGAAATATTTTTGTAGCAGATTCCAAACAAATTCCAAAACATCGTTGCTCTAGCTCTTATAGTCTTTGAGCACTAGGCGCTGAAGGGGACGGACAGACGGACAGACGGACGGACGGACAGACAGACCTGGCTCAATCGACTCGGCTATTGATGCTGATCAAGAATATATATACCTTATGGGGTCGGAAACGATTCCTTCTGGACGTTACACACATCCACTTTTACCACAAATCTAATATACCCCAATACTCATTTTGAGTATCGGGTATAACGAGGGGGAACGTTGTGAGTTGCTGCGGACACCGCAACTCTACGGTTATACCCGATACTAAGTCAGTATGGCTCTCCTCCGGCAGACGCCGCTAATATTGAACGACACGACAAAGAGGGCGTGCGAGAGAGACAGTAAATCAGTCTGAGCGTGACGTCGGGCGCTGCGTAGCCAGTGCAACTTGATTTGTTCCTTTTGGCTATAAAAATGATCTGATCTGATCCAGATTCAGCAATCTGATAGATATGATCATTATCTATGATTCTGCGTTTTTAGTTTTCTCATATCCTCAATATTGTGGATGCAACAGATTTTCGTCCTTTGTGTGGGCGGAAGCGGGTGGGGCGAAATTCGGAGATAAACGTTTTATAGTGAGATCTAACAGGAGTGCGGATACCAAATTTGGTTACTCTAGCGTTAATTGACTCTGAGATTTGTGAATATTCCTAGATTCACGTCCATTGCGGTGGCGGAAGGGGGTGCGGCGAAATTTTGAAACAAACTCGTCTCGGTCCGATATATTAGGAGTATGGATACCAAATTTGGTTGCTCTAGCTTTTATAGTCTCTGAGATCTAGGCGCTAATGTTTTACTCTAAGCAAAGCCACCTATGCTACGTGTGTGTTAGAGAGAGACAGGGCGAGAAAAAATGAAATTGTTTTCTTGATGCTAGCTATAATAATCATACGATCCAATTCAGATTCTGTAGTTTAAAAGATATGGTCATTCTCTACGATTCTGCGCTTTTGGTTTTCTCATATCTTTAAAATTGTGGATGCCACAGATTTTCGTCCTTTGTGGGGGCGGAAGTGGGCGGGGCGAAATTTGGAAATATTTTTGTAGCAGTGACATATCACAGAAGTCTGGATCCAAAACATCGTTGCTCTAGCTCTTATAGTCTTTGAGCACTAGGCGCTGAAGGGGACGGACAGACGGACAGACGGACGGACGGACGGACGGACAGACAGACAGGGCTCAATCGACTCGGCTATTGATGCTGATCAAGTATATATATACTTTATGGGGTCGGAAACGATTCCTTCTGGACGTTACACACATCCACTTTTGCCACAAATTAAATATACCCCAATACTCATTTTGAGTATCGGGTATAAAAACGAGGGGGAACGTTGTGAGTTGCAACGGACACCGCAACTCTACAGTTATACCCGATACTAAGTCAGTATGGCTCTCCTCCGGCAGACGCCGCTAATATTGAACGACACGACAAAGAGTGCGTGCGAGAGAGACAGTAAATCAGTCTGAGCGTGACGTCGGGCGCTGCGTAGCCAGTGTAACTTGATTTGTTCCTTTTGGCTATAAAAATGATCTGATCTTATCCAGATTCAGCAATCTGATAGATATGATCATTATCTATGATTCTGAGTTTTTAGTTTTCTCATATCCTCAATATTGTGGATGCAACAGATTTTCGTCGTTTGTGGGGGCGGAAGGGGGTGGGGCGAAATTTTGAGTTATACGTTTTATAGTGAGATCTAACAGGAGTGCGGATACCAAATTTGGTTACTCTAGCGTTAATTGTCTCTGAGATTTGTAAATATTCCCAGATTTTCGTCCATTGCGGGGGCGGAAGGGGGTGTGGCGAAATTTTGAAACAAACTCGTGTCGATCCGATATATTAGGAGTATGGATACCAAATTTGGTTGCTCTAGCTTTTATAGTCTCTGAGATCTAGGCGCTAATGTTTTACTCTAAGCAAAGCCGGCTATGCTACGTGTGTGTTAGAGAGAGACAGGGCGAGAAAAAATGAAACTGTTTTCTTGATGCTGGCTATAATAATAATACGATCCAATTCAGATTCTGCAGTTTAAAAGATATGGTCATTCTCTACGATTCTGCGTTTTTGGTTTTCTCGTATCTTTAAAATTCTGGATGCCACAGATTTTCGTCCTTTGTGGGGGCGGAAGTGGGCGGGGCGAAGTTTTGAAATATTTTTGTAGCAGTGAAATATCACAGAAGTCTGGATCCAAAACATCGTTGCTCTAGCTCTTATAGTCTTTGAGCACTAGGCGCTGAAGGGGACGTACAGACGGACGGACGGACAGACAGACATGGCTCAATCGACTCGGCTATTGATGCTGATCAAGAATATATATACTTTATGGGGTCGGAAACGATTCCTTCTGGACGTTACACACATCCACTTTTAACACAAATCTAATATACCCCAATACTCATTTTGAGTATCGGGTATAACGAGGGGGAACGTTGTGAGTTGCTGCGGACACCGCAACTCTACGGTTATACCCGATACTAAGTCAGTATAACTCTCCTCCGGCAGACGCCGCTAATATTAAACGACACGACAAAGAGTGCGTGCGAGAGAGACAGTAAATCAGTCTGAGCGTGACGTCGGGCGCTGCGTAGCCAGTGCAACTTGATTTGTTCCTTTTGGCTTTAAAAATGATCTGATCTTATCCAGATTCAGCAATCTGATAGATATGATCATTATCTATGATTCTGCGTTTTTAGTTTTCTCATATCCCCAATATTGTGGATGCAACAGATTTTCGTCCTCTGTTGGGGCGGAAGAGGGTGGGGCGAAATTTTGAGATATACGTTTTATAGTGAGATCTAACAGGAGTGCGGATACCAAATTTGGTTACTCTAGCGTTAATTGTCTCTGAGATTTGTAAATATTCCCAGATTTTCGTCCATTGCGGGGGCGGAAGGGTGTGTGGCAAAATTTTGAAACAAACTCGTCTCGGTCCGATATATTAGGAGTATGGATACCAAATTTGGTTGCTCTAGCTTTTATAGTCTCTGAGATCTAGGCGCTAATGTTTTACTCTAAGCAAAGCCGGCTATGCTACGTGTGTGTTAGAGAGAGAGACAGGGCGAGAAAAAATGAAATTGTTTTCTTGATGCTGGCTATAATAATAATACGATCCAATTCAGATTCTGCAGTTTAAAAGATATGGTCATTCTCTACGATTCTGCGTTTCTGGTTTTCTCGTATCTTTAAAATTTTGGATGCCACAGATTTTCGTCCTTTGTGGGGGCGGAAGTGGGCGGGGCGAAGTTTTGAAATATTTTTGTAGCAGTGAAATATCACAGAAGTCTGGATCCAAAACATCGTTGCTCTAGCTCTTATAGTCTTTGAGCACTAGGCGCTGAAGGGGACGGACAGACGGACGGACGGACAGACAGACCTGGCTCAATCGACTCGGCTATTGATGCTGATCAAGAATATATATACTTTATGGGGTCGGAAACGATTCCTTCTGGACGTTACACACATCCACTTTTACCACAAATCTAATATACCCCAATACTCATTTTGAGTATCGGGTATAACGAGGGGGAACGTTGTGAGTTGCTGCGGACACCGCAACTCTACGGTTATACCCGATACTAAGTCAGTATAACTCTCCTCCGGCAGACGCCGCTAATATTAAACGACACGACAAAGAGTGCGTGCGAGAGAGACAGTAAATCAGTCTGAGCGTGACGTCGGGCGCTGCGTAGCCAGTGCAACTTGATTTGTTCCTTTTGGCTATAAAAATGATCTGATCTTATCCAGATTCAGCAATCTGATAGATATGATCATTATCTATGATTCTGCGTTTTTAGTTTTCTCATATCCTCAATATTGTGGATGCAACAGATTTTCGTCCTTTGTGTGGGCGCAAGGGGTGGGGCGAAATTCGGAGATAAACGTTTTATAGTGAGATCTAACAGGAGTGCGGATACCAAATTTGGTTACTCTAGCGTTAATTGTCTCTGAGATTTGTAAATATTCCCAGATTTTCGTCCATTGCGGGGCGGAAGGGTGTGTGGCAAAATTTTGAAACAAACTCGTCTCGGTCCGATATATTAGGAGTATGGATACCAAATTTGGTTGCTCTAGCTTTTATAGTCTCTGAGATCTAGGCGCTAATGTTTTACTCTAAGCAAAGCCGCTATGCTACGTGTGTGTTAGAGAGAGAGACAGGGCGAGAAAAAATGAAATTGTTTTCTTGATGCTGGCTATAATAATAATACGATCCAATTCAGATTCTGCAGTTTAAAAGATATGGTCATTCTCTACGATTCTGCGTTTTTGGTTTTCTCGTATCTTTAAAATTCTGGATGCCACAGATTTTCGTCCTTTGTGGGGGCGGAAGTGGGCGGGGCGAAGTTTTGAAATATTTTTGTAGCAGTGAAATATCACAGAAGTCTGGATCCAAAACATCGTTGCTCTAGCTCTTATAGTCTTTGAGCACTAGGCGCTGAAGGGGACGGACAGACGGACGGACGGACAGACAGACCTGGCTCAATCGACTCGGCTATTGATGCTGATCAAGAATATATATACTTTATGGGGTCGGAAACGATTCCTTCTGGACGTTACACACATCCACTTTTACCACAAATCTAATATACCCCAATACTCATTTTGAGTATCGGGTATAACGAGGGGGAACGTTGTGAGTTGCTGCGGACACCGCAACTCTACGGTTATACCCGATACTAAGTCAGTATAACTCTCCTCCGGCAGACGCCGCTAATATTAAACGACACGACAAAGAGTGCGTGCGAGAGAGACAGTAAATCAGTCTGAGCGTGACGTCGGGCGCTGCGTAGCCAGTGCAACTTGATTTGTTCCTTTTGGCTATAAAAATGATCTGATCTTATCCAGATTCAGCAATCTGATAGATATGATCATTATCTATGATTCTGCGTTTTTAGTTTTCTCATATCCTCAATATTGTGGATGCAACAGATTTTCGTCCTTTGTGTGGGCGCAAGGGGGTGGGGCGAAATTCGGAGATAAACGTTTTATAGTGAGATCTAACAGGAGTGCGGATACCAAATTTGGTTACTCTAGCGTTAATTGACTCTGAGATTTGTGAATATTCCTAGATTCTCGTCCATTGCGGGGGCGGAAGGGGGTGCGGCGAAATTTTGAAACAAACTCGTCTCGGTCCGATATATTAGGAAAATGGATACCAAATTTGGTTGCTCTAGCTTTTATAGTCTCTGAGATCTAGGCGCTAATGTTTTACTCTAAGCAAAGCCACCTATGCTACGTGTGTGTTAGAGAGAGACAGGGCGAGAAAAAATGAAATTGTTTTCTTGATGCTGGCTATAATAATAATACGATCCAATTCAGGTTCTGCAGTTTAAAAGATATGGTCATTCTCTACGATTCTGCGTTTTTGGTTTTCTCGTATCTTTAAAATTCTGGATGCCACAGATTTTCGTCCTTTGTGGGGCGGAAGTGGGCGGGGCGAAGTTTTGAAATATTTTTGTAGCAGTGAAATATCACAGAAGTCTGGATCCAAAACATCGTTGCTCTAGCTCTTATAGTCTTTGAGCACTAGGCGCTGAAGGGGACGGACAGACGGACAGACGGACAGACGGACGGACGGACAGACAGACAGGGCTCAATCGACTCGGCTATTGATGCTGATCAAGTATATATATACTTTATGGGGTCGGAAACGATTCCTTCTGGACGTTACACACATTCACTTTTACCACAAATCTAATATACCCAATACTCATTTTGAGTATCGGGTATAACGAGGGGGAACGTTGTGAGTTGCTGCGGACACCGCAACTCTACGGTTATACCCGATACTAAGTCAGTATAACTCTCCTCCGGCAGACGCCGCTAATATTAAACGACACGACAAAGAGTGCGTGCGAGAGAGACAGAAAATCAGTCTGAGCGTGACGTCGGGCGCTGCGTAGCCAGTGCAACTTGATTTGTTCCTTTTGGCTATAAAAATGATCTGATCTTATCCAGATTCAGCAATCTGATAGATATGATCATTATCTATGATTCTGCGTTTTTAGTTTTCTCATATCCCAATATTGTGGATGCAACAGATTTTCGTCCTCTGTTGGGGCGGAAGAGGGTGGGGCGAAATTTTGAGATATACGTTTTATAGTGAGATCTAACAGGAGTGCGGATACCAAATTTGGTTACTCTAGCGTTAATTGTCTCTGAGATTTGTAAATATTCCCAGATTTTCGTCCATTGCGGGGGCGGAAGGGTGTGTGGCAAAATTTTGAAACAAACTCGTCTCGGTCCGATATATTAGGAGTATGGATACCAAATTTGGTTGCTCTAGCTTTTATAGTCTCTGAGATCTAGGCGCTAATGTTTTACTCTAAGCAAAGCCGGCTATGCTACGTGTGTGTTAGAGAGAGAGACAGGGCGAGAAAAAATGAAATTGTTTTCTTGATGCTGGCTATAATAATAATACGATCCAATTCAGATTCTGCAGTTTAAAAGATATGGTCATTCTCTACGATTCTGCGTTTTTGGTTTTCTCGTATCTTTAAAATTCTGGATGCCACAGATTTTCGTCCTTTGTGGGGGCGGAAGTGGGCGGGGCGAAGTTTTGAAATATTTTTGTAGCAGTGAAATATCACAGAAGTCTGGATCCAAAACATCGTTGCTCTAGCTCTTATAGTCTTTGAGCACTAGGCGCTGAAGGGGACGTACAGACGGACGGACGGACAGACAGACATGGCTCAATCGACTCGGCTATTGATGCTGATCAAGAATATATATACTTTATGGGGTCGGAAACGATTCCTTCTGGACGTTACACACATCCACTTTTAACACAAATCTAATATACCCCAATATACATTTTGAGTATCGGGTATAACGAGGGGGAACGTTGTGAGTTGCTGCGGACACCGCAACTCTACGGTTATACCCGATACTAAGTCAGTATAACTCTCCTCCGGCAGACGCCGCTAATATTAAACGACACGACAAAGAGTGCGTGCGAGAGAGACAGTAAATCAGTCTGAGCGTGACGTCGGGCGCTGCGTAGCCAGTGCAACTTGATTTGTTCCTTTTGGCTTTAAAAATGATCTGATCTTATCCAGATTCAGCAATCTGATAGATATGATCATTATCTATGATTCTGCGTTTTTAGTTTTCTCATATCCCCAATATTGTGGATGCAACAGATTTTCGTCCTCTGTTGGGGCGGAAGAGGGTGGGGCGAAATTTTGAGATATACGTTTTATAGTGAGATCTAACAGGAGTGCGGATACCAAATTTGGTTACTCTAGCGTTAATTGTCTCTGAGATTTGTAAATATTCCCAGATTTTCGTCCATTGCGGGGCGGAAGGGTGTGTGGCAAAATTTTGAAACAAACTCGTCTCGGTCCGATATATTAGGAGTATGGATACCAAATTTGGTTGCTCTAGCTTTTATAGTCTCTGAGATCTAGGCGCTAATGTTTTACTCTAAGCAAAGCCGGCTATGCTACGTGTGTGTTAGAGAGAGAGACAGGGCGAGAAAAAATGAAATTGTTTTCTTGATGCTGGCTATAATAATAATACGATCCAATTCAGATTCTGCAGTTTAAAAGATATGGTCATTCTCTACGATTCTGCGTTTCTGGTTTTCTCGTATCTTTAAAATTTTGGATGCCACAGATTTTCGTCCTTTGTGGGGGCGGAAGTGGGCGGGGCGAAGTTTTGAAATATTTTTGTAGCAGTGAAATATCACAGAAGTCTGGATCCAAAACATCGTTGCTCTAGCTCTTATAGTCTTTGAGCACTAGGCGCTGAAGGGGACGGACAGACGGACGGACGGACAGACAGACCTGGCTCAATCGACTCGGCTATTGATGCTGATCAAGAATATATATACTTTATGGGGTCGGAAACGATTCCTTCTGGACGTTACACACATCCACTTTTACCACAAATCTAATATACCCCAATACTCATTTTGAGTATCGGGTATAACGAGGGGGAACGTTGTGAGTTGCTGCGGACACCGCAACTCTACGGTTATACCCGATACTAAGTCAGTATAACTCTCCTCCGGCAGACGCCGCTAATATTAAACGACACGACAAAGAGTGCGTGCGAGAGAGACAGTAAATCAGTCTGAGCGTGACGTCGGGCGCTGCGTAGCCAGTGCAACTTGATTTGTTCCTTTTGGCTATAAAAATGATCTGATCTTATCCAGATTCAGCAATCTAATAGATATGATCATTATCTATGATTCTGCGTTTTTAGTTTTACCATATCCCCAATATTGTGGATGCAACAGATTTTCGTCCTTTGTGTGGGCGAAGGGGGTGGGGCGAAATTCGGAGATAAACGTTTTATAGTGAGATCTAACAGGAGTGCGGATACCAAATTTGGTTACTCTAGCGTTAATTGACTCTGAGATTTGTGAATATTCCTAGATTCTCGTCCATTGCGGGGCGGAAGGGGGTGCGGCGAAATTTTGAAACAAACTCGTCTCGGTCCGATATATTAGGAAATGGATACCAAATTTGGTTGCTCTAGCTTTTATAGTCTCTGAGATCTAGGCGCTAATGTTTTACTCTAAGCAAAGCCACCTATGCTACGTGTGTGTTAGAGAGAGACAGGGCGAGAAAAAATGAAATTGTTTTCTTGATGCTGGCTATAATAATAATACGATCCAATTCAGTTCTGCAGTTTAAAAGATATGGTCATTCTCTACGATTCTGCGTTTTTGGTTTTCTCGTATCTTTAAAATTCTGGATGCCACAGATTTTCGTCCTTTGTGGGGCGGAAGTGGGCGGGCGAAGTTTTGAAATATTTTTGTAGCAGTGAAATATCACAGAAGTCTGGATCCAAAACATCGTTGCTCTAGCTCTTATAGTCTTTGAGCACTAGGCGCTGAAGGGGACGGACAGACGGACGGACGGACAGACAGACATGGCTCAATCGACTCGGCTATTGATGCTGATCAAGAATATATATACTTTATGGGGTCGGAAACGATTCCTTCTGGACGTTGAACACATCACTTTTACCACAAATCTAATATACCCAATACTCATTTTGAGTATCGGGTATAACGAGGGGAACGTTGTGAGTTGCTGCGGACACCGCAACTCTACGGTTATACCCGATACTAAGTCAGTATAACTCTCCTCCGGCAGACGCCGCTAAATATCAAACGTGACGTCGGCGCTGCTAGCAGTGCAACTTGATTGTTCTTTGCTATAAAATGATCTATCTTATCCAGATTCAGCAATCTAATAATATGATCATTATCTATGATTCTGCGTTTTAGTTTTACATATCCCAATATTGTGGATGCAACAGATTTTCGTCTCTGTTGGCGAAGGGTGGGCGAAATTTTGAGATATACGTTTTATAGTGAGATCTAACAGAGTGCGATACCAATTTTTACTCTAGCGTTAATTGTCTCTGAGATTTGTAAATATTCCAGATTTCGTCATTGCGGGGCGGAAGGGGTGTGCGAAATTTGAAACAAACTCGTGTCATCCGATATATTAGGATATGATACCAAATTTGGTTGCTCTAGCTTTATAGTCTCTGAGATCTAGGCGCTAATGTTTTACTCTAAGCAAAGCCACCTATGCTACGTGTGTGTTAGAGAGACAGGGCGAGAAAAAATGAAATTGTTTTCTTGATGCTGGCTATAATAATAATACGATCCAATTCGATTCTGCAGTTTGAAAGATATGTCATTCTCTACGATTCTGCGTTTTGGTTTTCTCGTATCTTTAAAATTCTGGATGCCACAGATTTTCGTCCTTTGTGGGGCGGAAGTGGCGGGGCGAAGTTTTGCAATATTTTTGTAGCAGTGAAATATCACAGAAGTCTGGATCCAAAACATCGTTGCTCTAGCTCTTATAGTCTTTGAGCACTAGGCGCTGAAGGGGACGGACAGACGGACGGACGGACAGACAGACATGGCTCAATCGACTCGGCTATTGATGCTGATCAAGAATATATATACTTTATGGGGTCGGAAACGATTCCTTCTGGACGTTACACACATCCACTTTTACCACAAATCTAATATACCCCAATACTCATTTTGAGTATCGGGTATAACGAGGGGGAACGTTGTGAGTTGCTGCGGACACCGCAACTCTACGGTTATACCCGATACTAAGTCAGTACAACTCTCCTCCGGCAGACGCCGCTAATATTAAACGACACGACAAAGAGTGCGTGCGAGAGAGACAGAAAATCAGTCTGAGCGTCACGTCGGGCGCTGCGTAGCCACTGCAAATTGATTTGTTCCTATTGGCTATAAAAATGATCTGATCTGATCCAGATTCAGCAATCTGATAGATATGATCATTATCTATGATTCTGCGCTTTTAGTTTTCTCATATCCTCAATATTGTGGATGCAACAGATTTTCGTCCTTTGTGTGGGCGGAAGGGGTGGGGCGAAATTCGGAGATAAACGTTTTATAGTGAGATCTAACAGGAGTGCGGATACCAAATTTGGTTACTCTAGCGTTATGATGCTGGCTATAATAATAATACGATCCAATTCAGGTTCTGCAGTTTAAAAGATATGGTCATTCTCTACGATTCTGCGTTTTTGGTTTTCTCGTATCTTTAAAATTGTGGATGCCACAGATTTTCGTCCTTTGTGGGGCGGAAGTGGGCGGGGCGAAGTTTTGAAATATTTTTGTAGCAGTGACATATCACAGAAGTCTGGATCGAAAACATCGTTGCTCTAGCTCTTATAGTCTTTGAGCACTAGGCGCTGAAGGGACGGACAGACGGACAGACGGACAGACGGACGGACGGACAGACAGACAGGGCTCAATCGACTCGGCTATTGATGCTGATCAAGTATATATATACTTTATGGGGTCGGAAACGATTCCTTCTGGACGTTACACACATCCACTTTTACCACAAATCTAATATACCCAATACTCATTTTGAGTATCGGGTATAACGAGGGGAACGTTGTGAGTTGCTGCGGACACCGCAACTCTACGGTTATACCCGATACTAAGTCAGTATAACTCTCCTCCGGCAGACGCCGCTAATATTAAACGACACGACAAAGAGTGCGTGCGAGAGAGACAGAAAATCAGTCTGAGCGTCACGTCGGGCGCTGCGTAGCCACTGCAAATTGATTTGTTCCTATTGGCTATAAAAATGATCTGATCTAATACAGATTCAGCAATCTGATAGATATGATCATTATCTATGATTCTGCGTTTTTAGTTTTCCCATATCCCAATATTGTGGATGCAACAGATTTTCGTCCTTTGTTGGGGCGGAAGGGGGTGGGGCGAAATTTTGAGATATACGTTTTATAGTGAGATCTAACAGGAGTGCGGATACCAAATTTGGTTACTCTAGCGTTAATTGTCTCTGAGATTTGTAAATATTCCCAGATTTTCGTCCATTGCGGGGGCGGAAGGGGGGGTGGCGAAATTTTGAAACAAACTCGTGTCGATCCGATATATTAGGAGTATGGATACCAAATTTGGTTGCTCTAGCTTTTATAGTCTCTGAGATCTAGGCGCTAATGTTTTACTCTAAGCAAAGCCACCTATGCTACGTGTGTGTTAGAGAGACAGGGCGAGAAAAAATGAAATTGTTTTCTTGATGCTGGCTATAATAATAATACGATCCAATTCCGATTCTGCAGTTTGAAAGATATGGTCATTCTCTACGATTCTGCGTGTTTGGTTTTCTCGTATCTTTAAAATTCTGGATGCCACAGATTTTCGTCCTTTGTGGTGGCGGAAGTGGGCGGGCGAAGTTTTGAAATATTTTTGTAGCAGTGACATATCACAGAAGTCTGGATCGAAAACATCGTTGCTCTAGCTCTTATAGTCTTTGAGCACTAGGCGCTGAAGGGGACGGACAGACGGACAGACGGACGGACGGACGGACCGACAGACAGACAGGGCTCAATCGACTCGGCTATTGAAGGGGGAACGTTGTGAGTTGCAGCGGACACCGCAACTCTACAGTTATACCCGATACTAAGTCAGTATGGCTCTCCTCCGGCAGACGCCGCTAATATTGAACGACACGACAAAGAGTGCGTGCGAGAGAGACAGTAAATCAGTCTGAGCGTGACGTCGGGCGCCAGTGCAACTTGATTTGTTCCTTTTGGCTATAAAAATGATCTGATCTGATCCAGATTCAGCAATCTGATAGATATGATCATTATCTATGATTCTGCGCTTTTAGTTTTCTCATATCCTCAATATTGTGGATGCAACAGATTTTCGTCCTTTGTGTGGGCGGGAGGGGGTGGGGCGAAATTCGGAGATAAACGTTTTATAGTGAGATCTAACAGGAGTGCGGATACCAAATTTGGTTACTCTAGCGTTAATTGTCTCTGAGATTTGTAAATATTCCAGATTTTCGTCCATTGCGGGGGCGGAAGGGTGTGTGGCGAAATTTTGAAACAAACTCGTCTCTGTCCGATATATTAGGAGTATGGATACCAAATTTGGTTGCTCTAGCTTTTATAGTCTCTGAGATCTAGGCGCTAATGTTTTACTCTAAGCAAAGCCGGCTTTGCTACGTGTGTGTTAGAGAGAGAGACAGGGCGAGAAAAAATGAAATTGTTTTCTTGATGCTGGCTATAATAATAATACGATCCAACTCAGGTTCTGCAGTTTAAAAGATATGGTCATTCTCTACGATTCTGCGTTTTTGGTTTTCTCGTATCTTTAAAATTTTGGATGCCACAGATTTTCGTCCTTTGTGGGGGCGGAAGTGGGCGGGGCGAAGTTTTGAAATACTTTTGTAGCAGTGAAATATCACAGAAGTCTGGATCCAAAACATCGTTGCTCTAGCTCTTATAGTCTTTGAGCACTAGGCGCTGAAGGGGACGGACAGACGGACGGACGGACAGACAGACATGGCTCAATCGACTCGGCTATTGATGCTGATCAAGAATATATATACTTTATGGGGTCGGAAACGATTCCTTCTGGCCGTTACACACATCCACTTTTACCACAAATCTAATATACCCCAATACTCATTTTGAGTATCGGGTATAACGAGGGGGAACGTTGTGAGTTGCTGCGGACACCGCAACTCTACGGTTATACCCGATACTAAGTCAGTATAACTCTCCTCCGGCAGATGCCGCTAAAAATATCAAACGTGACGTCGGGCGCTGCGTAGCCAGTGCAACTTGATTTGTTCCTTTTGGCTATAAAAATGATCTGATCTTATCCAGATTCAGCAATCTAATAGATATGATCATTATCTATGATTCTGCGTTTTTAGTTTTCCCATATCCCCAATATTGTGGATGCAACAGATTTTCGTCCTCTGTTGGGGCGGAAGGGGGTGGGGCGAAATTTTGAGATATACGTTTTATAGTGAGATCTAACAGGAGTGCGGATACCAAATTTGGTTACTCTAGCGTTAATTGTCTCTGAGATTTGTAAATATTCCCAGATTTTCGTCCATTGCGGGGGCGGAAGGGGTGTGGCGAAATTTTGAAACAAACTCGTGTCGATCCGATATATTAGGAGTATGGATACCAAATTTGGTTGCTCTAGCTTTTATAGTCTCTGAGATCTAGGCGCTAATGTTTTACTCTAAGCAAAGCCACCTATGCTACGTGTGTGTTAGAGAGAACAGGGCGAGAAAAAATGAAATTGTTTTCTTGATGCTGGCTATAATAATAATACGATCCAATTCCGATTCTGCAGTTTGAAAGATATGGTCATTCTCTACGATTCTGCGTGTTTGGTTTTCTCGTATCTTTAAAATTCTGGATGCCACAGATTTTCGTCCTTTCTGGTGGCGGAAGTGGGCGGGGCGAAGTTTTGAAATATTTTTGTAGCAGTGACATATCACAGAAGTCTGGATCGAAAACATCGTTGCTCTAGCTCTTATAGTCTTTGAGCACTAGGCGCTGAAGGGGACGGACAGACGGACAGACGGACGGACGGACGGACGGACAGACAGACAGGGCTCAATCGACTCGGCTATTGAAGGGGGAACGTTGTGGGTTGCAGCGGACACCGCAACTCTACAGTTATACCCGATACTAAGTCAGTATGGCTCTCCTCCGGCAGACGCCGCTAATATTGAACGACACGACAAAGAGTGCGTGCGAGAGAGACAGTAAATCAGTCTGAGCGTGACGTCGGGCGCTGCGTAGCCAGTGCAACTTGATTTGTTCCTTTTGGCTATAAAAATGATCTGATCTGATCCAGATTCAGCAATCTGATAGATATGATCATTATCTATGATTCTGCGCTTTTAGTTTTCTCATATCCTCAATATTGTGGATGCAACAGATTTTCGTCCTTTGTGTGGGCGGAAGGGGGTGGGGCGAAATTCGGAGATAAACGTTTTATAGTGAGATCTAACAGGAGTGCGGATACCAAATTTGGTTACTCTAGCGTTAATTGTCTCTGAGATTTGTAAATATTCCCAGATTTTCGTCCATTGCGGGGGCGGAAGGGTGTGTGGCGAAATTTTGAAACAAACTCGTCTCTGTCCGATATATTAGGAGTATGGATACCAAATTTGGTTGCTCTAGCTTTTATAGTCTCTGAGATCTAGGCGCTAATGTTTTACTCTAAGCAAAGCCGGCTTTGCTACGTGTGTGTTAGAGAGAGAGACAGGGCGAGAAAAAATGAAATTGTTTTCTTGATACTGGCTATAATAATAATACGATCCAACTCAGATTCTGCAGTTTAAAAGATATAGTCATTCTCTACGATTCTGCGTTTTTGGTTTTCTCGTATCTTTAAAATTCTGGATGCCACAGATTTTCGTCCTTTGTGGGGGCGGAAGTGGGCGGGGCGAAGTTTTGAAATACTTTTGTAGCAGTGAAATATCACAGAAGTCTAGATCCAAAACATCGTTGCTCTAGCTCTTATAGTCTTTGAGCACTAGGCGCTGAAGGGGACGGACAGACGGACGGACGGACAGACAGACATGGCTCAATCGACTCGGCTATTGATGCTGATCAAGAATATATATACTTTATGGGGTCGGAAACGATTCCTTCTGGACGTTACACACATCCACTTTTACCACAAATCTAATATACCCAATACTCATTTTGAGTATCGGGTATAACGAGGGGGAACGTTGTGAGTTGCTGCGGACACCGCAACTCTACGGTTATACCCGATACTAAGTCAGTATAACTCTCCTCCGGCAGACGCCGCTAAAATATCAAACGTGACGTCGGGCGCTGCGTAGCCAGTGCAACTTGATTTGTTCCTTTTGGCTATAAAAATGATCTGATCTTATCCAGATTCAGCAATCTAATAGATATGATCATTATCTATGATTCTGCGTTTTTAGTTTTCCCATATCCCCAATATTGTGGATGCAACAGATTTTCGTCCTCTGTTGGGGCGGAAGGGGGTGGGGCGAAATTTTGAGATATACGTTTTATAGTGAGATCTAACAGGAGTGCGGATACCAAATTTGGTTACTCTAGCGTTAATTGTCTCTGAGATTTGTAAATATTCCCAGATTTTCGTCCATTGCGGGGGCGGAAGGGGGTGTGGCGAAATTTTGAAACAAACTCGTGTCGATCCGATATATTAGGAGTATGGATACCAAATTTGGTTGCTCTAGCTTTTATAGTCTCTGAGATCTAGGCGCTAATGTTTTACTCTAAGCAAAGCCACCTATGCTACGTGTGTGTTAGAGAGACAGGGCGAGAAAAAATGAAATTGTTTTCTTGATGCTGGCTATAATAATAATACGATCCAATTCCGATTCTGCAGTTTGAAAGATATGGTCATTCTCTACGATTCTGCGTGTTTGGTTTTCTCGTATCTTTAAAATTCTGGATGCCACAGATTTTCGTCCTTTGTGGTGGCGGAAGTGGGCGGGGCGAAGTTTTGAAATATTTTTGTAGCAGTGACATATCACAGAAGTCTGGATCGAAAACATCGTTGCTCTAGCTCTTATAGTCTTTGAGCACTAGGCGCTGAAGGGGACGGACAGACGGACAGACGGACGGACGGACGGACGGACAGACAGACAGGGCTCAATCGACTCGGCTATTGAAGGGGGAACGTTGTGAGTTGCAGCGGACACCGCAACTCTACAGTTATACCCGATACTAAGTCAGTATGGCTCTCCTCCGGCAGACGCCGCTAATATTGAACGACACGACAAAGAGTGCGTGCGAGAGAGACAGTAAATCAGTCTGAGCGTGACGTCGGGCGCTGCGTAGCCAGTGCAACTTGATTTGTTCCTTTTGGCTATAAAAATGATCTGATCTGATCCAGATTCAGCAATCTGATAGATATGATCATTATCTATGATTCTGCGCTTTTAGTTTTCTCATATCCTCAATATTGTGGATGCAACAGATTTTCGTCCTTTGTGTGGGCGGAAGGGGGTGGGGCGAAATTCGGAGATAAACGTTTTATAGTGAGATCTAACAGGAGTGCGAATACCAAATTTGGTTACTCTAGCGTTAATTGTCTCTGAGATTTGTAAATATTCCCAGATTTTCGTCCATTGCGGGGGCGGAAGGGTGTGTGGCGAAATTTTGAAACAAACTCGTCTCGGTCCGATATATTAGGAGTATGGATACCAAATTTGGTTGCTCTAGCTTTTATAGTCTCTGAGATCTAGGCGCTAATGTTTTACTCTAAGCAAAGCCGGCTATGCTACTTGTGTGTTAGAGAGAGAGACAGGGCGAGAAAAAATGAAATTGTTTTCTTGATGCTGGCTATAATAATAATACGATCCAACTCAGATTCTGCAGTTTAAAAGATATGGTCATTCTCTGAGATTCTGCGTTTCTGGTTTTCTCGTATCTTTAAAATTTTGGATGCCACAGATTTTCGTCCTTTGTGGGGGCGGAAGTGGGCGGGGCGAAGTTTTGAAATATTTTTGTAGCAGTGAAATATCACAGAAGTCTGGATCCAAAACATCGTTGCTCTAGCTCTTATAGTCTTTGAGCACTAGGCGCTGAAGGGGACGGACAGACGGACGGACGGACAGACAGACATGGCTCAATCGACTCGGCTATTGATGCTGATCAAGAATATATATACTTTATGGGGTCGGAAACAATTCCTTCTGGACGTTACACACATCCACTTTTACCACAAATCTAATATACCCCAATACTCATTTTGAGTATCGGGTATAACGAGGGGGAACGTTGTGAGTTGCTGCGGACACCGCAACTCTACGGTTATACCCGATACTAAGTCAGTACAACTCTCCTCCGGCAGACGCCGCTAATATTGAACGACACGACAAAGAGTGCGTGCGAGAGAGACAGTAAATCAGTCTGAGCGTGACGTCGGGCGCTGCGTAGCCAGTGCAACTTGATTTGTTCCTATTGGCTATAAAAATGATCTGATCTGATCCAGATTCAGCAATCTGATAGATATGATCATTATCTATGATTCTGCGCTTTTAGTTTTCTCATATCCTCAATATTGTGGATGCAACAGATTTTCGTCCTTTGTGTGGGCGGAAGGGGGTGGGGCGAAATTCGGAGATAAACGTTTTATAGTGAGATCTAACAGGAGTGCGGATACCAAATTTGGTTACTCTAGCGTTAATTGTCTTTGAGATTTGTAAATATTCCCAGATTTTCGTCCATTGCGGGGGCGGAAGGGTGTGTGGCGAAATTTTGAAACAAACTCGTCTCTGTCCGATATATTAGGAGTATGGATACCAAATTTGGTTGCTCTAGCTTTTATAGTCTCTGAGATCTAGGCGCTAATGTTTTACTCTAAGCAAAGCCGCCTATGCTACGTGTGTGTTAGAGAGAGACAGGGCGAGAAAAAATGAAATTGTTTTCTTAATGCTGGCTATAATAATAATACGATCCAATTCAGATTCCGCAGTCTTAAAGTTATGGTCATTCTCTACAATTCTACGTTTTTGGTTTTCTTATATCTTTAAAATTGTGGATGCCACAGATTTTCGTCCTTTGTGGGGGCGGAAGTGGGCGGGGCGAAGTTTTGAAATATTTTTGTAGCAGTGACATATCACAGAAGTCTGGATCCAAAACATCGTTGCTCTAGCTCTTATAGTCTTTGAGCACTAGGCGCTGAAGGGGACGGACAGACGGACAGACGGACGGACGGACAGACAGACAGGGCTCAATCGACTCGGCTATTGATGCTGATCAAGAATATATATACTTTATGGGGTCGGAAACGATTCCTTCTGGACGTTACACACATCCACTTTTACCACAAATCTAATATACCCCAATACTCATTTTGAGTATCGGGTATAACGAGGGGGAACGTTGTGAGTTGCTGCGGACACCGCAACTCTAGTTATACCCGTTACTTAGTCAGTATGGCTCTCCTCCGGCAGACGCCGCTAATATTGAACGACACGACAAAGAGTGCGTGCGAGAGAGACAGAAAATCAGTCTGAGCGTGACGTCGGGCGCTGCGTAGCCACTGCAAATTGATTTGTTCCTATTGGCTATAAAAATGATCTGATCTGATCCAGATTCAGCAATCTGATAGATATAATCATTATCTATGATTCTGCGCTTTTAGTTTTCTCATATCCTCAATATTGTGGATGCAACAGATTTTCGTCCTTTGTGTGGGCGGAAGGGGGTGGGGCGAAATTCGGAGATAAACGTTTTATAGTGAGATCTAACAGGAGTGCGGATACCAAATTTGGTTACTCTAGCGTTAATTGTCTCTGAGATTTGTAAATATTCCCAGATTTTCGTCCATTGCGGGGGCGGAAGGGTGTGTGGCGAAATTTTGAAACAAACTCGTCTCTGTCCGATATATTAGGAGTATGGATACCAAATTTGGTTGCTCTAGCTTTTATAGTCTCTGAGATCTAGGCGCTAATGTTTTACTCTAAGCAAAGCCGGCTTTGCTACGTGTGTGTTAGAGAGAGAGACAGGGCGAGAAAAAATGAAATTGTTTTCTTGATGCTGGCTATAATAATAATACGATCCAACTCAGATTCTGCAGTTTAAAAGATATGGTCATTCTCTACGATTCTGCGTTTTTGGTTTTCTCGTATCTTTAAAATTCTGGATGCCACAGATTTTCGTCCTTTGTGGGGGCGGAAGTGGGCGGGGCGAAGTTTTGAAATACTTTTGTAGCAGTGAAATATCACAGAAGTCTGGATCCAAAACATCGTTGCTCTAGCTCTTATAGTCTTTGAGCACTAGGCGCTGAAGGGGACGGACAGACGGACGGACGGACAGACAGACATGGCTCAATCGACTCGGCTATTGATGCTGATCAAGAATATATATACTTTATGGGGTCGGAAACGATTCCTTCTGGACGTTACACACATCCACTTTTACCACAAATCTAATATACCCCAATACTCATTTTGAGTATCGGGTATAACGAGGGGGAACGTTGTGAGTTGCTGCGGACACCGCAACTCTACGGTTATACGCGATACTAAGTCAGTATAACTCTCCTCCGGCAGACGCCGCTAAAATATCAAACGTGACGTCGGGCGCTGCGTAGCCAGTGCAACTTGATTTGTTCCTTTTGGCTATAAAAATGATCTGATCTTATCCAGATTCAGCAATCTAATAGATATGATCATTATCTATGATTCTGCGTTTTTAGTTTTCCCATATCCCCAATATTGTGGATGCAACAGATTTTCGTCCTCTGTTGGGGCGGAAGGGGGTGGGGCGAAATTTTGAGATATACGTTTTATAGTGAGATCTAACAGGAGTGCGGATACCAAATTTGGTTACTCTAGCGTTAATTGTCTCTGAGATTTGTAAATATTCCCAGATTTTCGTCCATTGCGGGGGCGGAAGGGGGTGTGGCGAAATTTTGAAACAAACTCGTGTCGATCCGATATATTAGGAGTATGGATACCAAATTTGGTTGCTCTAGCTTTTATAGTCTCTGAGATCTAGGCGCTAATGTTTTACTCTAAGCAAAGCCACCTATGCTACGTGTGTGTTAGAGAGACAGGGCGAGAAAAAATGAAATTGTTTTCTTGATGCTGGCTATAATAATAATACGATCCAATTCCGATTCTGCAGTTTAAAAGATATGGTCATTCTCTACGATTCTGCGTGTTTGGTTTTCACGTATCTTTAAAATTCTGGATGCCACAGATTTTCGTCCTTTGTGGTGGCGGAAGTGGGCGGGGCGAAGTTTTGAAATATTTTTGTAGCAGTGACATATCACAGAAGTCTGGATCGAAAACATCGTTGCTCTAGCTCTTATAGTCTTTGAGCACTAGGCGCTGAAGGGGACGGACAGACGGACAGACGGACGGACGGACGGACGGACAGACAGACAGGGCTCAATCGACTCGGCTATTGAAGGGGGAACGTTGTGAGTTGCAGCGGACACCGCAACTCTACAGTTATACCCGATACTAAGTCAGTATGGCTCTCCTCCGGCAGACGCCGCTAATATTGAACGACACGACAAAGAGTGCGTGCGAGAGAGACAGTAAATCAGTCTGAGCGTGACGTCGGGCGCTGCGTAGCCAGTGCAACTTGATTTGTTCCTTTTGGCTATAAAAATGATCTGATCTGATCCAGATTCAGCAATCTGATAGATATGATCATTATCTATGATTCTGCGCTTTTAGTTTTCTCATATCCTCAATATTGTGGATGCAACAGATTTTCGTCCTTTGTGTGGGCGGAAGGGGGTGGGGCGAAATTCGGAGATAAACGTTTTATAATGAGATCTAACAGGAGTGCGAATACCAAATTTGGTTACTCTAGCGTTAATTGTCTCTGAGATTTGTAAATATTCCCAGATTTTCGTCCATTGCGGGGGCGGAAGGGTGTGTGGCGAAATTTTGAAACAAACTCGTCTCGGTCCGATATATTAGGAGTATGGATACCAAATTTGGTTGCTCTAGCTTTTATAGTCTCTGAGATCTAGGCGCTAATGTTTTACTCTAAGCAAAGCCGGCTATGCTACTTGTGTGTTAGAGAGAGAGACAGGGCGAGAAAAAATGAAATTGTTTTCTTGATGCTGGCTATAATAATAATACGATCCAACTCAGATTCTGCAGTTTAAAAGATATGGTCATTCTCTGAGATTCTGCGTTTCTGGTTTTCTCGTATCTTTAAAATTTTGGATGCCACAGATTTTCGTCCTTTGTGGGGCGGAAGTGGGCGGGGCGAAGTTTTGAAATATTTTTGTAGCAGTGAAATATCACAGAAGTCTGGATCCAAAACATCGTTGCTCTAGCTCTTATAGTCTTTGAGCACTAGGCGCTGAAGGGGACGGACAGACGGACGGACGGACAGACAGACATGGCTCAATCGACTCGGCTATTGATGCTGATCAAGAATATATATACTTTATGGGGTCGGAAACAATTCCTTCTGGACGTTACACACATCCACTTTTACCACAAATCTAATATACCCCAATACTCATTTTGAGTATCGGGTATAACGAGGGGGAACGTTGTGAGTTGCTGCGGACACCGCAACTCTACGGTTATACCCGATACTAAGTCAGTACAACTCTCCTCCGGCAGACGCCGCTAATATTAAACGACACGACAAAGAGGGCGTGCGAGAGAGACAGAAAATCAGTCTGAGCGTCACGTCGGGCGCTGCGTAGCCACTGCAAATTGATTTGTTCCTATTGGCTATAAAAATGATCTGATCTGATCCAGATTCAGCAATCTGATAGATATGATCATTATCTATGATTCTGCGTTTTTAGTTTTCTCATATCCTCAATATTGTGGATGCAACAGATTTTCGTCCTTTGTGTGGGCGGAAGGGGGTGGGGCGAAATTCGGAGATAAACGTTTTATAGTGAGATCTAACAGAAGTGCGGATACCAAATTTGGTTACTCTAGCGTTATGATGCTGGCTATAATAATAATACGATCCAATTCAGATTCTGCAGTTTAAAAGATATGGTCATTCTCTACGATTCTGCGTTTTTGGTTTTCTCGTATCTTTAAAATTGTGGATGCCACAGATTTTCGTCCTTTGTGGAGGCGGAAGTGGGCGGGGCGAAGTTTTGAAATATTTTTGTAGCAGTGAAATATCACAGAAGTCTGGATCCAAAACATCGTTGCTCTAGCTCTTATAGTCTTTGAGCACTAGGCGCTGAAGGGGACGGACAGACGGACAGACGGACGGACGGACGGACGGACAGACAGACAGGGCTCAATCGACTCGGCTATTGATGCTGATCAAGTATATATATACTTTATGGGGTCGGAAACGATTCCTTCTGGACGTTACACACATCCACTTTTACCACAAATCTAATATACCCAATACTCATTTTGAGTATCGGGTATAACGAGGGGGAACGTTGTGAGTTGCTGCGGACACCGCACCTCTACGGTTATACCCGATACTAAGTCAGTATAACTCTCCTCCGGCAGACGCCGCTAATATTAAATGACACGACAAAGAGTGCGTGCGAGAGAGACAGAAAATCAGTCTGAGCGTCACGTCGGGCGCTGCGTAGCCACTGCAAATTGATTTGTTCCTATTGGCTATAAAAATGATCTGATCTTATCCAGATTCAGCAATCTGATAGATATGATCATTATCTATGATTCTGAGTTTTTAGTTTTCTCATATCCTCAATATTGTGGATGCAACAGATTTTCGTCTTCTGTAGGGGCGGAAGGGGGTGGGGCGAAATTTTGAGATATACGTTTTAAAGTGAGATCTAACAGGAGTGCGGATACCAAATTTGGTTACTCTAGCGTTAATTGTCTCTGAGATTTGTAAATATTCCCAGATTTTCGTCCATTGCGGGGGCGGAAGGGGGTGTGGCGAAATTTTGAAACAAACTCGTGTCGATCCGATATATTAGGAGTATGGATACCAAATTTGGTTGCTCTAGCTTTTATAGTCTCTGAGATCTAGGCGCTAATGTTTTACTCTAAGCAAAGCCGGCTATGCTACGTGTGTGTTAGAGAGAGACAGGGCGAGAAAAAATGAAATTGTTTTCTTGATGCTGGCTATAATAATAATACGATCCAATTCAGATTCTGCAGTTTAAAAGATATGGTCATTCTCTACGATTCTGCGTTTTTGGTTTTCTCGTATCTTTAAAATTGTGGATGCCACAGATTTTCGTCCTTTGTGGGGGCGGAAGTGGGCGGGGCGAAGTTTTGAAATATTTTTGTAGCAGTGAAATATCACAGAAGTCTGGATCCAAAACATCGTTGCTCTAGCTCTTATAGTCTTTGAGCACTAGGCGCTAAAGGGGACGGACAGACGGACGGACGGACAGACAGACATGGCTCAATCGACTCGGCTATTGATGCTGATCAAGAATATATATACTTTATGGGGTCGGAAACGATTCCTTCTGAACGTTACACACATCCACTTTTACCACAAATCTAATATACCCCAATACTCATTTTGAGTATCGGGTATAACGAGGGGGAACGTTGTGAGTTGCTGCGGACACCGCAACTCTACGGTTATACCCGATACTAAGTCAGTATAACTCTCCTCCGGCAGACGCCGCTAATATTAAACGACACGACAAAGAGTGCGTGCGAGAGAGACAGTAAATCAGTCTGAGCGTGACGTCGGGCGCTGCGTAGCCAGTGCAACTTGATTTGTTCCTTTTGGCTATAAAAATGATCTGATCTTATCCAGATTCAGCAATCTGATAGATATGATCATTATCTATGATTCTGCGTTTTTAGTTTTCTAAAATCCCCAATATTGTGGATGCAACAGATTTTCGTCCTCTGTTGGGGCGGAAGAGGGTGTGGCGAAATTTTGAGATATACGTTTTATAGTGAGATCTAACAGGAGTGCGGATACCAAATTTGGTTACTCTAGCGTTAATTGTCTCTGAGATTTGTAAATATTCCCAGATTTTCGTCCATTGCGGGGGCGGAAGGGTGTGTGGCAAAATTTTGAAACAAACTCGTCTCGGTCCGATATATTAGGAGTATGGATACCAAATTTGGTTGCTCTAGCTTTTATAGTCTCTGAGATCTAGGCGCTAATGTTTTACTCTAAGCAAAGCCGGCTATGCTACGTGTGTGTTAGAGAGAGAGACAGGGCGAGAAAAAATGAAATTGTTTTCTTGATGCTGGCTATAATAATAATACGATCCAATTCAGATTCTGCAGTTTAAAAGATATGGTCATTCTCTACGATTCTGCGTTTCTGGTTTTCTCGTATCTTTAAAATTTTTTATGCCACAGATTTTCGTCCTTTGTGGGGGCGGAAGTGGGCGGGGCGAAGTTTTGAAATATTTTTGTAGCAGTGAAATATCACAGAAGTCTGGATCCAAAACATCGTTGCTCTAGCTCTTATAGTCTTTGAGCACTAGGCGCTGAAGGGGACGGACAGACGGACGGACGGACAGACAGACCTGGCTCAATCGACTCGGCTATTGATGCTGATCAATATATATACTTTATGGGGTCGGAAACGATTCCTTCTGGACGTTACACACATCCACTTTTACCACAAATCTAATATACCCCAATACTCATTTTGAGTATCGGGTATAACGAGGGGGAACGTTGTGAGTTGCTGCGGACACCGCAACTCTACGGTTATACCCGATACTAAGTCAGTATAACTCTCCTCCGGCAGACGCCGCTAATATTAAACGACACGACAAAGAGTGCGTGCGAGAGAGACAGAAAATCAGTCTGAGCGTCACGTCGGGCGCTGCGTAGCCACTGCAAATTGATTTGTTCCTATTGGCTATAAAAATGATCTGATCTGATCCAGATTCAGCAATCTGATAGATATGATCATTATCTATGATTCTGCGTTTTTAGTTTTCTCATATCCTCAATATTGTGGATGCAACAGATTTTCGTCCTTTGTGTGGGCGGAAGGGGGTGGGGCGAAATTCGGAGATAAACGTTTTATAGTGAGATCTAACAGGAGTGCGGATACCAAATTTGGTTACTCTAGCGTTAATTGACTCTGAGATTTGTGAATATTCCTAGATTCTCGTCCATTGCGGTGGCGGAAGGGGGTGCGGCAAAATTTTGAAACAAACTCGTCTCGGTCCGATATATTAGGAGTATGGATACCAAATTTGGTTGCTCTAGCTTTTATATTCTCTGAGATCTAGGCGCTAATGTTTTACTCTAAGCAAAGCCACCTATGCTACGTGTGTGTTAGAGAGAGACAGGGCGAGAAAAAATGAAATTGTTTTCTTGATGCTGGCTATAATAATAATACGATCCAATTCAGGTTCTGCAGTTTAAAAGATATGGTCATTCTCTACGATTCTGCGCTTTTGGTTTTCTCATATCTTTAAAATTGTGGATGCCACAGATTTTCGTCCTTTGTGGGGGCGGAAGTGGGCGGGGCGAAGTTTTGAAATATTTTTGTAGCAGTGACATATCACAGAAGTCTGGAACCAAAACATCGTTGCTCTAGCTCTTATAGTCTTTGAGCACTAGGCGCTGAAGGGGACGGACAGACGGACAGACGGACGGACGGACAGACAGACAGGGCTCAATCGACTCGGCTATTGATGCTGATCAAGAATATATATACTTTATGGGGTCGGAAACGATTCCTTCTGGACGTTACACACATCCACTTTTACCACAAATCTAATATACCCCAATACTCATTTTGAGTATCGGGTATAACGAGGGGGAACGTTGTGAGTTGCTGCGGACACCGCAACTCTACGGTTATACCCGATACTAAGTCAGTATAACTCTCCTCCGGCAGACGCCGCTAATATTAAACGACACGACAAAGAGTGCGTGCGAGAGAGACAGAAAATCAGTCTGAGCGTCACGTCGGGCGCTGCGTAGCCACTGCAAATTGATTTGTTCCTATTGGCTATAAAAATGATCTGATCTGATCCAGATTCAGCAATCTGATAGATATGATCATTATCTATGATTCTGCGTTTTTAGTTTTCTCATATCCTCAATATTGTGGATGCAACAGATTTTCGTCCTTTGTGTGGGCGGAAGGGGTGGGGCGAAATTCGGAGATAAACGTTTTATAGTGAGATCTAACAGGAGTGCGGATACCAAATTTGGTTACTCTAGCGTTAATTGTCTCTGAGATTTGTGAATATTCCTAGATTCTCGTCCATTGCGGTGGCGGAAGGGGGTGCGGCAAAATTTTGAAACAAACTCGTCTCGGTCCGATATATTAGGAGTATGGATACCAAATTTGGTTGCTCTAGCTTTTATATTCTCTGAGATCTAGGCGCTAATGTTTTACTCTAAGCAAAGCCACCTATGCTACGTGTGTGTTAGAGAGAGACAGGGCGAGAAAAAATGAAATTGTTTTCTTGATGCTGGCTATAATAATAATACGATCCAATTCAGGTTCTGCAGTTTAAAAGATATGGTCATTCTCTACGATTCTGCGCTTTTGGTTTTCTCATATCTTTAAAATTGTGGATGCCACAGATTTTCGTCCTTTGTGGGGCGGAAGTGGGCGGGGCGAAGTTTTGAAATATTTTTGTAGCAGTGAAATATCACAGAAGTCTGGATCCAAAACATCGTTGCTCTAGCTCTTATAGTCTTTGAGCACTAGGCGCTGAAGGGGACGGACAGACGGACGGACGGACAGACAGACCTGGCTCAATCGACTCGGCTATTGATGCTGATCAATATATATACTTTATGGGGTCGGAAACGATTCCTTCTGGACGTTACACACATCCACTTTTACCACAAATCTAATATACCCCAATACTCATTTTGAGTATCGGGTATAACGAGGGGGAACGTTGTGAGTTGCTGCGGACACCGCAACTCTACGGTTATACCCGATACTAAGTCAGTATAACTCTCCTCCGGCAGACGCCGCTAATATTAAACGACACGACAAAGAGTGCGTGCGAGAGAGACAGTAAATCAGTCTGAGCGTGACGTCGGGCGCTGCGTAGCCAGTGCAACTTGATTTGTTCCTTTTGGCTATAAAAATGATCTGATCTTATCCAGATTCAGCAATCTGATAGATATGATCATTATCTATGATTCTGCGTTTTTAGTTTTCTAAAATCCCCAATATTGTGGATGCAACAGATTTTCGTCCTCTGTTGGGGCGGAAGAGGGTGTGGCGAAATTTTGAGATATACGTTTTATAGTGAGATCTAACAGGAGTGCGGATACCAAATTTGGTTACTCTAGCGTTAATTGTCTCTGAGATTTGTAAATATTCCCAGATTTTCGTCCATTGCGGGGGCGGAAGGGTGTGTGGCAAAATTTTGAAACAAACTCGTCTCGGTCCGATATATTAGGAGTATGGATACAAAATTTGGTTGCTCTAGCTTTTATAGTCTCTGAGATCTAGGCGCTAATGTTTTACTCTAAGCAAAGCCGGCTATGCTACGTGTGTGTTAGAGAGAGAGACAGGGCGAGAAAAAATGAAATTGTTTTCTTGATGCTGGCTATAATAATAATACGATCCAACTCAGATTCTGCAGTTTAAAAGATATGGTCATTCTCTACGATTCTGCGTTTTTGGTTTTCTCGTATCTTTAAAATTCTGGATGCCACAGATTTTCGTCCTTTGTGGGGGCGGAAGTGGGCGGGGCGAAGTTTTGAAATACTTTTGTAGCAGTGAAATATCACAGAAGTCTGGATCCAAAACATCGTTGCTCTAGCTCTTATAGTCTTTGAGCACTAGGCGCTGAAGGGGACGGACAGACGGACGGACGGACAGACAGACATGGCTCAATCGACTCGGCTATTGATGCTGATCAAGAATATATATACTTTATGGGGTCGGAAACGATTCCTTCTGGACGTTACACACATCCACTTTTACCACAAATCTAATATACCCCAATACTCATTTTGAGTATCGGGTATAACGAGGGGGAACGTTGTGAGTTGCTGCGGACACCGCAACTCTACGGTTATACCCGATACTAAGTCAGTATAACTCTCCTCCGGCAGACGCCGCTAAAATATCAAACGTGACGTCGGGCGCTGCGTAGCCAGTGCAACTTGATTTGTTCCTTTTGGCTATAAAAATGATCTGATCTTATCCAGATTCAGCAATCTAATAGATATGATCATTATCTATGATTCTGCGTTTTTAGTTTTCTCATATCCCCAATATTGTGGATGCAACAGATTTTCGTCCTCTGTTGGGGCGGAAGGGGGTGGGGCGAAATTTTGAGATATACGTTTTATAGTGAGATCTAACAGGAGTGCGGATACCAAATTTGGTTACTCTAGCGTTAATTGTCTCTGAGATTTGTAAATATTCCCAGATTTTCGTCCATTGCGGGGGCGGAAGGGGGTGTGGCGAAATTTTGAAACAAACTCGTGTCGATCCGATATATTAGGAGTATGGATACCAAATTTGGTTGCTCTAGCTTTTATAGTCTCTGAGATCTAGGCGCTAATGTTTTACTCTAAGCAAAGCCACCTATGCTACGTGTGTGTTAGAGAGACAGGGCGAGAAAAAATGAAATTGTTTTCTTGATGCTGGCTATAATAATAATACGATCCAATTCCGATTCTGCAGTTTGAAAGATATGGTCATTCTCTACGATTCTGCGTGTTTGGTTTTCTCGTATCTTTAAAATTCTGGATGCCACAGATTTTCGTCCTTTGTGGTGGCGGAAGTGGGCGGGGCGAAGTTTTGAAATATTTTTGTAGCAGTGACATATCACAGAAGTCTGGATCGAAAACATCGTTGCTCTAGCTCTTATAGTCTTTGAGCACTAGGCGCTGAAGGGGACGGACAGACGGACAGACGGACGGACGGACGGACGGACAGACAGACAGGGCTCAATCGACTCGGCTATTGAAGGGGGAACGTTGTGAGTTGCAGCGGACACCGCAACTCTACAGTTA
This sequence comes from Drosophila miranda, assembly GCF_003369915.1. Classification (NCBI taxonomy): domain Eukaryota; kingdom Metazoa; phylum Arthropoda; class Insecta; order Diptera; family Drosophilidae; genus Drosophila; species Drosophila miranda. The sequence continues at coordinate 22,197,254 of NW_022881614.1, forward strand.
TACCCGATACTAAGTCAGTATGGCTCTCCTCCGGCAGACGCCGCTAATATTGAACGACACGACAAAGAGTGCGTGCGAGAGAGACAGTAAATCAGTCTGAGCGTGACGTCGGGCGCTGCGTAGCCAGTGCAACTTGATTTGTTCCTTTTGGCTATAAAAATGATCTGATCTGATCCAGATTCAGCAATCTGATAGATATGATCATTATCTATGATTCTGCGCTTTTAGTTTTCTCATATCCTCAATATTGTGGATGCAACAGATTTTCGTCCTTTGTGTGGGCGGAAGGGGGTGGGGCGAAATTCGGAGATAAACGTTTTATAGTGAGATCTAACAGGAGTGCGGATACCAAATTTGGTTACTCTAGCGTTAATTGTCTCTGAGATTTGTAAATATTCCCAGATTTTCGTCCATTGCGGGGGCGGAAGGGTGTGTGGCGAAATTTTGAAACAAATTCGTCTCGGTCCGATATATTAGGAGTATGGATACCAAATTTGGTTGCTCTAGCTTTTATAGTCTCTGAGATCTAGGCGCTAATGTTTTACTCTAAGCAAAGCCGGCTATGCTACTTGTGTGTTAGAGAGAGAGACAGGGCGAGAAAAAATGAAATTGTTTTCTTGATGCTGGCTATAATAATAATACGATCCAATTCAGATTCTGCAGTTTAAAAGATATGGTCATTATCTATGATTCTGCGTTTTTGGTTTTCTCGTATCTTTAAAATTCTGGATGCCACAGATTTTCGTCCTTTGTGGTGGCAGAAGTGGGCGGGGCGAAGTTTTGAAATATTTTTGTAGCAGTGAAATATCACAGAAGTCTGGATCCAAAACATCGTTGCTCTAGCTCTTATAGTCTGTGAGCACTAGGCGCTGAGGGGGCGGACAGACGGACGGACGGACAGACAGACATGGCTCAATCGACTCGGCTATTGATGCTGATCAAGAATATATATACTTTATGGGGTCGGAAACGATTCCTTCTGGACGTTACACACATCCACTTTTACCACAAATCTAATATACCTCAATACTCATTTTGAGTATCGGGTATAACGAGGGGGAACGTTGTGAGTTGCTGCGGACACCGCAACTCTACGGTTATACCCGATACTAAGTCAGTATAACTCTCCTCCGGCAGACGCCGCTAATATTAAACGACACGACAAAGAGTGCGTGCGAGAGAGACAGAAAATCAGTCTGAGCGTCACGTCGGGCGCTGCGTAGCCACTGCAAATTGATTTGTTCCTATTGGCTATAAAAATGATCTGATCTGAATCAGATTCAGCAATCTGATAGATATGATCATTATCTATGATTCTGCGTTTTTAGTTTTCTCAGATCCTCAATATTGTGGATGCAACAGATTTTCGTCCTTTGTGTGGGCGGAAGGGTGTGGGGCGAAATTCGGAGATAAACGTTTTATAGTGAGATCTAACAGGAGTGCGGATACCAAATTTGGTTACTCTAGCGTTAATTGTCTCTGAGATTTGTGAGTATTCCTAGATTCTCGTCCATTGTGGTGGCGGAAGGGGGTGCGGCGAAATTTTGAAACAAACTCGTCTCGGTCCGATATATTAGGAGTATGGATACCAAATTTGGTTGCTCTAGCTTTTATAGTCTCTGAGATCTAGGCGCTAATGTTTTACTCTAAGCAAAGCCGGCTATGCTACGTGTGTGTTAGAGAGAGAGACAGGGCGAGAAAAAATGAAATTGTTTTCTTGATGCTGGCTATAATAATAATACGATCCAATTCAGATTCTGCAGTTTAAAAGATATGGTCATTCTTTACGATTCTGCGTTTCTGGTTTTCTCGTATCTTTAAAATTTTGGATGCCACAGATTTTCGTCCTTTGTGGGGGCGAAAGGGGGTGGGGCGAAGTTTTGAAATATTTTTGTAGCAGTGACGTATCACAGAACTCGGGATCCAAAACATCGTTGCTCTAGCTCTTATAGTCTTTGAGCACTAGGCGCTGAAGGGGACGGACAGACGGAAAGACGGACGGACGGACGGACGGACAGACAGACAGGGCTCAATCGACTCGGCTATTGATGCTGATCAAGTATATATATACTTTATGGGGTCGGAAACGATTCCTTCTGGACGTTACACACATCCACTTTTACCACAAATCTAATATACCCCAATACTCATTTTGAGTATCGGGTATAAAAACGAGGGGAACGTTGTGAGTTGCAGCGGACACCGCAACTCTACAGGTATACCCGATACTAAGTCAGTATGGCTCTGCTCCGGCAGACGCCGCTAATATTGAACGACACGACAAAGAGTGCGTGCGAGAGAGACAGAAAATCAGTCTGAGCGGGACGTCGGGCGCTGCGTAGCCAGTGCAACTTGATTTGTTCCTTTTGGCTATAAAAATGATCTGATCTGATCCAGATTCAGCAATCTGATAGATATGGTCATTATCTATGATTCTGCGTTTTTAGTTTTCTCATATCCTCAATATTGTGGATGCAACAGATTTTCGTCCTTTGTGGGGGCGGAACGGGGTGGGGCGAAATTTTGAGATATACGTTTTATAGTGAGATCTAACAGGAGTGCGGATACCAAATTTGGTTACTCTAGCGTTAATTGTCTCTGAGATTTGTAAATATTCCCAGATTTTCGTCCATTGCGGGGGCGGAAGGGTGTGTGGCGAAATTTTGAAACAAACTCGTCTCGGTCCGATATATTAGGAGTGTGGATACCAAATTTGGTTGCTCTAGCTTTTATAGTCTCTGAGATCTAGGCGCTAATGTTTTACTCTAAGCAAAGCCGGCTATGCTACGTGTGTGTTAGAGAGAGAGACAGGGCGAGAAAAAATGAAATTGTTTTCTTGATGCTGGCTATAATAATAATACGATCCAATTCAGATTCTGCAGCTTAAAAGATATGGTCATTCTCTACGATTCTGCGTTTTTGGTTTTCTCGTATCTTTAAAATTCTGGATGCCACAGATTTTCGTCCTTTGTGGGGGCGGAAGTGGGCGTGGCGAAGTTTTGAAATATTTTTGTAGCAGTGAAATATCACAGAAGTCTGGATCCAAAACATCGTTGCTCTAGCTCCTATAGTCTTTGAGCACTAGGCGCTGAAGGGGACGGACAGACGGACGGACGGACAGACAGACATGGCTCAATCGACTCGGCTATTGATGCTGATCAAGAATATATATACTTTATGGGGTCGGAAACAATTCCTTCTGGACGTTACACACATCCACTTTTACCACAAATCTAATATACCCCAATACTCATTTTGAGTATCGGGTATAACGAGGGGATCGTTGTGAGTTGCTGCGGACACCGCAACTCTACGGTTATACCCGATACTAAGTCAGTATAACTCTCCTCCGGCAGACGCCGCTAATATTAAACGACACGACAAAGAGTGCCTGCGAGAGAGACAGAAAATCAGTCTGAGCGTCACGTCGAGCGCTGCGTAGCCACTGCAAATTGATTTGTTCCTATTGGCTATAAAAATGATCTGATCTGATCCAGATTCAGCAATCTGATAGATATGATCATTATCTATGATTCTGCGTTTTTAGTTTTCTCATATCCTCAATATTGTGGATGCAACAGATTTTCGTCCTTTGTGTGGGCGGAAGGGGGTGGGGCGAAATTCGGAGATAAACGTTTTATAGTGAGATCTAACAGGAGTGCGGATACCAAATTTGGTTACTCTAGCGTTAATTGTCTCTGAGATTTGTGAGTATTCCTAGATTCTCGTCCATTGCGGGGGCGGAAGGGGGTGCGGCGAAATTTGAAACAAACTCGTCTCGGTCCGATATATTAGGAGTATGGATACCAAATTTGGTTGCTCTAGCTTTTATAGTCTCTGAGATCTAGGCGCTAATGTTTTACTCTAAGCAAAGCCGGCTATGCTACGTGTGTGTTAGAGAGAGAGACAGGGCGAGAAAAAATGAAATTGGTTTCTTGATGCTGGCTATAATAATAATACGATCCAATTCAGATTCTGCAGTTTAAAAGATATGGTCATTCTCTACGATTCTGCGTTTCTGGTTTTCTCGTATCTTTAAAATTTTGGATGCCACAGATTTTCGTCCTTTGTGGGGGCGGAAGTGGGCGGGGCGAAGTTTTGAAATATTTTTGTAGCAGTGACGTATCTTAGAACTCGGGATCCAAAACATCGTTGCTCTAGCTCTTATAGTCTTTGAGCACTAGGCGCTGAAGGGGACGGACAGACGGACGGACGGACAGACGGACAGACAGACATGGCTCAATCGACTCGGCTATTGATGCTGATCAAGAATATATATACTTTATGGGGTCGGAAACGATTCCTTCTGGACGTTACACACATCCACTTTTACCACAAATCTAATATACCCCAATACTCATTTTGAGTATCGGGTATAACGAGGGGGAACGTTGTGAGTTGCTGCGGACACCGCAACTCTACAGTTATACCCGATACTAAGTCAGTATAACTCTCCTCCGGCAGACGCCGCTAATATTAAACGACACGACAAAGAGTGCGTGCGAGAGAGACAGAAAATCAGTCTGAGCGTCACGTCGGGCGCTGCGTAGCCACTGCAAATTGATTTGTTTCTATTGGCTATAAAAATGATCTGATCTGATCCAGATTCAGCAATCTGATAGATATGATCATTATCTATGATTCTGCGTTTTTAGTTTTCTCATATCCTCAATATTGTGGATGCCACAGATTTTCGTCCTTTGTGGGGGCGGAAGTGGGCGTGGCGAAGTTTTGAAATATTTTTGTAGCAGTGACATATCACAGAAGTCTGGATCCATAACATCGTTGCTCTAGCTTTTATAGTCTTTGAGCACTAGGCGCTGAAGGGGACGGACAGACGGAAAGACGGACGGACGGACGGACGGACAGACAGACAGGGCTCAATCGACTCGGCTATTGATGCTGATCAAGTATATATATACTTTATGGGGTCGGAAACGATTCCTTCTGGACGTTACACACATCCACTTTTACCACAAATCTAATATACCCCAATACTCATTTTGAGTATCGGGTTTATAGAGGGGGAACGTTGTGAGTTGCTGCGGACACCGCAACTCTACAGTTATACCCGATACTAAGTCAGTATAACTCTCCTCCGGCAGACGCCGCTAATATTAAACGACACGACAAAGAGTGCGTGCGAGAGAGACAGAAAATCAGTCTGAGCGTCACGTCGGGCGCTGCGTAGCCACTGCAAATTGATTTGTTTCTATTGGCTATAAAAATGATCTGATCTGATCCAGATTCAGCAATCTGATAGATATGATCATTCTCTACGATTCTGCGTTTTTGGTTTTCTCGTATCTTTAAAATTCTGGATGCCACAGATTTTCGTCCTTTGTGGGGGCGGAAGTGGGCGTGGCGAAGTTTTGAAATATTTTTGTAGCAGTGACATATCACAGAAGTCTGGATCCAAAACATCGTTGCTCTAGCTCTTATAGTCTTTGAGCACTAGGCGCTGAAGGGGACCGACAGACGGAAAGACGGACGGACGGACGGACGGACAGACAGACAGGGCTCAATCGACTCGGCTATTGATGCTGATCAAGTATATATATACTTTATGGGGTCGGAAACGATTCCTTCTGGACGTTACACACATCCACTTTTACCACAAATCTAATATACCCCAATACTCATTTTGAGTATCGGGTATAAAAACGAGGGGGAACGTTGTGAGTTGTAGCGGACACCGCAACTCTACAGTTATACCCGATACTAAGTCAGTATAACTCTCCTCCGGCAGACGCCGCTAATATTGAACGACACGACAAAGAATGCGTGCGAGAGAGACAGAAAATCAGTCTGAGCGTGACGTCGGGCGCTGCGTAGCCAGTGCAACTTGATTTGTTCCTTTTGGCTATAAAAATGATCTGATCTGATCCAGATTCAGCAATCTGATAGATATGGTCATTATCTTTGATTCTGCGTTTTTAGTTTTCTCATATCCTCAATATTGTGGATGCAACAGATTTTCGTCCTTTGTGTGGGCGGAAGGGTGTGGGGCGAAATTCGGAGATAAACGTTTTATAGTGAGATCTAACAGGAGTGCGGATACCAAATTTGGTTACTCTAGCGTTAATTGTCTCTGAGATTTGTGAGTATTCCTAGATTCTCGTCCATTGCGGGGGCGGAAGGGGGTGCGGCGAAATTTTGAAACAAACTCGTCTCGGTCCGATAGATTAGGAGTATGGATACCAAATTTGGTTGCTCTAGCTTTTATAGTCTCTGAGATCTAGGCGCTAATGTTTTACTCTAAGCAAAGCCGGCTATGCTACGTGTGTGTTAGAGCGAGAGACAGGGCGAGAAAAAATGAAATTGTTTTCTTGATGCTGGCTATAATAATAATACGATCCAATTCAGATTCTGCAGTTTAAAAGATATGGTCATTCTCTACGATTCTGCGTTTTTGGTTTTCTCGTATCTTTAAAATTCTGGATGCCACAGATTTTCGTCCTTTGTGGGGGCGGAAGTGGGCGTGGCGAAGTTTTGAAATATTTTTGTAGCAGTGACATATCACAGAAGTCTGGATCCAAAACATCGTTGCTCTAGCTCTTATAGTCTTTGAGCACTAGGCGCTGAAGGGGACGGACAGACGGAAAGACGGACGGACGGACGGACGGACAGACAGACAGGGCTCAATCGACTCGGCTATTGATGCTGATCAAGTATATATATACTGTGGAGATAATGTTTTTTATCCCCAATCGGCCGACTAATTATTTCGAATTACATAAAACTCGGCGCAGAAATAAAATTACGATATGTTCTTTAATGCGTGACATCCAAATTGCAAGTGTGGCTTGCCTGCCCTTTACATTGCCGCTCCGATCGCTAAGCGCAGCTTCGCTCGGCCGACGTCGGTAGGCAGACGCAAAGCGGAGATAGCGAAGAGCGAGCTGGCAGAGAGCGTTTAGCAGGGCAAGCAAGCGCAAAGCTTTAACAAACAAATGAGTGACATAGACATAAGTAACAAACAAAATAAGCGGCTGAGGGCCAAGAATTAGGTGCTATTTGGCAAGCAGCTAATCGGCTGGGTTCTGCTCCGAACATTCACCCCCCGTTGGAAGGCAAAGGCTTTCAACAGATCCATCCTGAAGGGGCAGAACCGCTATTTTTCCAACGGCCCTCTTGAAGATGCTTGCTTGGGCGCAGCTGGCGGCTACGCTGGGATGATCGTCGAACGCAGCAATCGGCGCTTCTTTACGAAGGCGGCTTGTCGTGATTACGTCTTAATCATCGGGAACCTCTGTAATTGCATAGAATGGCAGGAAATTTGGCAATGTAGAAATTGTTGAAAGTTGAATTTCATTTAGCGTGGATATGTAGGTTTTTAATATATGGAAAAGTTCGCGCTGCAGTTCCTGATTCTCCGATCGCAGTTTTTCCACTTGCACCTGGCACTCGAGCAGCTGCTTCCTGCATTGCTGCTCTAAGTTTTGGTACTCCAGCGTTGTGGGTCGAAAATCGTCAATAGAGATGCACGAGGAATTTTCAAAAGCGGCTAAAGCTGCACGCTTATTCTCCAAGCTATCAATGCTTCCTGATACTATCCAACCAAGTTTAGTCTCCTGCAATGTTGGCAATTGGGCTGATAGTCGAATCTGTCCGACGCACATTAAATCGAAGAACAAACCAGAACCTATCAACAGATCGATCGTTGGGGCTTGGAGAAATTAGGATCAGCTAGTTTTAGATTATTCGGCATTGGCCAATCCTTTGCGTCTACGCCGAAGTTAGGCTGCATTTCCGTAATTGAGTTGGTGACAATTGCAGCGAAGGAAGCTCGATAGCTTGCGTCCTGGGATTGTACAACTATATGTACAGACTTGCTCGAAGGTAGAATGGAATCTCCGATTCCAGAGATGTGAACATAAGACGAGCGATGATCCAACTGCAACTGATCAGCCAGTCTAGATGTTACAAAGTTTGCCTGTGATGCAGAATCCAAAATGGCACGACATGGGATAAGTGCTCCATAACGATCTGTTACATGGACGAGGGCAGTAGGTAGCAACACGTTCTGGCTAGGCTGAGATTTCTGGATCGAGGGGGGAGGGCTAAAACACCCGCTTGCTAGAAGCACAGTCGCGGCCTCTTGCTGGATCGATTCCTCGGCCGGTGAAGAGGAAGATGAAGCACCAGTTCCCGATGGAATGTGGAGTAGCGTGTGATGTTTGGCCTGGCAATGCCTGCAAAGTCCTGACCTGCACCTCTGCAATTCATGGCCTTTGTTGAGGCAGTTCAAACACAAGCGGCTCTTCTTTGCTTCTTTGTATCGTTCAAACGCAGAGAGATTCAGGAATGCCTGACATCTAGATATGTAATGCTCGGAGGAATTGCAATGGTTACATATGGGGTTAGGATGGTCGTTACTGGAGGTGATAAGGGTGACAGGATTGTCTTCTCCCACCTGTTGACTAGGACTTGTTGCCATGGCTGATCCCAAATTCTCCAGCATCCGACATCTCGCTTCCAAAAATGAGGCCATGCTTGACCACCGAGGCAATCCTGACGTCGGCAAGTTCTCTTCCCATTTCTCCTATGTTTTGTGGTCCAGTTTCGTGCCTATGATGAAGATCAGCAACCCATCCGAAATCTCCTGCGGGGTCGCCAAGGTCTGAAGTGCACGCAAGTGCGAATTGATTTTGTCGCTGAGCGCGCGCAAGCCGATAGCTGAGCCCTTCTCCACCCCTTGCAGCCCGAAAATAGCCTTGACGTGTGCCTGAAAATGTAACAGTTTATTATCGAATCGCAACATTAGCAAATTCAACGCCTTGTCGTAATTCTCCTCAGAAAGTTCCAAGGAACGAATCGTATCCAGCGCAGCACCATCTAGACATCCACGAAGATATTGGAATTTTTCGATGATTGGTATACGATGGTCTTTGTGCACCATTGTCGAGAACATCGAGTGGAATTCTGGCCAATCCATGTAGTTCCCCCCGAATCGCGGAAGCTGCAACTCGGGCATTCGAGAACGGCCTATACTATTATAGGCGAACAACGACGAATTCCCCTCGAGAGTATGCCGAGCCGTTGAATTGGCAACATTTACCGTGCGAGCAGCCATCAACTCCCGCGACAGCCTGGACCTAACCTTGACATAAACATTCGAAAAGTCCAGCCGGGCATCATGGGCTAACTGCAGGAAATCCAGCCTGTCAAGGCTCGTTTGAGCGGCATCGAAATCCGCATTCATTCGCTCGATTTGCTCTAAGCGAGCTTGAAGTTCTGCCTCATCTAACTCGGCAAGCTCTTCCTTGGTGAGAAAGCGATCCATGGCCTTTAGTTGGCGCGCGATGGACTCGGCCTTGTGCTTGTAGAAATCTACATCACTCGGCATTGCTGCGTTCGCGACATTGGTAGGCTCAGGTGCTGCCATGTTGAGGTTTTAAAAGAGTCACTCAGCACGACCGAAAAAGACACCCTGTATACGTATAAACGTGGGAACCGAAAGCAAAGGGATTACAGCTAATGCCTTTAGCTGTGCGGCTGTGCGAGCTGTCCGATTCCGCTTTGTACTCCGCTTGTGTGTATTAGTGAGTTCGCTGCACTGCCTACCGCACTGCACTGACCGAATTGTCGCGACAGAGAAATTAATAGCCAGCAATGCGTGTATGTAGGTGTATGTAAGTGTGTCTTAGCACCGAATTGTGCTTAACCGCCGAAAATTTGCTAGGGCTAACGAATGTCGATCGCGAATGATTATTAATTGACACTGTAACTCAGAGATCACGTCGGGGTCACCAAATTTTATGTGGAGATAATGTTTTTTATCCCCAATCGGCCGACTAATTATTTCGAATTAAATAAAACTCGGCGCAGAAATAAAATTACGATATGTTCTTTAATGCGTGACATCCAAATTGCAAGTGTGGCTTGCCTGCCCTTTACATTGCCGCTCCGATCGCTAAGCGCAGCTTCGCTCGGCCGACGTCGGTAGGCAGACGCAAAGCGGAGATAGCGAAGAGCGAGCTGGCAGAGAGCGTTTAGCAGGGCAAGCAAGCGCAAAGCTTTAACAAACAAATGAGTGACATAGACATAAGTAACAAACAAAATAAGCGGCTGAGGGCCAAGAATTAGGTGCTATTTGGCAAGCAGCTAATCGGCTGGGTTCTGCTCCGAACATATACTTTATGGGGTCGGAAACGATTCCTTCTGGACGTTACACACATCCACTTTTACCACAAATCTAATATACCCAATACTCATTTTGAGTATCGGGTATAACGAGGGGGAACGTTGTGAGTTGCTGCGGACACCGCAACTCTACAGTTATACCCGATACTAAGTCAGTATAACTCTCCTCCGGCAGACGCCGCTAATATTAAACGACACGACAAAGAGTGCGTGCGAGAGAGACAGAAAATCAGTCTGAGCGTCACGTCGGGCGCTGCGTAGCCACTGCAAATTGATTTGTTTCTATTGGCTATAAAAATGATCTGATCTGATCCAGATTCAGCAATCTGATAGATATGATCATTATCTATGATTCTGCGTTTTTAGTTTTCTCATATCCTCAATATTGTGGATGCCACAGATTTTCGTCCTTTGTGGGTGCGGAAGTGGGCGTGGCGAAGTTTTGAAATGTTTTTGTAGCAGTGACATATCACAGAAGACTGGATCCAAAACATCGTTGCTCTAGCTCTTATAGTCTTTGAGCACTAGGCGCTGAAGGGGACGGACAGACGGAAAGACGGACGGACGGACAGACAGACAGGGCTCAATCGACTCGGCTATTGATGCTGATCAAGTATATATATACTTTATGGGGTCGGAAACGATTCCTTCTGGACGTAACACACATCCACTTTTACCACAAATCTAATATACCCCAATACTCATTTTGAGTATCGGGTATAAAAACGAGGGGGAACGTTGTGAGTTGCAGCGGACACCGCAACTCTACAGTTATACCCGATACTAAGTCAGTATGGCTCTGCTCCGGCAGACGCCGCTAATATTGAACGACACGACAAAGAATGCGTGCGAGAGAGACAGAAAATCAGTCTGAGCGTCACGTCGGGCGCTGCGTAGCCACTGCAACTTGATTTGTTCCTTTTGGCTATAAAAATGATCTGATCTGATCCAGATTCAGCAATCTGATAGATATGGTCATTATCTATGATTCTGCGTTTTTAGTTTTCTCATATCCTCAATATTGTGGATGCAACAGATTTTCGTCCTTTGTGTGGGCGGAAGGGTGTGGGGCGAAATTCGGAGATAAACGTTTTATAGTGAGATCTAACAGGAGTGCGGATACCAAATTTGGTTACTCTAGCGTTAATTGTCTCTGAGATTTGTGAGTATTCCTAGATTCTCGTCCATTGCGGGGGCGGAAGGGGGTGCGGCGAAATTTTGAAACAAACTCGTCTCGGTCCGATATATTAGGAGTATGGATACCAAATTTGGTTGCTCTAGCTTTTATAGTCTCTGAGATCTAGGCGCTAATGTTTTACTCTAAGCAAAGCCGGCTATGCTACGTGTGTGTTAGAGAGAGAGACAGGGCGAGAAAAAATGAAATTGTTTTCTTGATGCTGGCTATAATAATAATACGATCCAATTCAGATTCTGCAGTTTAAAAGATATGGTCATTCTCTACGATTCTGCGTTTCTGGTTTTCTCGTATCTTTAAAATTTTGGATGCCACAGATTTTCGTCCTTTGTGGGGGCGGAAGTGGGCGGGGCGAAGTTTTGAAATATTTTTGTAGCAGTGACGTATCACAGAACTCGGGATCCAAAACATCGTTGCTCTAGCTCTTATAGTCTTTGAGCACTAGGCGCTGAAGGGGACGGACAGACGGAAAGACGGACGGACGGACGGACGGACAGACAGACAGGGCTCAATCGACTCGGCTATTGATGCTGATCAAGTATATATATACTTTATGGGGTCGGAAACGATTCCTTCTGGACGTTACACACATCCACTTTTACCACAAATCTAATATACCCCAATACTCATTTTGAGTATCGGGTATAAAAACGAGGGGGAACGTTGTGAGTTGCAGCGGACACCGCAACTCTACAGTTATACCCGATACTAAGTCAGTATGGCTCTGCACCGGCAGACGCCGCTAATATTGAACGACACGACAAAGAGTGCGTGCGAGAGAGACAGAAAATCAGTCTGAGCGTGACGTCGGGCGCTGCGTAGCCAGTGCAACTTGATTTGTTCCTTTTGGCTATAAAAATGATCTGATCTGATCCAGATTCAGCAGTCTGATAGATATGGTCATTATCTATGATTCTGCGTTTTTAGTTTTCTCATATCCTCAATATTGTGGATGCAACAGATTTTCGTCCTTTGTGGGGGCGGAACGGGGTGGGGCGAAATTTTGAGATATACGTTTTATAGTGAGATCTAACAGGAGTGCGGATACCAAATTTGGTTACTCTAGCGTTAATTGTCTCTGAGATTTGTAAATATTCCCAGATTTTCGTCCATTGCGGGGGCGGAAGGGTGTGTGGCGAAATTTTGAAACAAACTCGTCTCGGTCCGATATATTAGGAGTATGGATACCAAATTTGGTTGCTCTAGCTTTTATAGTCTCTGAGATCTAGGCGCTAATGTTTTACTCTAAGCAAAGCCGGCTATGCTACGTGTGTGTTAGAGAGAGAGACAGGGCGAGAAAAAATGAAATTGTTTTCTTGATGCTGGCTATAATAATAATACGATCCAATTCAGATTCTGCAGTTTAAAAGATATGGTCATTCTCTACGATTCTGCGTTTCTGGTTTTCTCGTATCTTTAAAATTCTGGATGCCACAGATTTTCGTCCTTTGTGGGGGCGGATGTGGGCGTGGCGAAGTTTTAAAATATTTTTGTAGCAGTGAAATATCACAGAAGTCTGGATCCAAAACATCGTTGCTCTAGCTCTTATAGTCTTTGAGCACTAGGCGCTGAAGGGGACGGACAGACGGACAGACGGACGGACGGACAGACGGACAGACGGACAGACGGAAAGACAGACATGGCTCAATCGTCTCGGCTATTGATGCTGATCAAGAATATATATAATTTATGGGGTCGGAAACGATTCCTTCTGGACGTTACACACATCCACTTTTACCACAAATCTAATATACCCCAAAACTCATTTTGAGTATCGGGTATAATCAGTCTGAGCGTGACGTCGGGTGCTGCGTAGCCACTGCAAATTGATTTGTTCCTTTTGGCTATAAAAATGATCTGATCTGATCCAGATTCAGCAGCAATCTGATATATATATATAGTGACATATCCATAATTCCCCACATCCCATACACATTATGTTTATGTACAATTCATCCACCCATTCCACACAAGTAACAGGACCCCACTCTAGAATCAATAACTGTTTCTTCCCATACTCCAAGCTAGGGCCCCCCATAATATAAACAATGGACCCCTTTGTTTCATCAACATTAGAATCCCGCCACTCTCGAGAAATCGATTCTTAAGAATCACGCCACTCATGAGGACCAATCAAAGCTAGACATAAAACCAAGGAGTATCACATTCCTAGCTCCGTCATGTAATGCAACACCGATCGCCAGCAGTGGATGCCTTTCATCAAAGCCGACGCATCCCCAAATATCGATCCAGGCACGTACGCCACCGACACGAAGATGCAGCCGAGGAAAGCAACGCCCGAAGCCAGAGTCGGGAGTTCCAAGAGAAGGGCTCATGGAAACTAGCCAGCAGCAGAGAGATCAGTTCCGTTTGAGACAAGCAGACGTAAAGTTAAGTCGGGGAATTCAACCAATCTTGTGACATAAAGAAATTAAGTACTAAAAATAAAATCTTTTTTAAAAACTAAATTTCGAGTTGCGGATATTTAACTGGCGCAGCCGGTAGGATTTCGTTTAAAATTAACTCCTATATTTCGGTAATGGTCAGCTTGTGTAATTTCTAATTACTGTGATCACGTAATCCCGGAATCGTTTATAAAATTGTGAAATCCGCCAAAGAACCTATGTGTTACGAGCACATACGATTAGCAAAACTAAAATTAAGTAAACTAAAGTAAGCGGAGATAGTGATCCACCAAGAACAGTGAAACACTAAGTACAAAATCAAAAAACTTACAAGTGAACCAAAATAAAGTTAAAAACTACTGAAAACAAAACAAAACCCAATCAACACCAACACATGGCGTTACCACCACTATCATTGAGCGAAATCCACTTAAACCAAGCACTGCTGTCGATCAGACAAATACCTGCCTATGACGGTTCATCTGGACAGCTAAGCTCATTTATCAAACGAATCGAATATGTATGCGGATTATATCCAACTGAAGATCTTCGCCAACAAAGGATCCTATTTGGAGCGACCGAGATCCAACTGTCAGGAGAGGCACAACGCATATCGCAAATGATACAACCCAACACGTGGCTCGAACTGAAGACGGCGCTGATCAACGAGTTCAAAAATCACACACCATATGAAGAACTCTTACGACAACTATACACCACCAGATTCAACGGCAGTCTTCGTAAGTTTATAGAAGAATTAGAGATAAAAGCATTATTAATAAACAATAAGCTAAACTTAGAAAACATACCAGAAATGCCATTTATAAAAACGCTTTGAACAACACAATTAAAGATGTCATTACTCGAAAACTTCCTGACAGAATGTTCATGACCTTAGCAAGAAAAGATATTACCACATTGTCTAATCTTAAGAAGGCAGCACAAGAAGAAGAATTGTACGAAGCTAGTACAACAGATTCAGGTACAAATAAAGATCAATCGAAATCGTCTCAATCAAATCGAAAGAATGTTGGAAACTATTATCCAAATTATAATACTACTAACTATCACAATCAAACTCAGAGTTCATCTGGAACAGGTCAGACTAATCGAACAAATCAAAATCAAAATCCTGGATTATACAATGAGTTCAAAAATTCCTTGAATCAAGGTAGGGCTCAGAATCCATTCAATCAGCAAATATCTCAAAACCAAGCTAGTGGGAGTGGACCCAACCAACCTACTAAAAGAGGGAGGGAGAGCCAGAGTGGCCAAACGAAGATGGACGTAAATTTTCATCAAGCCGGTAGGAAAATAACTCATTATAAATCAAAATTCAAGAAAAAGAAGAAATCTAATAGAAGCAAATATAATAATTCCAGAGAAACCGAGGAAGTTAATGGAATCGGCGAACTTCAACACAATTAAAATCCTCATCTTCCTCATAATTACCATCGTAATGGCACAGGGCCAAAACATAGAAATAAATCCTATAAAATCCCAAAACGGATATATGATATTCAAAACTGGATCGATTAACATACCTATCAATTACGAATACCATTATCTAACTGTTAATGTAACTAAAACCGAAGAACTATACAAAAATTTATTAATGCAAGCCACTAAATTCCAGGACATAATCCAAATAAAATATCTAGTAGACAAATTGCAAAGAGAAATGAACGGGCTAAAAATAACCAAAAGAAATAAAAGAGGCCTAATCAATATAGTAGGAACAGCCTACAAATATCTCTTTGGAACACTAGATCAGGAAGATAAAGACGATTTGGAACAAAAAATAGAAAATTTAGCCAGCCATAGCATTCAAATGAATGAACTAAATTTGGTAATAGATGCAGTTAATAGCGGAATAAACGTTATAAACAAACTAAATGAAGAAAATGACATTTGATATTCAATCTACAACATTTCACAGAATATATCGAAGATATAGAACTAGGTATGCAATTAACTAGGCTCGGTATATTTAATCCAAAATTATTAAAACAAGACTACCTGGAACAAATAAATTCTGAGAAAATACTAAATATAAAAACCTCCACATGGCTAAAATCCGATACCAACGAAAATCTAATAATTTCCAACATTCCCAAAGACATTAAAAAAGTACCAATCTATAAAATCGTTCCGTATCCAGACGAATTAAATAACATGTTAACAGATATGACATACGACAAGTACTACATAAAAAATGAAGAAGTATTTGTTAAAGAAACTAGATTGAAAACCAATGACAATTGTATAAAAGGAATTTTAATGCAAATTCCCACTAAATGTCCATATTCCAAAACTTTTCAAAACTTTCAAATTAACTTTATTGAACCCAATATACTAATCACATGGAATCTTCCAAAAACAACGCTAAACCAGAATTGTGTAAACCAAGAAATCATAGCGGAAGGAAATACCATTATAAAAATCTACAACTGTTCAATCCAATTAAATGAATTTACAATATCAAACACAATGTTAGATTTTGCCCAGAATGTTTATGTCAACAACAAACTATGTCCAAACTAATTAAATAATTATGCAATACACCAAATATAGTAACCTATTACAAATAAGTCTACTAATTTCATTTGTCATAATTATATTAGTACTACTAAGTTATGTAGCTGTTAAATTTAAGAAAACTTCTAAAAGAGTCACGGTTAAATGTATTAACCCCATAATAGAAGCAGAAGAGGAACCAACCTCAGCCACCGCACTTGACACCCCGTCACTATACCCGAGGGTAATCGCCTAGGAACAGGCTAATAACAAACGTTGGGGGAGTGACATATCCATAATTCCCCACATCCCATACACATTATGTTTATGTACAATTCATCCACCCCATCCACACAAGTAACAGGACCCCACTCAAGAATCAATAACTGTTTCTTCCCATACTCCAAGCTAGGGCCCTCCATAATATAAACAATGGACCACATTGTTTCTTCAACATTAGAATCACGCCACTCTCGAGAAATCGATTCTTTAGAATCACGCCACTCATGAGGACCAATCAAAGCTAGACATAAAACCAAGGAGTATCACATTCCTAGCTCCGTCATGTAATGCAACACCGATCGCCAGCAGTGGATGCCTTTCATCAAAGCCGACGCATCCCCAAATATCGATCCAGGCACGTACGCCACCGACACGAAGATGCAGCCGAGGAAAGCAACGCCCGAAGCCAGAGTCGGGAGTTCCAAGAGAAGGGCTCATGGAAACTAGCCAGCAGCAGTGAGATCAGTTCCGTTTGAGACAAGCAGACGTAAAGTTAAGTCGGGGAATTCAACCAATCTTGTGACATAAAGAAATTAAGTACTAAAAATAAAATCTTTTTTAAAAACTAAATTTCGAGTTGCGGATATTTAACTATATATATGATCATTATCTATGATTCTGCGTTTTTAGTTTTCTCGTATCCTCAATATTGTGGATGCAACAGATTTTCGTCCTTTGTGGGGGCGGAATGGGGTGGGGCGAAATTTTGAGATATACGTTTTATAGTGAGATCTAACAGGAGTGCGGATACCAAATTTGGTTACTCTAGCCTTAATAGTCTCTGAGATTTGTGAATATCCCCAGATTTTCGTCCTTTGCTGGGGCGGAAGGGGGTGTGGCGAAATGTTGAAATAAACTCGTCTCGGTCCGATATATTAGGAGTGTGGATACCGAATTTGGTTGCTCTAGCTTTTATAGTCTCTGAGATCTAGGCGCTAATGTATTACTCTAAGCAAAGCCGGCTATGCTACGTGTGTGTTAGAGAGAGACAGGGCGAGAAAAAATGAAATTGTTTTCTTGATGCTGGCTATAATAATAATACGATCTAATTCACATTCTGCAGTCTAAAAGATATGGTCATTCTCTACGATTCTGCGTTTTTAGTTTTCTCATATCTTTAAAATTGTGGATGCCACAGATTTTCGTTCTTTGTGGGGGCGGAAGTGGGCGGGGCGAAGTTTTGAAGTTTTTTTGTAGCAGTGAAATATCACAGAAGTCTGGATCCATAACATCGTTGCTCTAGCTCTTATAGTCTTTGAGCACTAGGCGCTCATAGGGACGGACAGACGGACAGACGGACGGACGGACAGACGGACAGACGGACAGACGGAAAGACAGACATGGCTCAATCGACTCGGCTATTGATGCTGATCAAGAATATATATACTTTATGGGGTCGGAAACGATTCCTTCTGGACGTTACACACATCCACTTTTACCACAAATCTAATATACCCCAAAACTCATTTTGAGTATCGGGTATAATCAGTCTGAGCGTGACGTCGGGTGCTGCGTAGCCCCTGCAAATTGATTTGTTCCTTTTGGCTATAAAAATGATCTGATCTGATCCAGATTCAGCAGCAATCTGATATATATATATAGTGACATATCCATAATTCCCCACATCCCATACACATTATGTTTATGTACAATTCATCCACCCCATCCACACAAGTAACAGGACCCCACTCTAGAATCAATAACTGTTTCTTCCCATACTCCAAGCTAGGGCCCCCCATAATATAAACAATGGACCACATTGTTTCATCAACATTAGAACCACGCCACTCTCGAGAAATCGATTCTTAAGAATCACGCCACTCATGAGGACCAATCAAAGCTAGACATAAAACCAAGGAGTATCACATTCCTAGCTCCGTCATGTAATGCAACCCCGATCGCCAGCCGTGGATGCCTTTCATCAAAGCCGACGCATCCCCAAATATCGATCTAGGAACGGACCCCCCCGACACGAAGATGCAGCCGAGGAAAGCAACGCCCGAAGCCAGAGTCGGGAGTTCCAAGAGAAGGGCTCATGGAAACTAGCCAGCAGCAGAGAGATCAGTTCCGTTTGAGACAAGCAGACGTAAAGTTAAGTCGGGGAATTCAACCAATCTTGTGACATAAAGAAATTAAGTACTAAAAATAAAATCTTTTTTAAAAACTAAATTTCGAGTTGCGGATATTTAACTGGCGCAGCCGGTAGGATTTCGTTTAAAATTAACTCCTATATTTCGGTAATGGTCAGCTTGTGTAATTTCTAATTACTGTGATCACGTAATCCCGGAATCGTTTATAAAATTGTGAAATCCGCCAAAGAACCTATGTGTTACGAGCACATACGATTAGCAAAACTAAAATTAAGTGAACTGAAGTAAGCGGAGATAGTGATCCACCAAGAACAGTGAAACACTAAGTACAAAATCAAAAAACTTACAAGTGAACCAAAATAAAGTTAAAAACTACTGAAAACAAAACAAAACCCAATCAACACCAACACATGGCGTTACCACCACTATCATTGAGCGAAATCCACTTAAACCAAGCACTGCTGTCGATCAGACAAATACCTGCCTATGACGGTTCATCTGGACAGCTAAGCTCATTTATCAAACGAATCGAATATGTATGCGGATTATATCCAACTGAAGATCTTCGCCAACAAAGGATCCTATTTGGAGCGACCGAGATCCAACTGTCAGGAGAGGCACAACGCATATCGCAAATGATACAACCCAACACGTGGCTCGAACTGAAGACGGCGCTGATCAACGAGTTCAAAAATCACACACCATATGAAGAACTCTTACGACAACTATACACCACCAGATTCAACGGCAGTCTTCGTAAGTTTATAGAAGAATTAGAGATAAAAGCATTATTAATAAACAATAAGCTAAACTTAGAAAACATACCAGAAAATAATGTGATTTATAAAAACGCTTTGAACAACACAATTAAAGATGTCATTACTCGAAAACTTCCTGACAGAATGTTCATGACCTTAGCAAGAAAAGATATTACCACATTGTCTAATCTTAAGAAGGCAGCACAAGAAGAAGGATTGTACGAAGCTAGTACAACAGATTCAGGTACAAATAAAGATCAATCGAAATCGTCTCAATCAAATCGAAAGAATGTTGGAAACTATTATCCAAATTATAATACTACTAACTATCACAATCAAACTCAGAGTTCATCTGGAACAGGTCAGACTAATCGAACAAATCAAAATCAAAATTCCCAAAATCCTGGATTATACAATGAGTTCAAAAATTCCTTGAATCAAGGTAGGGCTCAGAATCCATTCAATCAGCAAATATCTCAAAACCAAGCTAGTGGGAGTGGACCCAACCAACCTACTAAAAGAGGGAGGGAGAGCCAGAGTGGCCAAACGAAGATGGACGTAAATTTTCATCAAGCCGGTAGGAAAATAACTCATTATAAATCAAAATTCAAGAAAAAGAAGAAATCTAATAGAAGCAAATATAATAATTCCAGAGAAACCGAGGAAGTTAATGGAATCGGCGAACTTCAACACAATTAAAATCCTCATCTTCCTCATAATTACCATCGTAATGGCACAGGGCCAAAACATAGAAATAAATCCTATAAAATCCCAAAACGGATATATGATATTCAAAACTGGATCGATTAACATACCTATCAATTACGAATACCATTATCTAACTGTTAATGTAACTAAAACCGAAGAACTATACCAAAATTTATTAAAGCAAGCCCCTAAATTCCAGGACATAATCCAAATAAAATATCTAGTAGACAAATTGCAAAGAGAAATGAACGGGCTAAAAATAACCAAAAGAAATAAAAGAGGCCTAATCAATATAGTAGGAACAGCCTACAAATATCTTTTGGAACACTAGATCAGGAAGATAAAGTCGATTTGGAACAAAAAATAGAAAATTTAGCCAGCCATAGCATTCAAATGAATGAACTAAATTTGGTAATAGATGCAGTTAATAGCGGAATAAACGTTATAAACAAACTAAATGAAGAAAATGACATTTGATATTCAATCTACAACATTTCACAGAATATATCGGAGATATAGAACTAGGTATGCAATTAACTAGGCTCGGTATATTTAATCCAAAATTATTAAAACAAGACTACCTGGAACAAATAAATTCTGAGAAAATACTAAATATAAAAACCTCCACATGGCTAAAATCCGATACCAACGAAAATCTAATAATTTCCAACATTCCCAAAGACATTAAAAAAGTACCAATCTATAAAATCGTTCCGTATCCAGACGAATTAAATAACATGTTAACAGATATGACATACGACAAGTACTACATAAAAAATGAAGAAGTATTTGTTAAAGAAACTAGATTGAAAACCAATGACAATTGTATAAAAGGAATTTTAATGCAAATTCCCACTAAATGTCCATATTCCAAAACTTTTCAAAACTTTCAAATTAACTTTATTGAACCCAATATACTAATCACATGGAATCTTCCAAAAACAACGCTAAACCAGAATTGTGTAAACCAAGAAATCATAGCGGAAGGAAATACCATTATAAAAATCTACAACTGTTCAATCCAATTAAATGAATTTACAATATCAAACACAATGTTAGATTTTGCCCAGAATGTTTATGTCAACAACAACATAACTAAAATAAAACCACTGTCGTATGTCCAAACTAATTAAATAATTATGCAATACACCAAATATAGTAACCTATTACAAATAAGTCTACTAATTTCATTTGTCATAATTATATTAGTACTACTAAGTTATGTAGCTGTTAAATTTAAGAAAACTTCTAAAAGAGTCACGGTTAAATGTATTAACCCTATAATAGAAGCAGAAGAGGAACCAACCTCAGCCACCGCACTTGACACCCCGTCACTATACCCGAGGGTAATCGCCTAGGAACAGGCTAATAACAAACGTTGGGGGAGTGACATATCCATAATTCCCCACATCCCATACACATTATGTTTATGTACAATTCATCCACCCCATCCACACAAGTAACAGGACCCCACTCAAGAATCAATAACTGTTTCTTCCCAGACTCCAAGCTAGGGCCCCCCATAATATAAACAATTGACCACATTGTTTCTTCAACATTAGAATCACGCCACTCTCGAGAGAGCGATTCGTTAGAATCACGCCACTCATGAGGACCAATCAAAGCTAGACATAAAACCAAGGAGTATCACATTCCTAGCTCCGTCATGTAATGCAACACCGATCGCCAGCAGTGGATGCCTTTCATCAAAGCCGACGCATCCCCAAATATCGATCCAGGCACGTACGCCACCGACACGAAGATGCAGCCGAGGAAAGCAACGCCCGAAGCCAGAGTCGGGAGTTCCAAGAGAAGGGCTCATGGAAACTAGCCAGCAGCAGAGAGATCAGTTCCGTTTGAGACAAGCAGACGTGAAGTTAAGTCGGGGAATTCAACCAATCTTGTGACATAAAGAAATTAAGTACTAAAAATAAAATCTTTTTTAAAAATCAAATTTCGAGTTGCGGATATTTAACTATATATATGATCATTTTCTATGATTCTGCGTTTTTAGTTTTCTCGTATCCTCAATATTGTGGATGCAACAGATTTTCGTCCTTTGTGGGGGCGGAATGGGGTGGGGCGAAATTTTGAGATATACGTTTTATAGTGAGATCTAACAGGAGTGCGGATACCAAATTTGGTTACTCTAGCCTTAATAGTCTCTGAGATTTGTGAATATCCCCAGATTTTCGTCCTTTGCTGGGGCGGAAGGGGGTGTGGCGAAATTTTGAAATAAACTCGTCTCGGTCCGAGATATTAGGAGTGTGGATACCGAATTTGGTTGCTCTAGCTTTTATAGTCTCTGAGATCTAGGCGCTAATGTATTACTCTAAGCAAAGCCGGCTATGCTACGTGTGTGTTAGAGAGAGACAGGGCGAGAAAAAATGAAATTGTTTTCTTGATGCTGGCTATAATAATAATACGATCTAATTCACATTCTGCAGTCTAAAAGATATGGTCATTCTCTACGATTCTGCGTTTTTAGTTTTCTCATATCTTTAAAATTGTGGATGCCACAGATTTTCGTTCTTTGTGGGGGCGGAAGTGGGCGGGGCGAAGTTTTGAAGTTTTTTTGTAGCAGTGAAATATCACAGAAGTCTGGATCCATAACATCGGTTCTCTAGCTCTTATAGTCTTTGAGCACTAGGCGCTCATAGGGACGGACAGACGGACAGACGGACGGACGGACAGACGGACAGACGGAAAGACAGACATGGCTCAATCGACTCGGCTATTGATGCTGATCAAGAATATATATACTTTATGGGGACGGAAACGATTCCTTCTGGACGTTACACACATCCACTTTTACCACAAATCTAATATACCCCAATACTCATTTTGAGTATCGGGTATAATCAGTCTGAGCGTGACGTCGGGTGCTGCGTAGCCACTGCAAATTGATTTGTTCCTTTTGGTTATAAAAATGATCTGATCTGATCCAGATTCAGCAATCTGATATATATGATCATTATCTATGATTCTGCGTTTTTAGTTTTCTCGTATCCTCAATATTGTGGATGCAACAGATTTTCGTCCTTTGTGGGGGCGGAATGGGGTGGGGCGAAATTCGGAGATAAACGTTTTATAGTGAGATCTAACAGGAGTGCGGATACCAAATTTGGTTACTCTAGCGTTAATTGTCTCTGAGATTTGTAAATATTCCCAGATTTTCGTCCATTGCGGGGGCGGAAGGGGGTGTGTCGAAATTTTGAAACAAACTCGTCTCGGTCCGATATATTAGGAGTGTGGATACCAAATTTGGTTGCTCTAGCTTTTATAGTCTCTGAGATCTAGGCGCTAATGTTTTACTCTAAGCAGAGCCGGCTTTGCTACGTGTGTGTTAGAGAGAGACAGGGCGAGAAAAAATGAAATTGTTTTTATACCCGATACTCTAAATGAGTATTGGGGTATATTAGATTTGTGGTAAAAGTGGATGTGTGTAACGTCCAAAAGGAATCGTTTCCGACCCCATAAAGTATATATATTCTTGATCAGCATCAATAGCCGAGTCGATTGAGCCATGTCTGTCTGTCCGTCTGTCCGTCCGTCCGTCTGTCCGTCTGTCAGTCCGTCCGTCCCCTTCAGCGCCTAGTTCTCAAGAGCGCTAAGAGCGAGAGCAACGATGTTTTGGATCCAAACTTCTGTGATATGTCACTGCTACAAGAATATTTCAAAACTTTGCCCCGCCCACTTCCGCCCCCACAAAGGGCGAAAATCTGTGGCATCCACAATTTCGACGATACGAGAAAACTAAAAACGCAGAATCATAGATAATGATCATATATATCAGATTGCTGAATCTGGATTAGATCAGATCATTTTTATAGCCAAAAGGAACAAATCAATTTGCAGTGGCTACGCAGCGCCCGACGTCACGCTCAGACTGATTTTCTGTCTCTCTCGCACGCACTCTTTGTCGTGTCGTTTAATATTAGCGGCGTCTGCAGGAGGAGAGCCATACTGACTTAGTATCGGGTATAAATGTAGAGTTGCGGTGTCCGCAGCAACTCACAACGTTCCCCCTCGTTTTATTGTGGATTTACCACCGATGGGAGAATCTCACCTCCATAAAGGATATACAGGCTACAAAAAAGGACTCAACCAGGTGCAGGGAAGGCACAGCAAGTGGCGGATTATTAGGGCTTTTGCGGGGGCCCATTCCAATACCAAAAACCCCAAGGACGTAGACACTTTAATAGCAGTTAATTGAATAAGAACACACTGGATACAGCAAAGAAATCATATGCATTTCCTTCAGCAAACGAAACTCACGTGGAAGCATTCACAGATGCATAATTGATTTACTTTTTGTTCTTTATTTAAATTTTGTGTATTCATTATAATTATATTGTACAATTTGTTTTATTTTGTTCGTTTGTCATTCTCAAGTTGGACATTTGCCTCTCACACGATCCATGGAGTGCGTACCACTTGTTCTCAGCTTCAGTTTCAGTTTGATTTTCACTTTTTTTTGTTGGTTTTTTGCTTTTCTATTTTTCGCGGAATCGTTTCCAACAGTAACAAAAAATAAATTATTGGCTTTTAAAATATATGTGTATGTGTTTGTATACAATATATAGAAAGAGCATAGAACTTAGGGGTTACAATAAACTAAACATAAAGATTTATAACATTCCGGCAAGATTTTCGATTGTTCTTCATCATTTCATATCATATCGTATCGTATCATATCATATCATATCATCTGATCGCGTATCATTTAATATAATATTGTATAATCTTGAATAGAGTACAGTACGTTTAGAATTAAGTGCTAAAACTAAAAACAAATTGTGATGTACAACACCTCGACTGTCGTGGGCAAAAGACGGGAATTCGAATTCCGATTGCGATTCTGATTACCCTGTAAACTCCCATAAACAGTCAAAGTCAAAGAAGTAGAAAGATAGCATTGTAAGGGGGGTTTGAGGAGGGAGGACGAGGGACGAGGGTGAGAGAGTAGAGTACAAATAGCAGTAGCAATGGAAGTGGAAGGGGGATTACAATTAATAAACAAATAATAATAATATTGAGCATTGAACGCGTACTGTTCAGAGTGGTAGCAATCGATGCGGAATATTCGTGGCACCAGGCAGGTCGGGTCTCGATCGATCTCTCGCAGAGCCCCCTGCCTGGATTGCGCCTAGATTGGATTGTACGCAAAACATTTCGTTAATTAAATTAAACTGTTAATTATGGCAAACAAAGATTGTAAACGCATTCCTGCTATGCGATAAACATATGTGTGTCTGTATGTATACATATATATCTGTAACTGTGTATCTCTTTATATATAATCGAATGTCGGTTATTGCATGGTGCTACAATCGGATCTTGCTTTCTTCCATTCTTGAGTTTTGAATCAACTTTCACGAGTTTCTCGAGATTGTTCTTTTTCTTTTTAGATATTTTTGTTTGTTTTACAACAAATGCACACAAATTTACTTCAACGTTTTTTTTGTTTGTTTTTTGTGGTTTTGTTTCGATATTGTTTTGCCTTATCTGGGACTTAACCACGATTTTTATCAACATGTTTTATTGCAGAGTGTACTTATCGCTATGTGTATCCCTAAAGTTACGGATAGTTATGCTTTCTTTTCTTTTGGACAATGTCAAAGTAATTTTCGCTTCAAATTTCCGTTTCTTTTTTTTCTTTTCTTTCAGAGATCCTAATTATATATAACATAACAGAGTGGGCCGAATAGTAGAGGGAAGGTAACGGGTAACGAGTTACGAGATTGGGAAACAGAAATATATAACAAACGATTTGTTTTTGTTTTGTTTTTGTTTTTGTGTGGGCTTATCCAAAAATAATTGTACAATTTATATTCAACAAGTAAACGCTTACGACAAACATACATACATGTATCTCTAGGGTGTGTTTATATATAGAATTAAAGGTTCTAAAAGATAGATTCTGTAACTCTTACTTGCCCTGGACCTAAGGTCTAAGCATAAGCAGGGGAGCGGAAGCGAAACTTATGTGCTACTGGACAGACAGCTTTTGCACTACATACATACAGACGAGTGTATGTATATCTATATACACTCAATATATATCAATATATATGGTACTATATACGCATAAATACACATTACGATTATGATTAGGACTTAGACAATATTACAATATCTATAAACATAGCGAGAATTTCAAATTTGATCAAAAAATTTTCAGTAATCTCATTGTTGCTAAATCTAAATCGAATTTTATGCATATGTCTATATGCTTATGTATATTTATATGGTTATGTATATATTGTATTAGCATTTCTATATATCCATCCATTTTTGTAGCAACTTGGATGGGCTCTGGCCGCACATTACAACTACACTACGATTTAGGCTTAGGCTTTATGGAAAATGGCTTATTGAAACAACTTGTGTGTGTGTTGTTGGCAAAAATTGTGTCCATATTTTTGTGTATTGTGAGTGGATGCTCCTGCTACTGGTTGGGCAGCTCCGTCAGCGTCACATCGTACAGATCGTCCTCGATCTGCTGCACCTCCAGCAAGAAGATGTCCTCATTGCAGTAGAACGATATCATATCATCGTCAATTTTCGCAGTAATCCTGCAACGAAAGCATTGGCAAATACACACGGTTAGCCCTTGGTTTCGGGTAGTTCAGGGATTCAGATAACGATAGAGATCAGTAGGGACAACGACAACACCCATGCAAATACTTGATTGGTTAGCACACGACAAACAGGGTGAGAAGTGCGGGGTTAGATGATCTTTGGGGTAGCGGGAAGTTCTGATTCCTGGTGCACTTGCACTCTGTGTGTTTGTGTGTGTCTGTGTCTGTGCATGTGTGTCTGTGTGTGCAGTAGCACTCTGATCCGTTAAGACTTGCTACTTACCCCTTCTTGTTTGTGCGATAAATGCTATTTATGCTCGTTGTTGAGATTTTGTATTTGTTTTCAATCTGCAATTCAGAAACGAGAGAAATATGATGTTTTGTTTTGTCTTTTGTTTGTGTGGATTTTTTGTTGCTGCTCTGCTTCTCTCTAAACTAAACTAAACTCAACTAAACGAAAATATTTCTCTTATAACTCGTTTTTCTCTGTGTAATTTTGTTCATTTTGCGTCCAGCCAGTGCCAATCTTTCGAATGATCTGTGTGTGTAAGTTAACACCCTAAGAGTTCAATACACTTATTTCCAATTAAAACAGAAAAAAGTATAAAAATTCTTGCCCAATAGTTTATTACCCAATTGTAATAACAATGCGCAAGAATTCTGTCACAATTTACACAAAAAGTAAAAACCATTTCCTGCCTAAAACAAGAACCGAAACATTGTATTTCTGGAAGTGCTTATGCGCTCCACTTCAAGTCATCACTTCACGAGAAACCATCGCCCCCACCCCGTCTTCGACGTCGCGACTGCGATAATGTCGACAATGCATTTTTGATGACTCCGCTGTTCTTCACCCCCAACATCGACCAGCAACATTGACTTCCTATTGCCCGTCAATAACTGCAACTCCGCTGTCGCCACCGACGCCGCCGCCTACAATAATTCTGAAGACAACAATTCGGCCGACCCCAACAATTCGGCCTCTGCCGAAGTTCCTCTGCCGCGTTCATCCATAGGTTTCTTTAAGAATTATAATTCTAGATTTAAGCAGTCACATTCTGATATTCATTAAAAGCACTTCGCTAAAGTGAACAGAATCAAAATAATCTTTTATTTTGTCCTTCGAATAAGGATAAAATTAACTGGCGCCCGAGCAGGGACCTGACTAGTGAACAAAACAGCAAAAAGTTTAGTACGTTCGCGAAAACTGTAAAAACTTGCAGCCGTCGGTCTCAATAATAATTACTCACAATATTTACATATATATCTGTAACTGTGTATCTCTTTATATATAATCGAATGTCGGTTATTGCATGGTGCTACAATCGGATCTTGCTTTCTTCCATTCTTGAGTTTTGAATCAACTTTCACGAGTTTCTCGAGACTGTCCGGTATAACCCATCGGTGACTCCAATTCCTGAAAGTTCTGTACTCAGGAAAACCAACCAAAAAGGAGCGAAGTCCAGGAACCTCAGTAAGGTGATACCATCATAAAAGGGACCAATTCCGGATCGCCCGTTGGAGGAGCCACATCCAACATGTTAAGGTAAGTAAAACAAAACGACGAAAACAAAAAAACATTTTTTTCAAGTGAAAATAAAATAAAGTGAAGGAAAAAATTCACAAAAGTGAAACAATTAAAAAAAAAAAAAAAAATCCGCGCGATACAAAAATTTATAAAACGGGAAACAAAAACCCCAAAAGGAAAAAGAAAATAAAAACCTAAACCTACGAAAGCTAAAAAAAACAAAATACCTATTCACATATTTCAAAAACCATATTCATATCTTACAAATACTTAATACTTGCACATAATGGCAAATCCTAATAACCTAATCAGACCTGCCGTTCTGGTTCAAGACCCCAATGCTGGTACAAATATGAGTAGGCAAGAAATTACATCCTTGGTAACCAATTTAGTGTACACTTTATTCGAACGAGCCTCACCTAACCCTAACACCGACTCCCTCAACGCAGCTGATCAAGAAGTAAACCCTGCACTTCCTCACCATGCGAGTGACTACGACAAAATCCCAGACTTAGTGAAAAGTATTCGGGAATTTTCGGGAAGCTTAAACGAATTTAGTTCCTGGAAGAAGGGAGTAGATAGGATTCTAGTGGACTTTGCAGACATAGTAGGAACCCGAAAGTACGTTGGGATCCTTCAAGTCATTCGAAACAAGATAGTCGGAAATGCCGATACGGCATTAGAATCATACAACATTCCTCTTAATTGGAATGCTATTTCCAAATGTTTAACCCTACACTATGGTGACAAGAGAGACCTGAGTACATTAGAGTACCAGATGACCATGCTAGTGCAGGGAAATCAACAGTCAGTGGAAGATTATCATCAAGTCGTTTATCACCAAATGTCACTGATTCTAAATAAAATAGGTTGCATGGAATTAGGAAGGGAAGCAGAACAATTAATGACCAAACTATACCGCGATAAAGCTTTAGATACTTTTGTCAGAGGACTACGAGGAGATCTTCATCGACTCCTGGGTATGAAAGAACCAGCAGACCTCCCATCAGCTCTACACCTTTGTTTAAAATTAGAAAACCAGAACTATCGTTCCAATTATGCTAACGCCAAAGCACCCACTATTGGATTTAGGGGATCAAACCAAAAACCAATTCCAGCACCCCGATCAAATATCAGCTATAATAACTTTAGGCAACCTCTTCAGTACCACCAGTATAATCAATATAAACCTTCAGTTCCTCCCAGACAAAACTATAATTACCAAACACCTCAAGTTACACAGAGTTATCCCCGTCAACAATTCCCTCAGAATAACATTCCGAATCGTCCGATCGCACCAAAGCCAATGCCAAAACCAGAACCAATGGAGATAGATCCAAGTCTCCATACTAGAAATGTCAACTATATGAATCGTCCGCATTTTCAAGCAGGAAAACGACCCCCAACAACTCAAAATGTAATAGAAAAAAGACAAAGACAATTCAATCCAAACTGGCGAAACCGACGAAACTTAAACGCAACTTTGGCTGAATACGAACAACTGAAAGATGAGTATGAAAACGAAAATGACGTTGAACAAACCCTTGAGGAGTATGCTCAAGAACCAGATACAGACAATAACGACTCGAATCTCGAACAACTAAGTGACTTACATTTTTTAGAATAAAAAACTCCTCACTACCCTATATAGAGTGTAGATTGAGGAGTGGACAGACCTTAAAAATCTTAGTAGATACCGGCTCTAATAAAAGCTATATTCAACCCCAACATGTTAATAACCCAATTTTAAACCAAAAACCTTTTAACGCTATCACCGTTAGTGGTAGCATAAAAATAAAAATAACACACCATAAAATTGCAAACCTTTTCAATATCCCTAATATTAATGTAAAATTCTTTCTGTTACCCACCTTAAAATCATTTGACGCCATACTAGGAAATGACTACCTCAAAGAATTAGGAGCAGTCATTGACATAAAAAAACGAACACTAACAATAAACAATGGGCATGTTATTCCGATAAAGGAAAAATTCTTGGAAGCAGTGAATGTCATATTCAATAGGACAGAACATCTAACAGAAACACAAAAACTAACCCTTGAAAACCTCTTTAAAACACACTCTAATTTGTTCGCAGATCCAAACAGAAAACTTACTTACACCACAAACATTAAAGCAGAAATCCGCACCACCTCTGATACTCCAGTTTATTCACGATGTTACCCCCTACCAGTGGGATCCATTAAAGAAGTAGAGAAACAAATAAAAGAACTACTAGATGACGGGATAATTAGACCATCTAGGTCCCCGTACAATTCCCCGAAAAAAATGGATGTCTCTCAAAAGAAACGAGGGGGAACGTTGTGAGTTGCAGCGGACTCTACAGTTATACCCGATACTAATTCAGTATGGCTCTCCTCCGGCAGACGCCGCTAATATTGAACGACACGACAAAGAGTGCGTGCGAGAGAGACAGAAAATCAGTCTGAGCGTGACGTCGGGGGCTGCGTAGCCAGTGCAAATTGATTTGTTCCTTTTGGCTATAAAAATTATCTAATCTGATCCAGATTCAGCAATCTGATAGATATGATCATTATCTATGATTCTGCGTTTTTAGTTTTCTCGTATCCTCAATATTGTGGATGCAACAGATTTTCGTCCTTTGTGGGGGCGGAAGGGGGTGGGGCGAAATTTTGAGATATACGTTTTAAAGTAAGATATAACAGGAGTGCGGATACCAAATTTGGTTACTCTAGGCTTAATAGTCTCTGAGATTTGTGAATATCCCCAGATTTTCATCCTTTGCGGGGGCGGAAGGGGGTGTGGCGAAATTTTGAAACAAACTCGTCTCGGTCCGATATATTAGGAGTGTGGATACCAAATTTGGTTGCTCTTGCTTTTATAGTCTCTGAGATCTAGGCGCTAATGTTTTACTCTAAGCAAAGCCGGCTATGCTACGTGTGTGTTAGAGTAGGACAGGGCGAGAAAAAATGAAATTGTTTTCTTGATGCTGGCTATAATAATAATACGATCTTATTCAAAATCTGCAGTCTAAAAGATATGGTCATTCTCTACGATTCTGCGCTTTTGGTTTTCTCGTATCTTTAAAATTGTGGATGCCACAGATTTTCGTCCTTTGTGGGGGCGGAAATGGGCGGGGCGAAGTTTTGAAATATTTTTGTAGCAGTGACATATCACAGAAGTCTGGATCCAAAACATCGTTGCTCTAGCTCTTATAGTCTTTGAGCACTAGGCGCTAATAGGGACGGACAGACGGACAGACGGACGGACGGACAGACGGACAGACAGACATGGCTCAATCGAGGATGCTGATCAAGAATATATATACTTTATGGGGTCGGAAACGATTTCTTCTGGACGTTACACACATCCACTTTTACCACAAATCTAATATACCCCAATACTCATTTTGAGTATCGGGTATAAAAATTCAGAGTAGTCATCGACTACAGGAAACTGAATTTAGTTACTGTTGCCGATAAATATCCCATTCCAAATATAAATGAAGTTTTATCACAACTAGGAAACAACAAGTTCTTTTCAGTACTAGATCTTAAAAGTGGTTTCCATCAAATTCTATTAAAAAAATTAGATATCGAAAAAACTGCATTCTCCATCAACAACGGTAAATACGAATTCACACGTCTCCCCTTTGGACTAAAAAATGCACCGGCAATATTCCAACGCACCCTTGACGATATCCTACGACCACATATTGGTGAAATCTGCTATATTTATATTGACGACATAATTATTTTTGGGAAAGATGAAAAAACACATGCTAACAATCTCGCGACCATATTCGATACCCTTGAACAAGCCAATATTAAATGCCAACTCGACAAATGCGAGTTCTTTAAAAATAAAGTAGAATTTTTAGGATTTATTATTTCCGATAGAGGCATAGAAACCAATCCTGCAAAGGTGGAAGCCATTTCCAAGTATCCTTGTCCGAAAACATTAAAGGATCTCAGATCCTTCCTAGGATTGTCCGGTTACTATAGAAGATTCATAAAGGACTATGCAATGCTAGCCAAACCACTTACCTCATTATTAAGAGGGGAAGATGGTCGCGTATCTAAAAACAATTCGAGCAAAAAAATCATTCACCTTGACCCAGAGGCAATGGAAGCTTTCAAAAAACTCAAGAACACCCTCATTTCGACAGAAGTCATTTTACAATACCCAGATTTCAATAAAGAGTTTCAACTCACAACAGATGCCTCAAATTTCGCATTAGGAGCAGTTCTTGCTCAAAATGACAAACCAATATCCTTCATTTCCCGAACCCTTTCGAAAGCCGAAGAAAATTATGCAGCAAACGAAAAAGAAATGCTAGCAATAATATGGTCATTGAAGTCTTTGAGAAATTATCTCTATGGGGGAGCAAAGGTAAAAATTTTCACCGACCATCAACCCTTAACCCATTCCATGAGCGATTGGAATGGAAACGCGAGAATAAAACGATGGAGAACATTTTTGGAAGAGTACGACTATCAGCTAATCTACAAACCAGGAAAAGGCAATGTAGTAGCTGACTCTTTGTCCAGAATCAAGGAGATAAACTCCATCACGACACAACATAGTAGCCAAAGTTCCTCCGAAAGGTTAATTCATAGTATGGAAATACCAATAATTGCTTTTAAAAACCAAATCTTTATTATTCCAGGAAACGAAAATAATTACAAATTTAGTATACCATTTCCAACATTTCATCGACATGAAATTACACAAAACACATTCACCGAAGCTGATTTATTACAAATATTAAAAAAATACCTTAACCCCTCCGTTATTAATGGAATTCAAACAACCGAACACATTATGGGACAAATCCAAAAAATCCATCAAATTTCTTCCAATACAAAGTTAGATTCACACAAAGTAGAGTAGAAGATCTAAGTAACGAAAGCCAACAAGAAGAACTCATCGAAAAATTCTATTTTCCAAAAATGAAACAGAAAATTTCCACTATAGTAAAGCAGTGTCAGATTTGTAAGGAAGTAAAATACGACAGACTCCCCACTAATACCGAAATCGTGGAAACACCAATACCACAATATCCAGGTCACACTATTCACATTGATATTTATTCCACAGAAAGAAATTTAGTTTTGACAGCAATAGACAAATTTTCCAAATTAGCCCAAGGAAGAATCATCAAATCCAAATCCATCGAAGATAGAAAAACCATCCCTGCATGATATTCTGTTTTATTTCGGCGTACCAAAAAATGTAGTAATTGACAAAGAAAAATCCTTAAATTCAGCTTCCATAACGTTTATGATGAAAGACCAATTGGGAATTCAGATATTTACAGCTCCACCCTACAAAAGCTCAGTAAATGGACAGGTAGAAAGATTCCATTCAACCCTCTCAGAAATAATGCGGTGTTTAAAAAGTAAAGGAATCTATAGCACATTTCAAGAATTACTGAATCAGGCCATTTACGAGTACAATTTCTCGATACACTCAGTAACCAACAGAAAACCGTTAGAAGTATTCTTTGGTACAAACGTAACAACAAATCCTGACCAATACGAAATAAGCCGACAAAATAATATTGACAAACTTAAAAACGAGGGGGAACGGTGTGAGTTGCTGCGGACACCGCAACTCTACAGTTATACCCGATACTTAGTCAGTATGGCTCTCCTCCGGCAGACGCCGCTAATATTAAACGACACGACAAAGAGTGCGTGCGAGAGAGACAGAAAATCAGTCTGAGCGTGACGTCGGGCGCTGCGTAGCCAGTGCAAATTGATTTGTTCCTTTTGTGTATAAAAATGATCCGATCTGATCCAGATTCGGCAGTCTGATAGATATGGTCATTATCTATGATTCTGCGTTTTTAGTTTTCTCGAATCTGCAATATTGTGAATGCAACAGATTTTCGTCCTTTGTGGGGGCGGAAGGGGGTGTGGCGAAATTTGGACACGAAACGGTCAAGATCCGATATCACAGGAGTGTGGATACCAAATTTGGTTGCTCTGGCTCTTATAGGTTCTGAGATCCTTGAACTCATATTTTGCAATTGGCAAAGCCGACCATGAAACCTGTGTGTTAGAGAGAGACAGAGCGAGAAAGAATGAAATTGTTTTCTTGATTCTGGCTATAATAATAAATATACGATCTAGCTGAGATTTTACACTCTAGAACATATAGTCATCCTCTACGATTCTGCGTTTTTGGCTTTATCGTATCTTTAAAAATGTGGATGCCACAGATTTTCGTCCTTTGTGGGGGCGGAAGTGGGCGGGGCGAAGTTTTGAAATATTTTTGTAGGAGCGACATATCACAGAAGTCTGGATCCAAAACATCGTTGCTCTAGCTCTTATTGTCTTTGAGCACTAGGCGCTGAAGGGGACGGACAGACGGACAGACGGACGGACGGACAGACGGACAGACAGACATGGCTCAATCGACTCGGCTATTGATGCTGATCAAGAATATATATACTTTATGGGGTCGGAAACGATTCCTTCTGGACGTTACACACATCCACTTTTACCACAAATCTTATATACCCCAATACTCATTTTGAGTATCGGGTATAAAAAAAACGATAATCCTCCCCCCACCAGGTCAAGAAATATTCGTAAAAATAAACCCACGGTTAGGATCAAAATTGTCTCCAAGATTTAAAAAACAAACAGTAAAAGAAGACAATAACACTACAATTAAAACTGTGTCAGGAAAAATTGTTCACAAAAGTAACATAAAAAGTTAATAACTGTCCGATATTCATAGGTCCATGTCCATGTCCGTATTAAAATGACTAAAGGTTATATTATATGAAATAACTACACCCAAAACTAAAAGATTTCTCCGATTGCGGGTTCCATCCGATTATAGCACCACGAATCGGAAAATACCCGAAAATACAATTTTTTTACGATATTCTTCATTCTCTTCCAGATTGATAACATCATTACTCCTCCTACAATTAGTAGCTGGATCTATCGAAATAACCAACTATACCGATAGCCATGTTTTAACCATTCATACTAAAACAGGCAAACTAACCTCAGAACATACAAAACTAATTCATGTCATAGATTTAACACTAATAAAACAAACTCTAGACCAAACTCTTTGGTACATAGAAAAAGACCTAAAAAATAATGATTTTTATAATACCTTGGACCATGAAATAAACCAAACTTACCTTATATTAAATACACTTACACCCACTCGACACAGTAGATCTATAGATATGATCGGAACGGCATGGAAATATATAGCCGGAAGTCCCGATCATGATGACCTAAATATGATCCAAAATAATCTTAATGATATATTTTTTATTATAATAAGCAAATAGTAATAAATACACAATTTGAGAAACGAATAAACAAACTCACAGAAATAAACAATAGACTCTTGAATACAATAAAACGAGGGGGAACGTTGTGAGTTGCTGCGGACACCGCAACTCTACGGTTATACCCGATACTAAGTCAGTATGGCTCTCCTCCGGCAGACGCCGCTAATATTAAACGACACGACAAAGACTGCGTGCGAGAGAGACAGAAAATCAGTATGAGCGTGACGTCGGGCGCTGCGTAGCCACTGCAAATTGATTTGTTCCTATTGGCTATAAAAATGATCTGATCTGATCCAGATTCAGCAATCTGATAGATATGGTCATTATCTATGATTCTGCGTTTTTAGTTTTCTCGAACGTGCAATATTGTGGATGCAACAGATTTTCGTTCTTTGTGTTGGCGGAAGGGGTGGGGCGAAATTTTGAGATACACGTTTTATAGTAAGATCTAACAGAAGTGCGGATACCAAATTTGGTTACTCTAGCCTTAATAGTCTCTGAGATTTTTGAATATCCCCAGATTTTCGTCCTTTGCGGGGGCGGAAGGGGGTGTGGCGAAATTTTGAAACAAACTCGTCTCGGTCCGATATATTAGGAGTGTGGATACCAAATTTGGTTGCTCTAGCTTTTGTAGTCTCTGAGATCTAGGCGCTAATGTTTTACTCTAAGCAAAGCCGCCTATGCTACGTGTGTGTTAGAGAGAGAGACAGGGCGAGAAAAAATGAAATTGTTTTCTTGATGCTGGCTATAATAATGATACGACCCAATTCAGATTCCGCAGTCTTAAAGATATGGTCATTCTCTACAATTCTACGTTTTTGGTTTTCTCATATCTTTAAAATTGTGGATGCCACAGATTTTCGTCCTTTGTGGGGGCGGAAGTGGGCGGGGCGAAGTTTTGAAATATTTTTGTAGCAGTGACATATCACAGAAGTCTGGATCCAAAACATCGTTGCTCTAGCTCTTATAGTCTTTGAGCACTAGGCGCTGAAGGGGACGGACAGACGGACAGACGGACGGACGGACAGACAGACAGGGCTCAATCGACTCGGCTATTGATGCTGATCAAGAATATATATATTTTATGGGGTCGGAAACGATTCCTTCTGGACGTTACACACATCCACTTTTACCACAAATCTAATATACCCCAATACTCATTTTGAGTATCGGGTATAAAAAGACAATTCATTCAGCAACGAAATAGCCATTAGTCTACAAATTCAAACCCGACTTATAAAAGAAGAACTAATCAATGTAAAATATGCAATTCAATGGGCAAAAATAAATATAGTAAACACATTCCTTCTTAACGAAAACGAAATAGAGACAATTAAAGAAAACTTTAAGGAAATACTAACCCCACTCAATTCAATAGAAGAAATGCTTGAGTTTGCAGACGTCTCAATTTTATATAATAAAAACACATTACTCTATATTATTAAGATCCCTAAGTTAGAAAAAGAAACCTATAAAGATATCATTATTCGACCGGTCGTCCGAAAAAACCTTATTGTTAATTTACCTTTCCAAGAAATATTTATTAATGAATTGAACACTTACGGAATTAATAAACCATGTAAAACGTAAAAATAACGTAAAAATTTGCAAAACAAATAATGTAATCAACTTAAACCACGATAACTGTATTAGTAGATTATTGATAGGGAAAGATTCCTCGTGTAACTACAGCAATGCAGAACACATCGAACCTATAGAAAAAATAGATTCCGACTCACTCCTCCTAAATAACTTCAACAGAACAATAAAATGGCAAAACGGCTATGAAAAACTAAGGGGCACGTACTTACTAAAGTACTGGAACGATACAATAAACATTAACGAAAAGAAATTTACAAACATTCACAAAACTATAACCAAACCACAAACTCCAATGGTACAAGTAGGCCCATTGCAAGAAAAACGCATAAAAATACTTTCTCTCAAAGCACTCGATGAACTTCACATCAACAATACGAAACACTTAAACTTCCTTCAAACTCACTCCTCAATAAATAGTATGACTCTTATTACGCTATTTACAATTGCAATAATACTGATCATAATATCACATGTGTGTCGAAAACCACAAAAAGTGATACTCAACATTCCTCCAGAAATACCAGACATAAAAATCAAAACCGATACAAAGATACCAACAAACACAAACCAAAATCTTGAATTTAATAACATACCATATTTCTAAAAATTCATTTGAGGATACTCAATACTCTTATTTCCAATTGAAACAGAAAAAAGTATAAAAATTCTTGCCCAATAGTTTATTACCCAATTGTAATAACAATGCGCAAGAATTCTGTCACAATTTACACAAAAAGTAAAAACCATTTCCTGCCTAAAACAAGAACCGAAACATTGTATTTCTGGAAGTGCTTATGCGCTCCACTTCAAGTCAGCACTTCACGAGAGACCATCGCCCCCACCCCGTCTTCGACGTCGCGACTGCGATAATGTCGACAATGCATTTTTGATGACTCCGCTGTTCTTCACCCCCAACATCGACCAGCAACATTGACTTCCTATTGCCCGTCAATAACTGCAACTCCGCTGTCGCCACCGACGCCGCCGCCTACAATAATTCTGAAGACCCCAACAATTCGGCCTCTGCCGAAGTTCCTCTGCCGCGTTCATCCATAGGTTTCTTTAAGAATTATAATTCTAGATTTAAGCAGTCACATTCTGATATTCAACGAGGGGGAACGTTGTGAGTTGCTGCGGACACCGCAACTCTACGGTTATACCCGATACTAAGTCAGTATGGCTCTCCTCCGGCAGACGCCGCTAATATTGAACGACACGACAAAGAGTGCGTGCGAGAGAGACAGAAAATCAGTCTGAGCGTGATGTCGGGCGCTGCGTAGCCAGTGCAAATTGATTTGTTCCTTTTGGGTATAAAAATGATCCGATCTGATCCAGATTCAGCAATCTGATAGATATGGTCATTATCTATGATTCTGCGTTTTTAGTTTTCTCGAACGTGCAATATTGTGGATGCAACAGATTTTCGTCCTTTGTGGGGGCGGAAGGGGGTGTGGCGAAATTTGGACACGAAACGGTCAAGATCCGATATCACAGGAGTGTGGATACCAAATTTGGTTGCTCTGGCTCTTATAGGTTCTGAGATCCTTGAACTCATATTTTGCAATTGGCAAAGCCGACCATGAAACCTGTGTGTTAGAGAGAGACAGAGCGAGAAAGAATGAAATTGTTTTCTTGATTCTGGCTATAATAATAAATATACGATCTAGCTGAGATTTTACACTCTAGAACATATAGTCATCCTCTACGATTCTGCGTTTTTGGCTTTATCGTATCTTTAAAAATGTGGATGCCACAGATTTTCGTCCTTTGTGGGGGCGGAAGTGGGCGGGGCGAAGTTTTGAAATATTTTTGTAGGAGTGACATATCACAGAAGTCTGGATCCAAAACATCGTTGCTCTAGCTCTTATTGTCTTTGAGCACTAGGCGCTGAAGGGGACGGACAGACGGACAGACGGACGGACGGACAGACGGACAGACAGACATGGCTCAATCGACTCGGCTATTGATGCTGATCAAGAATATATATACTTTATGGGGTCGGAAACGATTCCTTCTGGACGTTACACACATCCACTTTTACCACAAATCTTATATACCCCAATACTCATTTTGAGTATCGGGTATAAAAAAAACGATAATACTACACTCACCAGGTCAAGAAATATTCGTAAAAATAAACACACGGTTAGGATCAAAATTGTCTCCAAGATTTAAAAAACAAACAGTAAAAGAAGACAATAACACTACAATTAAAACTGTGTCAGGAAAAATTGTTCACAAAAGTAACATAAAAAGTTAATAACTGTCCGATATTCATAGGTCCATGTCCATGTCCGTATTAAAATGACTAAAGGTTATATTATATGAAATAACTACACCCAAAACTAAAAGATTTCTCCGATTGCGGGTTTCATCCGATTATAGCACCACGAATCGGAAAATACCCGAAAATACAATTTTTTTACGATATTCTTCATTCTCTTCCAGATTGATAACATCATTACTCCTCCTACAATTAGTAGCTGGATCTATCGAAATAACCAACTATACCGATAGCCATGTTTTAACCATTCATACTAAAACAGGCAAACTAACCTCAGAACATACAAAACTAATTCATGTCATAGATTTAACACTAATAAAACAAACTCTAGACCAAACTCTTTGGTACATAGAAAAAGACCTAAAAAATAATGATTTTTATAATGCCTTGGACCATGAAATAAACCAAACTTACCTTATATTAAATACACTTACACCCACTCGACACAGTAGATCTATAGATATGATCGGAACGGCATGGAAATATATAGCCGGAAGTCCCGATCATGATGACCTAAATATGATCCAAAATAATCTTAATGATATATTTTTTATTATAATAAGCAAATAGTAATAAATACACAATTTGAGAAACGAATAAACAAACTCACAGAAATAAACAATAGACTCTTGAATACAATAAAACGAGGGGGAACGTTGTGAGTTGCTGCGGACACCGCAACTCTACGGTTATACCCGATACTAAGTCAGTATGGCTCTCCTCCGGCAGACGCCGCTAATATTAAACGACACGACAAAGACTGCGTGCGAGAGAGACAGAAAATCAGTATGAGCGTGACGTCGGGCGCTGCGTAGCCACTGCAAATTGATTTGTTCCTATTGGCTATAAAAATGATCTGATCTGATCCAGATTCAGCAATCTGATAGATATGGTCATTATCTATGATTCTGCGTTTTTAGTTTTCTCGAACGTGCAATATTGTGGATGCAACAGATTTTCGTTCTTTGTGTTGGCGGAAGGGGGTGGGGCGAAATTTTGAGATACACGTTTTATAGTAAGATCTAACAGAAGTGCGGATACCAAATTTGGTTACTCTAGCCTTAATAGTCTCTGAGATTTTTGAATATCCCCAGATTTTCGTCCTTTGCGGGGGCGGAAGGGGGTGTGGCGAAATTTTGAAACAAACTCGTCTCGGTCCGATATATTAGGAGTGTGGATACCAAATTTGGTTGCTCTAGCTTTTGTAGTCTCTGAGATGTAGGCGCTAATGTTTTACTCTAAGCAAAGCCGCCTATGCTACGTGTGTGTTAGAGAGAGACAGGGCGAGAAAAAATGAAATTGTTTTCTTGATGCTGGCTATAATAATGATACGACCCAATTCAGATTCCGCAGTCTTAAAGATATGGTCATTCTCTACAATTCTACGTTTTTGGTTTTCTCATATCTTTAAAATTGTGGATGCCACAGATTTTCGTCCTTTGTGGGGGCGGAAGTGGGCGGGGCGAAGTTTTGAAATATTTTTGTAGCAGTGACATATCACAGAAGTCTGGATCCAAAACATCGTTGCTCTAGCTCTTATAGTCTTTGAGCACTAGGCGCTGAAGGGGACGGACAGACGGACAGACGGACGGACGGACAGACAGACAGGGCTCAATCGACTCGGCTATTGATGCTGATCAAGAATATATATACTTTATGGGGTCGGAAACGATTCCTTCTGGACGTTACACACATCCACTTTTACCACAAATCTAATATACCCCAATACTCATTTTGAGTATCGGGTATAAAAAGACAATTCATTCAGCAACGAAATAGCCATTAGTCTACAAATTCAAACCCGACTTATAAAAGAAGAACTAATCAATGTAAAATATGCAATTCAATGGGCAAAAATAAATATAGTAAACACATTCCTTCTTAACGAAAACGAAATAGAGACAATTAAAGAAAACTTTAAGGAAATACTAACCCCACTCAATTCAATAGAAGAAATGCTTGAGTTTGCAGACGTCTCAATTTTATATAATAAAAACACATTACTCTATATTATTAAGATCCCTAAGTTAGAAAAAGAAACCTATAAAGATATCATTATTCGACCGGTCGTCCGAAAAAACCTTATTGTTAATTTACCTTTCCAAGAAATATTTATTAATGAATTGAACACTTACGGAATTAATAAACCATGTAAAACGTAAAAATAACGTAAAAATTTGCAAAACAAATAATGTAATCAACTTAAACCACGATAACTGTATTAGTAGATTATTGATAGGGAAAGATTCCTCGTGTAACTACAGCAATGCAGAACACATCGAACCTATAGAAAAAATAGATTCCGACTCACTCCTCCTAAATAACTTCAACAGAACAATAAAATGGCAAAACGGCTATGAAAAACTAAGGGGCACGTACTTACTAAAGTACTGGAACGATACAATAAACATTAACGAAAAGAAATTTACAAACATTCACAAAACTATAACCAAACCACAAACTCCAATGGTACAAGTAGGCCCATTGCAAGAAAAACGCATAAAAATACTTTCTCTCAAAGCACTCGATGAACTTCACATCAACAATACGAAACACTTAAACTTCCTTCAAACTCACTCCTCAATAAATAGTATGACTCTTATTACGCTATTTACAATTGCAATAATACTGATCATAATATCACATGTGTGTCGAAAACCACAAAAAGTGATACTCAACATTCCTCCAGAAATACCAGACATAAAAATCAAAACCGATACAAAGATACCAACAAACACAAACCAAAATCTTGAATTTAATAACATACCATATTTCTAAAAATTCATTTGAGGATACTCAATACTCTTATTTCCAATTGAAACAGAAAAAAGTATAAAAATTCTTGCCCAATAGTTTATTACCCAATTGTAATAACAATGCGCAAGAATTCTGTCACAATTTACACAAAAAGTAAAAACCATTTCCTGCCTAAGACAAGAACCGAAACATTGTATTTCTGGAAGTGCTTATGCGCTCCACTTCAAGTCAGCACTTCACGAGAGACCATCGCCCCCACCCCGTCTTCGACGTCGCGACTGCGATAATGTCGACAATGCATTTTTGATGACTCCGCTGTTCTTCACCCCCAACATCGACCAGCAACATTGACTTCCTATTGCCCGTCAATAACTGCAACTCCGCTGTCGCCACCGACGCCGCCGCCTACAATAATTCTGAAGACCCCAACAATTCGGCCTCTGCCGAAGTTCCTCTGCCGCGGTTCATCCATAGGTTTCTTTAAGAATTATAATTCTAGATTTAAGCAGTCACATTCTGATATTCAACGAGGGGGAACGTTGTGAGTTGCTGCGGACACCGCAACTCTACGGTTATACCCGATACTAAGTCAGTATGGCTCTCCTCCGGCAGACGCCGCTAATATTGAACGACACGACAAAGAGTGCGTGCGAGAGAGACAGAAAATCAGTCTGAGCGTGATGTCGGGCGCTGCGTAGCCACTGCAAATTGATTTTGGGTATAAAAATGATCCGATCTGATCCAGATTCAGCAATCTGATAGATATGGTCATTATCTATGATTCTGCGTTTTTAGTTTTCTCGAATGTGCAATATTGTGGATGCAACAGATTTTCGTCTTTTGTGTGGGCGGAAGGGGGTGGGGCGAAATTTTGAGATACACGTTTTATAGTAAGATCTAACAGGAGTGCGGATAACAAATTTGGTTACTCTAGCCTTAATAGTCTCTGAGATTTTTGAATATCCCCAGATTTTCGTCCTTTGCGGGGGCGGAAGGGGGTGTGGCGAAATTTTGAAACAAACTCGTCTCGGTCCGATATATTAGGAGTGTGGATACCAAATTTGGTTGCTCTAGCTTTTGTAGTCTCTGAGATCTAGGCGCTAATGTTTTACTCTAAGCAAAGCCGCCTATGCTACGTGTGTGTTAGAGAGAGACAAGGCGAGAAAAAATGAAATTGTTTTCTTGATGCTGGCTATAATAAAAATACGATTCAATTCAGATTCCGCAGTTTAAAAGATATGGTCATTCTCTACAATTCTACGTTTTTGGTTTTCTCATATCTTTAAAATTGTGAATGCCACAGATTTTCGTCCTTTGTGGGGGCGGAAGTGGGCGGGGCGAAGTTTTGAAATATTTTTGTAGCAGTGACATATCACAGAAGTCTGGATCCAAAACATCGTTGCTCTAGCTCTTATAGTCTTTGAGCACTAGGCGCTGAAGGGGACGGACAGATGGACAGACAGACAGACAGGGCTCAATCGACTCGGCTATTGATGCTGATCCAGAATATATATACTTTATGGGGTCGGAAACGATTCCTTCTGGACGTTACACACATCCACTTTTACCACAAATCTAATATACCCCAATACTCATTTTGAGTATCGGGTATAATAAAAGCACTTCGCTAAAGTGAACAGAATCAAAATAATCTTTTATTTTGTCCTTCGAATAAGGATAAAATTAACTTGTATAATATCTGCATTTTCTGCCTGATCTGATTGCAGTACAGTTCGTGCTCTTTGTGTGTGGTTTAGCGTGTGTGTGGAGGATCGGGATCTTGACTGTGATCCTGTTTTTGGCAGTAGTATACATACACTATATATACGAGTGAATATATAGACATATTTTGGATGAGATGTTCATTTTTTGATTATGGAATGATTTGGAATTAGTTTCAACTACAAGTTATACAAATTAACGATTTTCGATTCTTGGTATTAGGGTGATTCTATATATATATATATATATATGTAAGAAGGAGTGGGCCAGCTGGCCTATTGAGGGGGCAGCGGAGATAAGCAACAGCAGTAATAACAGCAGCAGAGGAACAGCTGATTAGCAGCAACAGCAGTAGTAACAGCAGCAGCAACAGCAGTAGTAACAGAAGCAGATCAACAGCGGACAGAGAAGAAGAGGAACCGAGCGAAGCAGTGAAAAGGATAGAACAGCAGCATACGGACGTGACTCAAGCAGCAGCAGAAAATCAGCAGAAATAAGCCGTAACATTGAGAACTTTTGTAAGCACACATACCAGGCCACCGCGATAATAATACGAATAAACAATACTCTAAATAATATCTTACATTTGGGGGCTCAACCAGTCGCGTACTGCTTGTGTAAAGTGGAAAAAATCAAAAATTGTGTGTCTCATGTCTCAGAAGCCGGCAGCAGACGAAGCGAGACGGAAAAGCAAAAATTCGGTGCAAAAAAACTGCGCATTAGACTCTCAGAAGACGCAAGCAGAGGAAGCGAGACAGCGAGTGGGTGAAAAGAAGAACCGAGAAAAAAGGGTTGTTTCAAGCCGGCTTCCCACAAGAGTATTGCGCAGTAGAATTATAATGGAAAATACAAGTGGACCACCAGCCGGGAATATGCAGCAAAACGCGAACGAGGAAGCGATGAATCAACACTCCTAGAAGAAAACACACAGGCGCTCCAACAGCTGGTTCAACTGCTCTCGATGAAAATAAATGCTGATGAAATAGACAAGAAAAATGATGCAAAGCTGGTAGTGGAAAATTTTGCAAAAATTATTCCAGAATTCAACGGAGAAAATATGTCGGTACAGCAGTGGTTTATTAA
Source organism: Drosophila miranda (assembly GCF_003369915.1). Taxonomy (NCBI): domain Eukaryota; kingdom Metazoa; phylum Arthropoda; class Insecta; order Diptera; family Drosophilidae; genus Drosophila; species Drosophila miranda. The sequence continues at coordinate 22,242,224 of NW_022881614.1, forward strand.
CTTCGAGCTAAACGCTGAAGCATACGGACTAAATGACAAACAAAAATACGTGCAAGCCCGAGCAAAAATGACAGGTACAGCCGCTCTTTTTCTCGAGTCCACAGCAGTGTATGAGTACGGCCAATTGCGTCACCAACTTTTACAGGAGTTCGAGTGTGAGCGTTTATGCAGTGCGCAAATTCACAATCAATTGTCTATGCGAGTGAAGATTGCCGGCGAAAGTTTTCACGAATATATACTGCAGATGAAACGCATTGCTGCACGTGGGACAACAGGCACGGAGTCGGTGATTCGATACATTGTCGACGGACTGAATTTAAAAACGGATTATAAATACACCTTGTATGGATGCAGCTCATACAAGCAGCTGCGAGAGAAGTACGAAATCTACCAAAGGACGCTCGCGGTTGATGGGGGTTTGGCCCCGAAACAAACAGACTCACAGCCGTTCGGAAAGAAGTCCAATTTCACCAAATATGAAAGGAAGCAACACTGCTACAATTGTGGATCCCAGGAGCATCTACGCAAGGATTGCGAACTGCATTAAAGTGTTTCCGATGCAATCAGACTGGACACATGTCTAAGGATTGCCCGAGTGCTGCTGCCGTAAACGTTGCATACGAGGAAAAACGCCTGAAGTCTCTTAAAATTAACGACGTGCAAGTCAAGGGGCTCATAGACACCGGTGCAGATGTTTCCCTATTAAAGATGTCAGTGTTCGGCAAAATGAGTGGTATCCATCTGCAAGCCAGTTCGTCAACTTTGAGCGGACTTGGAAACAACATCACACGCTCCGCTGGGCAGTTTACGGCAGAAGTGGAGATCGACGGAATGCGACTGGCACACAAATTCCTTGTGGTGGCCGATCATGCCGTCGGATGCGAATTGTTGCTTGGATACGACTTTATATCCAAGTTCACAATGACATCAACGCCAGGAGGATATAAGTTTTCTCCCCTGCCGGGGGAGTAAACTGAGGACACCAAACAGATAAGTATTTACAACGTGGTCGAAGCAAATACTGACATAAACATTCCATCGCAGTTCAGAGATGCCGTCCAATCAATGATTCAGGACTTTACTGAAAAGAAGCAGACTGCAGTGTGCCCGATCATGCTGAAGATCGTACCGGACGAGAAAATAGCGCCGTTTCTACATTCGCCAAGTCGAGTGGCCATCAGCGAAGCCGACGTTGTCAAGCAGCAGATCGATGAATGGGCCAACGCTGGGATAATACGACGCTCATCATCAAATTTCGCCAGTCGGACTGTAATTGTCAAGAAAAAGGATTGGAGCAGCCGGGTCTGCGTGGACTATCGTCAGTTGAACAAGATGGTCTTGAAAGATTGCTTTCCCGTTCCAATCGTTGAAGAGGTGCTGGAAAAACTGGAAAATGCTAAGGTGTTCACCAGCATGGACTTAGAAAATGGGTTTTTCCACGTTCCTGTGGAAGAAAGCAGCAAAAAATATACGGCGTTCATAACGAAGGAAGGCCTATTTGAGTTCAACCGTGCGCCTTTCGGTTTTTGCAATTCGCCAGCAGTTTTCATCCGTTTTATAAGTTTTGTATTTCAAAACCTTATAAATGAAAACATTCTTGACCTGTACATGGACGATATCGTTATACACGCTGAAACCGCCGACGAATGCCTGGGAAAGCTGAAGAAGGTTTTCGATGCTGCAGCTAAATACGGGCTGAAGATGAAGTGGAAGAAGTGCCGATTTCTGCAGTCGACCATAACATTTTTGGGTCATCAAGTTGGATGAGGTGAAATCAAGCCTGGATTGGAGAAAACCAAAGCCGTCAGCAAGTTCCCGATGCCGAAAAACATAAAGGCTGTGCAGTCGTTTTTAGGATTAACTGGGTTTTTCCGTAAATTCATAAGAAACTATTCGCTAATCGCGAAACCACTGACCAATCTGCTGCGAAAAGATGTCCCATTTAAAATGAGTATGGAGGAGCAGCAGGCGTTCGCTACATTAAAAGAAGCATTGGTGAAAGAGCCGGTCTTGAAACTTTATCGCAGGAATGCAAAAACCGAGATACACACTGATGCGTCAAAGGACTGGTTTGCAGCGGCGTTGTTACAATGGCACGAAGGACAATTGCATCCGATCTTATTCTGGAGTAAGAAAACCTCGGAGTCTGAAGCACGACGGCATAGCTATATACAGGAAGCCAAAGCAATTTTCCTAGCGTGCAAAAAATTTCGTCAGTACATACTTGGAACCAACTTTAAGCTCGTAACGGATTGCGCTGCCTTCAAGCAAACGTTAAGCAAGAAGGACGTTCCGCGGGAGGTAGCCCAATGGGTCCTGTACTTGCAGGACTACGACTTTGAAGTGGAACACAGACCAGGAGAACGGCTGAAGCATGTGGATTGCCAATTGATGTCATGATGGTATCTTCGGAAGTCACAGCAAGAATTAAGAAAGCCCAGCAGGAGGATACGATGATCAAAGCAGTTTCCGAAATTTTTGAAAAGTAAACCATATGACAACTTTAAGTTGAAAGCTGGTCTCGTATACAAAGTGGTGCAAGGCACGGACTTGCTGGCAATACCGAAGTCATTAGAAAAAGAAATTATAACCGACGCTCACAACGCAGGACACTTTGCTGCTCAAAAAACAATGCATACCGTACAGCAGAGCTATTGGATTCCACATCTGGAAGGAAAAGTAATGCAGATCATAGGAAACTGTATGAAATGTATAATCTACAACAAAAAGCTTGGCAAAAAAGAGGGATTCCTGCATCAAATTGACAAAGGATCACAGCCGCTGTATACTATACACGTGGATCACCTTGGGCCTATGGATGCTACTTCAAAGCAGTACAAGTACATCTTCGCAATGGTTGATAGCTTCAGTAAGTTCGTATGGATGTATCCCACAAAAACAACAGGAGCAGACGAAGTTCTCAAGAAGTTAAGGGAGTGGTCTGATGTATTTGGTAATCCGGCACGCATAGTAAGCGATCGTGGAGCAGCATTTACATCTTCAAGCTTTGAGGAGTTTGCCAAGGAAAAGAACATCGAACACATATAAAGCGCCACAGGGGTACCAAGAGGAAACGGACAAATTGAACGCGTAAACCGATCTATTCTGAGCATCATTTCCAAATTGTCGTCGGAGGAACCTGGAAGATGGTATAAGTTCGTACCGCGAGTTCAAAGGGCTATTAACAGCACTGTTCATGTGTCTACAAAGCGTTGTCCATTTGAGCTGATGATCGGGGTAAAAATGCGTTGTGGACCGGATAGCGACATACTTCAGCTAATAGAAAAAGAGATGGTTGATAATTTTGAAGACGAGAGGCAAAAGATGCGACAAGAGGCAAAAGAAAATATTCAGCAGGCCCAGGACAGATACAAGGAACAATTCGATAAAAAGCGGAAATGCGAATACGGATACAAGGTCGGAGATCTCGTAGCCATACGTAGAACAAAATTTGTAACCGGAAGAAAGATGGCCAGCGAATTCTTAGGACCACACGAAATAACCAACGTGAAACGAGGCGGACGCTATAATGTTCGGATGGCAGCAGACGTGGAAGGACCAAGCAATACGACCACAAGCAATGATAACATGAAACTATGGAGCTTTTCTGTAGAAAACGAGGACTCATGGTCATCAGGGACTGATGACTAATCAGGATGACCGAGTGTAAGAAGGAGTGGGCCAGCTTGCCTATTGAGGGGCAGCGGAGATAAGCAACAGCAGTAATAACAGCAGCAGAGGAACAGCTGATTAGCAGCAACAGCAGTAGTAACAGCAGCAGCAACAGCAGTAGTAACATAAGGAGATCAACAGCGGACAGAGAAGAAGAGGAACCGAGCGAAGCAGTGAAAAGGAGAGAACAGCAGCATACGGACGTGACTCAAGCAGCATCAGAAAATCAGCAGAAATAAGCCATAACCAGGCCACCGCGATAATAATACGAATAAACAATACTCTAAATAATATCTTAGATATATAGCGATATAGATATTGATGTGGCTGATTTTTAGTTGATTTATGCCCTAGTCGGTTAGACGTTTGTTTAGAGATTGAACATTTTGGCTCTTCATTTCATAGCTTTTCTTTTGCTTTCTTTTTTGCTTTCTTTTTCGTTTTTTTTTTCTCTTCTCCACCAATTAGACCAAAATGAACAAAATTACAGAAAAATTTGGTTATAATCAATTAGATCGAGTTTAGGTTGGATCGGGAGCAGGATAATGTGGGTATGGGAGCAGGGACTCTGTGGCTCTTGGGGGCGACTGCTTACCGCATTCAGCAGGCCAATTGTGGTTGGGGGAACCACATGCAGCGGGGTGTACACCTCCTCGTTCTCCTGCCGCACGTACAGCATCACGCGCTCCGAGGTTGGAGGCGTCATGCGTCCCCGCTTCATGGGCGGACCGAAGTCGGTCATGGGTGTGCTGGTTATAATGTTCTGGTCCAGTATGTGATCCTTTTTATCGCTGCAGAGGGGGTTGAGAGGGAGATAGAGATAGACATAGATTAGTTTGGGTCCTTCGCGTAGGGGAGATCCGGGGCGGAGATCATGGATGGACGATTTTTACTCACGTCTGCATGTCGGGCGGAAAGTGATTGTGGAACTTAAGCGTCGGCGTGGCCACCTTCTGGCCGTGGAGCAGGAACGGCGAGGCCCCCTTCAGGTCCGGCGAGTCAGTCTCATGGCCGTAGAAGCTCTGCAAGGGCGAATTCGAGTTGGAGTTGCAGTTCGAGTTCGAGTTCGTATTCGTATTCGTGTGCGTATTCGTATTCGTGTGGATGAATGTCAAGCCAGTCAGGCCCGGCTGACCTACCTTCTCCATGTCCTCGGCGGGCGAGAAGAGCACCGGCGGCTTGGCAAAGTCCTGCATGCCATAGAACTCGGACCGATCTGTCACCGGATGGTAGAGCTCATCCAGCTTCTTTCTGCCGGTGGCCGTCATCTTCCGCTTGGCTGCCCGTCGCTCCTCATCGCGCGTCTTGCGCTCGGCGCCCTGCAATCCCACAAAAAATCAAGTAAATGAGATCCATGAGCATCCATGTGTTATGGGGTTCCCATCCAGGTGGGTTGCGAAAGTTCGCCCAGGTGCACAGAGCCAGCGTGTAATTAGCAATCAATCAAACGCATGGATGCCACCTTTTTTGATATTTCTTTGCTTATTAATTAAAATCGTGTATGGCTGCAAGTGTCATAAGCTACCTGCTGGCTGGGGGCTGCCTCCCTGCCACAGTCCTTGCCACAGCCCCTGCCGCTGACGCTGCCTCTCCGTTGCAGTTGCAAAAAGCAGAAAACAAGTTTCCCGCCTGGGGAGCTCTGTTGTCGCACAGAGACAAAGCCGCCACCGCAGCACCAACAAGTGGCAGAGGCACAGACAGAGGCGCAGAGGCACAGACTCACGGACTGCGGCTGGATCAGAGTCCGTATCCGAGTCTGAATCCGAGTCCCAGTCGCAGTCGCAGGCCGTGGAGGCATATGGCAAAAATGGTCTACACCGTTAGGGTCAGAGAGCCGAAAAAAAAGGGGGGAAAATTATTATAAAATACTTAGAGATTCCACATAAATATGCATACATAATAAATAATCTGGCGGCGCCTCGAACCATGCAGCAGAGCCAGCACAGCAACCCAGTCGAGTCGGTGTCTGTGTCTGTGTCTGCGTCTGCGGCCCACCTGCCCCATTGAGTATGTTGCTGTTGTTGCTGTTGTTGCTGCTGCCTGATTGCACAGACACACACACATACTCACACTAACAGATACTTTATGTATCTATGTGTGTGTGTGTGTGTGTGCTTTGAGATATAGTCTGGTGGCTACTTTGTCCGGCCGTGATTTCTGGTTTGCGTGTGCAGGCATTCAGCTCGCCTCCTGCCTCGTGCCTACTGCCTACTGCCCCATGTTGCCCTTGCATTTGTAATTAAAAACGCGGGGGAACGTTGTGAGTTGCTGCGGACACCGCAACTCTACGGTTATACCCGATACTAAGTCAGTATGGCTCTCCTCCGGCAGACGCCGCTAATATTGAACGACACGACAAAGAGTGCGTGCGAGAGAGACAGAAAATCAGTCTGAGCGTGACGTCGGGCGCTGCGTAGCCAGTGCAAATTGATTTGTTCCTTTTGGGTATAAAAATGATCCGATCTGATCCAGATTCAGCAATCTGATAGATATGGTCATTATCTATGATTCTGCGTTTTTAGTTTTCTCGAATGTGCAATATTGTGGATGCAACAGATTTTCGTCCTTTGTGGGGGCGGAAGGGGGTGGGGCGAAATTTTGAGATACACGTTTTATAGTTAGATCTAACAGGAGTGCGTATAACAAATTTGGTTACTTTAGCCTTAATAGTCTCTGAGATTTTTGAATATCCCAAGATTTTCGTCCTTTGCGGGGGCGAAAGGGGGTGTGGAGAAATTTTGAAACAAACTCGTCTCTGTCCGATATATTAGGAGTGTGGATACCAAATTTGGTTGCTCTAGCTTTTGTAGTCTCTGAGATCTAGGCGCTAATGTTTTACTCTAAGCAAAGCCGCCTATGCTACGTGTGTGTTAGAGAGAGACAGGGCGAGAAAAAATGAAATTGTTTTCTTGATGCTGGCTATAATAATAATACGATCCAATTCAGATTCTGCAGTCTTAAAGATATGGTCATTCTCTACAATTCTACGTTTTTGGTTTTTTTATATCTTTAAAATTGTGGATGCCACAGATTTTCATCCTTTGTGGGGGCGGAAGTGGGCGAGGCGAAGTTTGGAAATATTTTTGTAGCAGTGACATATCACAGAAGTCTGGATCCAAAACATCGTTGCTCTAGCTCTTATAGTCTTTAAGCACTAGGCGCTGAAGGGGACGGACAGACGGACGGACGGACAGACGGACAGACAGACAGACAGACAGGGCTCAATCGACTCGGCTATTGATGCTGATCCAGAATATATATACTTTATGGGGTCGGAAACGATTCCTTCTGGACGTTACACACATCCACTTTTACCACAAATCTAATATACCCCAATACTCATTTTGAGTATCGGGTATAATCAGCAATTGAGCGATGGGAGCCTCCGCCGCTGATGGTGCTGTGCGGCATGTAAATAACTGTATTTTATTACTTTTATTTTATCTTGGCAAAAATATCGCCAAAGTTGCGCAGGCTGCAACGGCCAGCGGACTAAGGCGACGGCGTCTCGAATCGCCCAATGCGGTCAATGTTCGCCTTTTGCCTGGCCTCCTCTACATCCCCATTCCCATCCTCATCCTCGTCTCCAGCTTCTTCTGACCCATCTTGTGTTTCACCTCTCCTCATTACCTTCTTGGGGATGTCTTGCTTGCTGTTAATCGACTTCAAAGTATGGCCAAGACATGGGACACACACACTACCTCTGTAAGCCACTCAGCGCAGAGGCGGTGCAACATTACCATTAACGTTAGAATTAGCATTCGGATTAGCTCAATCATTTCAGGGAAATACGTTAAATATAGAGAGGAATGCTATAGAGCGGATAATGACAAGTGGAAGATACCCAAAGTTGGATCCAGAATCAACATTTTGTCACCAGATCCATCAAGTTACCTTATTCGCCAAAGAAAGATTTGCCCTGGCCAAGAGATCAGAAGAATTGTATCCTCCCAAACGCTATCTACAGGATCCACAGCTAAATCTATCTGAAAATCAAACCATAAACTCTCTCCAAAAATTAAACCGATCCCCAAAATACAGTTATTCTGAGGGGCGAAGCTTTCATGGGACATGTGAAGAATTTCCCATAATTTCGTATCTTCTGGGGACCAGGACAGGGGCAGGGGCTGGGCGGCCCAAGGCGTGCGTAAAGATCCATAATTGGAGTCCCTGGACCTGGACCTGGCCCAAAGGTGTCAAACGATGGAACTGCAACTGAAACTGCAATTGCAGTGAAATCAAAAAACCCACAGAGAAAAGAAAATACGAAATATGGGATGCATATGGGTATTGCGGATGGGGATGGGGGGAGGTAGAGGTATGCCACAAGGAAGGGCACAAAATAACGTGGTACGCGAAATTTAATTGATACATTTACCGATAAACACACGCTGGCTGGCTGGCTTGCTTGCAAAGGGCTGGCCCCAATGCGAAATTTAAGCCCGACGTGATAGCGATACCCCGATTGAGGGTCCAGGTCCCAGCCGTACAGCAGCGCAACAGTGTGGCATACAACAAAACGCAGTGCCCAGGCACATGTCCAGTCTGATGAGGATATGGGATGGAGGATGAATGGAGGACGGGGAAAGCGACCACGGAGAAGTGTAATGATATGAGAAAATTAAATTGGAAATCCACGAAATGATTTATTAATAAACCCCATCAAGCGAAAAAGTGAAGGGTTCGCATAAGGTAAAGGTAACAGCAGCAGCAGCAGCAGCGGCTGTGGCAGTGGCAGTGGCAGCGAAGCAAGGGCATGGATGTGGATGTGGCAGGGAAAGGATGCCGCACTCAAGCGTCAGTATGTGTGTGTCAGTGCTGGCCATTTACTTTTGTACGCGTTACGCTTTCCACTAAAGGCTTCGCTGACTGACGGACAGGAGTGTCCGATCCGAGACCGAGCCCCAAGCTATGACAGCATCGTTGGTGCCCCCAATTCGATAAAAGTCGGATGCGGCAGTAGAAGCAGAAGCAGAAGCAGCGGCATCAGCAGCAAGTGGCAGGCACAGATACATACACGCATACACTGAACCAGCACACTGGCAGCTTTTAGTTAGCTCATCAACCTGTTGCACGTGGCAGAGGCACAGTCACAGCCACTGCTTCTGTATGCGTAATTATGTGAGCAGGGGGGCAGTGGGGGATACGAGTGGCAGGGATTGGGAGAGAGACTCTGTTACGAAATAAAATCACTTACCTTATCGCAGAAGACCTTTATCTGACAGTAGCCCCGGTGGAAGACGGCCGCATCTCTGGGGTCCTCGAATGTGTCGATTTGTACGTGCAGAGGCAGGCCCTGGAACCGAGAGAGGGAAAGAGAGAAGAAGAGAAACATAAACAGGGATTCGTATTAATATCACACACATTCAAATTGCAATAGCTAGGTGGGGCAGGAGGCAGGGGCAAGGAGAAGACTGCGGGTAGCAGACTGGAGCAACAGCAGCAGCAGCAGCAACCTTGCAACAGCTGCAATTAGCCATTGTCATTTCGGCTTTGGTGCGTTGCCGGAGCAGTTGGGGCGTGGACCAGTGATGTTAAACTGCCAACATCCGTTGCATGTGTGTGCAACATATTGTGGCAAGTGCATAATTTGATTTGGCTATTGCCTACACAAATACACATGGAGGCTGCGACTGGGGCTGGGGCTGGGGCTGCCAGCGCTGCTCTAATATATCGGACCGAGACGAGTTTGTTTCAAAATTTCGCCACACCCCCTTCCACCCCCGCAAAGGACGAAAATCTGGGGATATTCAAAAATCTCAGAGACTATTAAGGCTAGAGTAACCAAATTTGGTATCCGCACTCCTGTTAGATCTTACTATAAAACGTGTATCTCAAAATTTCGCCCCACCCCCTTCCGCCCACACAAAGGACGAAAATCTGTTGCATCCACAATATTGCACATTCGAGAAAACTAAAAACGCAGAATCATAGATAATGACCATATCTATCAGATTGCTGAATCTGGATCAGATCAGATCATTTTTATAGCCAATAGGAACAAATCAATTTGCAGTGGCTACGCAGCGCCCGACGTCACGCTCAGACTGATTTTCTGTCTCTCTGTCGCTTAATATTTGCGGCGTCTGCCGGAGGAGAGCCATACTGACTTAGTATCGGGTATAACCGTAGAGTTGCGGTGTCCGCAACAACTCACAACGTTCCCCCTCGTTTTAATACCCGATACTCAAAATGAGTATTGGGGTATATTAGATTTGTGGTAAAAGTGGATGTGTGTAACGTCCAGAAGGAATCGTTTCCGACCCCATAAAGTATATATATTCTTGGTCAGCATCAATAGCCGAGTCGATTGAGCCATGTCTGTCTGTCCGTCTGTCCGTCTGTCCGTCCGTCCGTCTGTCCGTCCCCTTCAGCGCCTAGTGCTCAAAGACTATAAGAGCTAGAGCAACCATGTTTTGTATCCAGACTTCTGTGATATGTCACTGCTACAAAAATATTTCAAAACTTCGCCCCGCCCACTTCCGCCCCCACAAAGGACGAAAATCTGCGGCATCCACATTTTTAAAGATACGATAAAACCAAAAACGCAGAATCGTAGAGGATGACTATATGTTTTAGAATGTAAGATCTCAACCAGATCGTATAATTATTATAGCCAGAATCAAGAAAACAATTTCATTCTTTCTCGCTCTGTCTCTCTCTAACACACAGGTTTCATGGTCGGTTTTGCCAATTGCAAAATATGAGTTCAAGGATCTCAGAACCTATAAGAGCCAGAGCAACCAAATTTGGTATCCACACTCCTGTGATATCGGACCTTGACCGTTTCGTGTCCAAATTTCGCCACACCCCCTTCCGCCCCGCAAAGGACGAAAATCTGGGGCATCCACAAATCTCAGAGACTATTAAGGCTAGAGTAACCCAATTTGGTATCCGCACTTCTGTTAGATCTCACTATAAAATGTATATCTCAGAATTTCGCCCCACCCCCTTCCGCCCACACAAAGGACGAAAATCTGTTGCATCCACAATATTGCAGATTCGAGAAAACTAAAAACGCAGAATCATAGATAACGACCATATCTATCAGATTGCTGAATCTGGACCAGATCAGATAATTTTTATAGCCAAAAGGAACAAATCGATTTGCACTGGCTACGCAGCGCCCGACGTCACGCTCAGACTGATTTTCTGTCTCTCTCGCACGCACTCTTTGTCGTGTCGTTTAATATTAGCGGCGTCTGCCGGAGGAGAGCCATACTGACTTAGTATCGGGTATAACTGTAGAGTTGCAGTGTCCGCAGCAACTCACAACGTTCCCCATCGTTTTTAATGAAAAGCAACGAGACTCCGTCCCAGTCTCCTTCTTCTCCTGCTTTGGCTTGTGTTTCTGTCAATGAAATATCAGACTTAATGTACGCATTACAACCAGAGAAGCCAGGAGGATGCCCATGCCCCCTCTACGAAGGAGGAGGGGACACGAAGCCAAAGAGAAATCCTCTTCCTACGTAGCCGTTCGTCTGCTGGAGGAGCGGGAGAAGCAGAAACGAAGACGGTGACGGAGATGGAGCTGGAGCTGGAGCTGGAGACAGGGGCAACGCATCTGAGCTGAATGCTGATCTTCTTTTGCTGGCCTGCTCTGCTTCTCTGGCCGCATTGAGTCTCCATTAACAAGTTTGCATTAAATTGGTTATTACTTAACCCATCACTGGCCAACATTCTCGACTCGCCTCGAACTGAATTTCATTTACACAAAAGATGCGACGGACGTGCAGATCGCATTAGTAGCTAATTAATCGATAATTGCTGTATCGATTTATGATTACCATATATATCGTTGAGTATTTAATTGAGGCTGGGGCGGTATATGTATGTATACTGAACCGCCAAAGGGTCAAACTAGCCCCCCAAAAAAAACCAGCTTTCACTTTGTACAAAACTATACAGAGGACCAACAAATTCAAAAAAAAACGAGTGGGAACGTTGTGAGTTGCTGCGGACACCGCAACTCTACGGTTATACCCGATACTAAGTCAGTATGGCTCTCCTCCGGCAGACGCCGCTAATATTAAGCGACACGACAAAGAGTGCGTGCGAGAGAGACAGAAAATCAGTCTGAGCGTGACGTCGGGCGCTGCGTAGCCACTGCAAATTGATTTGTTTCTATTGGCTATAAAAATGATTTGATCGGATCCAGATTCAGCAATCTGATAGATATGGTCATTATCTATGATCCTGCGTTTTTAGTTTTCTCGAATGTGCAATATTGTGGATGCAACAGATTTTCGTCCTTTGTGTGGGCGGAAGGAGGTGGGGCGAAACTTTGAGATACACGTTTTATAGTAAGATCTAACAGGAGTGCGGATACCAAATTTGGTTACTCTAGCCTTAATAGTCTCTGAGATTTTTGAATATCCCCAGATTTTCGTCCTTTGCGGGGGCGGAAGGAGGTGTGGCGAAATTTTGAAACAAAACTCGTCTCGGTCCGATATATTTGGAGTGTGGATACCAAATTTGGTGGCTCTAGCTTTTGTAGTCTCTGAGATCTAGGCGCTAATGTTTTACTCTAAGCAAAGCCGCCTATGCTACGTGTGTGTTAGAGAGAGACAGGGCGAGAAAAAATGAAATTGTTTTCTTGATGCTGGCTATAATAATAATACGATCCAATTCAGATTCCGCAGTCTTAAAGATATGGTCATTCTCTACAATTCTACGTTTTTGGTTTTCTCATATCTTTAAAATTGTGGATGCCACAGATTTTCGTCCTTTGTGGGGGCGGAAGTGGGCGGGGCGAAGTTTTGAAATATTTTTGTAGCAGTGACATATCACAGAAGTCTGGATCCAAAACATCGTTGCTCTAGCTCTTATAGTCTTTGAGCACTATGCGCTGAAGGGGACGGACAGACGGACAGACGGACGGACGGACAGACGGACAGACAGACAGGGCTCAATCGACTCGGCTATTGATGCTGATCAAGAATATATATACTTTATGGGGTCGGAAACGATTCCTTCTGGACGTTACACACATCCACTTTTACCACAAATCTAATATACCCCAATACTCATTTTGAGTATCGGGTATAATGAAGCCTTTTAAGAGTCTTCGCCTATCACCCCTTTGTTTTTTTGGTTTTCGTTTTGTTGAAGAGTTTTACTCACCTTGACTCCTTTTTGACTGCTGAAATCCGTGCTCAGGCACTGCACCGCAATGTTGATCTGTTTTTAAAGAGAGAGAGAAAAATGCCATAAAATATACAAATGTAAACAATTATGAACATAAAAAGAAATTATCGGATGACAAAAAAAAGACACTGAAACAAAAACAGCTAAAAATGCTTCGTCCGCTATTAGAAGGCAATTTTGTTCTCTCTATTAAGTCGATGTCCTCTTTATGCGCACGACAGCTTAAAACATTCCAATCCACACAAACACACCCATACGCATACCCATACGCATACGCATACTCTCGAATACGCAGAAAGGGGGGAGAAAAGACAATAACAAGGCAATACTCAGAGGACCATCATTAGGCACCATTCCATCGCTGGCGCGGACCAGAGGCCCCTCAGAGCAAAGTAACGAGGCAGAGCCGGGCCAAGTCGAGACTTTGTATCGCATCGCATCCAATTCATTTTTAGTTCGACTTCGATTCAGTGCGTACCGGTGTGCATGTCTCTGTGTTTTTGTCTGTGTGTGTGTGTGTCTCTGAAGGCATTTTAAGCAAGCCAGTCCAAGTCCGAGAGTTCGAGTCCAAGTCCGAGTTTGAGTTTGAGTTCGACTCCAGATGAGCCGCGGACGGAGCAGACAGACAGACCCAAAGACGGAGTCAGACAACGAGAGACGGAGACAGACACACGGACGGAGAGATAGTCGGACAATGTGCACGCGTAAAAAAAAAGAAAATCCATCAACGCAAAAATACCAAAGGAAACAATCTTAATGGTAAAAGTGCAGCAGTCGCAGAGTTGCAGCCTCCACGGATACGACGACGTCCACGACGAGAACACGACAAAGATGTGGACGAGCAGTATTTAATGTGAATAATTAGCGGGCGCGTACCATATACGAGGACACGCATGACAGTGGAGAGCGCAGAGCACAGAGCAGCAGAGAGCAGAGTGCAGCAACAGCGGCGTGGTGAGGGGAGGGGAGCAAACGAAGCACCTGCGTGTCGGTGCGTACGAAAGTTTTGCCGCTGGGAAAGGCATTGCCAACAGAGACGCAAACGCAGACGAGAGACGAGTCGAGACGGGACGAAACAAAACGCACACGAATGCAGCTGGCGAGCTGCAGCAGCTAACGGCATAAAACGAAATCGACATTATGCGAAGACGAAACGAGACGAGGCGAGTCTCTCTCTCTCTCTCTCTCTCTCTCTCTCTCTCTCTCTCTCTCTCTCTCTCTCTCTCTCTCTCTCTCTCTCTTTCTCTCTCTCCCTCTCTGTCTCTGTGACTCTGACTGCCATTGCGATGTCTTTGGGATTAACATCTCAGCGCGTAAACAATTTGTAAATAAAAAGCTCTATCAAATGATGGGCATGGGAGGGCAAGTGGGAGGGGATAGCCGTGTGTGCTCGTGTGTGGGGAGCGACAGGCGATAGGCGACAGGCGATAGGCGACATGCACTTATGGCCAGCTCCAGTCCCCATCTGCAGACCCCACCCCCCCATCTCTTGGCTCCCTCTCCAAAGTCGGTTAATAACTGCTGACCAATTTGGCAGCCTGGACAGGAGTCTCTGAACTTGAGTGGAAATCAATTCAGTTTTGGCATTTGTTTTTCCCCCCGTTTCGGGGAAATTGAGCGCCTCTTTTGGCATTCAACCCGAGCTGGCGGCGAAATGGACAGGTGGGCGGACGGGGGTAGCCGCAGACAGGAAAAGTAAGGAGGCCTAGGCGTATACGCAATGAGAGGGCTAATACTGCTACCAATGCTGCTACTGTTACTACTGGTTGTTTTCTTAGTTAGTTTCTGCTTTCTGACTGGCGCTTGTCGCAATACAATTGCAAATATTTCCAAACGATTAAAATGCTTGATAATTGCTTAATTAAAACGCGGTAGGAGCCCCGTCGAAGTCGCAGTCGCACTCACAAATACAGATACAGATACACTCGCAGTTCCAGTTAGCTACTGCTGCAATAGTCAGAGCCGGAGACTAGGCTGGGATACTGCTTCAGCCTCCGACTTAGACTCGGACCCAGACTCGGACGCGGCGACTTTGTTCCAAGCATTTGCCTGAGATTGCCGAGTAAGTGATTAAAACTAAGTGTCTTAAATAAATAAATGCATAAATTATTCTTTTTGAAAAAAGTACAAGCGGACAGTGAGCGAACTGGGCGGCGGAAAGGGATGGCGCTATGCCGCGCAATGGCGACGGAGACGGTGACGGGGACTGTGACGCTTGCTGAATAATTTGCGTTTTGCTTGCAATTGAAAATAAATCACAAATTAATTCTTAGCACACAGATACTCTGTCTGGCACACAGATACTCATACACACACATACAGACGCGTTTAGAGAGAGTGAGAGAGGACTTGTGGGCATCTGCTATCTCTGTTTGCCACACGAAAGTGTCGCGCTATGTATTTTTGTTGCTTTATTTCTTTTTTTTAATTGAGGCGGTGCTCGGAGTAAACAAAATGAAAGTACGGGAAAAACACACACACAGATAGAAGTAAACCACTCAAAATTTACAGAGTGTGGACTGCGGAATACCCTGCTCGAGCACCCCTGGCAGAACAGTGTGTGTATACACAAGCAGGGCAAGATACATCTACATTGTCTCTATGAATGTCCTACATTTTGTCGAACTGCAGCATATCTTTGTATACCCTGCACACAGGGTACAGGGTAGAAAGGGGAGCACATCCATAACGAGGATTGGCATAGAATTGAGATCTGTGGATCTGCGGAGATCTGAGAGCAGAACTTACCTTGGCGGAGCTCTCCAGCGGATTCCAGTAAACGGCGATGGCATTGTGCGACACTTCCTCGATGCAGCCAACCAGACCAACCGAGTTCTTCGTATCTGCAAAAGAGGAGCAAAACAAGAAGATGGTTAGTAGGGGACAAAAAGAAGAAGCAAAAACAGATGAAGCCGATGAAGCAGATGAGGAATCAGAAATGCTGCAAGATGGGGCACACACAGAGGAGGCTCTGGAAAATATGTTTGTATTAACAATTAAGGAAATTTCTGCGCTGCCGTCCAGTGACAAGTGCCTAATGAGTTATGTTTGATGGCCAAGGCACTGCGTGGCAGCAGCGGCAGCAGAAGCATCTGCCACGGATGCTGCTGTTGCTGCAACCAAGATTATCTGCAATCAAACAAACGGAGCGGAGTGGTGCCCCAGCCGCAGTTGCAGTTGCAGTCGCAGCTGAATGCGCGTTTATCAATGTCATAACTCTCCTGGAACGGAGCGGGCCTTTCAATAAAAAGCAATTTTCAATTTCAATTTACTGCTAGAAATACTAGACAATACAAATGGACACTCTGCGACGGAACGCTGCTGGACTTCGCATTGGCTTTGGGTTGGGAGTGGGGCTTGCAGTTGGGGCTGGGATTGGGACTGGGGCTTCAGTGGGTTATTCGTTTGGTTGGTTTTACGCACCTGCATCCAAGATTCTTTGCTTTACGGAATGCTGGCGACTGTGCCAGAATTGCCAGGCCTTGATCTCATCTTCGGGGCTCTTCTCCTCGCGGAACATGAGCATGATCACACTCTGAAAATATAACGACACAATTAGGGAACACAAATTTTAATAAACCAAAGTAAAATATGAGCTAAGATTGAACAATGATAGACTTTTTTGATAGTTCTTTAGTCCGGGAGTGAATTTGTTTGAACTAAGGTTAGTTAAGAGGATTCCCAAGGATTAAAGCAAAGACAAACAAACTCTTTATCTCTCATTCTCTACATACAAATCATATTCGAAAAATATATATTTTTGAAATACAACCATTTCTCTTTATCCCAAAAACAAGCAGCCAAAAGATTGATCTCTATCTCTAAGGATATGCCATGTCTGTACGCAGGACTCATCTGTAATCCGTTTATACTATCCCATAGATGGGCACCGTTTCTGCTTGGGTTGTCTGCCTGCTCTCTCTCACTGTTTCTCAATGACATATATATGTACGTTGTGACACTCCACTCACAACTCGTCGGATCGCACCCTACGCCTCAAAAGTCAAAAGGATTAGAGCCCGGCGCACAAAAGGACGAATTCGATTTAGCAGAAAACTTTCCAACACATTTTGTATCATCTTTTTGGCTGGCTGCTTCGCTGCTCCGCTCTTCTACCGTTGTTTTCCCAGCATTTGCATTTTCTCTCTATCATTTATGTGTTTTTATTTTTTAGATTTTGAAGTATTAGTTGCTTCTTCCTATGGGAGGGAGGAAGCGCAGAGATACTGAAACAGTACCCAAAAATCAAGGAGACAATAGCCGGAATGGCGAGCAACCCCTTTGAGGATCGTATCGGATCATCGTCCTCGTCTTCGAGAAGGAGACGGAGAAGGAGAAGGAGGTATGGGGTGCACGGCACTGAAAACTGATTACAGCATAAATATTTTTCTGTGTTTTCTTCGGGTCCCCGGGATGTCTTTTACGTTTTTACATATTCATGGGCTAATCAGCTCGTAAATTATACTCGCTTTTTCTTTGGATTTTGTGCTCTTTTTTCCCCGTTAGAAAAATGGACATCAGTCAGCAAGACGATGGGTTATATGCAAATGCCCATACGGTTATATGTATGTATTTTTTTTTTTTATTCATTCATTTTCGTTTAGGTTTGAAAGTTTTCTTTTTCGGGGAAAAGGGCGCGGTGCTCTAAACAAATAAACTAGTAAATTAATTTTGACACTTTTTTGTCGAGCCTTGCAAATAATGGCACTTTTATGGTAATACGAGATAGAAGGAGAAGGAGATCTGAGATCCGATCTGAGGCTAAGACAGAGGCAGAGACAGAGGCAAGAGAGAGGTGAAGCTCAGGAGTACATATCTCAAGAGATCTTTTCGTTTCATTTGGTTTCGTTTCGTTTCTACAAAGTTTTTTGTTTTTTTTTCCGAATCTACCGGCATTTCCTCAACTGTAACTTTGAGATGTCATTCTTTGGGCTCTCAACGGTTCAGTTTACAATTTGCATTTGCATTTCAGTGCGGCTCGAGGACGCAGACGTCATTAAAGCTTATCTGATTGATGATGTTGATGGGTATTGTCCTGGTCCTGCTCCTACTCCTTGTTCTACTACTTCTCAGGCTTCTTCTCTACGTACTCGTCCTAAACAAACATTGACGCGGCAGAATGCGAGTGAATTGCTGTTGAAAGGCAGAGGACTTTCAGCAATTTGCATTGAACGAAATATTCAAATTCTCATCAGGCAGAGGGATCGGATCGCTCTGGATCGCTCCCTCTCTCTCCCAGTATCATTTATCATCGGACTGTGTGCCCCTAAGCAGTATATAGGATGTGAGTAATTGAGCAAAGGGGTGGCGAAGCTGACAAACTCTATTAGAGCTCTGATCGCACCTCGGGGTGGGACGGAGACGTCGACCAAGATCCACAGATTCCTTGACAAATAGCCTACCCTGAGGCCCAAATGGGGTTGGGCTGGAGATATCTTGCAGTGGTCCTGTTCTGTTTCCGTTCTTGTTTCTTGTTCCTTGTTTCTGTGGTGTGGCACGGACTCCTGATTGACAAAGCTCCAAACACAAGCCTCGGGCTCAAGCCTCCAGCCCCCTCCTTATGCGAGCAGAGAACACTCGTACAGATGTAGAAATGTGCGTGGCACCTACCTTAACCGTCGTATTCTTGATGGGCTTATCCGCATCGTGCACATACTCCAGCGTGATCCCGTAGAACTGGCCCTTGTTGATGTAGGTGATGCGATCGTCCTCGCGCCTCTGCGACGAGCTGATGGGGCTCTCCAGGTGATATCGGAAGCCAACATTTGTGAATCTATGCAAATAGGGGAGGCAAGTAAAGCAGATCGAGATGGTTAGGATGGTTCAGGAATAGAAATAAGGGTTAAGCTGCCTGCAATCGAATTTTCGGTAGATTGAAATTAATTTGAAAATATTTAAAAGGTCCAGTAAATCTACAGCCCCTTAAGATGTTCGGCAATTGTTTTCAAAATAACTCTTGTAGTGTCCAACTATTCGAATATCAAAAAAAAAAAAAAAAAAAAAAAGAAAGGAAAAGGTCGAACAAGGTACACTTTAGGTACACTTTCTAGAAAGATACTTTTCATACCGCCCTCGCTAGCATAGCTCGAAGAAATTGGTGGAATGCAGGAGATCCAGAAGATCATCCGATTGCACATTTATGTTAAAGCTTAAAGCTCAGCTTAGGCATGCAATAGGTACAGGCGAATAGACTTTATTCATGTGAAATCATTCCCCTGCATAGTTTCGCTTACGGCACACGTATATATAGATTTTCGTGATTTTCGCAATCGCAGAGTGAATGGTGAAGACACGTGGAGTTACATAACTTCCAATTTTTCACTATTATCTAATCATCCGCTGTTTATATGGATTAATAAATCCGAAGAGTGGCGTTAGCTGAACTACCCGAGGGAAAAGTGAAAATAAAGTGAAATTCTTGAAAGAAGCAAAGGTACGTTAGTCCACCGTGGAAAGATAAGGTTCTGACACAGTTTTATTTAGGGATAGGAGTACTGGAAAATCTTAATACAGCCAAGCCGGCCAACCAATCTACGGTATCAACTACTAAAACAACCAAGCTGACCGTTTGGGAGTTAGCGCAGTGCACATCCACGGCGGCAAAGTGAAGACTGAACCGTTGACGTTGGGCTAGCTCAATATCGGAAATCATTTACGGCTCGTGAGAGACCAACCACCATACACCACTGCTGGACGTCCGAATATCAGTTTGAACCTGCCGATCTCGTAAAAAAAAGCCGGAGGACATAATCGTCACCAACCTACGAAAACTTACAAAGGATTGAGTAATTAGGCTAGCCTAAACCACATTGCCTCAGAACCACTCTTGCTGTCAGCAGATTTGTGTTTATTTTGATTCCCGTGTTTCTCAAATTAAATTTCAAGTGCAAGTTCCCGTTTGCCTTTATCACTATCACATAAAAATCTATACGCTGCTGCTCTAAGAACCAGCTGATTAGATCCACATATTCATATCTCGTTTATCATTGTGTTGATTAATGTAGTAACTAAATAGCTTCCTCCAATGAGTAAATTTGTAACGTAACTGACGATTTTGAAAACTGAGCAATATGAGTTCGGGATAATGTGTTTCTCTTTATATATATACATACATTCATACTGACCAACCTCTAAATTACACAGTGCATACAAATGAATCCGTCAAAGTCATCTTGGGCCCAACGATACACCGATGAGTTTAACCAATTACTGTGAGTACCACTAGTGGCTGAAACCACAATGTCTATACACCAATGCAGGCGTAAGTTTGTTGAAGTAGATATATATATATACTGATTTGAAAGAATATTACCCCCCTCAAATGCTCAAATAATTAAGTTTTTTTTGCTGATCCAAGAAGAAGGAAGTCTGTATATTTTTGTTTATTTGTAAATGTAAGGAATCGGATTATATCTGTAATTAATGTAAAAAAAAAAAAAAATATATATATATATCAATACAATCTCACATGGTTAGGGACATTTAACATAAAAATAAAAGGAATTTGCAATCATGAATATGTCTGCCTAAACTAAATATTATCTCCGTCCGTCAAGTATTTATGCTTATCTCCCTCAAAATGCACTAGAAGATGTTGGATCTTTGAATTGGGACAACGCCCGAATGTAAACGCGTTTGTCATGGTTGGGTGGGTAAAGACTAGGGACATATATCACCGCTGTTCCCTCCATCAGACAGAAGACGAACTACACTTTTTTCTAAGCGTTTTCTAAATGCGTATCGGCGCAGAGTGGAAATAAGTTTTTGTTATTGGTTATTGATATTAACGTCGAGATCCTGCTTATTTTTTTTTTGAAGCGCATTATATTGATTTGTGTCAGGAAAACTGTGTAGCTAGGGGAGAAAGAACCCCGACCAATCCGACGAGCTGGACCCGAGCACAGCAAGAATGCGCGCATTCGAACCTAGCTTCCTATTAACATGAGGTCAGAAAAAACCATCTATTGGCCACGGTCGGAGTTAGAGCCTAAATAGGCTCTGGCCCTAACTCACTGGCAAAGACTGAACACTACACAAACATGGCGCCCAACGTGGGGCCCGAAAAGTTTTCTTTAAGTCCCATTTAAGCTCTACAAATCCATCCATTTATTTCACATTTGCTGCACAACAAGTTGTTTTGTATTCGGCTGGAATCGATCGGTGGACTTAGCGATTGCAATTCGGATACCGGATTGATCGACCCTGATAGATCTATGCTGAGCAAAATAAACAATCTTGACAGGAAACAATCTCAAAGTGTTTTGGATTTACGATGCTCTGGAGAATTTCGGACATCGTCCAGCAATTTGAGATGGTTGTAGATGAATAACAACAATAGTTACTTAGTTAAAATAGAGGAATGCGCTGGAGGAGAGTTTTCGTTTTGTTGTCTGTTTTCTTGTATTTTGAGATATTGATGAGCTAAGGAAAGACGGACATTAGGGGATAAGCAATTTGTTTCGGGAAAGTTTTTTGTGTTAGTGAATTAACAATAAATGGCTAAAATGCCTGTTACTCATAGTAATGAAAATCTCGATGGCATTCGCGAACAAAGCGATCCGTTTTGCTTTATTTGTAATGAAGTAATCTTGGTCTCTGAGTTAGTTGCAAGTACTCCGTGTAATCATAGATTTCATAAATGTTGTATAATAGAAGCAATCACGACCACACCGGCTTGTCCGATATGTGCGGCATGCTGCCTTATTTCGCAACTACGTTATGGTAACAATACCCTAGCAGCGGAACTTGGTGACGCAGCCGAAGAGGCAGAGACAGGAATCAAAGATATTTCAGCTACAGACTCAGGAGCCCATACTCTGAGAAGAATGGGAGGCCTTTATAAGAACCGAGGCAGAGGTAGGCCCATCAGTTCGAAAGGAGGCGTGACCACTAGATCAAAATCGCGACTTACAGATCCTAGTCGGTCAGAGCAGGAAGAAAATTTATTGGGAAAATCGACAGACGACATAGTAAGGTACATACAGAATGCCTTAAGTGTTCAACAAGAAAATATGATAGATGACATGGTGGATATTTTGAATAAAAACATCGAAGAGACAATTCAGAGACAACTGGCTACACTCAATCTAAACATCGCCACACAAGCAGTGGAAAATGTGGAGACTGGGAATAGGCAGTCCGGCGTACGTGCTTCGTTAGCAGGAAACATCTCAAGTCACAGTAGTAGTAGAAGTAGGTCAAATGCACAGTTAGCACCTGCAAAGGCAGCTAACATAATTCAAAGTTGGCGGCTAAAGTTTGACGGATCGAAGAATGGTATGAGGATGGAAGATTTTATATATCGAATACGCTCTTTAACTGAACAGAACTTAAATAATGATTATCAAGTACTTTGTGATCACCTGTATCTCTTGTTCGCTAATAAGGCCAGTGATTGGTTTTGGAAATTCCACCGTAACCATACCAATTTTTCTTGGGAAACCTTTTGTTTTGAATTTCGCAAACGATTTGAGGACGCTGAAACCGACCTTGACATATGGGAAAAGATAAGGAAACGCAGACAAGGCGAAAATGAAAGTTTTGATGATCATCAGTGCGCAATAGAGGATTTAGCAGATAGACTTCAACAAGGCATGTCCGAAAGTCAATTAGTCGAGTTGCTGATTAGGAATGGTAAACCAAGTTTGCACCATGAGCTACTTCATTTAAGAATATCAAATAGGTCACAATTACGTGTCGAAGTGCGAAAACATGAACAATTCTACAATGACATAAAAGCTTGTAAGCCACGAACTTTGCGTTCCTATATTAACGAGCTAACTGACGCGTACGAGAAACAAACTCAGGTAGAATCGAATGCGCCAGATCCAGAAGTCCTCGCGATTCAACGGAAGCCATCAAACCTAACCTGTTGGAACTGTGAAAAACCTGGTCATCGATTTGATGATTGTCTAGAGCAGCGCTCTATATTTTGTTATGGTTGTGGCGCTAAGGAAACTTTCAAGCCGAAATGTCCCAGATGTAATCCAGCGGGAAACCGGCCGGCGGGTGTGTCGATCGACAAAACCTGGACGCACCCGAAACTGTGAAGACTCCTAGTATACCCGTAAAATTGTCAAATGAAACAAAGGCAAAAACTAGTTTAGAAAATAAGTTAGAAGAAGCCAAACCCCATTTCTCTACTATTCCATTACATGTAAGGATAGCTAATTACAATAAGCTTCGCGATAAATTGTTTGGCGAGACTATAAATTCCAAAATCCAGCTGACCCAAAGAAGGTCGACGAAGCGATTAAGACAGTATTGGAAATCGATTCGCTCTGACAGAAAAAAACTGGTAGCCGCGATTTTTAGTAAAACTGATAACAGACTGTACACAGAAGTATGCATTGAAGGGAATAACTACACTGCGCTCCTAGACTCTGGAGCAACCCTGAGTTGTGTCGGAGGCAAGGCAGCACTGGAGTTCCTAGCGTTAGGAAAAACCAAAAAGTGCTCCGGCAACATACGAACTGCTAATGGAACGCCAAGTAAGGTTGTGGGCAAATTACAAACTCAAATTACTTATCGAAAGAAAACAGCATGGTTAGATCTTTTTATTATCCCAGGTCTCAAACAAGATATTTATCTCGGGATAGACTTTTGGCATCAGTTTGGATTAACAGATAGCATCAGCAACGCGCAGGTTTCCGAGCTAGATGTGGGTGGAGAGACTCATGACCAAGAACTCCCCAAGTGGCATCTTTTGTCAAATGAACAACAAAGTCGCCTAAAGGCCGTTGTAGAAGTTTTTCCATCATTTGCCAAGCAAGGTTTAGGCAGAACAAATTTGATAACGCATAAAATAGAAGTCGGATCCGCAACACCCATCAAGCAAAGACATTGGCCAGTGTCACCAGCAATAGAGAAACTAATGTTTGCCGAAGTCGATCATATGTTAGCCCTAGACGTAATTGAAGAGTCTTCAAGTCCATGGAGCAGTAATTGCGTGTTGGTGCGGAAAGGGGAAAAGAACAGGCTTTGCTTAGATTCGCGTGAGGTAAATAAGGTCACTATAAAGGATGCTTATCCGTTACCTCATATAGACGGTATTTTGAGTCGATTGCCGCCAGCTAGGTTCATAACAGGCCTAGATATGAAGCACGCCTTTTGGCAGATACCACTCGACGAAAAGTCACGGCAATGTACGGCCTTCACAGTGCCAAACAGGCCACTATATCAATATAAAACAATGCCGTTCGGGCTCTGCAATGCTGCGCAAACCCTCTGTCGACTAATGGACCAGGTTATACCGGCCCATCTAAGAAAATGCGTCTTTGTATATTTAGATGACTTACTTGTGCTGTCAGAGGATTTCGAGTCACATTTGGTCACGCTTCAGGAAATTTCGGTTTGCCTAAAAAAGGCTAATCTGACTATTAATATTGAGAAGTCCAAGTTTTGTATGCGCGAAATAAAGTATTTGGGATTCATCATTCGAGAAGGACAAATTCTGACTGATCCAGGGAAAATAAAGGCCGTCAATGAGTTTCCTGTTCCTACATCTATAAAACAGTTGCGTCGGTTCTTAGGATTGTCTGGTTGGTATCGGCGATTTGTCGAAAATTATGCCACCATAAGCTTTCCACTGACGGAATTGTTAAAGAACAAAAAGTCTATAATTTGGAATGATGATGCCGAAAAAGCTTTCAATCTTCTAAAATCGCGTTTAACATCAGCTCCGATTTTGATTACCCCAGACTTCACAAGCCAATTTATCTTACTGTGTGATGCAAGTACCTACGGGATAGGTTGTGTCCTGGTGCAAGAGCGTGAGGGAGTGGAACTCCCAATCGCGTATATGTCGGAAAAATTATCGAAAGCCCAAAGGAACTACACCGTTAGCGAACTGGAATGCTTAGCCGTTATAAAGGGTATAAAAAAATTTCGTGCCTATATAGAAGGTCAAGATTTTGTGGTAGTAACGGATCATGCGTCTTTAAAATGGTTGATGAAGCAGAAAGATCTTTCTGGAAGACTAGCGAGGTGGTCGATGAAATTACAATCATTCAATTTTTCTATTACACATAGGCGAGGGTCAGAAAACGTTGTTGCTGACGCCCTGTCTCGACGTAACCAACCTGCTATAGAAGAATTCGTTGCCAGTGGTCCCATGATTGATTTACAGTCAAGTCATTTTAAGTCGCCGGAATATCTTAGCGTGATTCAACGAGTACAAGAGAATCAGTCAAAACTGCTTGATTTAAAAGTTATTGATGGGTATGTCTATAAAAGAACCGAGTTCAATAGAGACAATGACGGACACGAGGAATCCTGGAAACTTTGGGTACCCTCCGCGATGATCCCCGAAGTATTGCAACAAGCACATGATGCGCCAAGCTCTGCACATTGTGGTATGGCTAAGACGGTAGAAAAACTCAAAAGGTATTTCTTCTGGCCCCGAATGGTAAGCCAAATTCGAGAGTACATCTCAGAATGCCATATTTGTCGATCTACTAAGAGTCCGAACAAAATGTTAAAACCTCCGATGGGCCGACCATCAACATCAGACCGCCCCTTTCAGTGCTTGTATATGGATCTACTAGGTCCGTACCCCCGTACTAAAAATGGAAACATTGGGTTGTTTATAGTGGTAGACCATAACACGAAATTCCATTTTCTTAGCCCTCTAAAGAAATTCACGGCGCCAAAAATGTGTGAATACCTGGAAAGCTCCATATTCTACACCTTTGGAGTGCCGGAAGTTGTTCTAACGGATAATGGTTCGCAGTTCAAATCAAGTTGTTTCGAAGCTTTTCTTACAAGTTTTGGCATTACACATCGGTGTACGGCTATACATTCTCCTCAGGCCAATGCTAGTGAACGATTAAACAGATCGGTTCTGGCAGCCATCCGCGCTTATATTGGAAGTGACCATTCCAATTGGGACGCTAATTTGAACGCTATCAATGGTGCACTTAGAGCAGCGGTGCATCGAAGTACTGGTTATTCACCATATTTCCTTGTTTTTGGTCAGAACATGATTCTGAACGGAGGAGATTATACCCTATTGCGAAACGTGGATCTGCTAAGCAACGACGTCCGATTAGAACACTCCGATCTGTTACAACTGGCAAGACAAGACGCTAAGAAAAACATAAAGAAATCACATGAGCTTAACGCGAAGAAATATAATCTACGGAGTAGGAACGTACAACTTAAAACGGGTGACGAGGTTTTTGCTCGTAACTTTACCCAGAGCAACGCGAGTAAGAAGTTTAGTTCGAAGTTAGCTCCGGTTTTCATTTCTGCAAAGGTTCTCAAAAAAAGAAGCCCATATTATTATGAGTTGGTGAACCCAGCAGGGAAAAAGATTGGAGTTTTCCATCTCAAAGATATTCAGGTGAAGAATAAATAACAGCATTTTTTTCAGATAATGTACCTTCGAGCAGGTCTTGTTTCATTATCTGTGGTTGTAGTGTCCAACTATTCGAAAATCAAAAAAAAAAAAAAAAAAAAAAGAAAGGAAAAGGTCGAACAAGGTACACTTTAGGTACACTTTCTAGAAAGATACTTTTCATACCGCCCTCGCTAGCATAGCTCGAAGAAATTGGTGGAATGCAGGAGATCCAGAAGATCATCCGATTGCACAGTTATGTTAAAGCTTAAAGCTCAGCTTAGGCATGCAATAGGTACAGGCGAATAGACTTTATTCATGTGAAATCATTCCCCTGCATAGTTTCACTTACGGCACACGTATATATAGATTTTCGTGATTTTCGCAATCGCAGAGTGAATGGTGAAGACACGTGGAGTTACATAACTTCCAATTTTTCACTATTATCTAATCATCCGCTGTTTATATGGATTAATAAATCCGAAGAGTGGCGTTAGCTGAACTACCCGAGGGAAAAGTGAAAATAAAGTGAAATTCTTGAAAGAAGCAAAGGTACGTTAGTCCACCGTGGAAAGATAAGGTTCTGACACAGTTTTATTTAGGGATAGGAGTACTGGAAAATCTTAATACAGCCAAGCCGGCCAACCAATCTACGGTATCAACTACTAAAACAACCAAGCTGACCGTTTGGGAGTTAGCGCAGTGCACATCCACGGCGGCAAAGTGAAGGCTGAACCGTTGACGTTGGGCTAGCTCAATATCGGAAATCATTTACGGCTCGTGAGAGACCAACCACCATACACCACTGCTGGACGTCCGAATATCAGTTTGAACCTGCCGATCTCGTAAAAAAAAGCCGGAGGACATAATCGTCACCAACCTACGAAAACTTACAAAGGATTGAGTAATTAGGCTAGCCTAAACCACATTGCCTCAGAACCACTCTTGCTGTCAGCAGATTTGTGTTTATTTTGATTCCCGTGTTTCTCAAATTAAATTTCAAGTGCAAGTTCCCGTTTGCCTTTATCACTATCACATAAAAATCTATACGCTGCTGCTCTAAGAACCAGCTGATTAGATCCACATATTCATATCTCGTTTATCATTGTGTTGATTAATGTAGTAACTAAATAGCTTCCTCCAATGAGTAAATTTGTAACGTAACTGACGATTTTGAAAACTGAGCAATATGAGTTCGGGATAATGTGTTTCTCTTTATATATATACATACATTCATACTGACCAACCTCTAAATTACACAGTGCATACAAATGAATCCGTCAAAGTCATCTTGGGCCCAACGATACACCGATGAGTTTAACCAATTACTGTGAGTACCACTAGTGGCTGAAACCACAATGTCTATACACCAATGCAGGCGTAAGTTTGTTGAAGTAGATATATATATATACTGATTTGAAAGAATATTACCCCCCTCAAATGCTCAAATAATTAAGTTTTTTTTGCTGATCCAAGAAGAAGGAAGTCTGTATATTTTTGTTTATTTGTAAATGTAAGGAATCGGATTATATCTGTAATTAATGTAAAAAAAAAAAAAAATATATATATATATCAATACAATCTCACATGGTTAGGGACATTTAACATACAAATAAAAGGAATTTGCAATCATGAATATGTCTGCCTAAACTAAATATTATCTCCGTCCGTCAAGTACTTATGCTTATCTCCCTCAAAATGCACTAGAAGATGTTGGATCTTTGAATTGGGACAACGCCCGAATGTAAACGCGTTTGTCATGGTTGGGTGGGTAAAGACTAGGGACATATATCACCGCTGTTCCCTCCATCAGACAGAAGACGAACTACACTTTTTTCTAAGCGTTTTCTAAATGCGTATCGGCGCAGAGTGGAAATAAGTTTTTGTTATTGGTTATTGATATTAACGTCGAGATCCTGCTTATTTTTTTTTTGAAGCGCATTATATTGATTTGTGTCAGGAAAACTGTGTAGCTAGGGGAGAAAGAACCCCGACCAATCCGACGAGCTGGACCCGAGCACAGCAAGAATGCGCGCATTCGAACCTAGCTTCCTATTAACATGAGGTCAGAAAAAACCATCTATTGGCCACGGTCGGAGTTAGAGCCTAAATAGGCTCTGGCCCTAACTCACTGGCAAAGACTGAACACTACACTCTCATACTTAAGACTAGTTTAAATGTGATCGAAATTGTCATTAAGAAAACGTTATTACTCAGTGTTTAGATTCCCTACGATAGGTGCTGAATCTATATCCGTTTTGGAGGATAATTTCTACATTTAGCAGCTTAATATTTCATTTTATATGTACTTTTCTTTGGGTATAGTCTTGGGAAAACTTACATTTTTGGTATTTGTATTTTATCGGCATCGTTCTGGCGGCCAAAGTCGTGCCAGGGCCGCGAACGCGTCGAACCGTTTGTGCTCGTGTCCACCAGGGAGGTGGTGGGACTGTTCTGGCTGCCATGGACCACTGTCCGCTGCTGGATGCTGTTCACGGACACGGGTATGCTTCCATTGGCATCGATGAGGGTGGCCGGCTGGCACAGTTCCGTGTAATCGAAGGACTGGAAGATGGTGCAGGATTAGTAAATCATTATCATAGCCATATTATATGAAGGTACTATATGCTAAGCTATTGTTTATGTTTAAGTTACAGTTGCTAAATAACAGTTAAGTAATGGACACGCCACGCATTAGTGAAACCTCATTGCCTACTCTTTGGGTCCCCAAGTTATGTTGGGTTTCTTTTGGGGGATTTCTGGGGGATGTACCTGCTGTATGTTGGTCTGATCCCGCGGCGTAATGGCGTCCGTGCCGATGCCCGAGTCGGGACTGGGCAGATCCACGGTGAGTCCCGCCGCCGTGATGGCCTTGGCATAGAGTGGCGTCCCGCCACACCATTGATGGTGTTGCTGCTGCTGCTGTGGCTGCTGTTGGTGGAGGTGCTGCTGGTGTTGGGGCTGTTGCTGTTGCTGCTGCTGCTGCTGGTGGTGCACGCTGACGCTGCTCGTTAGCAGCGTGGTTGTGGTGGGCGGGGGGGCGTTGCCGGTGAAGCGGCCCTCGTAGGTGACCACTCCGCCCGGCTGAGACACCGAAACGTCCACGTCTCCGTAGATGGTGCGCGTGGAGGCGGGCACGTAGCCGCCCTGTCCGTCCGGCGCGAAGTACTCGCGGTAGTAGGGCTCCGTTATGAAGGTGGTGGCGGTGGTGGGCGGGGGGCCGGGCGGCAGTCGGCTGGCCATGTACATCCCATAGTCGTTGGCGATTATGTACGGCCCCGGACTGGGGCTATGTGCCTGCAGGGATCCGGCTCCTCCAGATCCACCCCCGCCGCCGCCGCCGCCGCCTCCTCCCGCGCCGCTGGCCGTGCTGGGATGTGAGGTCTGCAGGTGGTTTGGAGTGTTGGTTGGGGTTCTGGATGCGGCACCACCTCTCACTCCTCTGTCCCTCACCTGTAGGTAAATCTGTGTGCCGCCCGTGGTAGCATACATCTCTAGTTCGCTAGCAGGACCACTACTGCTGCAGCTGGTGGTTCTGGTTCTGGTTGTGGTTGTGGTACTGATCGTGCAGGTTGTGCTGCTGGGTCTGTGGCTAATCTCGCTAATCTCAGCTTCGTCGGTTGGTGGCGATGCATCCACGTGCAAGATCTGAGGGAAATGTGCGTTTGGTTGTTGGTTTCTTTTTGGTAGGGAGAATTCTTAACACTAAAATGCTTGATTGGGTGGTGGGGTGGTGTTGGTGTTGGTGCTAGTGCTGCTGATGGATCGATTCCCAGTCGAGAGCTAGCTCCGAGCATTCCGAGCACAACATTGTATTGTTGTGGCTAATGGCCAAGCATTTTTCATGATTGATGACTATGGCTATGGGGCCCGACAAGGTCACAGCCGGAGACAGAGTCCGACTCCGATTACGACTCCGATTCCGAGACCGATTTGGACCCAAAATGAGGTGAGGTGACAAAATTGTGCGTATATCGTGCACGTTCTTTGACTTTTCTTTGGGC
Source organism: Drosophila miranda (assembly GCF_003369915.1). Taxonomy (NCBI): domain Eukaryota; kingdom Metazoa; phylum Arthropoda; class Insecta; order Diptera; family Drosophilidae; genus Drosophila; species Drosophila miranda. Next base: position 22,272,383 of record NW_022881614.1, read on the forward strand.
CATGATTCATGCAGCAGCCACGTAAACAGCTTATTGAAAATAACGTCAACAAGTACAGTTTATAATAAAAGGCCATAAAAAAAGGCAAATACGAAGCACAAATGAAACACCGTCGCCGTCGTCTTTTGTCGCTGTTGTCGTCGAGCGGAGCGGAGTGGAGTGGAAAGAAACCAATTAAAAGACAAAACACCGAAAAAAGCGCGAAAAAAATCAACATTTATATATATATATATATGTTAATTATCATTGTATTTTTATACCCGATACTCCAAATGAGTATTGGGGCATATTAGATTTGTGGTAAAAGTGGATGTGTGTAACTTTTAGAAGGAATCGTTTCCGACCCCATAAAGTATATATATTCCTGATCAGCATTAATAGCCGAGTCGATTGAGACCTGTCTGTCTGTCCGTCCGTCCGTCCGTCCGTCCGTCCGTCCGTCCGTCTGTCCGTCTGTCCGTCCGTTTTGGATCCAGACTTATGTGATATGTCACTGCTACAAAAATATTTCAAAACTTCGCCCCGCCCCCACAAAGGACGAAAATCTGTGGCATCCACATTTTTAAAGATACGATAAAACCAAAAACCGTAGAATCGTAGAAGATGACTTTATCTTCTAGAGTGCAAAATCTGAACCAGATCGTATAATTATTATAGCCAGAATCAAGAAAACAATTTCGTTCTTTCTCGCTCTGTCTCTCTCTAACACACAGGTTTCATGGTCGGTTTTGGCAATTGCAAAATATGAGTTCAAGGATCTCAGAACCTATAAGAGCCAGAGCAACCAAATTTGGTATCCACACTCCTGTGATATCGGACCTTGACCGTTTTGTGTCAAAATTTCGCCACACCCCCTTCCGCCCCGCAAAGGACAAAATCTGGGGCATCCACAAATCTCAGAGACTATTAAGGCTAGAGTAACCAAATTTGGTATTAGCACTTCTGTTAGATCTCACTATAAAACGTATATCTCAGAATTTTGCCTCACCCCCTTCCGCCCCCACAAAGGACGAAAATCTGTTGCATCCACAATATTGCACATTCGAGAAAACTAAAAACGCAGAATCATAGATAATAACCATATCTATCAAATTGCTGGATCTGGATCAGATCGGATCATTTTTGTAGCCAAAAGCAAGAAATCAATTTGCAGTGGCTACGCAGCGCCCGACGTCACGCTCAGACTGATTTTCTGTCTCTCTCGCACGCACTCTTTGTCGTGTCGTTCAATATTAGCGGCGTCTGCCGGAGGAGAGCCATACTGACTTAGTATCGGGTATAACTGTAGAGTTGCGGTGTCCGCTGCAACTCACAACGTTCCCCCTCGTTATACCCGATACTCAAAATGAGTATTGGGGTATATTAGATTTGTGGTAAAAGTGGATGTGTGTAACGTCCAGAAGGAATCGTTTCCGACCCCATAAAGTATATATATTCTTGATCAGCATCAATAGCCGAGTCGATTAAGCCCTGTCTGTCTGTCCGTCCGTCCGTCTGTCCGTCTGTCCGTCCCCTTCAGCGCCTAGTGCTCAAAGACTATAAGAGCTAGAGCAACGATGTTTTGGATCCAGACTTCTGTGATATGTCACTGCTACAAAAATATTTCAAAACTTCGCCCCGCCCCCACAAAGGACGAAAATCTGTGGCATCCACATTTTTAAAGATACGATAAAACCAAAAACCGTAGAATCTTAGAAGATGACTTTATCTTCTAGAGTGCAAAATCTGAACCAGATCGTATAATTATTATAGCCAGAATCAAGAAAACAATTTCGTTCTTTCTCGCTCTGTCTCTCTCTAACACACAGGTTTCATGGTCGGTTTTGGCAATTGCAAAATATGAGTTCAAGGATCTCAGAACCTATAAGAGCCAGAGCAACCAAATTTGGTATCCACACTCCTGTGATATCGGACCTTGACCGTTTTGTGTCAAAATTTCGCCACACCCCCTTCCGCTTCCGCAAAGGACAAAATCTGGGGCATCCACAAATCTCAGAGACTATTAAGGCTAGAGTAACCAAATTTGGAATTAGCACTTCTGTTAGATCTCACTATAAAACGTATATCTCAGAATTTTTCCTCACCCCCTTCCGCCCACACAAAGGACGAAAATCTGTTGCATCCACAATATTGCACAATCAAGAAAACTAAAAACGCAGAATCATAGATAATGACCATATCTATCAGATTGCTGAATCTGGATCAGATCAGATCATTTTTAAAGCCAATAGGAACAAATCAATTTGCAGTGGCTACGCAGCGGCCGACGTCACGCTGAGACTGATTTTCTGTCTCTCTCGCACGCACTCTTTGTCGTGTCGTTTAATATTAGCGGCGTCTGCCGGAGGAGAGCCATACTGACTTAGTATCGGGTATAACCGTAGAGTTGCGGTGTCCGCAGCAACTCACAACGTTCCCCCTCGTTATACCCGATACTCAAAATGAGTATTGGGGTATATTAGATTTGTGGTAAAAGTGGATGTGTGTAACGTCCAGAAGGAATCGTTTCCGACCCCATAAAGTATATAAATTCTTGATCAGCATCAATAGCCGAGTCGATTGAGCCCTGTCTGTCTGTCCGTCCGTCCGTCTGTCCGTCCGTCCGTCCCCTTCAGCGCCTAGTGCTCAAAGACTATAAGAGCTAGAGCAACGATGTTTTGGATCCAGACTTCTGTGATATGTCACTGCTACAAAAATATTTCAAAACTTCGCCCCGCCCACTTCCGCCCCCACAAAGGACGAAAATCTGTGGCATCCACAATTTTAAAGATATGAGAAAACCAAAAACTTCGAGTTGAAGAGAATGACCATATCCTTAAGACTGAGGAATCTGAATTGGATCGTATTATTATTATGCCAGCATCAAGAAAACAATTTCATTTTTTCTCGCCCTGTCTCTCTCTAACACACACGTAGCATAGGCGGCTTTGCTTAGAGTAAAACGTTAGCGCCTAGATCTCAGAGACTACAAAAGCTAGAGCAACCAAATTTGGTATCCACACTCCTAATATATCGGACCGAGACGATTTTGTTTCAAAAGTTCGCCACACCCCCTTCCGCGCCCGCAAAGGACGAAAATCTGGGGATATTCAAAAATCTCAGAGACTATTAAGGCTAGAGTAACCAAATTTGGTATCCGCACTCCTGTTAGATCTTACTATAAAACGTGTATCTCAAAATTTCGCCTTACCCCCTTCCGCCCACACAAAGGACGAAAATCTGTTGCATCCACAATATTGCACATTCGAGAAAACTAAAAACGCAGAATCATAGATAATGACCATATCTATCAGATTGCTGAATCTGGATCAGATCAGATCATTTTTAAAGCCAATAGGAACAAATCAATTTGCAGTGGCTACGCAGCGGCCGACGTCACGCTGAGACTGATTTTCTGTCTCTCTCGCACGCACTCTTTGTCGTGTCGTTTAACATTAGCGGCGTCTGCCGGAGGAGAGCCATACTGACTTAGTATCGGGTATAACCGTAGAGTTGCGGTGTCCGCAGCAACTCACAGTGTACCCCCTCGTTTTTTGTTGCTTTTTATTGGTCGCCCGAAAATGTCAAACGTTTTTGGAGACTAACCGCAGCGCAGCCTCAAATGAGATAATACAGAGCAAAAAGTGTGGTGTCCACCGATCCTCCGATCCACCGTTGATACATGTATTCGATTATATGTAGCGTTAGAGATGGGCTTAGACTGCGGCTGGGGCTGGGTCTCAAATCAAAACGAGAGGGAACGTTGTGAGTTGCTGCGGACACCGCAACTCCACGGTTATACCCGATACTAAGTCAGTATAACTCTCCTCCGGCAGACGCCGCTAATATTAAACGACACGACAAAGAGTGCGTGCGAGAGAGACAGAAAATCAGTCTGAGCGTCACGTCGGGCGCTGCGTAGCCACTGCAAATTGTTTTGTTTCTATTGGCTATAAAAATGATCTGATCTGATCCAGATTCAGCAATCTGATAGATATGGTCATTATCTATGATTCTGCGTTTTTAGTTTTCTCGAATGTGCAATATTGTGGATGCAACAGATTTTCGTCCTTTGTGTGGGCGGAAGGGGGTGGGGCGAAATTTTGAGATACACGTTTTATAGTAAGATCTAACTGGAGTGCGAATACCGAATTTGGTTCCTCTAGCCTTAATAGTCTCTGAGATTTTTGAATATCCCCAGATTTTCGTCCTTTGCGGGGGCGGAAGGGGGTGTGGCGAAATTTTTAAACAAACTCGTCTCGGTCCGATATATTAGGAGTGTGGATACCAAATTTGGTTGCTCTAGCTTTTGTAGTCTTTGAGATCTAGGCGCTAATGTTTTACTCTAAGCAAAGCCGCCTATGCTACGTGTGTGTTAGAGAGAGACAGGGCGAGAAAAAATGAAATTGTTTTCTTGATGCTGGCTATAATAATAATACGATCCAATTCAGATTCCGCAGTCTTAAAGATATGGTCATTCTCTACAATTCTACGTTTTTGGTTTTCTCATATCTTTAAAATTGTGGATGCCACAGATTTTCGTCTTTTGTGGGGGCGGAAGTGGGCGGGGCGAAGTTTTGAAATATTTTTGTAGCAGTGACATATCACAGAAGTCTGAATCCAAAACATCGTTGCTCTAGCTCTTATAGTCTTTGAGCACTAGGCGCTGAAGGGGACGCACAGACGGACAGACGGACGGACGGACAGACAGACAGGGCTCAATCGACTCGGCTATTGATGCTGATCAAGAATATATATACTTTATGGGGTCGGAAACGATTCCTTCTGGACGTTACACACATCCACTTTTACCACAAATCTAATATACCCCAATACTCATTTTGAGTATCGGGTATAAAAAAAACGAGGGGGAACGTTGTGAGTTGCTGCGGACACCGCAACTCTACGGTTATACCCGATACTAAGTCAGTATGGCTCTCCTCCGGCAGACGCCGCTAATATTAAACGACACAACAAAGAGTGCGTGCGAGAGAGACAGAAAATCAGTATGAGCGTGACGTATGGCGCTGCGTAGCCACTGCAAATTGATTTGTTCCTCTTGGCTATAAAATTTATCTGATAGATATGGTTATTATCTATGATTCTGCTTTTCTAGTTTTCTCGTATCCTCAATATTGTGGATGCAACAGATTTTCGTCCTTTGTGGGGGCGGAAGAGGGTAGGGCGAAATTTTGAGATATACGTTGTTCGGAGCAGAACCCAGCCGATTAGCTGCTTGCCAAATAGCACCTAATTCTTGGCCCTCAGCCGCTTATTTTGTTTGTTACTGATGTCTATGTCACTCATTTGTTTGTTAAATCTCTGCGCTTGCTTGCCCTGCTAAACGCTCTCTGCCAGCTCGCTCTTCGCTATCTCCGCTTTGCGTCTGCCTACCGACGTCGGCCGAGCGAAGCTGCGCTTAGCGATCGGAGCGGCAATGTAAAGGGCAGGCAAGCCACACTTGCAATTTGGATGTCACGCATTAAAGAACATATCGTAATTTTATTTCTGCGCCGAGTTTTGTTTAATTCGAAATAATTAGTCGGCCGATTGGGGATAAAAAACATTATCTCCACATAAAATTTGGTGACCCCGACGTGATCTCTGAGTTGCAGTGTCAATTAATAATCATTCGCGATCGACATTCGTTAGCCCTAGCAAATTTTCGGCGGTTAAGCACAATTCGGTGCTAAAACACACTTACATACACCTACATACACGCATTGCTGGCTATTAATTTCTCTGTCGCGACAATTCGGTCAGTGCAGTGCGGTAGGCAGTGCAGCGAACTCACTAATACGCACAAGCGGAGTACAAAGCGGAATCGGACAGCTCGCAAAGCCGCACAGCTAAAGGCATTAGCTGTAATCCCTTTGCTTTCGGTTCCCACGTTTATACGTATACAGGGTGTCTTTTTCGGTCGTGCTGAGTGACTCTTTTAAAACCTCAACATGGCAGCACCTGAGCCTACCAATGTCGCGAACGCAGCAATGCCGAGTGATGTAGATTTCTACAAGCACAAGGCCGAGTCCATCTTGCGCCAACTAAAGGCCATGGATCGCTTTCTCACCAAGGAAGAGCTTGCCGAGTTAGATGAGGCAGAACTTCAAGCTCGCTTAGAGCAGATCGAGCGAATGAATGCGGATTTCGATGCCGCTCAAACGAGCCTTGAAAGGCTGGATTTCCTGCAGTTAGCCCATGATGCCCGGCTGGACTTTTCGAATGTTTATGTCAAGGTTAGGTCCAGGCTGTCGCGGGAGTTGATGGCTGCTCGCACGGTAAATGTTGCCAATTCAACGGCTCGGCATACTCTCGAGGGGAATTCGTCGTTGTTCGCCTATAATAGTATAGGCCGTTCTCGAATGCCCGAGTTGCAGCTTCCGCGATTCGGGGGGAGGTACCTGGATTGGCCAGAATTCCACGCGATGTTTTCGACAATGGTGCACAAAGACCATCGTATACCAATCATCGAAAAATTCCAATATCTTCGTGGATGTCTAGATGGTGCTGCGCTGGATACGATTCGTTCCTAGGAATTTTCTGAGGAGAATTACGACAAGGCGTTGAATTTACTAATGCTGCGATTCGATAATAAAGTGTTACATTTTCAGGCACACGTCAAGGCTATTTTCGGGCTGCAAGGGGTAGAGAAGGGCTCTGCTATCGGCTTGCGCGCGCTCAGCGATAAAATCAATTCGCACTTGCGTGCACTTCAGACCTTGGCGACCCCGCAGGAGATTTCCGATGGGTTGCTGATCTTCATCATAGGCACGAAATTGGACCACAAGACCAAGGAGAAATGGGAAGAGAACTTGCCGACGTCAGGATTGCCTCGGTGGTCAAGCATGGCCTCATTCTTGGAAGCAAGATGTCGGATGCTGGAAAATTTGGGATCGGCTATGGTAACAATTCCTAGCCAGCAGGTGGGAGAAGGCAGTTGAAGAAGCGCCATTTATGTCTAAACTGCCTCAACAAAGGCCATTCATTGCAACGCTGCAAGTCAGGGGCATGTAGAAATTGCCAAGCCAAGCATCACACACTGCTCCACATGCAGTCGGGCGCTGACGCTGAGTTGCCGTCGCCGAGCACGGAATCGACCCAGCATGATCCTGCAAGTGCCCTAGTAGCAAGCAAATATATTAGCCCTCCCCCTCGAGTCAAAAATCTCTGCCTAGCCAAAACGTGCTGCTAGCTACTGCAATCGTATATGTCAGGGGCCGTTTTGGATCGCTTATTCCATGTCGTGCCATTTTAGCTTCCGCTTCTCAGGTTAACTTTATAACATCGAGACTCGCCAATCAGCTGCAGTTAGATCCTCACCCGTCTCACGTTCAAATCGCCGGTTTTGGAGAGTCAATTCTACCATCCAGCAAGGCTGTGGACATCGTCCTGCAATCTCAAGACGAAAGCTATCGCGGTTTCCTCTCTGCAATTATCACTGCCTCAATCACAGGAATGCAGCCTAACTTCGGCCTAGACGCAAAGGATTGGCCAATGCCAAATAATCTAAAACTGGCTGATCCTAATTTCGCCAAGCCCCAGCGTGTCGATCTGTTGATAGGTGCTGGTTTGTTCTTTGAATTAATGTGCGTTGGACAGATTCGACTGTCAGACCAATTGCCAACATTGCAGAAGACGAAACTTGGCTGGATAGTGTCGGGAAGTATTAAAAACTCTGAGAAAGCCCGTGCGGCGCTAGTAGCCGTTGAAGATCCCCCTGTCATCTCCGCTTGCGAGACTAATTTGTGCGATATTGTAAGGTGGTTTTGGGAAGTCGATGGAGATTATTCGCCCTCATCAATTTCGGAGGAAGATGTTCATTGCGAACAGCATTTCGTCACAAACTGCATTCGCCTAGAGTCCGGAGCTTACTCCGTGCGTTTGCCAACCAAATTCAGTCTAGAGGAATTAGGAGAATCGTATCAGCAGGCGCTACGTAGATTTCTCAATTTGGAGAAGAAGCTAGCAAAAAATGCACAGCCTAAGGCAAAATATATGGAGTTTCTCCAGGAGTATCGTGATTTAGGACACATGTCGCCAGCTTCGCGGCAGTCAGACCTCCCGCAGTACTTCTTGCCTCACCATTGCGTCCACAAGCAGGATAGTACAACCACCAAATTACGCGTAGTGTTCGATGGATCTGCCAAAACAGCGTCTGGAGTATCACTGAATGATGCGCTAATGGTTGGACCCACCCTCCAACCTAAAATTCTGATAACTCTGCTTCGTTTCCGATTTTTAAAGTCGCCTTGTGTGGCGATATCTCCAAAATGTACCGCTGTGTACGCGTTTCCCATCCCGATACGCACGTGCAGCGCATCCTATGGCGCAATGACCCGAAGGAGGAGATTCAGGTGTTCAAGTTGGAGACTGTTACTTACGGAACCAAACCTGCCGCTTTCTTAGCAATTCGTGCTATGCATCAATTGGCAAATGATGAAGAGTTGCGTTTTCCGCTTGGAGCTGATGTTGTTCGAAGAGATTTCTATGTCGATGATCTCATATCTGGAGGGGACAGCATTGATTCTGTCATCAAGATTCGTCAGCAGGTAAAGGAGCTACTTTCGAAAGGATGTTTTCCCATACGTAAATGATGTTCCAATGAACCCGCTGCTTTGGAAGGCGTATCGGAGGCGGATCGCGAAAAGTTCCTTACCTTTCATGACGGGACTGAAGTAACCAAGGCGCTTGGTCTAGTTTGGGATCCCACCACGGACAATCTTCTGTTTAGCTTCGCTCACGTCGGAACCGCTGCAGGCCCAATATCGAAGCGTTCGGTCCTGTCTACACTAGCTAGGTTCTACGATCCTCTAGGGCTCATCTCTCCCATCATCACAAAAGCTAAAATATTTATGCAGTCGCTATGGAACGAAAGCCTAAAGTTGAATTGGGACGAAAGCCTGCCCCAGGATCTACATACGACTTGGATTGAGCTGACTTCGCAGTTGTCGATGGTTAAAAACTTTAAGTTTCCACGTTACGTACTTCGGCAGCAAGCCAGATTAGAAATTCACGCGTTTTGTGATACGAGCCAAGCAGCATATGGCGCCTGTGTATACATGCGTTCGGAAGCTCTTGGCATTGTGCAAAGTCATCTCTTATGCTCTAAATCCAGAGTCGCGCCCTTGAAAAGTATGACTATCCCCAAGCTTCAGCTGTCCGCTGCCCTCGTATTAGCCGAACTAGTGTCCACCATAGTTAAGGGATTATCAGCTCCATGCCAAATACATTGCTGGTCGGATTCGTCTATAGCCCTTGCCTGGATTCGAGAATCACCATTGAATTTTAATATATTTGTTTCTAATCGAGCTCAGCGGATTCAGGAGCTCACCGCTGGAATGACTTGGCATCACGTGCCCACAAAGTTGAATCCTGCCGACATCATATCACGTGGATCCACGCCCGCTGAACTAATGGATAGCAGCCTTTGGATCTCTGGACCACCATTCTTGCGTCTTGAGAGCTCAGAGTGGCCTGCAGGCTTGCAATTGCCGACCGATGTACCAGAACGTCGTCATGCAGCATTGGTTGTTTCAAACGAAAGGGATGTGTCGTACGATTGCAAATTTCAAAACTCATTCGGATCCATGCAGCGCGTCTTTGCTTACATATATCGATTCTACATTCTCAAGGACAAAGGCTTAGCGCGGTCGAAGGGTCAACTTACCGTAATCGACATCAAAAATGGTACGCATTTGCTCATAAGGGCAATACAGCAGCAACAATTTTCGGAAGAGATAAGGGCCCTCGCCAGCAAACAGGCCCTACCCCCAAAAAGCACGATGGCCTCACTGAATCCATTTCTGGATAGCTTTGGATTGCTGCGTGTTGGAGGCCGCCTCCAAAATGCCGAATTGGACTACGACGCGAAGCACCCGATCCTGCTTCCTAAGGGACATCCTGTCACTATCTCTATCATTATCTTCTTTCACGAAAGGTTTCTCCACGCAGGAGCTCAAGGATTGCTCGGACTGCTTCGGCAAAAATTCTGGCCTATTGGTGGACGCAAATATGTTGCGGGAATCATTCGCAAATGTGTTAGATGCTTTCGTTTGAAGCCAGTGCTGAGGGAACATATCATGGGAAAATTGCCTGCGGATCGCGTAAGGACTAATCCAGCATTCCACACAACGGGCGTTGATTTTTGCGGACCCTTTTATCACAAGTCGGAAGTCAGAAGCAGGCCTCCTATCAAATGTTACATCGCTGTCTTCGTATGCTTTAGCACCAAACCAACTCATTTGGAAGTCGTTCGGGATCTATCTACAGAATCCTTTCTGGCAGCATTAAGGCGTTTTATAAGTCTACGTCCCAAACCTCGAATCATCTGGTCAGACAACGCTACAAATTTTGTAGGAGCAAAAAATGAGCTTTTGGAGCTTCGGCAAATGTTCCTCAGCGATCCTCATACGTCGGCTGTGTCACATCTCTGCGTTTCTAGTGGAATCGACTGGAAATTCATCCCCCCTCGCTCACCTCATTTTGGGGGTTTGTGGGAGGCGGCTGTTAAAGCAGCTAAATATCATTTTCATCGCATCGTCGGGACCTACATTTTTACTCTTGATGAAATTAAGACCTTGGCTTGTGAAATCTCTGCTTTGTTAAATTCCCGTCCGCTTTATGCAATTACAGAAAGTCCCGATGATCTAGATGTGCTCACGCCAAACCACTTTCTCAATGGAGCCCCGAAAGCTGCATTCGACGAGCCAGATGTGGCGCATCTCCGGGTCAACCTACTTAGTCGATGGCAGCGGCTGTGTCAAATGAAGCAGGCGTTTTGGAGAAAATGGAGCACGGCGTATCTTTCGATTCTTCAGGAGCAGAGCAAGTGGCGGTCATCGTCTCCAAACATCAAGCTAGGAGCGCTCGTCATGATCAAGGAGGAAACGCTGCCACCATTAAGGTGGCCGCTTGGCCGCATTGAGAGCGTCATCCCAGGAAAAGATGGAACCATCAGAGTAGCCGTCATCCGCACTCAAAAAGGCCTTTTCAAGAGGGCCGTTGGAAAAATAGCGGTTCTGCCCCTTCAGGATGGATCTGTTGAAAGCCTTTGCCTTCCAACGGGGGGTGAATGTTCGGAGCAGAACCCAGCCGATTAGCTGCTTGCCAAATAGCACCTAATTCTTGGCCCTCAGCCGCTTATTTTGTTTGTTACTTATGTCTATGTCACTCATTTGTTTGTTAAAGCTCTGCGCTTGCTTGCCCTGCTAAACGCTCTCTGCCAGCTCGCTCTTCGCTATCTCCGCTTTGCGTCTGCCTACCGACGTCGGCCGAGCGAAGCTGCGCTTAGCGATCGGAGCGGCAATGTAAAGGGCAGGCAAGCCACACTTGCAATTTGGATGTCACGCATTAAAGAACATATCGTAATTTTATTTCTGCGCCGAGTTTTATTTAATTCGAAATAATTAGTCGGCCGATTGGGGATAAAAAACATTATCTCCACATACGTTTTATAGTGAGATCTAACAGGAGTGCGGATACTTAATTTGGTTACTCTAGCCTTAATAGTCTCTGAGATTTGTGAATATCCCCAGATTTGCATCCTTTGCGGGGGCGGAAGGGGGTGTGGCGTTTGGTTTTCCCGTATCTTTAAAATTGTGGATGCCACAGATTTTCGCCCTTTGTGGGGTCGGAAGTGGGCGGGGCAAAGTTTTGAAATATTTTTGTAGCAGTGACATATCACAGAAGTCTGGATCCGAAACATCGTTGCTCTAGCTCTTATAGTCTTTGAGCACTAGGCGCTGATAGGGACGGACAGACGGACGGACGGACAGACGGTCAGACAGACATGGCTCAACCGACTCGGCTATTGATGCTGATCAAGAATATATATACTTTATGGGGTCGGAAACGATTCCTTCTGGACGTTACACACATCCACTTTTACCACAAATCTAATATACCCCAATACTCATTTTGAGTATCGGGTATAAAAACGAGGGGAACGTTGTGAGTTGCTGCGGACACCGCAACTCTACGGTTATACCCGATACTAAGTCAGTATAACTCTCCTCCGGCAGACGACGCTAATATTAAACGACACGACAAAGAGTGCGTGCGAGAGAGACAGAAAATCAGTCTGAGCGTCACGTCGGGCGCTGCGTAGCCACTGCAAATTGATTTGTTCCTATTGGCTATAAAAATGATCTGATCTGATCCAGATTCAGCAATCTGATAGATATGGTCATTATCTATGATTCTGCGTTTTTAGTTTTCTTAAATGTGCAATATTGTGGATGCAACAGATTTTCGTCCTTTGTGTGGGCGGAAGGGGGTGGGGCGAAATTTTGAGATACACGTTTTATAGTAAGATCTAATTGGAGTGCGAATACCAAATTTGGTTACTCTAGGCTTAATAGTCTCTGAGATTTTTGAATATCCCCAGATTTTCGTCCTTTGCGGGGGCGGAAGGGGGTGTGGCGAAATTTTGAAACAAACTCGTCTCGGTCCGATATATTAGGAGTGTGGATACCAAATTTGGTTGCTCTAGCTTTTGTAGTCTCTGAGATCTAGGCGCTAATGTTTTACTCTAAGCAAAGCCGCCTATGCTACGTGTGTGTTAGAGAGAGACAGGGCGAGAAAAAATGAAATTGTTTTCTTGATGCTGGCTATAATAATAATACGATCCAATTCAGATTCCGCAGTCTTAAAGATATGGTCATTCTCTACAATTCTACGTTTTTGGTTTTCTCATATCTTTAAAATTGTGGATGCCACAGATTTTCGTCCTTTGTGGGGGCGGAAGTGGGCGGGGCGAAGTTTTGAAATATTTTTGTAGCAGTGACATATCACAGAAGTCTGGATCCAAAACATCGTTGCTCTAGCTCTTATAGTCTTTGAGCACTAGGCGCTAATAGGGACGGACAGACGGACGGACGGACAGACGGACAGACAGACATGGCTCAATCGACTCGGCTATTGATGCTGATCAAGAATATATATACTTTATGGGGTCGGAAACGATTCCTTCTGGACGTTACACACATCCACTTTTACCACAAATCTAATATACCCCAATACTCATTTTGAGTATCGGGTATAATAATTACCATACATTAAGATTCAACCAACGGCAACTAAGGATTAATAGTTCACCATTCGACCAAAAAAGGTATTTTCAGAGGAATAACATGTCATGGGGACAACCCTATTTCTTGGGTAATAGACAACAAAATCAGGCCCCAGAACCAATGGATGTAGACGAATCAATACAAATCCAGAACCGACAGATCAGCACTCAATACAGGGGTAATAATAATAATAGTAATAATAGATATTATCGGGAAAATACTAATGGTTATTATCGGAGAAATAATAACAATTATAACCAAGCTCAGCAATTTCGAGCAAATGTAGTACCGAATAATCAATCTAACGCAAATCAAGCGCAGAAACGAAAACCAAATGAAACGTCGGAACAACCGGCTAATAAAGCAATGCGGATAAATAACATTGAAGAGGACCATTTTTTAGATCAGCCCCCGAAGTAGGTCTGCCCTACCTAAAAAGAGTAGATAAAAAATTAAACAAAGAATTAAAAGTTTTGATAGATACGGGAGCAACCTCCTGTTATATAAAAAAGGGAATTTACGAAAATAAAAAAGAATTATCAATTTATAAGAAAGTTGCTACAGTAAATGGGTTTTCGATAATTAAATATTTCCATAATATAACTATTTTTAACACAAAACAAGTGTTTTACGAAATAGATGGAATGGAGGCGGATTTACTAATAGGATTTAACCTATTAAAGAAAATCGGAGCTGTTATTGATACAGGAAAGGGGACTTTAAGTTATAAAGACAATGAAGAGAAACTTATATATGATGAGGTTCTTTCTTTAAACAAATTAACCTTTATAGAAGGAAAAACCAAAACCAAAATACAAAAATTATTTGAAGAAGAAAAAGAAATGAATAGTGATTCAGTAAAGGTAGAAGGAAGTTTATATAGCTTGGGATCAAAAAATGCTGAGCACGCCGACGAAGAATTATCCGTCAATAGTTTGGGATTCAAATATCCTGAACCCGCCGTCGTTGAATTATCCGACATCCAAAGTTTTAATAGTTTGGGATTCAAATATCCTGAACCCGCCGTCGTTGAATTATCCGACATCCAAAGTTTTAATAGTTTGGGATTAAAATATCCTGAACACGCCGTCGTTGAATTATCCGACACTAAAAGTTTGAATAGTTTGGGATTAAAGAATCCTGAACACGCCGTCGTTGAATTATCCGACAATGAACAATTTAAAAGTTTGGGATGCAAAAATCCTGAACGCGCCGTCGTAGAAATATCCGACATACAAAATTATGCTAATTCTGAATTGAAAACGAGGGGGAACTTTGTGAGTTGCTGCGGAGACCGCAACTCTACAGTTATACCCGATACTAAGTCAGTATGCCTCTCCTCCGGCAGACGCCACTATTATTAAACGACACCACAAAGAGTGCGTGAGAGAGAGACAGAAAATCAGTCTGGGCGCTGCGTAGCCACTGCAAATTGATTTCTTGCTGTTGGCTACAAAAATGATCCGATCTGATCCAGATTCAGCAATCTGATAGATATGGTCATTATCTATGATTCTGCGTTTTTAGTTTTCTCGAATGTGCAATATAGTGGATGCAACAGATTTTCGTCCTTTGTGGGGGCGGAAGGGGGTGGTGCGAAATTCTGAGATATACGTTTTATAGTGAGATAACAGAAGTGCGGATACCAAATTTGGTTACTTTTGGTTTTCTCGTATCTTTAAAATTGTGGATGCCACAGATTTTCGTCCTTTGTGGGGGCGGAAGTGGGCGGGGCGAAGTTTTGAAATATTTTTGTAGCAGTGACATATCACAGAAGTCTGGATCCAAAACATCGTTGCTCTAGCTCTTATAGTCTTTGAGCACTAGGCGCTGAAGGGGACGGACAGACGGACAGACGGACGGACGGACAGACAGACAGGGCTCAATCGACTCGGCTATTGATGCTGATCAAGAATATATATACTTTATGGGGTCGGAAACGATTCCTTCTGGACGTTACACACATCCACTTTTACCACAAATCTAATATACCCCAATACTCATTTTGAGTATCGGGTATAATAATTACCATACATTAAGATTCAACCAACGGCAACAAAGGATTTATAGTTCACCATTCGACCAAAAAAGGGATTTTCAGAGGAATAACATGTCATGGGGACAACCCTATTTCTTGGGTAATAGACAACAAAATCAGGCCCCAGAACCAATGGATGTAGACGAATCAATACAAATCCAGAACCGACAGATCAGCACTCAATACAGGGGTAATAATAATAATAATAATAATAGATATTTTCGGGAAAATACTAATGGTTATTATCGGAGAAATAATAACAATTATAACCAAGCTCAGCAATTTCGAGCAAACGTAGTACCGAATAATCAATCTAACGCAAATCAAGCGCAGAAACGAAAACCAAATGAAACGTCGGAACAACCGGCTAATAAAGCAATGCGGATAAATAACATTGAAGAGGACCATTTTTTAGATCAGCCCCCGAAGTAGGTCTGCCCTACCTAAAAAGAGTAGATAAAAAATTAAACAAAGAATTAAAAGTTTTGATAGATACGGGAGCAACTTCCTGTTATATAAAAAAGGGAATTTACGAAAATAAAATAGAATTATCAATTTATAAGAAAGTTGCTACAGTAAATGGGTTTTCGATAATTCTGAGATATACGTTTTATAGTGAGATCTAACAGAAGTGCGGATACCAAATTTGGTTACTCTAGCCTTAATAGTCTCTGAGATTTGTGGATGCCCCAGATTTTCGTCCTTTGCGGGGGCGGAAGGGGGTGTGGCGAAATTTGGACACGAAACGGTCAAGGTCAGATATCACAGGAGTGTGGATACCAAATTTGGTTGCTCTTATAGGTTCTGAGATCCTTGAACTCATATTTTGCAATTGGCAAAGCCGACCATGAAACCTGTGTGTTAGAGAGAGACAGAGCGAGAAAGAATGAAATTGTTTTCTTGATTCTGGCTATAATAATTATACGATCTGATTGAAATTTTACACTCTAGAACATATAGTCATCCTCTACGATTCTGCATTTTTGGTTTTATCGTATCTTTAAAAATGTGGATGCCACAGATTTTCGTTCTTTGTGGGGGCGGAAGTGGGCGGGGCAAAGTTTTGAAATATTTTTGTAGCAGTGACATATCACAGATGTCTGGATCCAAAACATTGTTGCTCTAGCTCTTATAGTCTTTGAGCACTAGGCGCTGAAGGGGACGGACGGACGGACGGACGGACGGACGGACAGACGGACAGACAGACAGACAGACAGCGCTCAATCGACTCGGCTATTGATGCTGATCAAGAATATATATACTTTATGGGGTCGGAAATGATTCCTTCTGGACGTTACACACATCCACTTTTACCACAAATCTAATATACCCCAATACTCATTTTGAGTATCGGGTATAAAAAATATTTTGAAGAAGAAAAAGAAATAAATAGTGATTCAGTAAAGGTAGAAGGAAGTTTATATAGCTTGGGATCAAAAAATGCTGAGCACGCCGACGAATAATTATCCGTCAATAGTTTGGGATTCAAATATCCTAAACCCGCCGTCGTTGAATTATCCGACATCCAAAGTTTTAATAGTTTGGGATTCAAATATTCTGAACCCGCCGTCGTTGAATTATCCGACAATGAACAATTTAAAAGTTTGGGATGCAAAAATCCTGAACGCGCCGTCGTAGAAATATCCGACATACAAAATTATGCTAATTCTGAATTGAAAACGAAGGGGAACTTTGTGAGTTGCTGCGGAGACCGCAACTCTACAGTTATACCCGATACTAAGTCAGTATGCCTCTCCTCCGGCAGACGCCGCTAATATTAAACGACACGACAAAGAGTGCGTGCGAGAGAGACAGAAAATCAGTCTGGGCGCTGCGTAGCCACTGCAAATTGATTTCTTGCTGTTGGCTACAAAAATGATCCGATCTGATCCAGATTCAGCAATCTGATAGATATGGTCATTATCTATGATTCTGCGTTTTTAGTTTTCTCGAATGTGCAATATAGTGGATGCAACAGATTTTCGTCCTTTGTGGGGGCGGAAGGGGGTGGTGCGAAATTCTGAGATATACATTTTATAGTGAGATAACAGAAGTGCGGATACCAAATTTGCTTACTCTAGCCTTAATAGTCTCTGAGATTTGTGGATGCCCCAGATTTTCGTCCTTTGCGGTGCGGAAGGGGGTGTGGCGAAATTTGGACACGAAACGGTCAAGGTCCGATATCACAGGAGTGTGGATACCAAATTTGGTTGCTCTAGCTTTTATGGGTTCTGAGATCCTGGAACTCATATTTTGCAATTGGCAAAACCGACCATGAAACCTGTGTGTTAGAGAGAGACAGAGCGAGAAAGAATGAAATTGTTTTCTTGATTCTGGCTATAATAATTCTACGACCTGCTTGAGACTTTACACTCTACAGCATATAGTCATCCTCTACGATTCTGCGTTTTTGGTTTTATCGTATCTTTAAAAATGTGGATGCCACAGATTTTCGTCCTTTGTGGGGGCGGAAGTGGGCGGGGCGAAGTTTTGAAATATTTTTGTAGAAGTGACATATCACAGAAGTCGGGATCTAAAACATCGTTGCTCTAGCTCTTATAGTCTTTGAGCACTAGGCGCTGAAGGGGACGGACAGACGGAAAGACGTACAGACGGACGGACGGACAGACAGACAGGGCTCAATCGACTCGGCTATTGATGCTGATCAAGAATAAATATACTTTATGGGGTCGGAAACGATTCCTTCTGGGCGTTACACACATCCACTTTTACCACAAATCTAATATACCCCAATACTCATTTTGAGTATCAAGTATAACCAGGCTCAACTAACGTAGTAGCGGACGCTTTATCTCGGATTCAAATAAATCATATGACAGATAGTAATGTCGACCAGACAGAATCGGAATCAGGTATAAATACTCAGCATTCAGCAGAGAGTAGTTTTGAAAACGTCATTCAAGAGACTAGCAAGCCTTTAAACCAATTTAAACAGCAGCTACTATTATCGCAAGGGAGATTCACAGTTCATGAGTTAGTAAGAGTTTATGAAAATACCCGACATATTATTGAATTTGATACGGTTGACAATCTGTTGATCATTTTAAAAGAATTTATTCAGCCTAACTTAACCACAGGAATACACTGCACTTTAGAAGATTTATACCTTATCCAAAATAAGCTAAAGGAAAACTTCATAAATAAATTTCTCTTCACGAGAAAGTTCCTTCAAGATGTAGTAAATTTAGAAGATAAAGCTTTAATTATAGAAGAAACACATTGCAGAGCCCATAGAGGACTAGACAAAAATTACAAACAAATAACTAAGTTGTATTATTGGCCAAACCTACACAAAAAATTAAAAGAATATATAAAAAATTGTGAGATCTGTAACAAAAACAAATATCACAGACACCCTGTAAAAATTCCAATTGGGGAAGCTCCCATCCCAGCAGAAGAAGGAGATCAATTACATTTAAACATATACTATGCCCAAAACCTAACATTCATAACTTGTATAGATTCTTATTCCAAATACTTGGTGGTCAAGGAAATCCAAAGTAAATTAAACATTGAAAATAAGGTAATGGAAATTTTGCAACACTTTCCGTTAGCAACATCATTAATGACTGACAACGAACCAAGCTTTACTTCAGCACAATTTAGATCATTCATACAAAAAAGTAACTTAACTATTTATTATAATAAATTCCACATTTTTCAAAGAAATTGAATTGCTATCAAATTCATTAAAAAATGTCATCTTCAATGAAGAAACGATACTGAGAAAGCATCGTTTAAAATTAATAACTTTTGACCTACTAAATTTAGTTGATACCATAACCCTTTTAAAAGTAAACATTTTCAATACAAAAATATTAAATAAAAATGAAATAGAGGACATTTATAAGCATGAAAAACAACCTGTTGAACTGTCTGATCTACTGGACATTGCAACGGTTAAAATAATTCGAAATGCAGTTTTAATAATCATTTATATAAAATATCCTCAAAATAATGATATTTGCAAGTTTTACCATGCAAGAGCCATCTCACAAAATGATGGAATGTTAGTTATAAGGAAAAAGTTTGTGAATGTAAGGAGAAATACTATTTAATAAATAATTTTAAAAGTGAAACTTTTAACAATTACGCACAAATAAATTTAGAGTAGACCTGTTTCACCAATTTACTTAATGGCTTTAAAGCCAACTGCACTAAAAAAGGGGAAAAAAACAAAGAAATATACATCATTCAGGATGGTGCCATATTAGTTTCAGGCAAAAGTAACGTAGACAATACTACTTTGGTAGGTTCGTATCTCCTTATATTCAACAACACAATTGTAATAAATAATATAACCCACATAAATGATAAGGGTAAAATTCTAAAATACATATCGCATCATAGATATAGCGATTTTGAATTAGTTGATTATGTACAATCCAATGATAAACAATTTTCTTTTGATAATTTTAATATTTTAAATCCCCTTATAACATTAGGTAATACGGCCTTACCATTAACAACATTTTTTTTAATAATTTTGATATTGATAATGTTATTTTACTTCGGCTATAAATTAACCAAATTTGTACTTATTAAATCAATAAGAATACCGACAGAAGAAATAGTGGAAAGCAGCATTCAAATACTATCAGAAGAAATTAGAGCTCTATCAGAACTTCAAAATGTATCGGGAAGAAACATTTAAGAATGGGGGAAGTTAACGTACCCAATTCTATTGAGCTCTTATACGAGTTGTAAACAATCTTTGGCTTTCTAAAACGAAAACAATTTCAATCTTGGGCCTCCGTCTAATTGATTTCTAAGATGTACAATCTCAATGGCTCCCGCCACAATCCCAATCTTTGACTCTTGCCTAAATGGAAAAAAAATGTTTGCCCAGACCCGGCTTCCCATAAACAATCTCACACCCGGTTTTCTGCAGATCCTGCACTTTGGGCATTTTACAGTTCTCTCTTTGGATGACGAAATCCAATACTCGGGATGGCGAAATCAATTGAGATGTTTATAGAAAAACTATTCCCGAAAGGGATCGACGATGCAAAGATCGAAAAGTTTAAGTCAGTCTTGATCCAGAAGCGACACCGAAAAGTCGAGCTAAAAACTAAGATCGCGCAAACCCTTTGTCCGGAATCCTTTGTGACCCTCAACTTAAATCTATATCTGTAAACTTAGAAGTTAAATAAAAACTTTTTAAAAACGCAATCCGCTACCGCAGTTATTTAATTTGCATGTGTGTATGTAAATTAATAAGACAAATATTAAGAATAATTAACTGTCAATGCTAAAAGTGTACGATAAATTAGATTGCACCGCAATTTAATATTTATTTTCGCATTTCGAGTTCGTATTCCCCACTGTGAGCCGATGGTTGCGGAGGGGGGTGTGGGGGTAACACCTGAAGAGAGCAATTAAGATTCTGCTCAATGAATTTTCTGAACAGCACACACACATGTGCGCACTCACACACTCCCGACCCAACCGCAAATCATTGAATCGAGGCGATAAAAGTCCAACTAAAACCACTGTTTGTTCTTGTTCTCCGTCTCCATCTCCATCGCTATCCCACTCTTTCTCTCGCTTTGGCGGGCCGCAATTGCGCGCCAAACAAAAGACTTTGGCTACGAACTTGTTCGCTGTGTGGGTGTTGAAAGGCAACGCGTTGCGAGTGAGCTCCAGCTGGTGGCACTGCACGCCCACACACAGGTATGACGCTGTGGTTGTTGCTGTTGTTGCCCCTGTTGCTCTGCGCTTGTGCGTTCGTTCAATTTGTTGTTGCTGTTTGTTTGATTCATTGATTGTTGTTTTGTTGTTTGTGGCGCACGTTGTGGATTGCAGGTGGATTGGGGGATACGATCCCATTCGATACGATAGGGTATGGTATGGTATGGTATGGCATTACTCTCGACTGCAGCCAGGGCAGCAGCAGCGGCAGTTCACACATTCCAATCAAGCGGCACTCATAACTACAATAACTATATGTGTATGACATGTATTATGTATCACACAATATGCGAATGGCAGCATATCCAATTCGGTCACAGAACTCACACAAATGCACAATGCTCACTGCGGCTCACTCGATCGATTCGAGAACAATATCGTAGATTACTGATCCGCTGCGATCCACTGTTGCAATCACAGGGAGTTAGATACCGATACACGATCACGGATTACGTTTGTGCGATTGCACGGTCTTGTGCTCAAAAATCAGACGAATCGAAAACGTTCCTACTCCGACAGCGTGATACGAATGAATGACGCCGTGTGGTTCAGGCTGAGGCTGAGGGGCCAGGTATGACAGCGTCGACGTCGGGCTCTGCTGACAGCACACAAACACACACACGCACACTCGAGCGCCTGGTTGCGTCGGCCAGTTGGACCACCGATCGTGCCTACTCACTCACACTTGGGCACAAAGCTCATATCAGTTCAAAATGGTTGGAATCTGTAGCTGTCGCAATATTCTGACATGTAAAAGGAGAGGGGTGGAGTGGGGACGGGTGGCCGGACTGGGCGTTGCAAGCAATAAGCAGTAGAAGAAGTTGTTGCTGCACTTGCACCATTCATTGATCCCAATCCGATCGCAGGAAGAGCGCAAACAAGAAAGAGAGTCGAAGGGGTAGTGGTACAGGGAGCCCCGATGCCGGAGCCGGAGCCCCAGCCACCGGAAGTGTACACTTATCCCCCAGCGATTGTCGCCCTGAGTTTTGCTACTGCAATTTCCCACAGTGCAGAATTGTTGTCGTTGCTGTTGCTGTTGCTTTTTCTGTGGCTATTACAAGACATTTAATTACGGTTTACTACTTCTGCTGTCCACTCTGCTCTGCTCCTTTGCACTGCTTCGTTTTTGATAAACCGTTCGAACACACAACATGCAACTCGAACATGCGAAAGGAAAAGCTTCGAACATGAGCGAGCCACTGCTATGGCCAATCAGTGTGAGTGCAAACGAGAAGACTATACAAATCACATACGCACACACACACACACACACATAAACACAGAGTGAGAGAGACTTGAAACGTCGCGATCGTATAACAAGAAGCGTGTATAACAGTTTCAATGCAAGCATTGCTTTGCCCGAGATCTGTGTAGTTGTTTTTCTTGTTGTTGTTGCTGCTGCTCTGTCTTATTGATTTCAATAGAACCGAACGACAACGATTCGTATTGGCTGCAACCACTAACACTTATTGCTCTCACTCACACTCACTCACACCAGCAATTGACAGACCAATTGCAAGTCTGTTAGACAGGCAGCAAGCAAGTACAACTACAACCGAAGCCACAACAAGGCGGCGGCGGTGGTGATTGGATTGATGTGGATGCGCCACTGTGGATGGGTTGGGATGGGATAAATTGGATGGCTAATTGTGAATGGGAGCGGGACTGGCATATGGAATATCAATATTACTATCAAAGTTCTGTATCGAGATTTGCGTGCGTGTCCTTTAACTGTTCCCTGAACAAACAAACAAATAACACATCTTAATTCAAAGGATATGTCTTACCTTTTGCGTTATGACCGAACCCGCGCCGCCGTTCGCTGCCGCCGCTCCGGCAATGTTACCGTTCTTCGGATCCTTGCGCAGATCCTCCGGCTCTCTTTTGATGGTGATCAGCTGCTGCTGCTGTTGTTGCTGTTGCTGCTGTTGCACCGCCGTCGAGACAATGGAGCCTGCACTCCCCACGCCTGCGGCACTCACAATGTCCCCGGGATGCTGCTGCTGCTGTTGTTGTTGCTGTTGCTGTTGCTGTTGCTGCTGCTGCTGTTGCTGCTGGTGGTGCTGCGAGATTGTGGTGGTGGAGACAACGCCAGTGGTGCTGACCGAGGCCGATGACGAGGGGTGGGAGCCGAGCAGAAAGCCTTGGATCTCATTCTGCGATAGGCCCGAGACATCGATGGGTGTGGTCTGGCCATTGAGCTTTCCACTGCTGTGCAGAAAGGGAGAGAGAGAGAGAGAGGGGGTAGACAGAGAGAAAGAGCGGCATTATGCATTAGTTAATGGTTGATAAATGATTTAAATCTAGGAATATTAAATTGACACCCCCTCCACCCGATTGATACCCCCACAAGCAGAATCAGCGCTTATCAATCAGAATTTCATTCACATCTAGAACAACGACAACAACAAAAGCCAACTCATGCGGCAGACACCTGTGAGCAAGCCAAGCTGAAACCTGGATCTGGATGGGGATGGTGTACCTGCCTCGCCCAAATGGGAGCAATCCCAACTATAATCACGCATGCAACAACACCACACTGGCACTGGCACTGGCACTGGCACTCGTACATATAAACCAGATTCCAGCCTGCTGCGGCGGTAAGTGCTCGGCCCAGCAACAACAACAGCACAAACAACCACCAAAAACAACAACTGCAACAACTACAACATCCATCCTGAACCAAAACAACTTTTGGCCAGCATCCCAGCCAGCCAGCAGTTGGCAACAAACGAGAAACGAGAAAACGAGGGCTAGTTCCCAACCGAAGCATTAGATACCCTGGCAGATCGTTACCATATGATATAGTCAACAGATTTTGAACAAATTTAACAGAAATACGAGGAAGCACTTGGGAAGACTGACTGCTAAGTTTGATTAGGGCAAGAGATCCAAAGACAGCTATACAGAATACAAATGTGTGGGATATTTAAATAAAAAACTGTAGAAAATAAACAGCCAGGCCTCCAATGGCAGTTATGCTGATTCTGATCAAGAATATACATATACCTTCTGCTAGGTAATACGAGCAAATAATCTCATTGAAGGGAAACAGAATGGAGAGAAATTCAGAAAGAAACAGACTCAAAGGGATGGGGCATCAAAATTCGCGGCATTCCCCACAGACCGCAAGAGTCCCCTTACTCCAACGATTCTCTTATCGATCGCCTTATCGCATACACCTCTAGGAACAGTCATAAATTAGGCACCACGATCGCCAGGGTCCATGCTATAATCGAATATTGATAACTTTTGGCGTTTTACCAGAGTAACAAAAACAGACACAGAAACAAAGACACAGACACAGAGAGGGAGAGGGAGAGGGAGAGAGGTTGAGATAGAGAGACACACAAGGAGACAGGAGATGGATCTCCAAGGGTATCGGTATCCAACAGCTATCGTTATTTCTATGAACTTTTTTGGACTGGTTATATCCTGTATTTTTCTATGGTTTTCTATGAATGGATTGTTCTTCTGTCATTAATCCTTCACGGTGAAGATTTTTTATAGAACTATGTACTACTTTATTAATAGATGCACATGGATATGCACATCTCATCTTCTCCAAGAAATTCGATATCGAAATTCTGATAGAAAGTCCAAAACTTGTTTAAATTTGTCGAATTTGGAATTCTCTTGGGTCCGAGCCACACCTTTAAACACGTCTGCCGATTTGTCCGTATCAGTGACTGCTGTCCGCTGTCCGTTGTCTTCCGTTAGCAGCTGTTGCAAGAGCGTTCTGCGTTTTTCCCTCCGCTTTTTTTCGGTATTTTGTTCTTGGTTTTTTTGGCATTGCTCAACGTTGACAACGGCCGCGGCAGAGATTGCGATCGCTTACGCTCTTGCCCCATTTTGTGGCACTTGGCGTGTTGCCGCAGCCAAGTCTCCCTCTGCGGCCTGCCTGCCAGCGAGTGTCCCGGTTTCACCCGAAGTTGTTATACCCGATACTCAAAATGAGTATTGGGGTATATTAGATTTGTGGTAAAAGTGGATGTGTGTAACGTCCAGAAGGAATCGTTTCCGACCCCATCTGACCCCATCCGAGCCCTGTCCGTCTGTCCGTCTGTCTGTCCGTCCGTCTGTCCGTCCCCTTCAGCGCCTAGTGCTCAAAGACTATAAGAGCTAGAGCAACGATGTTTTGGATCCAGACTTCTGTGATATGTCACTGCTACAAAAATATTTCAAAACTTCGCCCCGCCCCCACAAAGGACGAAAATCTGTGGCATCCACATTTTTAAAGATACGATAAAACCAAAAACCGCAGAATCGTAGAAGATGACTTCTAGAGTGCAAAATCTGAACCAGATCGTATAATTATTATAGCCAGAATCAAGAAAACAATTTCGTTCTTTCTCGCTCTGTCTCTCTCTAAAACACAGGTTTCATGGTCAGTTTTGGCAATTGCAAAATATGAGTTCAAGGATCTCAGAACCTATAAGAGCCAGAGCAATCAAATTTGGTATCCACACTCCTGTGATATCGGACCTTGACCGTTTCGTGTCCAAATTTCGCCACACCCCCTTCCGCCCCAGTAAAGGACGAAAATCTGGGGCATCCACAAATCTCAGAGACTATTAAGGCTAGAGTAACCAAATTTGGTATCCGCACTTCTGTTAGATCTCACTATAAAACGTATATCTCAGAATTTCGCCTCACCCCCTTCCGCCCACACAAAGGACGAAAATCTGTTGCATCCACAATATTGCACATTCGAGAAAACTAAAAACGCAGAATCATAGATAATGACCTTATCTATCAGTTTGCTGAATCTGGATCAAATCAGATCATTTTTATAGCCAAAAGGAACAAATCAATTTGCACTGGCTACGCAGCGCCCGACGTCACGCTCAGACTGATTTTCTGTCTCTCTCGCACGCACTCTTTGTCGTGTCGTTTAATATTAGCGGCGTCTGCGGGAGGAGAGCCATACTGCCTTAGTATCGGGTATAACTGTAGAGTTGCGGTGTCCGCAGCAACTCACAACGTTCCCCCTCGTTTCGTAATGCGATATGTGACCGATGTCGCTGCTGTCCGATGCTGGCCCCTGCGCTGCCCGTCCATTCGCCGCTTTTAGGGTCAGAGCCGTGTAACGCACGTAGCGGTTACGGGGAAGCGCGAAACAGTAACAACACACACATTTATTAGACACACAAAGTGCTACTCATATCTTTGTTCTTCATTGTTTTAAGTATTTTTGTGGCTACAGTGGTCTCCGCCTAGAGAGAACCAATTAAAAATCAATAGATGTTGGGTGTATCAAGTGGTTCTTGGGGAAAGAATTACTAAAATGAAGATCTTTTCTTGGAATATCTTTAATGCAATATAGGGATATAAAATATGTTTGTTCTTGCTTCTTTCGTATGTTCTCCACTATTTCGAGCGTCTACTGTAGCTATATTTTAATTGTGTTTCTAAGCCAAGTGTTCGGACGATCGAATTTTTCCAGGCCCCCCCCCCCCCGAACTGTATTACGGTTACAGTATCATCATGGCCCTATAAAACTGAAAAACAGAACTGAATCGCGTTCGGATGTTCCGTGCTTGTGTTTTTCATAACCCGCGAGGCGACGTGCCGCATGTGGCAGATTTCCAGGGAAAATGGCCAGCCAGTCCAACAACAATAGACGGCTTGGGGACTTACCTCCACAACATTTCTGCCCCATGGGGATCGTTGTTGTTGTTGTTGTTGTTGGTCTCCTTTGAGACCTCGTGGCTGTGCTGGCGGTAGTAGGTGTAGATGGGATATGGCCCTGGACTGGCGATGGCTTGTGGGGCAGAATGGTGCTGATGCTGCTCCTCGTTCAGCAGGAGGCCAGCTGGGGTAAGGCCAGACTGCCGGTGATGCTCCTGGTGCTGGTGGGGCAGTGGCAGGGACAAACTTAAGCCATGATCCTGGTAGTGCGGATGGGGATGCGAATGGAGCTGCTGCTCCGGGTGTTCGCTTTGCTCTATAGCCGGATGCAGGGAGTCCAGGCTGAAGCCGCGGCTGTTAGGCAGGGATGGTGGTGTGTGGGGGAGGGGAATGGGGTGTATTACAACATGGTCCAAGCCAAGACGAGGCGTGGCAGCCCCAGACAGACAACGCCCATGTGCGTGCATTGGTTTTTGGCAATCGATGGCATGGAAATCGGAGTCGGAGATGCGGCATCATTAGCATTTCCATTTCTATTTAGGTTTTTATTTATTTGTATATTTACATAATCAATGTTTGGACGCCTGAGAGCCAGGTGCGTCCCATTGTCTCAGTGTGTGTGCCTGTGCGTGTGTGTATCTGTATCTTACGGATATGTAAGCTTTGCGGCAACGCTTTTTACTGCTTTCGGCTTTTGGAATTGATTCGTTTAGCGCTATTAGCGCCATTCGATGGACATACATATGTACATTTACTCGTATGAACAAAAAATACAAAATATAAAAAATACCCACAAAAAAAGCGTCAATTTTTTGTTAGCACTCTCCCCGCCGAGTTCCGTGGAACCGGTTCGAGCAGCTGCATGCCACAGCTAATCCCAGGCGCGGACCGTGGAGTGGTGCAGAGCGATGCAGAGCGTTGCGGTGCGGCCGTAACGGTTAAGGCAATCATTATTGATATTAGGAACCTCTTTCCCGGATCCCAGACAACGGGAAGAATCGGAGAAACACAGAGACAGCTTGCTCGGACACCGTCCAGGAGGAAGGGGGAGAGATCTTCTGCCCCTTCCTCAAAGAAATACCCGAACAAAGCCCCTCATTTGCATAATGCTTTCAGCCAGGCATCTACAAAAAGGATTCAAGATTCGTTCGGGATTGACGGCAACGGACCGCGGACCGAGGACCACAGACTAAGGATCGCGGACTGCGGATCGCACCGATGGACTCTGGCCTGCCTCGTCTGCGTCGCCTGTCTCAGAGGCATTTGCCACGGTCGAGTGAATGATCCTTTTTGTCATTGTCTCTCGACGTTGGACATCGCACCTCATTCAGCGTGCAACCCATTCAGAGGGTCCTGTGTCCGACTGTGTCTTCTGCTTGTGCGTAACCCCTTTCTGGGCAGCGTCCTGCGCCGTGATTTGCATAAAGGCGGACAAGGACGACTTAGGTAAGGCTTTCAACCCCCTTTTACGGATGAGGCGCAGCAAAGCTGCAGATGCTCCGGGACCACGAGATTGATTGAGATTCGAGTCCGTATGCAAACAGAAAAAAGAATAACAGAAAAAAGAAATAACCGCATGCAGCATGCAGCATGCAGAGAAAATTATCAACTCTTAAACCATTTATTTGTATTCTTTTTCGTGTTCGTTTTCTTACCCCCCGATCTCTGGGGTCTGTGTCATTTACATGATCATATTTTATGCAAATGGCTCTCGACGGTGTATCTGTCTCTGTCTTGGGGCCTGACTCTGACTCTGACTCTGGCTGAGGCTGTGTGGCTCCCCGACTGTGGCACTGACTCTGGGAGAGCTGTCGGGAGCGAGGGGCCACAGCGATGGCCAGCAGCGCTGTCGGGCGTGGGCCATAAATTTCTCATTCGTATCGCATTAATTACTACAATATTATCAGCAGATAGCCACAGCCGAAAGCCACAGACAGATACACTCGGGCACGGGCACGGGCACACACACTGATACAGTGATACACGGATACACAGATACATCGACGACAGCTGCCATATTGAAAATTAGAGATCACCGAAGCGAAAGCTTCTGGAAGATCAACACACACGCACAGGCACCCGCTCACGCACATGGAAAGCCTTGATGCATCCTTTCCGCAAGGACATGGACGCGGACATGGGCGTGGTCTGTCTGGACAGACTTCGTCTATAGGGGTACCGTGGCTCGGCCATCCAATCCGTGTAGGACAGCGCATAGCTGGTGCTGCTCGTGGCCTCCTGCATGGCGTTCGACTTGGGGGCAGGGCAGGGTAGGGTATCCTCGTGGGTCTATGTGCAGCACCCCAGCCGATGGATGCAGTCGGGCAGCATTTCAACTGAAGCGAGCACTCACTCAGACTCGGCTACCCCCGATATTAAGACACTTTTTCGATACACTTTAAGCGGATTACGCGACGGCGCCCGAAGTTCTTTCACTGATTTTCAAAGATCAACGAAAACTCTACGTAAATACAGAATGTGGATACATGGGTATAGCTCTACAGATATGTACAACAGTACATATGTACATACATATATATAGTCGGTATGTATATAAACTTGATGTCGACCTTGTGGCTTTTCGATATCAACTGAAAACCACTTTGAGCGTTCGATAAACTTGTAGCGCCAACTCAGAGTTTTTCGAGTGGAGCGAGAGACTCAAAGATCACCAACAAAAATACAACAACAACAACAACAGCACAAAAACATCAACAACACCAACAAAAATACAACAACAACAGGCGACAGTCAACGTCGACGTCGAGCGTATGAGACTCTGAATTGTGTTAACATGTTTATTTCTTGTCTCCCCAACATCGTCTCCACTTCTCCATCTCTCACGCTCTCTCTGTGTTCTACCCTCTCTCTTATACTCTACCTCTCTCTCTCTCTCTCTCTCTCTCTCTCTCTCTCTCTCTATCTCTCTCTCTGTCTTCTTGCTGCAGGTAGACTGCGCAGGTGAACAGGTTTGTTATTGTATCAAAATGTCCAAACGCTGTAGCACCTTTTAATATTAATAATACTCGTAATAAAATGAGAAGCAAGAAGCAGAAATCATCAGATTAACGACTAAACGAACTACGGATACCCTTTATTGCATAAATTAACGTTTCAGTTATTACAGTACCTTCTTTTAAGACATTATCAACTCAAATGATCAATAATAAAATCATTTTTCTCCCCTTTCATAGGTTTTGCCATATTGAATGTCGTCGAGGGGCTTATCAAATGATTTGAATATACAAATATCACTATATAATACCCCAAATATTAGTATTCCAGAGCATTTATTAATCGTAAGTTTCCAAAGCCATACAAAAAGGTGTGTTTTAAAGATAACATTCTATTCCAAATAGATCGGTAGATAGGATATCTTAAGAATAAAGTTATATCATTCTATATTCCGCATTCAACTGAACAAACAGTCCAGCATAGCCGATCCACCGCGAGTGTGTGGAAGGGCATGCATGGAAATGCTCCATTTGCACAGCGCGCCTGCGCGACAGTCTGCTGCCAGAGGCTGTGAAACGGCGACAACAGTAAAAATACTGAAATATTGTCAATCAGCGAGCGAACAAGGAGAGTTGAAAGGCAGTAAGAAAGGGGAATAAGAAAAGACGAGAGACAGGGAGAGTGGAAGAGAGAAGAATCCAGAGCAAAGAGGCAGGGACAGTCCTCTCAGTTCTATCTCCTGATAAGAGACACTCAAGAGTGGAGCTATTTGTTTGTACAGGAGTGTAACCACAACCCCTACACTCACACACACACGCACACACGCAACATAATAAACTTTAACCAAACCGAAAAGTAAAGTAAAATAAAAGAAAATAAAAAAAAAACGAGGAAAAAATATGTTTTACAGCTCAGAAATTTAATACGATCGGTTAAAGTGAAAGTAAGCGGCATATATACATACCCATCCATACATATATACGATATATATATGTGTGTAGGTTTGCACGGATGTGTGACATCACTCTAGTACTGGCGGTGGCGATTGACCATGCCCGAACTACTGATTTGGCTGGTTCCTACATGGGTACTTTCCGGACTAACCCTATGGTAAACGAACGCCGAACCACTCAAAGAAGAGACAAAAAATGTTGCTCTGTATACTCTACAACCCACCGCGCACCAGCCCCCGAACTAGTTCGGTTTGGATGCAACGTCTCACCAGTAGACGAAGAAACGAAAAAGCATGAGAGGAAAATGAAGATAGCAGGTACATAGCTACAAATGATGCTGATCTGCTCTTCTCCTTTCCCTTTTCTGTTTTCGGTAATTTCATTGCTGGAATGTTCTTTGCGTTTGGCGTTTGTGCAAGTCAGTGCGGCTGTCCAAGTGATTATAATTATTCAATTTTAAACAGTAAGTCAAAGCAAATGTATAGCAAACGGCATTTGCGTAGGCTCAATAAAGAAATATAAGACAAATATGCAGCCAAACATAAGCGTGTTAGCGGAGAAACAGTGTCGTGCAGTGAAATAGAAAAAGTTTAAGGCCGCGAAATAGGAGAGACAATCGACGAAAATTAAACAAATGGAAAGTGACACTGAAAAATTTAAAGAACTTCTTTAGAGTTTTGATTGGTAAGCTTATATGCTTTTGGTTTTTTTGTATGCCTATTATATCTGTATTTTATATTTATAGATGCCATAACTGTAGATACGGGGGGGACTGGATCAGCTGAAGTCCAGATTAGAAAGGCCCTACAGCTGCAAAAAAAAAACATTTTTTCAAAAACAGAACCACCGCGAACAGCAGACCTTAATTAGTAAATTTAAAAACTTAAATGAAATATATAATAAAATAAAAATTTAAATATGAAATGAAATGAAGATTGATAGCCTACTTCATGGGTACCCATTTCACTAGCTACTACATGGGTACCCATTTCACTAGCTACTACATGGGTACTCATTTAACTAGCTACTAGACGAGTACCCATATTACTAGTTCGGGGGTAAACGATGTGGTGTCGCTGGTCCCCATGTCGTAGGACATTGCGGCTAAAAATGGAAATGATGAAAAGCATTGTTAAGGGTTAGTAAAAAAAAGTACCCCTGGTCTGTTAGGGAGTGGTGATATCACCACCTCCGAACTAGTTCCCAGTACTGCTGGGATACGCATTGACCACGAACGCCCCGATCAGAAGGCTGTTGCCGAAGGTTATCCTTGTGTATGGAAATTTCATAAAATGCATTCATTTTGCACAATTTGTGGGGTTTCCGCATCGCAGTAAGGAAAAAAACAAAGCCCCATTCGCTGTAACCAAAACACTGTGCAACAAAAAGTTGCGTTGGGTTGGGTGCACGTGCACATCTACAAAATATAGGGGATCTTTAAGCCAATGTCAAGGTTGAATATTTCCCAGAGAGAAAAGCTTACGTCAATTAATAATAATCATATTTTATGGCCATCGAATTATATAGCACTTTGAGCTTTTATACGAATATGATTCCTAAACGATTCCACTAAGTCGATTCTATTTATAGCTCTATCAAATGTCAAAGGTGTTCGCACAGATTTTTTAAATAAAGGAAATGCAAATTTATTATACCATTTTACTCTGGCACAAAGATATTGTATTTTATGGATTCATTGACCGTGAGTCTTACATTTTATGAATATTGTATTTGCAGATTTATTCATTAATGGATTTTCTTATTATTCAAATTTGAGTTTTTTTGGCGATATTTATGGACATAACTTTTGCATTCCGATAACATTCACAGATCAAAGTTGGGCCCATCCATTTTTTGTTAATAAAATCTTTGCCTCCCCCCCAATTAATATTTGTATATTGCACTCCTATCGTGACAATTGTTTTCGTTTCAAATACAAAAATTTTATTGACGAATCCATACCACTTGATCCTGGTGAGGGGGAAGCTGTTGCACAAGTCTTCGTGCGTTAAAGTAATATAATGCCCAATTTA
The DNA here is from genome assembly GCF_003369915.1 of Drosophila miranda. Lineage (NCBI taxonomy): Eukaryota > Metazoa > Arthropoda > Insecta > Diptera > Drosophilidae > Drosophila > Drosophila miranda. The sequence continues at coordinate 22,304,754 of NW_022881614.1, forward strand.
CGGGGTAATAGAACAATTTTATTGCCAATGGCGAGAATAATAAAATCGTACATTGGTTTGCACTCAACTCAGCCGAATAATCTGGCCAATACGGTGGATCGTAAAACGACTGGCAATTTGCAAATTTTTAAAAATGCAATGTAATTGCTGTGGCGGAGCTTTCATCTTGGCATTTGCTTGGCTGAGCTTTAAGCTTGGACTAAATGCAACCCTGGTGGGTACTACCCACAAAAATAAGTGTATCCCTTTCGGGGCCTTAAGCTATTCGAATCTTTGCTGTCTAGTGTTCATATGATATTCCGCATTCTTATATATGTACATATATGCACGAGTATGCGTGCTTTTTTTCTGAGTAATGTGTTACGAACCTTTGTTTTCTTCGGGGCAAGGCCGGCTAGCCAGTCATCCCAGGGCTGGGTACTTCCCAAGCCCTCAGGTCGCACAATATACCAACTAATTGGACATCTCGAACAAATTGAAACAACAAAAGTAACCGACAAAAAAAAACTGCAAACGGACTCTACTCGACAAACAACATTACAGTAACTTCCTTCAACACAGACGTGGACCAGGTCGAGGTGTCGATGTTTTTACCCCTGACGTACCCACCCTACCTGAGATCTGAATAACAACGTTTTGGATCTCCCTGCCATGTGCAGCAGCCTTACCATCTCGTTGCTGTGGCTCCTCTTCCCCCCCATCTGAAACGCTTAGCAATTCATTTTCTTCGTTATAATTTTCACTTCAATTTCCTACTTTTACACGGTATCATCTGTAGCGATGTAAGCCTGCCTATTCATTCCCCCTTCATCTTATCATTACGGGCGGCTAATAAATAAATAGCTAAATAGAAATAATTAATATAATAAATATAAATAATTTACATATAGATATAATATGGGCGGACTTAAATTAGGGTATTAACATATACATATAAATGGAGACGTCTAACAAAAATAAATAATGGGAGTAAATAAGTTAATTGATCCTTTTTTTTTGCTCTCCCTAAATGGGCGAGGGACCCGCACTACGTGGCCAGGATTGTGTCTTCGAGCCCAGCAAAAAGCAAGCCAGGATGGCGGAGCTGTGACCTATTCCTCTTGTGCTTTTTGGGTCTACTTTCCGTCCCGCTGGTCAGCTCTAAAGTTCCTGGTGTTTCACTGATCTTGATCCCCTGGAATCACAGATTTATTTATTTTGTCTTTCAAAACTAAAAAATCACGGCACTTTCTCCGTCAACCGGCGCGCATGCTCCTCCGTTGCGGGAAATTTTTACTCTCTGAACCCCCTCTTCGCTTAGCTGCTCTGTATGATGCTCCCGGGCCGCTGATCCCCATCGCTCTCTTCTATTGAACTAGGTTCAAGGGCATGGCCTGATTCGGGCTGCTGGCGGCTCTCTTTCTTTGGGGTGTGGGTGAGTTGGCTTCGGGACTCCGTTATGGGATGAGATCGGAAATCCTCTCTCATAACGGCTCCGGAGAGCGCGCGGAACTCTCACTCTCCAGGACCAGGGGGCGACACTCTTCGCTAACCTTTTCCCCTTAAATTTTGGCCTTGCCACTATGTTCGAACTTCTTTCCTCCTCACCGCTTCTATGGGATATCACCTATCGATATCTTCGCATGCAACAAATGGGAAAATCCTTTGCTGTTGAGTGTAGATTAAGACGCTGAAAGGGATATGTGATGCGGTGACAGACACAATGGAAAGGATCGCACGAAACAAAGGTCAACTGGAATTTATACGGACGCTGTCCCGTTGTAGCCTCTTCTCCTCGTCCTCCGACACACGAATTGGCTGCGGCTTAATTTGACTTTAATGAAAACGTGGCAAAGCGAACACTTTTGGGACGTGAACGTGGACGCGAACATTTGGACATCTGGACATGTGGACATGTCCTCGGATGCGGCTGCTTATCAACGAGCAAACAAAACAAACTGTACATCAACTTGGCTGAGGCTGCGGCGGCTCTGGCTCTGGCTGTGGCTGTGGCTGTGGCAGAGACTGAGACTGAGACTGAGGCCAAGTCCAATCGGGCAACACGCAAGGTCCCAGGCTGGTACAACGGCAGCATGCCACAGTGAGAGTCAGAGGCAGAGTCAGAGCCACAGTCAGAGGCAGGCCAAAGCCAGACCCAAAGTCCGAATCGAAGACGACGTCGGTCCATATGCGGAAACGCAATTTTGTCGTTATTTATGGACCTTGCCGCGCATGCAACATGCAACGGACGACTCTCGGAGGCTGCTGCTGCTGCTGCTGCTGCTATAACAGGATGGGTTGGGACGTTGGCATTAGAAGATTAAGAATAAGAATACGACGAGCATCAGGATGGAGGCAGATGAAGGCGGAGTGGTGCTGGCGACGGCGATGGCTGATGCGGCTGCGGCTGATGCAGATGCGATGGCGTTGCAGATGTCCGACCATCCAACCGATCGAGCGACCATTCCAGCCAGATGGCGATGACTTAGTTGCTCTCGACGAGGCTCCGAGCCAGACCGAGGCCAGCCCCCGGCGGCACCTTGCTCAAGGAGTCGGAGGCTGCGCTTGCATCTCACCTCGCTAACGGTTCTCTATTAGATTAATTTATATTAAAATTTGTATTACTTGCGCATACCAAATGCCCCACCGCACCACACAGCCGGGCGTACAGCCGTGCAGCCGCACAGCCCCACCGCTGTCACGCTCCTCCACAACTGGCGACTGCTCTGAAATGAATTGCCAACCCATTCGGGGCTCTGTGTTCTGTGGTCGGGGCTCGACACACATCCGCGTGGTAGAGCTGATGCTGGTGATGGTGCCTGGATCTGGGTGTTATTAGCTCGCCTACTTGCGCATTCGATGCACGCCAGAATGCCAAAGTTGTGGAAGTTGCTGTTGCTGTTGCTTTTGCTGCTGCAGCGACTGATGCTGCAGGGGCAGCAATAACGTATAGAAGAAACAGTTACAACGGAAGTTGTCATTCCACTGGGGGAATGGGGCATGGGGATTGGGCGACTGAGGGTGAGGACTCTGACTTGAACTCAATGTTTGGGAAACGGGAATGGGGCATGGAGAATGCCAGAATGCGCTGGCGTTATCGCTGCCACTGCCACTGCAGTTGCAGTTGCAGATGTTGCTGCTGCTGCTGTGGCTGCTGTTGCCGGTTGACGATGTTGGCCTATCGCAATAATTAACAGTAAAATGCGCGCCCGGCAAAAGCGGTTAATTCAAATGCATGAGAAATGCAAATGACAAACATTTATTTGAAAGGACCTGGAAGACACTGAAGAGGCAGCGGACGGAGAACGGAGTAAAGACAACTGAGAACGGGGAGACGGGGCAGACGGACAACCGAATCAACCGAAGCTAAAAACTATGATCCCACTGTACCCAATTAAGATGTTGATGTCGTAACAACCGCTGCATCATCATCAAGCAGCAGACGCAGCAACAGGAACCAGCAACACATCCAACGATGGAGCAATTAGTGAAGCCGTATCTTCTGCTTAAAATAGAACGGAACTCAGAGATGGAATGGAGCTCGGTGCCAGTGCTTCCGAGTATTATCTAGTACAAGGAAGCTACAGAATGCGTATAATGATTACCTTTGTAACGATCCTTGATACATTTCGACTAGGAATCCTCAATTTCTTCAAAAATTATAGTCAAGATAAGATTTTTTTTGCTTTGAGATTTATTATTAGTTCTATCTAGACAATTGAAGTCTTCTCAAGAAACGACTATTCCTTTGATGTCTAAGGGGGTATATATGATATCACTTGGGAAAATATAGGTCCTTCTATAGAAACTCACATTTTTCGAGTGGAATACGGAATTTACAACCAGGAATCCTCCCAGTAATCAGGCCAAATTTCATACTTTTGAGGAAACAGCTTGACATATTATATGAGTTTACAAATATTAGATCCCCTAACAATGAAACGACTTCTCCTAATTGAGAGACCCGTAAAGTTCCAATTAAGCCAATAATTAAAGAGTTTTTCTCTGCTCAAGCTGGGCACAAAACATTCACACCGAACCACTTAGGTAATGGCTCATTGCCATTCCGAGAACCCTTTCTCCCCTTAGATCGGACTCGTACTCACCTTTGTAAATGGTCCTCGCTGACATCGGCCACGATGTATACGGGCTGGCCTGTGGCACTGGTGGTGGTGGCATAGGGGAGGCCCGCCTGGACCACCACTTGGCCGTCGGAGACGAGGCTGCCGATGTCGCCGCCCGAATAGATCTCGAGGCCCTTCTGGTCGGTGGTGGAGTAGATGACGGTCTTGCTGCCGTCGTTGTAGATCAGATCGATGTGCTTGTCCGTCTGGTAGAGGTCCGGGTCGAGCTTCTGCGGCACGGCCAAATGGGGCAGCTGTTTCACGCTCACATTGACGCCGTTTGGGTCGGAAGTGGTGTAGATGATGGAGCCCCCGCCGGCCGCATGCTTCTTGTGGTCCTCGTAGAGGTCCGCCTCCGTTTTGATCACGTTGCTGTTGTTGCTGTAGTGCAGCACGGAGGCGTCCAGGGGCAGGGGCGAGGTCTGGTAGACGTCCTGGTGGTCGTTGTTTATTTTCTGGGCCTGGTTGTACATGGCGGTGGCCACCGCATTGTCGTTGGGCATCAGCTTCGAGGGATCGCTGACGATGCGCGTGAGGATGTGCTCTCCGGCCTCGTTCCGCGACAAGATGTGATGCTCCCCGTTGATGATTTCCCGCGAAATTATCTGCTGCTGCTCTCCGTTCGGTCCGACGACGCGGATGATCTGGTTCTCGTCGAACTCGATCTTGGCCAGCGGCTGGTGCTCCGTCTGCTGCTGCTGCTGCTGTTGTTGTTGTTGCTGCTGCTGCTGCTGCTGGGCGTGCTGTGTGCCTAGCTGGGCCGCGATCCGTGCATCGATGGCATGAGCATCGTCCGCGGCACCGACGGCGGGCATCACCACCTTGGGCGTCTCGTAGATGAAGACCGCCTCCTTGTCGTACAGCCTCGAGGAGTCTGTGTGCAGGTCCAGGACGTTGACGTTCGTCATGGTAGCCAGCTCCGGCTGGGGACTGTCCGGGGAGCGGTGCATGGTGGTCAGCAGGGGTACTCCGTTGGGCGCCAGGGGGGAACTGTTGGCGCCTCCGCCGCCGCCGCCTCCTCCCTGCTGGATGGGTGAGAGAGAGGCGTCACTAAGGACTCCCACTCCCACTCCTACACCGATTCCTACGCCGACTCCTCCGACGCCCACTCCGATCCGACTGTGGGGGTGCTGGTGCAGAGAGTGCCCGTGGCCGTGGCTGTGCGTGTGAGAGTGTGTGTGTGCGTGGGCGTGCCCGTGGGCGGACAACGAGAGCTCGTTGGACGTGATGACGCTCGTTGTGGCGGTGGATGTGGACATTATTCAACCTGGTTGTCTCTCCTGGCTAAGGCTCCTGGCTTACTTTACTAATTTGAACTGGATTCCGGATTGCACTCGTGGGTTAGGACTCCGTAGCACTGAGATGAGGAAGGAATATGTCTAGGACTTGGCATACTCATCGATTCCCGACCGATGGTTAAGGCTCTCACTGTTGCTGCTGCTTCGATAGCTCCTTGCGGGTATAAACATAATAAATATCACTTATCAACGGATTGATACAAGGCACTATTTTGATTTGCTTCGATTTGGATATCGGTGTTCCGTGTTCGGTTGAGCTTCTGGTTGTTCTTGCGGCTGCTGCAGTTGCTGTTCTTCGTTGTGGCTTCTTCAATTACTGCATTCTATGGCACTAAGGAACTTCCTTCGTTGTTTTCTCGGCTCCGGCTGCAAAAAGACAATAAAACAATGGACACAAATGATTAGACAGTGTGAAAAATATATACGGAAGAAGATAGTCTTGATTACAGGGACTTGCAAGATCTTTTAGATAACAGAGTGTTCTAGTCTGTGAAATTGTACTTATAACTTCAGGGAAATTTCTGTTGGGTAGGCGGACTCTGACGCTTCCTGTAGTTCAAAGAGAAAGACTTAAGATCTGAGCGGGAAATGCTTACACTGCCTACACCTGAACTGCTTACTACCTAAAACGAGAACTGCTTGCATGTGCTCTCATTAAGTCCCTTCTACACTGCCTGTTAACTGCTAGAGCATGTGCACTGCATATTTTATATGAACTGCTTTCCTTGCAGAGATTGTCCCCACTGCTCAGGGAATCCCCAACTGAATCATAGCCACCTCTCTCTCCCACCCCCACAAATGTGGGATTCCTCTGGACCTCCCTCGCTACCTTCCTCCCTATGTGCATGCTTAGCTAACAACAAAAGCTACAACTGCCGCAGTCACAGTCTGCTTGGCGCCCGGACCCTGCTACACACCCCCTTACACACACACACCCCCACCCAGCCCCACCAGCAGCTGATCACTGAGCTGCCAGTCAGGTGATCGCGCAGGGTGGCAGCTCGGACGGTGTTGCCGGACAGCCTCGTACGGAACAGGGCTGCCGGAATGCCGGTGCAGAGTTACGCGCCAAACGAAATTTGAAATTTCAAATTAAAATCGACCCCAGAATTAACTGGAACATCGAGCAAGTGGAATGGAGGAGGACGAAAACCTGGCTTTCATGAAGGGCAGCAAGCTCGCCCGATCGCCGGCAGCTGCGTCAGCTCCAGGAGCAGAGTTACAGAGCATGGACCCGGACGCCCGGGAGACCCCTAAGAGGGTACGGGACCCAGCCAGCCCAGAGAGTTTGCAAAGAAAAACGCCGCCTAAGAAAAGCAAGGCCTGTCAGGAGGCAGCCTGCCTCGAAAACCTCCAAGAGCTGGGAAATATCTTGGATGAAGTTCATAGCAGAATGATGGATAAGAATACGCGCCACATCAACATGGCGACGAGAAACATGTTCGTGCGAATGAAGGAGCTTCACACGAGCATCAATGAAGCAAGCCAAGCATCAGCATCAGGAAGGCCTCGTCGCCGCAGTCCTGTGCTCAAAATGCTCACAGAGCACCAAGAGCATGAGCATGGACAAAGAGCAGCAGACAACGACAGTCTGGAAGAAGGATGCCGCGGCGCAAACGGAGCCGTGGCGTAGGCTAAGCCAGCCACTGGTGGATCCGGGTCCCCCCCCCCCTCCCCCACGCGCCCAAAAGGCAGCCAAAAGGCGCCAACGCAACCAGGAAGCCGCAGAAGAAAGCCCCGTTGCCGCCACAAGAAGACGTGGCGACGCCCAGCGTTATGAGCCAGACTAAGAGCCCCGAGATTCCGGTCAGCGGATGGAGGGAGGTGGCCAAGAAGACGAGGGCAGCCAAGAAGCCGGCTAGGAAACCTCACCGCCCGGACGCCGTGGTCGTCGAGGCGAAAGGAAAAACCTACAGCGAGGTGGTGGCCCTGGTCACACGGAGAGAAGACGGCCAGCTTCAGGACCTGAGTACGAGCGTCAACAAGGTCGGCCGTACCGCAAATGGTAACCTGCTCCTTGAGCTGAACAGAGGCGATAAAGAAAGCGCAACAAAAATAAAGGAGAGCCTCGAATCGGTACTGGATGGAGTAGCGGTGGTACGAGCCCTTTCCGAAGACACGAGGACCTTGTCAAGGCCTTAGCGGAACAATTTGCCATCGAAGCCGACTCGGTGAATGTGAGAAGCCTACGCCCATCATACCGGGACACCCAGACTGCCGTAATTGGACTGCCGAGCAAGGATGTTCAAGTGGTCCTCGGCAAGGGCAAGGTCAAGGTGGGATGGACGGTATGTGAGATCAAGGAGAAGGACTCGCAGCCTAGGTGCTACAAGTGCTTGGAGATTGGGCACATTGCGCCAAACTGCCATAGTGCGGTGGACCGAATGGGCACAAGATAGCAGACTGTCCAAACAAGGCAACCTGCTTCGTCTGCGCCGGGAGAGGCCGAGAGGACAGAGGCCATCAATCGGGAAGCCGGCAGTGTCCCTTCTCGAAGCTAGGAGAGGTAGCCGGAACAAGAGGATGGAAGTGATCCAGCTCAATCTGAATCACTGTAAGGCCGCACAACACCAGCGCTCTGGCCAGAAGCCTCGAGACGTGGGAGGCCCTCGGCGACACAAGCGTCAACGAATCGGCCAACCAGCTCGCCTTGCGAATGGAGGAGGCCTGTGACAGGAGCATGAGACAGCGGAAGCCATTCATGCGGCACCACGAGCCAATCGTGTGGTGGAACGCCGACATCGACAGGCTCCGGACAACGTGTCTAAGGGCCAGACGAGCCATGCAGAGAGCGCGACGCACGACTCGGTTCGACACATCGCATGAGGAGTATAGGACCGACAGGAAGGCACTGAAGCATGCAATTCGGAGCAGCAAGCGGGAATGCTTTCTCCAGCTCTGCGACACAGCGGAACAAGACACCTGGGGCGGGGCTTACAAAATCGTTATGAAGAGGCTAAGTGCCGGGAGCAAGGCGCCAACGCACCCCAGCACCCTCGAGGACATAGTGCACACCCTGTTCCCAAGTGAGCAACAGAGGCGTCCAGGCCCCTTAGAATGCGACGCACCGATCACGGGCATCGAAATAATCACGGAAGCGGAGATCCTGGAAGCCGGTAGGAGTCTGCCCAGCAAAAAAGCCCCAGGCCCGGATGCAATCCCAAATAGGGCTTTAAAACTGGCATTGGCACTACAGCCATCCGCCTTCGCCGAGGTTTTCAATAAGTGTCTGCTAGAAGGTACCTTACCCGATAGGTGGAAGATTCAAAAGCTACTGCTGCTCAACAAGCCAGGGAAACCACCAGGTGAGCCTTCCTCGTACAGACCAATTTGTCTCCTAGACAACGCGGGGAAGGTATGCGAAAAGCTCATTGCACGTAGGCTCAGCCGTGCCATTGAAGATGCCGGCGGCTTGTCGCCCAACCAGTATGGCTTCCGGAAAGGCAGATCAACCCTGGATGCCATTGGCATAGTCACCAACATAGCGGAAAATGCAATAAGTGGGACTCGCTGGAGAGCGGGCCAAAAGCAGTACTGCCTGTTGGTTACCCTAGATATAACGAGGTGGAACGTTGTGAGTTGCTGCGGACACCGCAACTCTACAGTTATACCCGATACTAAGTCAGTATGGCTCTCCTCCGGCAGACGCCGCTAATATTGAACCACACGACAAAGAGTGCGTGCGAGAGAGACAGAAAATCAGTCTGAGCGTGACGTCGGGCGCTGCGTGGCCACAGAAAATTGATTTCTTGCTTTTGGCTACAAAAATGATCCGATTTGATCCAGATTCAGCAATCTGATAGATATTGTCATTATCTATGATTCTGCTTTTAGTTTTCTCGAATGTGCAATATTGTGGATGCAACAGATTTTCGTCTTTTGTGGGGGCGGAAGGGGGTGGGGCGAAATTCTGAGATATACGTTTTATAGTGAGATCTAACAGAAGTGCGGATACCGAATTTGGTTACTCTAGCCTTAATAGTCTCTGAGATTTGTGGATGCCCCAGATTTTCGTCCTTTGCGGGGGCGGAAGGGGGTGTGGCGAAATTTGGACACGAAACGGTCAAGGTCCGATATCACAGGAGTGTGGATACCAAATTTGGTTGCTCTGGCTCTTATAGGTTCTGAGATCCTTGAACTCATATTTTGCAATTGACAAAATCGACCATGAAACCTGTGTGTTAGAGAGAGACAGAGCGAGAAAGAATGAAATTGTTTTCTTGATTCTGGCTATAATCATTATACGATCTGGTTCAGATTTTTCACTGTAGAAGATATGGTCATCCTCACCGATTCTGCGTTTTTGGTTTTATCGTATCTTTAAAAATGTGGATGCCACAGATTTTCGTCCTTTGTGGGGGCGGAAGTGGGCGGGGCGAAGTTTTGAAATATTTTTGTAGCAGTGACATATCACAGAAGTCTGGATCCAAAACATCGTTGCTCTAGCTGTTATAGTCTTTGAGCACTAGGCGCTGAAGGGGACGGACGGACGGACGGACGGACGGACGGACGGACGGACGGACGGACAGACGGACAGACGGACGGACAGACGGACAGACAGACAGGGCTCAATCGACTCGGCTATTGATGCTGATCAAGAATATATATACTTTATGGGGTCGGAAACGATTCCTTCTGGACGTTACACACATCCACTTTTACCACAAATCTAATATACCCCAATACTCATTTTGAGTATCGGGTATAAAAAACGCGTTCAACTCTGCGGACTGGGGTAAAACGATGGAAGCCCTACGGAGGCTACGGATCCCGGAATACCTCCTGAGAATAGTGGACAGCTACCTCAGCGAGAGGGTGCTGCTGTACGAGACGAGCGAAGGGATAAGATCATATAAAGTAACTGCTGGAGTCCCGCAGGGGTCGGTGCTGGGGCCGCTCCTGTGGAATACGATGTATGATGGAGTTCTGCGACTGAACCTTCCCGAGGGCACGATGGTCGTGGGGTTTTCCGATGACGTCGCCATCGTTGTGGTAGCCAAGGACCTTGCAGCAGTTGAAGCAGCTGCAAACGGGGCAATCCGTGCCGTGGATACGTGGCTCGCCATAGCGGGATTACAGCTGGCGGCTCACAAGACCGAGGCTGTTCTGATTAGCAGCAGGAAGAAGGTGGAGACGGCCCGAGTGTCGGTCGGCGGACACGACATTACATCGCAAAGGGCGCTTAAATACCTAGGAGTTATGCTGGACACTAGGCTTTCATTTAGAGAGCACTTGGAGTACGCCAACACAAAGGCCGCACAGACTTGCCGAGCACATCGCGAATCCTGCTCAACACCAGGGGGCCAAAGCAAGCAAGGAGGAAGCTGATCACCAATGTCGTCTCCTCTCAGCTCCTGTATGCTGCCGCAGTGTGGTATACATATCCGACGACGCAGCACTGGTCATCGCGGGACTAGTCCCAATAGCAGAGCAAGCGAGGGAAAGGGCCGAGGTGTACGAGCTATCTGGCAGGGACACCCACAATCCTCCCACCGGAGTCGAGAGAAAATCACCCAGGCACGAGACCGTCAGGAGGTGGCAGATGAAGTGGGATTCCTCGACTAAAGGACGCTGGACCCACCGGCTTATTCCGGATATCAAGCTGTGGTTGGAGAGGAAGCACGGACAGGTGGACTTCCACCTCACTCAGATGCTGAGCGGTCACGGATGCTTCAGATCGTACCTGAAGCGATTTGGACACGGAACGGAGGACTGGTGCCCATCATGTGGTCGAGGTATCGTGGAGGACGCTCACCACGTCTTCTTTGAATGCCACCGTTTCGAGCACGAGAGGCGCCAGCTAGAGGATGAGCTAGCCACCAGCATTAGCGTCGGAGGGATCGTGCCGCTCATGGTACCGAATCCCAAGGCGTGGGATGCCACCACTAGGTTCGCCGCCACTATAATGCGGGAACTACGGAGAGCAGAGAGGGAAAGGAAAGTGTCGGAGGAGTAAGGAGGAACGGCTGTGCGAAGCAATGCTTTGCGGCCGTACCGCATAGCTACGCCCCATTACCCCACCAACAAACCACAGTCCCAGACCCTCACAACTAGTTTTCCGGAAGACGGAACGGGTTCAAACGTCGGCGATGAGTCGAAGCAGTTGCTGATGTTGCTGTTGCTCTTGCTGGTGTTGGTGAGCGATTTGCAAGCACACAAAACAGACCAACAAACAAACAAAAACGGAAACCGAGAGAACGGCAGACGAATGGACAGACAGGTAGACGTACAGACAGAAAGACGGAACGAAAGGGGGGCAAACAAAAGCCAGATTGGCCTGTGCGCACACGTGCCCGTCGAACAAGTCTGACTCCTTCGCAAATGTCAAACGTGTAACTGCATAACTCAATCCAACCCAAAACGGCACAACCACAGCACAACACACAACTCAGCCGTAGCCGCAGCCGCAGCTCATCAGCAGCAACAACAGGTGGGAAAGAAGAAGAGGCAGCGTGGAGTTGGGGAAGCGGCGTCGCTGCCGACGCAGACAGAAGCCGCTGGCAGCGCTGCCATATTTGTGTGCGATGTTGTTTTGTTTACAACGGTGCTTTGTGTGAAATTAAACAGAGATATACTCCTCTCCTTCCCACCCCCAGGCCCCGTGCCCGTGCAGCGTGCCCTGACACTTCCAAACAAGCAGCAAACAAGCAGAGCAGCGGAGCGCAGCGCAGAGAGAGGCAACCAGTCTGTCGATCAGCTGTTATTAGTCCAGAATCTCATCTCCGACTTAGTTTTATCTGCCGCACAGCAAAAACATGTTTATGAGGGAACCAAACCAAACCAAATAAAACAACATCAACTTCGACAGCAACAAGTTGCCTGGCTCTCTCGGCCTGGCTGCTGCTGCTCCGAGAACAGGTACCGGTAGCCCGAGTGGCAGAGCCACAGCCAGAGCCAGAGCCAGATCCAGACCCAGTGGCAGACCCATGCCCAAGACAACAACAACGCCTGAATCCTTGACCTAATCCAGAAGCTGTAGCCGGTTCGGGCCACAGCCTGGCAGGTCCAGGTTCAGGTCCCAGTTCCAGTCCCCAGTATGGTTGTTTGATGATAAAGCCAAAAAATTGTTGCTGCCTCCCGATGGTCGGTGGTTGGTGGCGGTGCGTTGGTGCTGCAAAGTTCACTGCCGCTACGGCTGGGATGTGGATAAACCCGTTTTGTCAGACCCAAGTCGGCAACCGGCGCGAGTTCATGACTCTCCGCACTCCGCACTGGTTGCCTGCCTCTCCTCCTACTCCTACTCCCAGTCATCGGGTGGTTCCGTTAGTAGGTGAGGTCAGTGTCATGTGGCGTGCTGATAGACTAGTTTTGGGCACACACAGCACACTCCCGATCCCCATCCGATCCGATCCGGTCCAGTCCGGTCCCAGCGTTGTGTGGGTCGCGTCGGCGCGTGGCATGCTAAAGATGCCCGCATCCAGATCCGCAACAGGGGCGATCCAGTTGCGTAGAAAGTAGAAAGGCAATTAGGAAACAATTAAACCGACATCAACACCCCGGATAAGAAGTGATCTATGTGGGTCAGCCATCTCGGGGCCCTCGGGGCATCCACGACATCGACTCCAACTCCAAGTCGAACCCGATCGTCCGGGAACAGTGTCGCCTCTGGGGCTTACTTGCCGCATGAATGGAGGAGAGATGCTGATAGATGGAGCCAATTATTCATTCGGAAGGTGCAAAAGAAATCCACAAAGAATTCACTGTTGACTTGCCCTCAAAATCGAAACGATAGCGATGGAAGATAATCGCAGTTAATCTGCGATAGAAGAGATCTGGGGGAGTACAGGGGGAAGAACTTGAAGAACCTTCCTAAAGGCGGATTTAATGATTCATCTTAGTTATATTTCTATCAAGACACATAGGTACACATGTACATATGCACAAGTATCTCAACTAAATACATTTATTTGGATTAACTAGACATATATAGCATTTTAATTTCTTTTTCATAGATTGACAGAACAATGAACCAGCAAACAAAGACTTGAGAACTATGCGGAAATATATTTTCGCTTTGATTTGATAGCTTTACAATTCTAAGCCCAATCAGGACATTTCAAACTTATACTAAGATAATCTGTAAATATTTCGTACTGTTTCACAGAAATATGTATAGATCAAAAGCACGAACTTCGACCTTAAGGATGATAGCTTTAGTTTAGAAAGCACACACATGATACCAATATCTTTGACTGATTTCAGGGCTTGAGCCTTATTTTCACTAAAATATAGTTAAAACTCAGATCTTCCATAGATAGTACCAAAGACTATACAATACCAAGATGTTGCATGAGCGACCAAAAAGCTGTTCTATGGCGGGTCCTAACATTAGGACCCAAAAGGCACGAGGGAGCGCGCGGGGTTTCAATTCCCTTTTCGCCTGTACTTCGTCTCTACCGCGACCCCGCTGCCCATCGGTTTCGTCTGTTCGGCAATGCCTTTACCAGCAACGAAATAATTCTGGACTCTCGAGCCTCAGCACCGTCGAAGCGGTGGTCGCGGAACCCCACTGTGCCGCGCCAAAGACATCAGCGACCACGCTGCCCTACGGTTTCGGCACGCAGCACTGACATGCTTTCAGTGCGCTTGTGTGTGAAGCTAAAAGCCGTATATGCTGCGGGCGAAACCGGTTTATGGCCGTGCCGACCTAGGACATACACACATATACACAGCTACAAGCATATTTCTGGGTTGGCTCGAGCTCGTGCCAGGCTCGCTTCTTCACTTCTTTTTTATCAATCATTGCAATCAGTTGTAAAAAAAATATGAGCGGAATAAGAAAAGGTGATGCAAAGTCCGGCCGGCAATGCATTGTGAAGACATGCCAAAAATCAAGGCGTACCAATCCTGGTATAAAAATGTCTAATTTTCCGCCTGCAGACAGCATTTTTGGTCAAATTTGGCGCGAAAAATGTTGTGTTGCACTGGAGAACTATGAACAAAAACTGATTATATGCGATGATCATTTTTCTAGCGCATATATAGGGAAGAAAAAGTTGAAAAGCGAAGCTAATCCAACTTTGAACTGGAAAATAATTCTGTTGAATTTATTGAGCCCGAAATTGATGCAGAAAAAAAAGTATCTATTTCCGAAAAATGTAAAAAAAAATTCTAAATAATACAACCAACGGCTTTTTGAAACAAAAAACCAAAACAGAACACCAAGATAAGCCAAAAAATCGGACCATCCAAATTCAAGTCGAGCATCACTGTGCTGAGTCATTCCAGATGGCTTCCCGTCGTCAACGGTTCATACGCTGACCGAGGCATTGACGAAGCCAAGTAGCATTTCGGAGGCGAAGGTAGCGTAAAAGAGAATTGAAGTACTAGTCCCGCGCGCCCGTACCATGAAGCGGCAAACGAAAATTGAAAAAGCATTTGTTCCTCATGCAACATCTTGGTATTGTATAGTCTTTGATAGTACATACATTTTATTCTTTAGCTAACAACATAATCAGATCCCCTAACATTCAATTCAAGAAGAACAACAACGCCTACAACTTCTAATGACCTATTCCCCCCTTCATTCCTTCCCCCTCCTATTCTCGCCTCCTATGCTTCATCTCAGATACGAAAGGAATACCAAAAGCAATTCCATTTCAAATCCCATTAAGATTTGACATATTTTGAAATTTGATTTTTACCTGCCCCCTCGCAACCGCCATATTCTTCTTAGCCCCGAGACAACCTTACCACGAATGATGGTGGGAAGAGGGAGCCCGAGAAGCAAAGAATGAAATTGGTAAAAAGCAACGTAACCCTAAGCCATCATCGACGGTCAGAGCATCGGAGCAACCATCGGGCATCAATAACCAAAGCCAAAGAAAACACAAAACCCTAAAGAGCAGGGGAGTGGTGGGGAGTGCAGTGGTGTGGAGAGGGGGCTACGGCTGAGAGTCGGGTGAGAGTCAAGAAGGCAAAGAACAAGCGAAAGAAATGAAGAAAGGTAAAAAAAAGAAAAACAATAAACGTTAACACGAACACGAAAATAAAATAACTCTCTCACGAACAGTTCCCTGTGGAAAGAAGTATAATTCTTTGTAAAAATATATGTGTATTTTTTTATTTTCATCTTTCGGGAGTTATCCCTCCGATCTGATTTGTTGGTTCTTGTTGATTTAATTTAACAATTGTGTTTGGGCTTTCATAAGCCAAAAGCCGCGTAGCTGCGCTGCCAGTGACGCCGGCAGCGGAGCGGCAGAACTATGTGTTCTTATCTCTTATATGTTAGTATATACAGTATGTCAAGAAACTCTTTACACACTGAAAATAAATTAAATTTTTTGACTTTGGATAAGAAAATAATGGCCTTTGGTTCAAATTTATCAAATTTTTGTAATTCATAACCATTCAGGGATTAATTATAAAGTAGTTAGTGAAAAAAAAAATAACAAAACTATAAATAGTTAACTTAAAAAATAACAAAAACAATGATTACTCATTTTTGACACTGTCAAGAAAGTCTTTACACAAAATATTTTCATTTTTTAAATTCAAAATTCTGGATCAGATCAGATCATTTTTATAGCCAAAAGCAAGAAATCAATTTGCAGTGGCTACGCAGCGCCCGACGTCACGCTCAGACTGATTTTCTGTCTCTCTCGCACGCACTCTTTGTCGTGTCGTTTAATATTAGCGGCGTCTGCCGGAGGAGAGCCATAATGACTTAGTATCGGGTATAACAGTAGAGTTGCGGTGTCCGCAGCAACTCACAACGTTCCCCCTCGTTAATTATCTTATTATGTTTTACATACAATGTTAAAAGGAATTGTAAAACACTGACAATGGTTAAAATCAGAAGTAATAACCAGAGTGCATTGAGATCCTCCCTGTGGTCTATTATTTTGACATTATTGACCACATTGGCCGTATTGTCTTTGGTCTGACTATCGTCAGAACCGAACCAACCCATGATTTTCTCTCAAAAATTGGTTTCTACAATGTTGGGGGTATATTAGATTTGTGGTAAAAGTGGATGTGTGTAACGTCCAGAAGGAATCGTTTCCGACCCCATAAAGTATATATATTCTTGATCAGCATCAATAGCCGAGTCGATTGAGCCCTGTCTGTCTGTCCGTCTGTCCGTCCGTCCGTCCGTCCCCTTCAGCGCCTAGTGCTCAAAGACTATAAGAGCTAGAGCAACGATGTTCTGGATCCAGACTTCTGTGATATGTCACTGCTACAAAAATATTTCAAAACTTCGCCCCGCCCACTTCCGCCCCCACAAAGGACGAAAATCTGTAGCATCCACATTTTTAAAGATACGATAAAAATAAAAACGCAGAATCGTAGAAGATGACTATATGTTTTAGAATGTAAGATCTCAAACAGATCGTATAATTATTATAGCCAGAATCAAGAAAACAATTTCATTCTTTCTCGCTCTGTCTCCCTCTAACACACAGGTTTCATGGTCGGTTTTGCCAATTGCAAAATATGAGTTCAAGGATCTCAGAACCTATAAGAGCCAGAGCAACCAAATTTGGTATCCACACTCCTGTGATATCGGACCTTGACCGTTTCGTGTCCAAATTTCGCCACACCCCCTTCCGCCCCCGCAAAGGACGAAAATCTGGGGCATCCACAAATCTCAGAGACTATTAAGGCTAGAGTAACGAAATTTGGTATTCGCACTTCTGTTAGATCTCACTATAAAACGTATATCTCAGAATTTCGCACCACCCCCACAAAGGACGAAAATCTGTTGCATCCACAATATTGCACATTCGAGAAAACTAAAAACGCAGAATCATAGATAACGACCATATCTATCAGATTGCTGAATCTGGTTCAGATCAGATAATTTTTTTAGCCAGAAGCAAGATATCAATTTGCAGTGGCTACGCAGCGCCCGACGTCACGCTCAGACTGATTTTCTGTCTCTCTCGCACGCACTCTTTGTCGTGTCGTTTAATATTAGCGGCGTCTGCCGGAGGAGAGCCATACTGACTTAGTATCGGGTATAACCGTAGAGTTGCGGTCTCCGCAGCAACTCACAACGTTCCCCCTCGTTTTTTTTAAATTATCTGCTATTCGTTTATTCTTTTCAATAATAAAAAAATTATAAAAAATTTTTTATTTTTTTTGAATACTTCTATACTCTTTAAAATGTTATCAATATATATATTTTTTTTTAATATATACATATATATTTTTTCTTAATATTTGACCAAAATGGAGGAAGGAGAGAAAAAAAATGTTAAGGGACATGTGATCGATTTACAGGTTTTTCATTATATAATTCAACATCGATCACATGGTTTTAGTAATAGCCTAACAGAGGTTAGTATTTTCAAGTTTCACTTTAAGGGTGCTTCAACTTGAGTTAGAAAATTATAATTATTGGCAATATGAGGCATGGCATTTCTGCAGCTCATTTGCGTTACTTCGCTCTTTTATGGGCGAAGTTGTTTATTAATTTCCTTGATGCGCTCTTGGCAGCGTTGTCGGTCCTCTTCATTTGTGAAGGTTTTTTCCATGTCCCGCTCCAGATGTCGTTGTTGAAGCAGCCGTTTGATCCGGCCGCCCCTCTTTGTTTTCTTCCTTGGCCTTTTTTCGTGTCTTGCCCTGTACTCAGCTATTGTGAGTGGGCGTGGTCCATCAGCTGGACACACCTCAAGCGTCTCTTTCAGCGTCGGTGCGTCCCTTTGTTCAATAGGAACAGCATTTTTCATTGGTTCCTTTTCCATGGGCCTATGGGCTCAGGCGGTGCCGGTGCCGGTCATCGCACAGGTCAAGTTATATATTTGTATGTTATGTTTGTAGTTTATTTTCTTCTTTTAGGCCTATGAGCTCAGGCGGTGCCGGTGCTGGTCATCGCACAGGTGCTTCTGGTGACACACGCTCTTTGTAGCGTTGTCGGTGCCTTTTGAGGTCTTTATCTTCTTCCGTTTTCTTTTGTCGCACTATTAATTCACTTTTAATTTTAATTGTTTATTGGTTAATTGTTCCATTGTAGTTAAAGAATGGTTATTGGCGTGTGCTCCTTCCGGTTGCGTATTTATAATTTTTCACTAATTTATTTTTCACAAAGGGTCTTGTCACGGTCGCCATGTGGAAAGAAGTATAATTCTTTGTAAAAATATATGTGTATTTCTTTATTTTGATCTTTCGGGAGTTATCCCTCCGATCTGATTTGTTGGTTCTTGTTGATTAAATTCAAAAAAATTTCATAAGCCAAAAGCCGCGGAGCTGCTCTGCCAGTGACGCCGGCAGCGGAGCGGCAGAACTATGCAGAACTATTATCTTATTATGTTTTACATACAATGTTAAAAGGAATTGTAAAACACTGACAATTGTTAAAATCAGAAGTAATAACCAGAGTGCATTGAGATCCTCCCTGTGGTCTATTATTTTGACATTATTGACCACATTGGCCGTATTGTCTTTGGTCTGACTATCGTCAGAACCGAACCAACCCATGATATTCTCTCAAAAATTGGTTTCTACAATGTTGGGGGGTTTTTTATACCCGATACTCAAAATGAGTATTGGGGTATATTAGATTTGTGGTAAAAGTGGATGTGTGTAACGTCCAGAAGGAATCGTTTCCGACCCCATAAAGTATATATATTCTTGATCAGCATCAATAGCCGAGTCGATTGAGCCCTGTCTGTCTGTCCGTCTGTCCGTCCGTCCGTCCGTCCGTCCGTCCCCTTCAGCGCCTAGTGCTCAAAGACTATAAGATCTAGAGCAACGATGTTTTGGATCCAGACTTCTGTGATATGTCACTGCTACAAAAATATTTCAAAACTTCGCCCCGCCCACTTCCGCCCCCACAAAGGACGAAAATCTGTGGCATCCACAATTTTAAAGATATAAGAAATTCAAAAACGTAGAATTGTAGAGAATGACCATATCTTTAAGACTGCGGAATCTGAATTGGATCGAATTATTATTATAGCCAGCATCAAGAAAACAATTTCATTTTTCCTCGCCCTGTCTCTCTCTAACACACAAGTAGCATAGGCGGCTTTGCTTAGAGTAAAACATTAGCGCCTAGATCTCAGAGACTACAAAAGCTAGAGCAACCAAATTTGGTTGTATCGGTGTCGGACCGAGACGAGTTTGTTTCAAAATTTCGCCACACCCCCTTCCGCCCCCGCAAAGGACGAAAATCTGGGGATATTCAAAAATCTCAGAGACTATTAAGGCTAGAGTAACCAAATTTGGTATTCGCACTCCAGTTAGATCTAACTATAAAACGTGTATCTCACAATTTCACTCCACCCCCTTCCGCCCACACAAAGGACGAAAATCTGTTGCATCCACAATATTGCACATTCGAGAAAACTAAAAACGCAGAATCATAGATAATGACCATATCTATCAGATTGCTGAATCTGGATCAGATCAGATCATTTTTATAGCCAATAGGAACAAATCAATTTGCAGTGGCTACGCAGCGCCCGACGTCACGCTCAGACTGATTTTCTGTCTCTCTCGCACGCACTCTTTGTCGTGTCGTTTAATATTAGCGGCGTCTGCCGGAGGAGAGCCATACTGACTTAGTATCGGGTATAACAGTAGAGTTGCGGTGTCCGCAGCAACTCACAACGTTCCCTCTCGTTTTTTATGCCTATTATATCTGTACTTTATATTTGTAGATGCTATAACTGTAGATACGGGGACTGGATCAGCTGAAGTCCAGCTTAGGAAGGCCCTACAGCTGCAAAAAAAAAAGTTTTTTCAAAAACAGGACCACCGCGAACAGCAGACTTTAATTAGTAAATTTAAATGTCCCATATGGGACACAGGAACAACACACACACATGGGCATGCACATGTAACCCACACATTCACAAAAGTGGCTAAGAGGGATAGATGGATAGGGAAGGGGATGTAGTATGCTCATATTAAATTAAATATAATATACACATTCACATAAAGTATTCATTATTTCGAATACCCACTGTACCGACGGTACTTAAAGAATACACACTGTAACACTTTGTTGCAGTGTTTACGTAACAATAAAGTCCCAGACATTCTTGGTGATCGTATTACGATTCACTCAAGAATGCCTCGAGCGACCCAAGTGCAGCGTCAGCATGTTCCCATGACTTGACGGCACTAATATACATGCATACACACATATATCTTCCCTCGCGCTCTCGCTGCCAACAGCGCTGAGCATATTCACACATATGTTTATATACTAACATATAAGAGATAAGAACGAGTGGGAACGTTGTGAGTTGCTGCGGACACCGCAACTCTACTGTTATACCCGATACTAAGTCAGTATGGCTCTCCTCCGGCAGACGCCGCTAATATTAAACGACACGACAAAGAGTGCGTGCGAGAGAGACAGAAAATCAGTCTGAGCGTGACGTCGGGCGCTGCGTAGCCACTGCAAATTGATTTGTTCCTATTGGCTATAAAAATGATCTGATCTGATCCAGATTCAGCAATCTGATAGATATGGTCATTATCTATGATTCTGCGTTTTTAGTTTTCTCGAATGTGCAATATTGTGGATGCAACAGATTTTCGTCCTTTGTGTGGGCGGAAGGGGGTGGAGTGAAATTGTGAGATACACGTTTTATAGTTAGATCTAACTGGAGTGCGAATACCAAATTTGGTTACTCTAGCCTTAATAGTCTCTGAGATTTTTGAATATCCCCAGATTTTCGTCCTTTGCGGGGGCGGAAGGGGGTGTGGCGAAATTTTGAAACAAACTCGTCTCGGTCCGATATTTTAGGAGTGTGGATACCAAATTTGGTTGCTCTAGCTTTTGTAGTCTCTGAGATCTAGGCGCTAATGTTTTACTCTAAGCAAAGCCGCCTATGCTACTTGTGTGTTAGAGAGAGACAGGGCGAGGAAAAATGAAATTGTTTTCTTGATGCTGGCTATAATAATAATTCGATCCAATTCAGATTCCGCAGTCTTAAAGATATGGTCATTCTCTACAATTCTACGTTTTCTTATATCTTTAAAATTGTGGATGCCACAGATTTTCGTCCTTTGTGGGGGCGGAAGTGGGCGGGGCGAAGTTTTGAAATATTTTTGTAGCAGTGACATATCACAGAAGTCTGGATCCAAAACATCGTTGCTCTAGATCTTATAGTCTTTGAGCACTAGGCGCTGAAGGGGACGGACGGACGGACGGACGGACGGACAGACGGACAGACAGACAGGGCTCAATCGACTCGGCTATTGATGCTGATCAAGAATATATATACTTTATGGGGTCGGAAACGATTCCTTCTGGACGTTACACACATCCACTTTTACCACAAATCTAATATACCCCAATACTCATTTTGAGTATCGGGTATAAAAAACCCCCCAACATTGTAGAAACCAATTTTTGAGAGAATATCATGGGTTGGTTCGGTTCTGACGATAGTCAGACCAAAGACAATACGGCCAATGTGGTCAATAATGTCAAAATAATAGACCACAGGGAGGATCTCAATGCACTCTGGTTATTACTTCTGATTTTAACAATTGTCAGTGTTTTACAATTCCTTTTAACATTGTATGTAAAACATAATAAGATAATAGTTCTGCATAGTTCTGCCGCTCCGCTGCCGGCGTCACTGGCAGAGCAGCTCCGCGGCTTTTGGCTTATGAAATTTTTTTGAATTTAATCAACAAGAACCAACAAATCAGATCGGAGGGATAACTCCCGAAAGATCAAAATAAAGAAATACACATATATTTTTACAAAGAATTATACTTCTTTCCACATGGCGACCGTGACAAGACCCTTTGTGAAAAATAAATTAGTGAAAAATTATAAATACGCAACCGGAAGGAGCACACGCCAATAACCATTCTTTAACTACAATGGAACAATTAACCAATAAACAATTAAAATTAAAAGTGAATTAATAGTGCGACAAAAGAAAACGGAAGAAGATAAAGACCTCAAAAGGCACCGACAACGCTACAAAGAGCGTGTGTCACCAGAAGCACCTGTGCGATGACCAGCACCGGCACCGCCTGAGCTCATAGGCCTAAAAGAAGAAAATAAACTACAAACATAACATACAAATATATAACTTGACCTGTGCGATGACCGGCACCGGCACCGCCTGAGCCCATAGGCCCATGGAAAAGGAACCAATGAAAAATGCTGTTCCTATTGAACAAAGGGACGCACCGACGCTGAAAGAGACGCTTGAGGTGTGTCCAGCTGATGGACCACGCCCACTCACAATAGCTGAGTACAGGGCAAGACACGAAAAAAGGCCAAGGAAGAAAACAAAGAGGGGCGGCCGGATCAAACGGCTGCTTCAACAACGACATCTGGAGCGGGACATGGAAAAAACCTTCACAAATGAAGAGGACCGACAACGCTGCCAAGAGCGCATCAAGGAAATTAATAAACAACTTCGCCCATAAAAGAGCGAAGTAACGCAAATGAGCTGCAGAAATGCCATGCCTCATATTGCCAATAATTATAATTTTCTAACTCAAGTTGAAGCACCCTTAAAGTGAAACTTGAAAATACTAACCTCTGTTAGGCTATTACTAAAACCATGTGATCGATGTTGAATTATATAATGAAAAACCTGTAAATCGATCACATGTCCCTTAACATTTTTTTTCTCTCCTTCCTCCATTTTGGTCAAATATTAAAAAAAAATATATATGTATATATTAAAAAAAAATATATATTGATAACATTTTAAAGAGTATAGAAGTATTCAAAAAAAATAAAAAAAATTTTATAATTTTTTTATTATTGAAAAGAATAAACGATCCAATTCAGATTCCGCAGTCTTAAAGATATGGTCATTCTCTACAATTCTACGTTTTTGGTTTTCTTATATCTTTAAAATTGTGGATGCCACAGATTTTCGTCCTTTGTGGGGGCGGAAGTGGGCGGGGCGAAGTTTTGAAATTTTTTTGTAGCAGTGACATATCACAGAAATCTGGATCCAAAACATCGTTGCTCTAGATCTTATAGTCTTTGAGCACTAGGCGCTGAAGGGGACGGACGGACGGACGGACAGACGGACAGACAGACAGGGCTCAATCGACTCGGCTATTGATGCTGATCAAGAATATATATACTTTATGTGGTCGGAAACGATTCCTTCTGGACGTTACACACATCCACTTTTACCACAAATCTAATATACCCCCAACATTGTAGAAACCAATTTTTGAGAGAAAATCATGGGTTGGTTCGGTTCTGACGATAGTCAGACCAAAGACAATACGGCCAATGTGGTCAATAATGTCAAAATAATAGACCACAGGGAGGATCTCAATGCACTCTGGTTATTACTTCTGATTTTAACCATTGTCAGTGTTTTACAATTCCTTTTAACATTGTATGTAAAACAACTAGAGCAACGATGTTTTGGATCCAGATTTCTGTGATATGTCACTGCTACAAAAAAATTTCAAAACTTCGCCCCGCCCACTTCCGCCCCCACAAAGGACGAAAATCTGTGGCATCCACATTTTTAAAGATACGATAAAACCAAAAACGCAGAATCGCAGATCTCAACCAGATCGTATAATTATTATAGCCAGAATCAAGAAAACAATTTCATTCTTTCTCGCTCTGTCTCTCTCTAACACACAGGTTTCATGGTCGGCTTTGCCAATTGCAAAATATGAGTTCAAGGATCTCAGAACCTATAAGAGCCAGAGCAACCAAATTTGGTATCCACACTCCTGTGATATCGGACCTTGACCGTTTCGTGTCCAAATTTCGCCACACCCCCTTCCGCCCCCGCAAAGGACGAAAATCTGGGGATATTCAAAAATCTCAGAGACTATTAAGGCTAGAGTAACCAAATTTGGTATCCGCACTTGTGTTAGATCTTACTATAAAACGTGTATCTCAAAATTTCACCCCACCCCCTTCCGCCCACACAAAGGACGAAAATCTGTTGCATCCACAATATTGCACATTCGAGAAAACTAAAAACGCAGAATCATAGATAATGACCATATCTATCAGATGCTGAATCTGGATCAGATCAGATCATTTTTATAGCCAAAAGCAAGAAATCAATTTGCAGTGGCTACGCAGCGGCCGACGTCACGCTCAGACTGATTTTCTGTCTCTCTCGCACGCACTCTTTGTCGTGTCGTTTAATATTAGCGGCGTCTGCCGGAGGAGAGCCATAATGACTTAGTATCGGGTATAACAGTAGAGTTGCGGTGTCCGCAGCAACTCACAACGTTCCCCCTCGTTAATTATCTTATTATGTTTTACATACAATGTTAAAAGGAATTGTAAAACACTGACAATTGTTAAAATCAGAAGTAATAACAAGAGTGCATTGAGATCCTCCCTGTGGTCTATTATTTTGACATTATTGACCACATTGGCCGTATTGTCTTTGGTCTGACTATCGTCAGAACCGAACCAACCCATGATATTCTCTCAAAAATTGGTTTCTACAATGTTGGGGGGTTTTTTATACCCGATACTCAAAATGAGTATTGGGGTATATTAGATTTGTGGTAAAAGTGGATGTGTGTAACGTCCAGAAGGAATCGTTTCCGACCCCATAAAGTATATATATTCTTGATCAGCATCAATAGCCGAGTCGATTGAGCCCTGTCTGTCTGTCCGTCTGTCCGTCCGTCTGTCCGTCCGTCCGTCCCCTTCAGCGCCTAGTGCTCAAAGACTATAAGATCTAGAGCAACGATGTTTTGGATCCAGACTTCTGTGATATGTCACTGCTACAAAAATATTTCAAAACTTCGCCCCGCCCACTTCCGCCCCCACAAAGGACGAAAATCTGTGGCATCCACATTTTTAAAGATACGATAAAACCAAAAACGCAGAATCGTAGAGGTTGACTATATGTTCTAGAGTGTAAAATCTCAACCAGATCGTATAATTATTATAGCCAGAATCAAGAAAACATTTTCATTTGGCTATAATAATAATTCGATCCAATTCAGATTCCGCTGTCTTAAAGATATGGTCATTCTCTAAAATTTTTTTGGTTTTCTTATATCTTTAAAATTGTGGATGCCACAGATTTTCGCCCTTTGTGGGGGCGGAAGTGGGCGGGGCAAAGTTTTGAAATTTTCTTGTACCAGTGACATATCACAGAAGTCTGGATCCAAAACATCGTTGCTCTAGCTCTTATAGTCTTTGAGCACTAGGCGCTGAAGGGGACGGACAGACGGACGGACGGACGGACGGACAGACGGACAGACAGACAGGGCTCAATCGACTCGGCTATTGATGCTGATCAAGAATATATATACTTTATGGGGTCGGAAACGATTCCTTCTGGACGTTACACACATCCTCTTTTACCACAAATCTAATATACCCCAATACTCATTTTGAGTATCGGGTATAAAAAGAGATATATGAGTAAGGCAAAGAATTTAGATAGAGTCTAAAAAAATTGGTCTCAACGACCCCTAGGAGCATAATAGAGCTCGAATACATGTACATGGGTACATTTCAGGTAGAATTCCCGCCTTTAATATACTGTTACAAAGCCAAAATAAAATGTCTTGTAGAACAGCAGCAGCCATTAGGGCTACCCACGATAAAAATGAATATTTCGAATATAGAGCTAAAGCAATCTTAGCCGTATTCCCCAATCAAATTAGCATATACGAGTTCGAATATGAGTTCATATATGAACGAATATAATTTACCTTTTTCACCACTAATTCATTGTGATGCCACACAAAAGGGTATCGTATTATCAACCATACCCGGCATCCTCGTAAACAGCCAAATAATAGAAAATGAATTTCTAGGAAGAATTGTGGTTGCTAATGTTAGATTGTCTTCAAATCGGAATGGACAACATTAAAAAACACATATGGACTGGCTTACGATCTGCGCTAAAGTTTGCACTCTAAGAGCAGAATTCGATAAGTCATATAAATGCTTAACGCAGAACAGACCTACTCAAAAAAGTACGGTCATTAAACATACAACTAATTTGGTAAACAAATATAATGAGGTTAGAGAAATTTTTCTAGAGAACAAACAAAGACCTACTGATATACATTGGTTTCAAGCTACAGACATTTTCAAACGTCTAAGGGAACGATTAGTATTCGTTAGAGAAAAACTCAATCTAGACATACACATACCAAATCTTCTAAACACAGCTGCGACATATATACCAGCTGTAGAATCGGAATCAAGGCCAATAAGTCCCAGGCCCCCGAATGTAAAAAATATTATCATCATATCGGAAGACGATTCTCGATCAAATAGATCGAACCATCCCGTAAACGACGACAAACTGTCGACTAGTTCAGCAAACAGCGTGGTTGGGCAAGAACCAACCACAATGGCAGACGAAACAATTGCCCAACGGGCATATATCAAAGATATTTCGCACGCCATTCCGGAATTTAATGGACAAAAACTCCATTTACAAAGATTCATTACGGCAGTCAAATTGGTCAATCTAACGAAAGGACCATACGAAAATTTAGCTAGAGAAGTAATTAAATCAATAAAATACAAGATGAAACCACCATTAACGCAATAATTAAGAAATTGCAAGACACTATTGTCGGTGAGTCATCAGATGTTATAAAGGCTAAAATGGCAAAAGTATGCCAAAATGGCAAAACAGCCGCCCAATTCACAACAGAGCTTGATGATATGAGAAAACTTCTAGAAGCATCATACATTGATGAGGGTCTGCCAGCGGAACACGCTGATAAGTTCAGCTGCAAAGAGGCCATTAGTACAATGGTTAAAAATTGCGAGCACGGCAGACTAAAAACAATACTAGAAGCAGGCACATTCCCAACAATGAATGATGCCGTAACAAAATATATACAGTGTAGTACAGAGATGACTGGTAGTGCAAGTTCAATATTGTACACCAGACAAGGACAAGTCTACCGCGGTAGTAACTTTCGAGGTAACTATCGTGGTAGAGGAAATGGTCGTGGTTACAACCACAACCATATTTACAACAACAATAATTATAATAACAATAGAGGTCGTGGTGGCTATAGGGGAAATAACCGTAATAACGGTGGAACCTATAACAACCAGATACAATAGCAATGGAAACACACGAGTCGTGTTACCCAGACAGCTTCGGGAAACTCCCAAGATCCTTTAGATACACAAAATTAAAAAATCCAGCGGTTTAAACAATCAACCTCAATCTCAATATATTCGTGGCATTCCTCAATTCTAAAACAGAAAAACAACTACATTCCTTATAGAAACAGGTGCCAATATATCACTATTAAAAGAAAATTCAGATGTCTTTAACGACATTCAAACAAAAAATACAATAGATATTCAAGGAATAGGGGAAGGTATAATAAAATCCCAAGGCCTTGCCCTAATAGAGCTACAGACAGATAAGTACATAATTCCACACAATTTCCATTTAGTTAATCAGCATTTTGCAATTCCGTGTGATGGAATAATAGGCATTGATTTCATAAAAGAATTAAACTGCCTAATAGACTTAAAACCTTCAGAGGATTGTTTAATAATACGACCAAATAATATAAAAATTAAAATTTATGTTCCAATAACATACAGTTCTGGTAACAATACAATTCTTCTACCAGCAAGATCACAAGTTGTCAGAAAAATAGAACTAACGTCCGATATAGAAACCATATTAATCCCAAACCAGGAAATTCAACCTGGTATTTATGTAGCAAATACAATAACTTCAAAAAATAATACATTTGTCCGATTGCTGAATACGACCAGTACCAACCAATTAGTACATATAAATAACATACAATATGAATCACTTTCGAATTACAAGGTAATTCAAACAACTCAAAAAATCCGAGAAAAAACTGTCATAGCTGAATTAAGCAAACATTTCCCAGTACAATTCAAGAAGCAATTAACTAAACTATGCACCAATTTTAGTGACGTATTCGGGCTTGAAACCGAATCAATCACAACAAATAATTTTTATAAACAGAAATTGAGATTGAGGGATGACGAACCTATATATATAAAGAACTATCGAAGCCCGCATAGCCAAGTTGAGGAAATTAAAAAACAAGTAGGAAAATTAATAAACGACAATATTGTCGAACCATCCGTATCAGAATACAACAGCCCACTTCTACTTGTCCCAAAGAAAGCCCTTCCGGGTTAAGAACAAAAGAAATGGCGATTAGTAGTTGATTATCGTCAAATAAACAAAAAACTCCTGGCCGACAAATTTCCACTACCTAGAATTGATGACATTTTGGATCAACTAGGTAGAGCAAAGTATTTCTCATGCCTTGACTTAATGTCAGGTTTTCATCAAATCGAACTAGAAGAAAGTTCGCGAAATATAACGTCTTTTTCAACGAGCAATGGCTCATATCGCTTCACGCAACTACCATTTGGTTTAAAAATAGCGCCGAATTCATTTCAAAGAATGATGACTATAGCATTCTCTGGACTTGAAGCTTCGCAAGCCTTCCTGTATATGGACGATCTAATAGTCATGGGTTGTTCCGAAAAACATATGCTTAAAAACAACAGATATTTTTGAGATATGTAGGAAACACAACCTGAAATTACATCTACAAAAATGTTCATTTTTTATGCATAAAGGGACCTTTCTTGGTCATAAATGCACAGATAAAGGAATCTTGCCAGATGACAAGAAATATGACGTCATCAAAAACTATCCAGTCCCACATGATGCGGACAGCGCTAGACGATTTATTGCATTTTGCAATTATTATAGACGTTTTATTAAAAACTTCGCCGACTATTCCCGGCACATAACTAGATTATGTAAAAAGAATGTCCCCCTTGAGTGGTCAACTGAATGTCAAAATGCATTCCAATATTTAAAAGATAAACTTATGGAACCCACTCTGTTACAGTACCCAGATTTTCAGAAAGAATTTTGCATAATCACCGATGCTAGTAAACAAGCATGTGGAGCGGTTTTAACTCAAAACCATAACGGACTCCAACTCCCATTAGCATATGCATCACGTTCATTCACAAAAGGTGAAAGTAACAAAAGTACTACAGAACAGGAATTAGCGGCAATACATTGGGCACATACCCATTTTCGACCATATATCTATGGTAAAGACTTTACAGTAAAAACGGATCACAGACCACTAACATACCTATTTTCAATGGTCAATCACAGCTCAAAACTCACACGCATGCGGCTCGAATTAGAAGAATACGACTTTACAGTCGAGTATCTAAAGGGTAAAGACAATCATATAGCAGATGCATTATCAAGAATAACCATCACAGACCTGAAAAAACATACAAACAACGAATAAAGTCCTGAAAGTCACTACCAGGCAACAGAGTAGACAGAAATCCTGCGCAGGAAAAGAACAAATAGAATTGCCTAGGCAATCTCTAACAAAAGCTTCAAAGCCCAACGTATATGAAGTCATCAACAATGACGAAGTACGTAAAGTAGTGACCTTGCATGTAAATAAGAATTTATGTTGTTTCAAACATGGAAAAAAAATCACTGCAAGATCATATGTTAGCGATTTGTATACTAATGGAACCCTTAACTTAGGTCAGTTTTTCCAAAGGCTTGAAACGCAAGCCGGTAAACAAAAAATCAGCCAACTCAAAGTGGCACCGTGGGAAAATATCTTTGAATACATTTCAATAGATAATTTTAAAAATATGGGCAATAAAATATTACGAACAATAAGAGTAGCGCTACTCAACCCGGTGACCCTAATTCAAAATGAAAAAGAAAAAGAAGCAATACTGTCTACATTTCATGATGATCCCATACAAGGAGGACATACAGGCATAACAAAAACCTTGGCCAAGGTCAAAAGACATTATTTTTGGAAAGGTATGACTAAAGAAATAACCAATTACATACGAAAATGTCCAAAATGCCAAAAAGCTAACCAAGCACACAATAACTCCATTGACTATTACAGAAACACCATACATGGCTTTTGATAGGATAATAGTGGATACGATCGGTCCACTTCCTAAATAAGAACAAGGAAATGAATATGCAGTCACCTTAATATGTGACCTGACAAAATACCTTGTTGCCATACCTATTAGAAACAAAAGTGCAAATACAGTAGCTAAAGCTATTTTTGAAAATTGTATTCTAAAGTACGGTGCAATGAAGACGTTCATTACGGACATGGGAACAGAATATAAAAATTCAATAATTGAAGACTTATGTAAAAATCTAAATATCAAAAACATAACTTCTACTGCACATCATCACCAGACTGTAGGAACCGTGGAGCGAAGCCACAGAACATTTAACGAGTTCATACGCTCATACATCTCAGCTGACAAATCAGATTGGGATATATGGCTGCAATACTTCGTATATTGTTTTAATACAACCCCCTCTATGGCACATGATTATTGTCCATATGAGCTAGTTTTCGGTAAGACTTAAAACTTACCAGTTCAATTTAATACTATAGATAGAATAGCACCTCTATATAACATAGATGATTACTCTAAAGAGAGTAAATATAGATTAAGAAGTAGCATATAAACGAGCAAGGATTATGCTTGAGGAGCATAAAATTAAAAATAAACAGCTATATGATTTAAAGTTAAAAGATTTAAATTTAGCTGTAGGAGATAAAGTTTTATTGAAAAAT
Organism: Drosophila miranda; assembly: GCF_003369915.1. Classification (NCBI taxonomy): domain Eukaryota; kingdom Metazoa; phylum Arthropoda; class Insecta; order Diptera; family Drosophilidae; genus Drosophila; species Drosophila miranda. The sequence continues at coordinate 22,335,688 of NW_022881614.1, forward strand.
GAAACAGGTCATAAGCTAGATTTTAAATATATATAGGACCATATAGAGTAGAAAGTATCGGAGAAAGAGATAACGTCATAATCTCCGATAATAGAAACAAAACTCAGAAAGATTTGCAATTCTTAATCATTTTTAGTGTGGCCATACATAAATATAAACCATAAAAATATATTATTCTGCATTTATATTCAAATAACTTTTAAATTTTATCAATATTTATTCAAGTTCAATACTCTAATAATTAACTTAGAAAAAAAATATATAAATTTTCTTTTTAAGAATACATAACTACATATATACAAAAAGCCAAAAATAAAATAACTTCATTAGATTACGTTATTTTTCAAAAGGAGGGAGATGTAGTATGCTTATATTAAATTAAATATAATATACACATTCACATAAAGTATTCATTATTTCGAATACCCACTGTACCGACGGTACTTAAAGAATACACACTGTAACACTTTGTTGCAGTGTTTACGTAACAATAAAGTCCCAGACATTCTTGGTGATCGTATTACGATTCACTCAAGAATGCCTCGAGCGACCCAAGTGCAGCGTCAGCATGTTCCCATGACTTGACGGCACTAATATACATGACTACACACATATATCTTCCCTCGCGCTCTCGCTGCCAACAGCGCTGAGCATATTCACACATATGTTTATATACTAACATATAAGAGATAAGAACGAGTGGGAACGTTGTGAGTTGCTGCGGACACCGCAACTCTACTGTTATACCCGATACTAAGTCATTATGGCTCTCCTCCGGCAGACGCCGCTAATATTAAACGACACGACAAAGAGTGCGTGCGAGAGAGACAGAAAATCAGTCTGAGCGTGACGTCGGGCGCTGCGAAGCCACTGCAAATTGATTTCTTGCTTTTGGCTATAAATCTGATCTGATCTGATCCAGATTCAGCAATCTGATAGATATGGTCATTATCTATGATTCTGCGTTTTTAGTTTTCTCGAATGTGCAATATTGTGGATGCAACAGATTTTCGTCCTTTGTGTGGGCGGAAGGGGGTGGGGTGAAATTTTGAGATACACGTTTTATAGTAAGATCTAACAGGAGTGCGGATACCAAATTTGGTTACTCTAGCCTTAATAGTCTCTGAGATTTTTGAATATCCCCAGATTTTCGTCCTTTGCGGGGGCGGAAGGGGGTGTGGCGAAATTTTGAAACAAACTCGTCTCGGTCCGATATATTTGTAGTGTGGATACCAAATTTGGTTGCTCTAGCTTTTGTAGTCTCTGAGATCTAGGCGCTAATGTTTTGCTCTAAGCAAAGCCGCCTATGCTACGTGTGTGTTAGAGAGAGACAGGGCGAGCAAAAATGAAATTGTTTTCTTGATGCTGGCTATAATAATAATACGATCCAATTCAGATTCCGCAGTCTTAAAGATATGGTCATTCTCTACAATTCTACGTTTTTGGTTTTCTTATATCTTTAAAATTGTGGATGCCACAGATTTTCGTCCTTTGTGGGGGCGGAAGTGGGCGGGGCGAAGTTTTGAAATATTTTTGTAGCAGTGACATATCACAGAAGTCTGGATCCAAAACATCGTTGCTCTAGCTCTTATAGTCTTTGAGCACTAGGCGCTGAAGGGGACGGACAGACGGACAGACGGACAGACAGACATGGGTCAATCGACTCGGCTATTGATGCTGATCAAGAATATATATACTTTATGGGGTCGGAAACGATTCCTTCTGGACGTTACACACATCCACTTTTACCACAAATCTAATATACCCCAATACTCGGGTATAAAAAGCAGGACAGCATAATTTTTAGCTAACTTCTCTCTTTATTTTCCTCTCATGCTTTTTCGTTTCTTCGTCTACTGGTGAGACGTTGCATCCCAACCGAACTAGTACGGTGGCTGGTGCGCGGTGGGTTGTAGAGTATACAGAGCAACATTTTTTGTCTCTTCTTTGAGTGGTTCGGCGTTCGTTTACCATAGGGTTAGTTCGGAAAGTACCCACGTAGGAACCAGCCAAATCAGTAGTTCGGGCATTGTCAATCGCCACCGCCAGTACTAGAGGGATGCGATCATGTGCGTGCGAGCATGTGTGTGTGTTCTGCGTAAAAGAGCCAGCAAGCAAGAGAACGACAAAACGGACGATGTTCTTTTACTGTACCATAATCGCGGGGCTCCCAAATTGATCACCATCATCATCAACGTGCGGCGGCCACTAACAAAAAGGTAGAATAAAAATGATAATAAAAAACGAGGGGGAACGTTGTGAGTTGCTGCGGACACCGCAACTCTACGGTTATACCCGATACTTAGTCAGTATGGCTCTCCTCCGGCAGACGCCGCTAATATTGAACGACACGATAAAGAGTGCGTGCGAGAGAGACAGAAAATCAGTCTGAGCGTGACGTCGGGCGCTGCGTAGCCACTGCAAATTGATTTGTTCCTATAGACTATAAAAATGATCTGATCTTATCCAGATTCAGCAATCTGATAGATATGGTCATTATCTATGATTCTGCGTTTTTAGTTTTCTCGAATGTGCAATATTGTGGATGCAACAGATTTTCGTCTTTTGCGGGGGCGGAAGGGGGTGTGGCGAAATTTGGACACGAAACGGTCAAGGTCCGATATCACAGGAGTGTGGATACCAAATTTGGTTGCTCTGGCTCTTATAGGTTCTGAGATCCTTGAACTCATATTTTGCAATTGGCAAAGCCGACCATGAAACCTGTGTGTTAGAGAGAGACAGAGCGAGAAAGAATGAAATTGTTTTCTTGATTCTGGCTATAATAATTATACGATCTGGTTGAGATTTTACACTCTAGAACATATAGTCATTCTCTACGATTCTGCGTTTTTGGTTTTATCGTATCTTTAAAAATGTGGATGCCACAGATTTTCGTCCTTTGTGGGGGCGGAAGTGGGCGGGGCGAAGTTTTGAAATATTTTTGTAGCAGTGTTTTACAATTTATTTTTCACAAAGGGTCTTGTCACGGTCGCCATGTGGAAAGAAGTATAATTCTTTGTAAAAATATATGTGTATTTCTTTATTTTGATCTTTCGGGAGTTATCCCTCCGATCTGATTTGTTGGTTCTTGTTGATTAAATTCAAAAAAATTTCATAAGCCAAAAGCCGCGGAGCTGCGCTGCCAGTGACGCCGGCAGCGGAGCGGCAGAACTATGTGTTCTTATCTCTTATATGTTAGTATATATACATATGTGTGAATATGCTCAGCGCTGTTGGCAGCGAGAGCGCGAGGGAAGATATATGTGTGTATGCATGTATATTAGTGCCGTCAAGTCATGGGAACATGCTGACGCTGCACTTGGGTCGCTCGAGGCATTCTTGAGTGAATCGTAATACGATCACCAAGAATGTCTGGGACTTTATTGTTACGTAAACACTGCAACAAAGTGTTACAGTGTGTATTCTTTAAGTACCGTCGGTACAGTGGGTATTCGAAATAATGAATACTTTATGTGAATGTGTATATTATATTTAATTTAATATGAGCATACTACATCCCCTTCCCTATCCATCTATCCCTCTTAGCCTCTTTTGTGAATGTGTGGGTTACATGTGCATGCCCATGTGTGTGTGTTGTTCCTGTGTCCCATATGGGACATTTAAATTTACTAATTAAAGTCTGCTGTTCGCGGTGGTACTGTTTTTGAAAAAACTTTTTTTTTTGCAGCTGTAGGGCCTTCCTAAGCTGGACTTCAGCTGATCCAGTCCCCGTATCTACAGTTATAGCATCTACAAATATAAAGAACAGATATAATAGGCATAAAAAACGAGGGGGAACGTTGTGAGTTGCTGCGGACACCGCAACTCTACGGTTATACCCGATACTAAGTCAGTATGGCTCTCCTCCGGCAGACGCTGCTAATATTAAACGACACGACAAAGAGTGCGTGCGAGAGAGACAGAAAATCAGTCTGAGCGTGACGTCGGGCGCTGCGTAGCCACTGCAAATTGATTTGTTCCTATTGGCTATAAAAATGATCTGATCTGATCCAGATTCAGCAATCTGATAGATATGGTCATTATCTATGATTCTGCGTTTTTAGTTTTCTCGAATGTGCAATATTTTGGATGCAACAGATTTTCGTTCGTTGTGGGGGCGGAAGGGGGTGGGGCGAAATTCTGAGATACACGTTTTATAGAAAGATCTAACAGAAGTGCGGATACCAAATGTGGTTACTCTAGCCTTAATAGTCTCTGAGATTTTTGAATATCCCCAGATTTTCGTCCTTTGCGGGGGCGGAAGGGGGTGTGGCGAAATTTTGAAACAAACTCGTCTCGGTGCGATATATTTAGAGTGTGGATACCAAATTTGGTTGCTCTAGCTTTTATAGTCTCTGAGATCTAGGCGCTAATGTTTTACTCTAAGCAAAGCCGCCTATGCTACGTGTGTGTTAGAGAGACAGGGCGAGAAAAAATGAAATTGTTTTCTTGATGCTGGCTATAATAATAATACGATCCAATTCAGCTTCCGCAGTCTTAAAGATATGGCCATTCTCTACAATTCTACGTTTTTGGTTTTCTCATATCTTTAAAATTGTGGATGCCACAGATTTTCGTCCTTTGTGGGGGCGGAAGTGGGCGGGGCGAAGTTTTGAAGTATTTTTGTAGCAGTGAGATATCACAGAAGTCTGGATCCAAAACATCGTTGCTCTAGCTCTTATAGTCTTTGAGCACTAGGCGCTGAAGGGGACGGACAGACGGACGGACGGACAGACGGACAGACAGACAGACAGACAGGGCCCAATCGACTCGGCTATTGATGCTGATCAAGAATATATATACTTTATGGGGTCGGAAACGATTCCTTCTGGACGTTACACACATCCACTTTTACCACAAATCTAATATACCCCAATACTCATTTTGAGTATCGGGTATAAAAAGCAGGACAGCATAATTTTTAGCTAACTTCTCTCTTTATTTTCCTCTCATGCTTTTTCGTTTCTTCGTCTACTGGTGAGACGTTGCATCCCAACCGAACTAGTACGGTGGCTGGTGCGCGGTGGGTTGTAGAGTATACAGAGCAACATTTTTTGTCTCTTCTTTGAGTGGTTCGGCGTTCGTTTACCATAGGGTTAGTTCGGAAAGTACCCACGTAGGAACCAGCCAAATCAGTAGTTCGGGCATTGTCAATCGCCACCGCCAGTACTAGAGGGATGCGATCATGTGCGTGCGAGCGTGTGTGTGTGTGCTGCGTAAAAGAGCCAGCAAGCAAGAGAACGACAAAACGGACGATGTTCTTTTACTGTACCATAATCGCGGGGCTCCCAAATTGATCACCATCATCATCAACGTGCGGCGGCCACTAACAAAAAGGTAGAATAAAAATGATAATAAAAAACGAGGGGGAACGTTGTGAGTTGCTGCGGACACCGCAACTCTACAGTTATACCCGATACTTAGTCAGTATGGCTCTCCTCCGGCAGACGCCGCTAATATTGAACGACACGATAAAGAGTGCGTGCGAGAGAGACAGAAAATCAGTCTGAGCGTGACGTCGGGCGCTGCGTAGCCACTGCAAATTGATTTGTTCCTATTGGCTATAAAAATGATCTGATCTGATCCAGATTCAGCAATCTGATAGATATGGTCATTATCTATGATTCTGTGTTTTTAGTTTTCTCGAATGTGCAATATTGTGGATGCAACAGATTTTCGTCTTTTGCGGGGCGGAAGGGGGTGTGGCGAAATTTGGACACGAAACGGTCAAGGTCCGATATCACAGGAGTGTGGATACCAAATTTGGTTGCTCTGGCTCTTATAGGTTCTGAGATCCTTGAACTCATATTTTGCAATTGGCAAAGCCGACCATGAAACCTGTGTGTTAGAGAGAGACAGAGCGAGAAAGAATGAAATTGTTTTCTTGATTCTGGCTATAATAATTATACGATCTGGTTGAGATTTTACACTCTAGAACATATAGTCATTCTCTACGATTCTGCGTTTTTGGTTTTATCGTATCTTTAAAAATGTGGATGACACAGATTTTCGTCCTTTGTGGGGGCGGAAGTGGGCGGGGCGAAGTTTTGAAATATTTTTGTAGCAGTGTTTTACAATTTATTTTTCACAAAGGGTCTTGTCACGGTCGCCATGTGGAAAGAAGTATAATTCTTTGTAAAAATATATGTGTATTTCTTTATTTTGATCTTTCGGGAGTTATCCCTCCGATCTGATTTGTTGTTTCTTGTTGATTAAATTCAAAAAAATTTCATAAACCAAAAGCCGCGGAGCTGTGCTGCCAGTGACGCCGGCAGCGGAGCGGCAGAACTATGTGTTCTTATCTCTTATATGTCAGTATATATACATATGTGTGAATATGCTCAGCGCTGTTGGCAGCGAGAGCGCGAGGGAAGATATATGTGTGTATGCATGTATATTAGTGCCGTCAAGTCATGGGAACATGCTGACGCTGCACTTGGGTCGCTCGAGGCATTCTTGAGTGAATCGTAATACGATCACCAAGAATGTCTGGGACTTTATTGTTACGTAAACACTGCAACAAAGTGTTACAGTGTGTATTCTTTAAGTACCGTCGGTACAGTGGGTATTCGAAATAATGAATACTTTATGTGAATGTGTATATTATATTTAATTTAATATGAGCATACTACATCCCCTTCCCTATCCATCTATCCCTCTTAGCCTCTTTTGTGAATGTGTGGGTTACATGTGCATGCCCATGTGTGTGTGTTGTTCCTGTGTCCCATATGGGACATTTAAATTTACTAATTAAAGTCTGCTGTTCGCGGTGGTACTGTTTTTGAAAAAACTTTTTTTTTTGCAGCTGTAGGGCCTTCCTAAGCTGGACTTCAGCTGATCCAGTCCCCGTATCTACAGTTATAGCATCTACAAATATAAAGAACAGATATAATAGGCATAAAAAACGAGGGGGAACGTTGTGAGTTGCTGCGGACACCGCAACTCTACGGTTATACCCGATACTAAGTCAGTATGGCTCTCCTCCGGCAGACGCCGCTAATATTAAACGACACGACAAAGAGTGCGTGCGAGAGAGACAGAAAATCAGTCTGAGCGTGACGTCGGGCGCTGCGTAGCCACTGCAAATTGATTTGTTCCTATTGGCTATAAAAATGATCTGATCTGATCCAGATTCAGCAATCTGATAGATATGGTCATTATCTATGATTCTGCGTTTTTAGTTTTCTCGAATGTGCAATATTGTGGATGCAACAGATTTTCGTCTTTTGTGTGGGCGGAAGGGGGTGGGGCGAAGTTTTGAAATATTTTTGTAGCAGTGACATATCACAGAAGTCTGGATCCAAAACATCGTTGCTCTAGCTCTTATAGTCTTTGAGCACTAGGCGCTGAAGGGGACGGACGGACGGAAGGACGGACGGACGGACGGACGGACGGACGGACAGACGGACAGACAGACAGGGCTCAATCGACTCGGCTATTGATGCTGATCAAGAATATATATACTTTATGGGGTTGGAAACGATTCCTTCTGGACGTTACACACATCCACTTTTACCACAAATCTAATATACCCCAATACTCATTTTGAGTATCGGGTATAAAAAGCAGGACAGCATAATTTTTAGCTAACTTCTCTCTTTATTTTCCTCTCATGCTTTTTCGTTTCTTCGTCTACTGGTGAGACGTTGCATCCCAACCGAACTAGTACGGTGGCTGGTGCGCGGTGGGTTGTAGAGTATACAGAGCAACATTTTTTGTCTCTTCTTTGAGTGGTTCGGCGTTCGTTTACCATAGGGTTAGTTCGGAAAGTACCCACGTAGGAACCAGCCAAATCAGTAGTTCGGGCATTGTCAATCGCCACCGCCAGTACTAGAGGGATGCGATCATGTGCGTGCGAGCATGTGTGTGTGTGCTGCGTAAAAGAGCCAGCAAGCAAGAGAACGACAAAACGGACGATGTTCTTTTACTGTACCATAATCGCGGGGCTCCCAAATTGATCACCATCATCATCAACGTGCGGCGGCCACTAACAAAAAGGTAGAATAAAAATGATAATAAAAAACGAGGGGGAACGTTGTGAGTTGCTGCGGACACCGCAACTCTACGGTTATACCCGATACTAAGTCAGTATGGCTCTCCTCCGGCAGACGCCGCTAATATTAAACGACACGACAAAGAGTGCGTGCGAGAGAGACAGAAAATCAGTCTGAGCGTGACGTCGGGCGCTGCGTAGCCACTGCAAATTGATTTGTTCCTATTGGCTATAAAAATGATCTGATCTGATCCAGATTCAGCAATCTGATAGATATGGTCATTATCTATGATTCTGCGTTTTTAGTTTTCTCGAATGTGCAATATTGTGGATGCAACAGATTTTCGTCCTTTGTGTGGGCGGAAGGGGGTGGAGTGAAATTTTGAGATACACGTTTTATAGTAAAATCTAACAGGAGTGCGGATACCAAATTTGTTTACTCTAGCCTTAATAGTCTCTGAGATTTTTGAATATCCCCAGATTTTCGTCCTTTGCGGGGGCGGAAGGGGGTGTGGCGAAATTTTGAAACAAACTCGTCTCGGTCCGATATATTAGGAGTGTGGATACCAAATTTGGTTGCTCTAGCTTTTGTAGTCTCTGAGATCTAGGCGCTAATGTTTTACTCTAAGCAAAGCCGCCTATGCTACGTGTGTGTTAGAGAGAGACAGGGCGAGAAAGAATGAAATTGTTTTCTTGATTCTGGCTATAATAATTATACGATCTGGTTCAGATTTTGCAATCTAGAAGATATAGTCATCTTCTACGATTCTGCGTTTTTAGTTTTATATTATCTTTAAAAGTGTAGATGCCACAGACTTTCGTCCTTTGTGGGGGCGGAAGTTGGCGGGGCGAAGTTTTGAAATATTTTTGTAGCAGTGACATATCACAGAAGTCTGGATCCAAAACATCGTTGCTCTAGCTCTTATAGTCTTTGAGCACTAGGCGCTGAAGGGGACGGACGGACGGAAGGACGGACGGACGGACGGACGGACGGACGGACAGACGGACAGACAGACAGGGCTCAATCGACTCGGCTATTGATGCTGATCAAGAATATATATACTTTATGGGGTCGGAAACGATTCCTTCTGGACGTTACACACATCCACTTTTACCACAAATCTAATATACCCCAATACTCATTTTGAGTATCGGGTATAAAAAGCAGGACAGCATAATTTTTAGCTAACTTCTCTCTTTATTTTCCTCTCATGCTTTTTCGTTTCTTCGTCTACTGGTGAGACGTTGCATCCCAACCGAACTAGTACGGTGGCTGGTGCGCGGTGGGTTGTAGAGTATACAGAGCAACATTTTTTGTCTCTTCTTTGAGTGGTTCGGCGTTCGTTTACCATAGGGTTAGTTCGGAAAGTACCCACGTAGGAACCAGCCAAATCAGTAGTTCGGGCATTGTCAATCGCCACCGCCAGTACTAGAGGGATGCGATCATGTGCGTGCGAGCATGTGTGTGTGTGCTGCGTAAAAGAGCCAGCAAGCAAGAGAACGACCAAACGGACGATGTTCTTTTACTGTACCATAATCGCGGGGCTCCCAAATTGATCACCATCATCATCAACGTGCGGCGGCCACTAACAAAAAGGTAGAATAAAAATGATAATAAAAAACGAGGGGGAACGTTGTGAGTTGCTGCGGACACCGCAACTCTACAGTTATACCCGATACTTAGTCAGTATGGCTCTCCTCCGGCAGACGCCGCTAATATTGAACGACACGACAAAGAGTGCGTGCGAGAGAGACAGAAAATCAGTCTGAGCGTGACGTCGGGCGCTGCGTAGCCACTGCAAATTGATTTGTTCCTATTGGCTATAAAAATGATCTGATCTGATCCAGATTCAGCAATCTGATAGATATGATCATTATCTATGATTCTGCGCTTTTAGTTTTCTCGAATGTGCAATATTGTGGATGCAACAGATTTTCGTTCTTTGTGGGGGCGGAAGGGGGTGGGGCGAAATTCTGAGATACACGTTTTATAGAAAGATCTAACAGAAGTGCGGATACCAAATGTGGTTACTCTAGCCTTAATAGTCTCTGAGATTTTTGAATATCCCCAGATTTTCGTCCTTTGCGGGGGCGGAAGGGGGTGTGGCGAAATTTTGAAACAAACTCGTCTCGGTGCGATATATTTAGAGTGTGGATACCAAATTTGGTTGCTCTAGCTTTTATAGTCTCTGAGATCTAGGCGCTAATGTTTTACTCTAAGCAAAGCCGCTTATGCTACGTGTGTGTTAGAGAGAGACAGGGCGAGAAAAAATGAAATTGTTTTCTTGATGCTGGCTATAATAATAATACGATCCAATTCAGCTTCCGCAGTCTTAAAGATATGGCCATTCTCTACAATTCTACGTTTCTGGTTTTCTCATATCTTTAAAATTGTGGATGCCACAGATTTTCGTCCTTTGTGGGGGCGGAAGTGGGCGGGGCGAAGTTTTGAAGTATTTTTGTAGCAGTGACATATCACAGAAGTCTGGATCCAAAACATCGTTGCTCTAGCTCTTATAGTCTTTGAGCACTAGGCGCTGAAGGGGACGGACAGACGGACGGACGGACAGACGGACAGACGGACAGACAGACAGACAGACAGGGCCCAATCGACTCGGCTATTGATGCTGATCAAGAATATATATACTTTATGGGGTCGGAAACGATTCCTTCTGGACGTTACACACATCCACTTTTACCACAAATCTAATATACCCCAATACTCATTTTGAGTATCGGGTATAAAAAACGACGCAAAGAACAAGAGAGGCGCAGCGGAGGCAGAGGCCACAGCATGGACAGAAGAGGCAGCCAGAAGTAAAAGTAATCAGAAACACTGGCAACATCATCGATTTTCGAACAAGACGACAGAGGCTGAGAGCAGAGCCTGATGCAGAGACGGAAGAGTCATGCGCATAGGCAGCGACAGCGACAGCGGCAGAGACAGTGGCGTCCGTCTTAACGGGAAAATACCACCAAGCCAAGGTGTATTTGTAGAAGGTGAGGCTGTGTGCATCCTTAATAGTGTGTTGAAAAGAAAACAGCAACCTCTGGGAGTGCCCTTTATCCTACATTGTTATATCCTGTGATCCTTGTATTCAACCTGTTGAAACTATTGTGAGAGCTTATTGATTTTCACCTGTTGAACATCTATAAGTAGAATGTGCATAGAATACGAAGCATTATCGTGGGAGCACATCCTTCATCTGCCTCACCTTGCACAAAATACACCATTATTTCCACTCTTTGATCCCTTTTTTTCTCCCACTCTGTTCTGTTTGCTGCGGCGCTATTCTTCTCTCTCTGTTTTGCTCATGTGCGCTCTCTCTCTCTCTCTCTAACATGGTTTTCTTGGCAACACCAATACTAAGCCGTTTTACCTGCCGATGCTCTACTGCTGCCGAAGCCGCTGCTCTGCCTCGGCTGCTGCTGCTGCTGCTGCTGCGCAGTCGACGAACGACTTGGAAATAAAACCAAACAAAGAGGAATGTGTGCGCGAAAGATACCAGCAACAACATCAAGAGGAAGAAGAAGACGAAACAGAAGAGGAAAAGGCAACAACAATTGAGACAGTGGCTGAGACTGAGACGGAGACCGATCCGACCGAGGCTTAGGCCATGTCTGCGCCACAGATACAGGGTTCTCCGTTCAGGGCCGGCCCAAAAGCGAAGGCTGCACTGCTACTGCTACTGATGCGTTTATAATTACTTCTTGGCATTTACTTACTTGAGCAGCTGTGTACGTCCTAAGCTGTGTGGCTCTGGCTCTGGCTTCTGGCTTTTGGCAGGTAAGCGCAGGGATCAGGATTAGACTGTTGATTTTGGCACTTAGTGAGGATCTCTATGGCACTCTATCTGGCATTGGAACTGGAACTGCAAATGGGAGTTGGAACTGAAGCTGGAGTTGGATTTGTTTCTGGAGTTGGCTCTAACACTGCGTGGAAAGGCAAAACCGAATGCGGTGCCCGCTTAAATGTTACGACTGCTTGCTGTTGCTGCTGTCTGCCTGCTGGTGGGTGCACCTTTCGCCACTTTCGTGATGTTGGTGTACTTTTTATTGCTGTTGTTGTTGTTGTATGCGTCTTGCTGGGTCTCCAAGCTCTGGCCTCTTTTGTTGGCTTTGACTTTTTTTGTTTCTAATATGCCACTCGTTGTGGTATGTGGAGCTGTTGTTTTTGTTGTCTTTGTTGTTGTTGTAGTGGTTGCTGCTGTTGTTCTTTCTGCTGGCGGGCGGGTGGTCGTTGTTGCATTTTGGCCCAAGTCGCGTCGTGTGAGGGGGTTCGGGGAGTGTGTGTGGGGCGCGTTTGATCACAATGAAGTTAACATTTTTTTACCATTGTTGGTGTAAAGAGAAGGTGGAAAATGGCATTTGCGTATTTTCTCTTTGCTTGCAAAATGTTTAAACATGTTTCATGTTGGTGGTTCTCTTTGAGTTTTTTTTTCTGTTGTTGCACAATTAATTTGTAATTAATTTTTCTTCTTCTCCTCCGCTTCACTGTTATTAATCACTATTTTTAGTTTGAATTTTATTATTTGCTTTTGTTGCTTTTGCTTTTGCGCTCAGTTTTGATGGCGTCTCATTTCAGCTCACTAACACACACACACACACACACACGCGCGGGGTCGCACACATACTCTCTTCCAGCAAAGAGCGAACCAGCACACAAATACACAAACACACGCGCACGGGGCTCATACATATAGAAATTTTTCGTTTTTTCTTCTTCTTGACTGAAATTTGTATGTGTTTTTTTTTTGAAAAAGTTTAAGCGCGGATTTTTGTGTTTGTTCTTCGACTACGACGACGTCTGAACACTCACAGATCGAACAGATATTCGCACTATAGAACTATTATTATATACTGTACAATGCGTCGAGCAGTGTCCAGGCTTTTTCGTTGGTGCCAGGACGAGCTGTGGGCACGGAGTGTGGCTGCACGGAAAAATGTACACGCAAAACTTGTCGTCGCGGATGAACGTTGAGGCGAGTGGAGTAGAGCTCTCGGGATCGGTTTTGAACGGATCGGATCGGCTCGGCTATAATGCCCAAAGAGTCAATTGGAGATTGTTCAACTGTTGAATGTGCGCTTGGCCGTTGCCGTTTGCTGTTGCCGCCGCTGCTGCTGTGAGTGCTGCTGCTGCCGCTGCAGAGATTGCTGCCGACGCCGACGCAGCGTCCCATGTGCATGTGTGTTGGTGTCAAAGTGCTGTCCGTGTGAGCCACACAGGTGGGTTGGTTGTGTGAGAGAGCGAGGGGAGCGTGCGTCTGTATGCCCGATTATTATTGCTTTTTATGGTTTCATCTCTTTCGTAACTGATATTGAGCGAGCGGGCAGCGCAGCAGCGGCGCATCGGAGCAGCAACCGAGCGCGAGTGAACGAAAACTCAAAATTCATTCGAATCGATATACATATGTGTGTGTCCGCACTCCAAAGGCACCAACACTGAGGCAGGCTCGGCTCTCACCCGCTCTCTTAATACACAGGTAGTCCACTGACGCTCTCCCTCTCTCGCTCTTTCGGAACGTACACTTGTCCCTCCCCTCACCCCTACCAACCCAAAAAATACTAAAGACTTAGGACACAAACCTTCGCGTACCGCATTTAGTCTGAACCGGCCCTGGACATAGTGCGCTTTTTGTATATTTTCAGACCCCGCCGTTCATTTCGTGTCTTGCTTGTGCATTGTATTCATTTTCAAAAGTTCGAACTCGAAAGCACTGCCGCGCCACCTCCACCGCCGCTGACGCCAGCCGACTGTTGCCCTGTTATTTTTATACCCGATACTCAAAATGAGTATTGGGGTATATTAGATTTGTGGTAAAAGTGTATGTGTGTAACGTCCAGAAGGAATCGTTTCCGACCCCATAAAGTATATATATTCTTGATCAGCATCAATAGCCGAGTCGATTGAGCCCTGTCTGTCTGTCCGTCCGTCCGTCTGTCCGTCTGTCCGTCCCCTTCAGCGCCTAGTGCTCAAAGACTATAAGAGCTAGAGCAACGTTGTTTTGGATCCAGACTTCTGTGATATGTCACTGCTACAAAAATATTTCAAAACTTCGCCCCGCCCACTTCCGCTCCCACAAAGGACGAAAATCTGTGGCATCCACATTTTTAAAGATACGATAAAACCAAAAACGCAGAATCGTAGAGGATGACTATATGTTCTAGAGTGTAAAATCTCAACCAGATCGTATAATTATTATAGCCAGAATCAAGAAAACAATTTCATTCTTTCTCGCTCTGTCTCTCTCTAACAAACAGGTTTCATGGTCGGTTTTGCCAATTGCAAAATATGAGTTCAAGGATCTCAGAACCTATAAGAGCCAGAGCAACCAAATTTGGTATCCACACTCCTGTGATATCGGACCTTGACCGTTTCGTGTCCAAATTTCGCCACACCCCCTTCCGCCCCCGCAAACGACGAAAATCTGGGTCATCCACAAATCTCAGAGACTATTAAGGCTAGAGTAACCAAATTTGGTATGCGCACTTCTGTTAGAAGTGGCAAAAGAAGGGGCCCATGAAGAAGAAGGACTGGAAGAAGTTCTACCACTGGGCGACGACGAAGGCCGCACCCCAGGAGCCGCCCCATCGTGACAGGGGACGTCCCTTCCAGCCTCCCTCCGTGCCCTGCTGCTTCCAGCACAATGAAGTCGAGGCCGACTTCTGGTCCCAGCTCCGATTCCCCGTTCGCAAGGAAGCTCTCAAGGGCCAAGCCTCTCCGCGAATCATCGATCTGGCCAGGCCCCGCACCCTGCCACCAACTCCGCATCGCCCGATTCCGCCGAAAACCCCGGCCCCGCTGGATGTGCCGCCACCAAAGCGGAAAAAGTTCACGCCCCAAGGCTGGCGCCTCCACCAGATACGCCTGACCTATCTGTCCCAACCCATGAACAGGGGGCACTACGAATACTTTTATCTGTGAGCAGAGGCGTGCCCCCTTTCCTTAGTTTGCATTGGATTAAATTTTTAATAGTGTTTTACTTTTAAGAATGAGCTTAGAGATGAGCTTCAGATGACAGATCCAGTGTCTCAGAGATTATTTTTATGGCCTATTGACCTTTTCTTCAATGAAATAAATGTATATCTAAATATACATTTATATGTATGCCGCTATGTAGCATATATATATGCATGTGTGTGTGTGTGTGTGTGTGCGTGTATAAAACTAAACAAACAACAGTCGTATTTAACGTACTTATACTCTGATTTTGTTCAAAAAGTCTTATATTTGTCTGCATTCTGCAAAGCAAGAAACCGAAGGGAAACAATCATTAGCAAACGCTCCTGCTTCTGCTCCTCGGGGTGCTGTTTCGCTTTGTCCTGGAACTAGTTCTACCCGAATTTCCTAAAATTAATTTAACAAACCATGGAAATGGCTGATAGAACGGTCCATCTATATACTTGTAATGCATAGGGCAACAGCGATTGTCGGATTCTCAATTCCAAGTAGCAGCCTGAGTGATTAATTAAAAGGAAACAGTGGTGGCAGGAACTGGCTTCGGAGTTGCACAGAATCACATCATTTACATATGACTATAAATAACAACAGAACATGAACTAAAACCGAAGCTGTGGATGACAGTCTGAATTATTAGAATCGGTAGTAGATTTGTGAATAGAAACGCTAAAAAAGTCCTGTTTACTAGAGCTACAACTGAATGCTTGATCGTAGTCAACAGATCGGGTATAGAACATGTAGAGCCAGCATTGAATTTGTTAAAGTTATTTTATTTGTAAGACAGCAGAAGATCAGTATACAGAATTATATGTGCTTCCGAGTAACATACGCAAGAGACAGACGCCGAATGAAGAATATCGATATGAGAACATCGATATGCAGCAGGGCACATGCGCAGTGTTGTTAGAGATCAATATCTAATTATCGTGGCGGTCACTTTGAACACTCCTCCTCAACACAAAGCATGTTTACAAACTTTAAATATACTTAACTAATATTCAATAACATGTCCAGCACTTATAAACGATCTTTTAAACCAAATGCGAATACAAATTTATGGTGCTTAACCTTGGCTAAGTTCTTTGTGAGGACATCTGCTATCATCTCATCGGTTGGCAGATACGCAATGTTGACTTCACCTTTCTTGAGAACCTCTCGAATATGATGTATCTTGACGTCGATGTGCTTTGTACGTGCATGAAACATGGGGTTTCTAGCAAGCTGCTGTGCTCCAATGTTGTCGCCGTACATCTGAATAGCTGACTCCTTGGACATCAGCTTCAAGTCAATCAGTAGGCTGCGAAAGTATATCGCCTCTTTTGCTGGAGATGATAAGGCTATGTACTCTGCCTCCGTGGAACTGAGGGCAACCGTCGATTGCTTTCTTGACTCCCAAGAAACCGCTCCTCCTGCCAACATGCATACATAGCCAGTGAATGACTTTCGGTTCGTCATATCACTTGCCCAATCTGCATCAACAAAACACTCAATTGACTTTCCTTGCTTTGTGTAGCATATCTCCCAGTCGATAGTTTTTGCCAAATATCGAAGGATGTGCTTGGCTGCCGCTTCATGCTCGGAATGAGGATCCTTGTTACGTTGTGCTAATTTGTTCACCGAATGCGCAATGTCCGGACGAGTCATAACAGCAAGATAAGATAACTCTCCAATTAGCTTTTGGAACGATGTGATGTCGACCCTGCGGCAGTCCTCTTTGTTGCATGCCACCTGGTAACCAGCTTCAAGAGGCGTGGACGTCTGTCGACAATCTTTCAAATTGTACTGTTCGAGCAACTCTCTAATATACTTCCGTTGGCTGATTGAAATCGCACCCGTACTGCCTTCACGTTTCACCTCAATACCTAAAAAGTATTGCATAGGCCCGGTGTCAACCACATCAAATTCTGCTGCGATCTTTATCTTGATATTAGATATATCATCTAGGTCCTTACACGCCAAAATAATGTCATCTACGTAGACAGCTATTAGAAACATATTTTTACCTGGCTTACAATACAGACAGGGTTCGTTGACAGTCGGTATAAAACCAATGCGTCTCAGCGTTGCATCCAACGTAGAGCTCCACACTCTTCCTGATTGTTTTAGGCCATATATACTTTTGTGAAGCCTCAAAAACGTGATTTGGGTGAACTTCGCTGATGAAGCCCTCAGGTTGTCTCATAAAAACCTCATCTTCCAATTCGCCGTTGAGATACGCCGTGACAACATCCATTTGATGTAGGTGGAGACCATGTTCGACTGCAAGTGCAATTATCAACCTGATAGTTGCGTGGCGTACAACTGGTGCAAATGTTTCCTAGTCGATCCCGTAGCGTTGGCTACAACCTTTCGCCACCAGACGTGATTTGAGCCTGTTGACGCTTCCATCCGGATTGGACTTAACTGCGTAAACCCATCTGCATCCAATGGACTTTTTCCCGCTAGGCAATTTAGTAAGCGACCACGTGCCGTTCTTCACGATAGATTCGTACTCGTCCTTCATTGATGCTTTCCATATCTCGCCTTCAGTAGACCGTTCAGCTTGTGCGTGGAACTTTTGTGGAACTTGTACGTCTGCTGCCAGTATCGCATTGAGCATATGATACTGCTTCCTCGGTCGTCCTGGTTTGCCCGTCCGTACTATAGTTGGGCGTCCTGGTCCTCTTATTGGTTCTGGAATTACAAGAATGTCATTACTAGACCT
This sequence comes from Drosophila miranda, assembly GCF_003369915.1. Lineage (NCBI taxonomy): Eukaryota > Metazoa > Arthropoda > Insecta > Diptera > Drosophilidae > Drosophila > Drosophila miranda. The sequence goes on from NW_022881614.1 coordinate 22,353,346, forward strand.
AATCTCCTCCTGATTTTCTGGCTCATTTTCTGGATCTTTAAATTGCTCGCTATCCATTTCGGGTTCAGAGTCCTGGTTTTGTTGAACCTCAATTGATGCCATGTCATTGGAACATGATGCAACTAGTTTGCCCACTTCAGGTTCTACAAAAATGACATCCCTACTCTCTACGAGTGTTTTATCTAGAGCTATCGCTACTGAGCCAAAAACTCTTAAATGCGATACCACTGGCTTTCGACCTGTCCATATTTCAAAAGATGTCACCCCGCTCAAGCAGCTGCTTGCCACTCTATTTCGCAAATACGTGGCAGTTCGAATCGCTTCTGCCCAATAGCATTCACTTAACCCAGCATGCAGCAGCATACTTCTTGCCATTTCTACCAATGTTCTGTTGGCCCTTTCTGCAACTCCGTTTTGTTGAGGTGAATATGGCACTGTTAAGTTTCGCTTTATTCCATTTTGGTTTAGGTAATTATCAAAAACGTTTGATATGTATTCTCGGCCATTGTCGCTTCGTAAAACCTTGAAATTTCTCCCAGTTTGGCACTCAACTTGACTTTTAAATTCTTTAAAAGCCTCGAAAACCTGATCTTTGGTTTTTAGGAAACTAACTGATACATATCTTGAACAATCGTCAATAAATGTGGCGAAATATCGATTGCCTCCCATTGACTGCTTTTGCATTGGACCGCATACATCAGTATGTATTAAGTCTAGAACGCCCTTTGACCTGTTTGTGCTCGATTGAAATGGTTGCACGCAAATTTTACTTTTTGCGCATGTTGCACACACTTGTTTTGGCTTGTATATGCCCTTGAGACCTATTACCATCTCCTTGTTAACCATTTCCTTTAATGCGTCAAAATGTACATGGCCGAACCTATTGTGCCATTTGAATGCATCTGCCTCAACATTTACAATGTTCATACACTTTTCCTGATTGTCCTGAACCATAAACAATCCATTTTCCAGATGTGCCTTTATAACTATTTTACCGTTTTCAAAAATCATCGCTTGATTTTTCTCAAACACAACTTTTTTTCCATGTTTTAATAGTTTTGTGACCGATATAAAATTGTACTGCAAATCTGGTACCAAGATAACCTTTTCCAGCGTAACGGATCTATCACCGAACTTTGCTTGAACAGTTCCATGCCCTTCAGCAATAAGTGATTTACCGCCGGCTGAAAATACTTTTTGATTATCTTCCGTGAACGACACAAAGCGTTCCTTGTCACAACAAAGATGCGCCGTTGCGCCACTGTCTATGCACCATGCATTTAACATCTGGTCATTTGGCTTAACTAAACTTAGGATTGGTACATATTTTTCTGGTTCCACTTTGGCATATTCGGTTACGCAAAGCATTGTACCCAATCTTTCCCCGCTTTTACTGTTTGCGCCATTGTTGTTTGCTCCTTCCTGCTTGCTTTTAGCACGGCATTCCGATTTAAAATTCCTTTCCTTTCCGCACTTAAAACACTTTTTGCCTTCTTAAAGTTTTTCTTAAAATTGTTGTCATAACTGACGTGTAGTTCCGCGCTACTTGTAATTTCCTTGCTAATGCTATCTTCCTGCCTATTCGCTTCTTCAGAAATTTTTATTTTTAGCATGCTCAAGTTCGGCAAATCATCTCGCGTCTCAATCGCAACAACAAAACTTTCATACGATTTAGGCAAGCCATTTAGCAACACAACTGATAAGATCTTTTCATCAACCTTTATGTTGACCTCTGCTAAAGCCTCGTGTACCACCTGGAATTTCCGCAAATATTCCTGTGCACTTATACCATCCGACATTTTTAACGTCAACAATTGTTTAATTAAAAGCACTACCCTTGCTGGTCCGCTTGGCCTGTGAATTTTATTTATCTTTTGCCATGCCTGTGACGACGATACACAATTTTTAATATTGTTTAGTTGGGTCGATTTAACACAAAGTAAAATTGACGCCAACGCCTTTTGATCCTTTAGTTCAAAAGCTGCACGTTGCTCATTTGTTGCACTTTCACTAAGCTCAATTTTACCACTGACGATTGGCCACAAATCATTTTGTATGAGAACACTTCTCATCAAAACTTCCCATGTGCTATAATTGTTTTCGTCCAGTTTCTCAATATTGAAATTCATATTTCCACTCATTTTTTATACTTATTGTCCCACAGTGCAAAATTTGTAACTGTCGATCGTCTCATGCACAAAGCAACTACGACGACAATACTGTTGTCCGTGTCTTTCTTTTGTTTTTTCGTTTTCTTTTAAGTATCCCTCCGAGTTGCTATTTACACACACACACTCGCGATTTTCTATGCCTTGGTATACACACTTTTGGGTATACACACTCGCGGTTTTGTGCGGCTTGGTATACGCACTTTTTGGTATACACACTTGAGTCTCCGTTCGCTTTTGTGTTTCTTGATCCGTTGGGACTGCTTTATTTTGGACTTTAAACCACGGCAACGGTCCGATTCGCTGCAAAATTCTAATCAAAACGAGGGGGAGCGTTGTGAGTTGCTGCGGACACCGCAACTCTACGGTTATACCCGATACTAAGTCAGTATGGCTCTCCGGCAGACGCCACTAATATTAAACGACACGACAAAGAGTGCGTGCGAGAGAGACAGAAAATCAGTCTGAGCGTGACGTCGTTCGCTGCGTAGCCACTGCAAATTGATTTTTTCTATTGGCTAAAAAAATGATCTGAACTGATCCAGATTCAGCAATCTGATAGATATGGTCATTATCTATGATTCTCGAATGTGCAATATTGTGGATGCAACAGATTTTCGTCTTTTGTGTGGGCGGAAGGGGGTGGGGCGAAATTTTGAGATACACGTTTTATAGTAAGATCTAACAGGAGTGCGGATACCAAATTTGGTTACTCTAGCCTTAATAGTCTCTGAGATTTTTGAATATCCCCAGATTTTCGTCCTTTGCGGGGGCGGAAGGGGGTGTGGCGAAATTTTGAAACGAACTCGTCTCGGTCCGATATATTAGGAGTGTGGATACCAAATTTGGTTGCTCTAGCTTTTGTAGTCTCTGAGATCTAGGCGCCAATGTTTTACTCTAAGCAAAGCCGCCTATGCTACGTGTGTGTTAGAGAGAGACAGGGCGAGAAAAATGAAATTGTTTTCTTGATGCTGGCTATAATAATAATACGATCCAATTCAGATTCCACAGTCTTAAAGATATGGTCATTCTCTACAATTCTACGTTTTTGGTTTTCTCATATCTTTAAAATTGTGGATGCCACAGATTTTCGTCCTTTGTGGGGGCGGAAGTGGGCGGGGCGAAGTTTTGAAATATTTTTGTAGCAGTGACATATCACAGAAGTCTGGATCCAAAACATCGTTGCTCTAGCTCTTATAGTCTTTGAGCACTAGGCGCTGAAGGGGACGGACAGACGGACGGACGGACGGGCGGACAGACAGACAGGGCTCAATCGACTCGGCTATTGATGCTGATCAAGCATATATATACTTTATGGGGTCGGAAACGATTCCTTCTGGACGTTACACACATCCACTTTTACCACAAATCTAATATACCCCAATACTCATTTTGAGTATCGGGTATAAAAACACAATGCGAATCTCCGTTGAATTTGCTCAACTTGTTCTTTTGCCTTTCTATGTACACACATACACTAATGAGTCTATGCCATTTTTTAGCACTGCTTTTCACTAAGCACCAAACAATGTTTATTGTTTCTCACTGTTTCTGTTTTATACTGTTTCTGGGTGAATTGGTGTCTGTGCCCATAACCTGTTAAAGTTATTTTATTTGTAAGACAGCAGAAGATCAGCTTACAGAATTTTATGTGCTTCCGAGTAACATACGCAAGAGACAGACGCCGAAAGAAGAATATCGATATGAGAACATCGATATGAGAACATCGATATGCAGCAGGGCACATGCGCAGTGTTGTTAAAGATCAATATCTAATTATCGTGGCGGTCACTTTGAACAGAATTAGGTGGTGATATATGTAGCTCTAGATGCAGAACTGAAAACAGAAAGATCGACTGGAACTGGGACAATAGTAATAGTCCAACCAAAGCAAACTAAAACTAGGACTGAGGGCACCTGGAGGACGCTTAAATGCTAGTAAAATATTCAATGTTTCATGTTCTTGTTCTCGTGTGATCTCCGTGTAGATAGAAGCATTAAAACTAGGCACACCAACTAGCTACTAAAAACATTCTCTTCTCCTCCCTCCCGTAACAAAGGTACATCGTTCATGCATTTTGTTCCTCAGATAAAGCCACTTAAAGACAATTAATTTAAATAAAATCCAACTTATAGCGAAAATACAATGTTAACTGTTTGCGCGCATTGTCTCGAGACTCTTCTGAATTTGTTCTGAGGATCTGTCGCACCCTCCTCTCTTTGTTCCTTGTTTTCTCTTGAATTGTCTTCAGTTTTTCTTTCACTTGGACAACTTGTTTTTGCTAAAAATTTAAGTTTTTATTGTTTCTTTTTATACCCGATACTCAAAATGAGTATTGGGGTATATTAGATTTGTGGTAAAAGTGGATGTGTGTAACGTCCAGAAGGAATCGTTTCCGACCCCATAAAGTATATATATTCTTGATCAGCATCAATAGCCGAGTCGATTGAGCCCTGTCTGTCCGTCCGTCTGTCCGTCCGTCCGTCCGTCCGTCCGTCCGTCTGTCCGTCTGTCCGTCTGTCCGTCCCTATTAGCGCCTAGTGCTCAAAGACTATAAGAGCTAGAGCAACGATGTTTTGGATCCAGACTTCTGTGATATGTCACTGCCACAAAAATATTTCAAAACTTCGCCCCGCCCACTTCCGCCCCCACAAAGGACGAAAATCTGTGGCATCCACAATTTTAAAGATAAGAGAAAACCAAAAACGCAGAATCGTAGAGAATGACCATATCTTTTAGACTGCAGAATCTGAATTTGATCGTATTATTATTATAGCCCGCATCAAGAAAACAATTTCTTTTTTTCTCGCCCTGTCTCTCTCTAACACACACGTGGCATAGGTGGCTTTGCTTAGAGTAAAACATTAGCGCCTAGATCTCAGAGACTATAAAAGCTAGAGCAACCAAATTTGGTATCCACACTCCTAACATATCGGACCGAGACGAGTTTATTTCAAAATTTGGCCACAACCCCTTCCGCCCCCGCAAAGGACGAAAATCTGGGGATATTCACAAATCTCAGACACTATTAACGCTAGAGTAACCAAATTTGGTATCCGCACTCCTGTTAGATATCACTATAAAACGTATATCTCAAAATTTCGCCCCACCCCCTTCCGCCCCCCCAAAAGACGAAAATTTGTGGCATCCACAATTTTGAAGATACGAGAAAACTAAAAACGCAGAATCATAGATAATGATCATATCTATCAGATTGCTGAATCTGGATCAGATCAGCGCTACGACGCTACGCAGCGCCCGACGTCACGCTCAGACTGATTTTCTGTCTCTCTCGCACGCACTCTTTGTCGTGTCGTTTAATATTAGCGTCGTCTGCCGGAGGAGAGCCATACTGACTTAGTATCGGGTATAACTGTAGAGTTGCGGTCCCCGCAGCAACTCACAACGTTCCCCCTCGATGTTTATAATTCTTTTTTTTTTTGTTGTTGAATAATTTGTTGAAGGTTTTTTCTGAATGCAGAAATCAATGTAGTGTGTAGGGGGGGGGGGGGATATTATTGAAAGCCCAGCTGTGTGGGTGAAAGTAAACGCATATATAGATCCATAGAAGAGTATAGACTGATAAATCTCTTGCAGTTCCTGTTTTTTGTTGGCAGTGATATTGCAAAACGTTTTCTTTCGATTTTGAAATCAATGCGAATCGAAACAATAAATATAGTGTTGTTAGCTATGCGTTTGCCTTAGGGTGCATTCGAAGAGGTGATTGGGAACAACTAGATCGGACCTCAATCGGAAGATCACGCATTATAGTGGGAATTTTGTTGGTTGCATTGTCTTGATCGGTACAGGGTACAGGGTACAGGATACAGGATACAGGATACATATACAAATATATAGAGAGAGTGCTGCTGTCTGTTGTGGTATTTACAAAAATGCTTCGATGTCGTCACTCATATATGTACATATGTATGCATATAAATAATAGGGCTAGTATTTATATATATACAGACATATGTAGGCATATATGACCTAATCGTTTTCAAAACTAATTAAGTTAAATGGTTTTGTATATAAGTACTATATATGCGTGTATATATGTATATATATTAATATAAAGTTATGTAATACGTTTAAAAAGTTCATTTGGTTTTGGTTTTTCTGGAAAAAGTATTTTTGTTTACGGTTTAAGGTTTACGGTTTACGGTTTACGTTGAATGTACTCTCGAATTCGTACTGTACTGTTGTCGGTTCCGTTATCTCTGATGCAATTTGATTAATACGTCTTTTAGATCACTAATATTACACTAGTTGCTATTTCCCTCGCTCGCTTCCGGAACCGCCTTGAAAATTCTACGTCACGGAGATCCGTTTCCCGATCCCCATCCGTTACACACTCTAAGATTAAACAATTAATTTAGCTCCTAACTCTTTGGTTTGTTAACGACTAGAACATAGGTAGAGAAGGAATCCGTTTCACGTTTTATGCATATCGTCTAAGTTTTTGTTTTAGTTTTGGTTTTGGTTTTGCCTTTGTTCGGGCCCCGGGGATATGCCTCGCCCACTGCCCTGGTCTCACCGGCGGGGGCTGCGCGCAAAATGGTTAAATGGTTCTATTAATGGATACATATTGCTTAGGGGATTGCAGCAGCGGCAGTGGCAGAGGGCTGGCAGGCAACCACGGGGGGTATTACAGGGATTTCATGACTGACCCCAATCTAATGGAAATACTAATGCAGAGCAACCACAGAAATCAACACAGCGCAGAACTGACAACGATCCGATGCGATCTAAGTGGGACTTTCCGGCTTAGAGCCGGCATTAGAATTGTCTTGCATTTGAGCGAGTGTCTTGAACTTTTGAGAGTTTAGGAATCTGAAAGAGACGATAATGGATCAGTGCCATTCTGTCCCCCAGAGGGACTAGATCAAACGGACGCCACTCACCTCGGATATGAGTCTCTGTGCATTAAAGTGTAGATCTGTATTTGAGCTTCGTCGAAGGTGTGCGTCGTGGGCTCGATCATGTTACGGTTGACGATCTCGCGCACCCGCGAGTCCAGCGACACCTCCCTCGGCGACAGGATCGAGATGTAGTCCTCGTATATCAGGCGCGCCTTCTCTTCGACCACCTCGGCGCTGTTCTCCTTCTTGAGGTCCTCGACGGCCAGCCAGAACAATATGTTCTCCTCACTGAATTCGCTGCGCAGGAAGTTCTGAAATACCTTTCGACCAGCTGCGGAAAATATGGAAAATAGTAAGCATACGGCTCAGAGTGGAATATCTCCTTTGCATGCTCACCTGAGCTCTTCATCAGCTTGTCAAAGCTCTTGCCCCAGCTACGGATTTCCTCCAATGTGGGTCTGCAACGGAAATTGATGTTAAACAAAGTATTCCACTTGAAAAAAAACACTTATTTCTGTAAAGGTAACTTACTGTTCGCCGTCTAGGAATTCGGAATTAGCGAGATCACGCTTTGTGGTCGCATTTTCATCGGCATTCTTGATGGCCAGACTGTAAAAAAAGGAAAATATTGGAGATGATATAGGTTTTCACTGATGTACATTGGATTTGCTCTGATCTGAAATGGAATGGAACCAATTCTAGACAGTCCCAGGTGAGCTATGCGATCTTCATATCGATATTGGTGCTATATATGTAAGATTAATAATAATGAATCGTTTATTAATAGTGTTTTTCGAAATAGAGTACAAAGTGTATGATTTAAGATGTGCAATTAATGAGTCTGTTCTTCCGACTTTTTGTTCAACTTTCTGCTTCTACTTCCAACAACCGACTCCCGTATCGATAACCCCTTATCGGTTAGGTCTTTTAAACATCGTGTTCAGGCCAGCCGTAAACAATTTCCGCGCACTGTGCCAACTCCGTGCGCCCCGGTCCCAACTCGCTCTCGCGCGCTCGGAGGGGCGCTCGGATCCACAATCCACGATCCACACGGCGCTCACGGCAGAAAAAGCACCATAAGGCATAGAGTTAAGCAGTTACGATTTCACCCCCGCTTCAGACGGCCGATATACCGCGCGACCGTCCAACCAAATACACACACATAATTATATATATACCACGAAACAACGGTTTTCATTTCTTATGACGGCTACATCAATTGCGTTGTGGGAGAGTTGAGCTTCGATCCGCCCCACTACAAACATTGGTCCTTCGAGCCGGATCTTCGCCTTCCCCATAAGGAGAAGCTCACCCCAGCCAGCATCGTCGGATCGCTCCAAGTTCAAGATAAGTACTCTTCGATTGTGCATAACAACAGTGCAGTGATTTTGTGCGAGTTTTCCATCCCAGTCCGAGTTCCCGTGGCATATGTACATGCATGTGTATGTATTTATTTCTCGCTCTAGCTCCAAATTAAACCATACTTCGTTCTGCCAACGGTTGTGGCTTCCTACTTCTCCAAAGGTTTAATTTGATCCGAGCTAACTCCTGCGTTCAGATTCCGATCCAGTGTAAATAATATTCTTACCTCTCCAGCTACCAGCTGAGCTTTCGTTGCTAACATACATACATACATACATGTATGTACACATCGCAACGCAATCCAAGCGGCTGGCAACAAACATAAAGGCATATTCTTGCAATTATTTTTGTGGTTTATTCCGTGCATGCTCAACGTTCCATAGTTTGTCGGTTTTATAAGGAAATAAAATAACAAATCACTGCGCCTCCTTATTTAACTAATTATACTACCAACAAAATAACGATCCATACATACTGCACATATGTATTTATCTTACATATCTATACGTACGCATTTTAAATTAGCATATTCTTGCACATCTATATAATATACATATTGTATATAAAACGGTTATCCACCGTTTTACCCGTTGTTTGACATCTCTTCAACCCAAGCCGCGGTACATAGCACTTACAGCCATACATACACACATACAAGCAGCAGCAGCGGTGCATTCTTTTCGTTTTTCTTTTCGCTTTCGCTTCTCCACCGTTTGCCTGCGTTGTAGTTGTTGGGAGAATATTTTTCGGTGCCGCGCTTGACCGTAACGGAACGCCAAGTGACGCGCTACCCTTCATTTCGAGAGTATATTGTTTTCAACCGTAGTTCAATCGTAGTATTTATATCTATATATTCCGGCCACGGAGTACTATTTCCATAATTTAAATACTCGCAATAAATTCCACCAAAACCACATATCCCACGGTTCGTAGTTCTGAACTTCCACGTAGCCATTTCCGCTCACCTACCTTTGCGACTCCACTACGCGTTATCGCAGATCCATCAGCAAACATGCCCACTGTTGAGAAGAAATCTCGCAAGAAGTTTAAGCGGGTGAGTTCGCTGAGTTTGACCCATCCACCCAGCTCCAACGGCTCAGTCACTACGCCCACATCTTCCCGTCCGGCCCCAGCTGAGCGAGGTCCGACCACGTCCAGGGTTCACGCACCACATGCCTTCGAGTATTTGTTGCTCCCCTCGGGAGTCCCTCGCACGGCTCCTAGCACTATGGCCGCCAGTTCCGCACAGTCTAAGTTTGCCTTGGCTGCAAGCAGAGTGACCCGCTTCGACCAGAAGCTCAGCGCTCCAGATGCTAGCACACCAACCCGCTCGCTCTCCCAAGTCCATCGAGAACAACTCCGAAGCCTGTGGGCAAAGGTGGACGCGGAGTTCGCGGCCTGTTCGGTGACGATGGCGGAAGAGGATCCAGAGGGTGTAGCTTATGTCCAAGAGATGTACGATAACTGCTACGCGGTCTACGCGCAATGCCTGGCCGAACTGAACGATCAGCTCGAGCCCCGACTGTCCCTCACACGCCGCAACTGGCCGTTCAAGTGCCGACTTCCGGCGGTTGCCGCCTCCCTCCATGTGACACTGAAGTTTTCAGTGGGGACTACCAGCAGTGGCCCACGTTCCGAGACCTGTTCACCGCCATCTACATAGAAAACCCAAGGTTGGCTCCAGTGGAAAAACTGTTCCACCTCAACAAAAAGACCAGCGGTGAAGCCCACGACATAGTGGCACAGGCTCCACTTACGAACGAGGGTTTCGCGTCCGCATGGAACGCCCTCCGTGAGCGTTTCCAAAACAAGAGGCTGATACTCAAGGCCCAGCTGAAGATCCTTTTCAGTCTGCCCCAAATCCGTACCGAGTCAGCACCAGCGCTAAAAGAGCTCCAGAGGGCCGTCCACAAGTGCCTAACGACACTCACCCATTCCGAGGTCTCCACAGACAGCGTTTTCGCTGACGGAGTTTTAGTGTACCTCATTTCCGCTAAGCTGCCAAAGACGACCTTAGAGCTTTGGGAGCAATCCGTGACGCACAAGTCCGAAATTCCCACCTGGCACGCCATGGACAAGTTCCTGGCGGAGCGGTACCTGTCTCTCGAAGTGACCGATGACGACCATCCAGGCATGGAGACTCAGGCCCACTCCAGGGCGAGCATACGCACTGCAGACAATTCGAGAAGCAATCCGTTTCGGTCTCAAGGAAGTCCTTATCCTAGGAGTGCCCACTCGTTCGAGACCACAGTGAATCAAACGAGGAGCACGTGTGATCTCTGCTCCAAAGAGTATCATCCAATCCGGTTATGCCCTTACTTCCTTCAAATGCCCGCTGGCGCTCGCTCCGACTACATTAAGCAAAAGCAGCTTTGTTTGAACTGCTTTGCAAGGGGCCACCAGATACGAGCATGCCAAGGCGCCCACAATTGCATAATTTGTGGAGACCGGCTCCATACGCTTCTGCACCGTAGCAATCCAGCAAACTCCAGCGAGGCGATTTCCACAACGGCACAAAATTCCTCAGCGTGGCCCGAGCTACATCTACGAGTACCAAGCGTACAAAATCCAAGTTCGTCCGAAGCCCAGCCAAACGTTCAGTCATATTTCGCCTCCGGTACGAGTGCTGTCCTCCTAGGCACGGCTATCGTTAATATTTGCCACCTGGAAAAAACTTTCCACGCCCGCGCTCTGATCGACTCTGGCTCAGAGGCAACGTTCATTACAGAACGTCTTGTGGACATGATCAAATTGCCATTCCAACGTATCCAGGCACAGGTCTCCGGCCTAAATAATGCCGTATCCGCTCAGTCAAAGAAGCTCTGCAGTTTTTCCATCCGTTCTCCGACTAAGCCGGACTTACAACTAAATGCCACAGCCTACGTTATTCCGGAATTGGCCGCGAATATTCCATCGCATCCGATCTCGCAAGGGTTCTTGAGAGACCTGCCGAACCTCTCATGGGCGGATCCGACCTTCTATGAGAGTTCACAAATAGATATCCTGATTGGAGCGGATATCCTTCCGTCCATTCAGTCAAGTGGCTCACTGACCAACATCTGTGGCTCTCTTCTCGGGCAGGAGACCATTTTCGGCTGGGTACTCACAGGTCCAGTGCCTCAGGTGATGAATCAAATCTCATCGTTCTCGAGTCAAATTTCCAGACGACCTATCACACTGGTAGAAGACTCGGGGTCTTTTTACGACAGCAATTTCCTTCCAGCTCCCTCCGCAGAAGTTCTCGAACGGTCTCCTGACCGACGGAAATATTTCCAAAATATGCACTGTACGAAAGCTCTACGCTCCGGTCCGAATTCAAGCCTGAACTCGAAGGTGAATCCGTCCTTAGATCAACATAGCCTCACCAGACTATGTAACCGGGCGGCAATTTCCAATGTCTTAAATGTGCCTCTCACCCGTTCCAAGATCGTTACTAATGTGTCTTCGACGCCTTTATTTCAATTTAGTTCTCCGCACCTAGATATGGCCCCACGTCCCCGCGCCAACCGCACCAGGGAGAACCGACGTGCTCGGGAAATTGGCTCCTACCGTTGCCGAATCTGCCAAGGAGTCCATCCGCTACGGACCTACCACCAATTTCTTCTCCTGAACCCCGAAGAGAAACTCCGAGCTGTCCTTATCAACCAGTATTGTGGGAACTGCCTGGCTCACCAACACTCCGGCAAAAACAACCACACGCTACTCCACGTACCCACGTCTCGTCGTCCGGCCCGCTCAGCCTCGGGAGCATCGTCGTCATCTAAATCGAACCATGCAAAACGCCGCCCTCGTCGTCCAGCCCGCTCAGCCGCGACTGTACCGTCGCCATCTACATCGGCTCACGACGAACGACACACTCGTCTCCCCGCGAGCCGCCCCGTCGTAGGAACCACGGCGCCATCCACAGATTCCTCAAGAGCAACCCCCGTTTTGCGCATCCTCACTCCTATCCGACCGTGGGGCGACACTGAGTCGACGTCCTTGTCAAGTCCAGAGCGCCTTTTTTGGGATGAATCGGGTCCGGGGCGTACGCCCAGCCATAGGCCACCCCATTATACTTTGCAATCCTGCAAGGGGGGGGGAGTATGTTCAGGCCAGCCGTAAACAATTTCCGCGCACTGTGCCAACTCCGTGCGCCCCATAGACATAAGGCACCATAAGGCATAGAGTTAAGCAGTTACGATTTCACCCCCGCTTCAGACGGCCGATCTACCGCGCGACCGTCCAACCAAATACACACACATAATTATATATACCACGAAACATAACGGTTTTCATTTCTTATGACGGCTACATCAATTGCGTTGTGGGAGAGTTGAGCTTCGATCCGCCCCACTACAAACACATCGGTTAAGTCTGGTTATATCGGTTAGGTCTTATCGATGGTATCTTAAGTTCAAATGTTATTTTAGATAAGATAGTGTTAACTGCTTGATACACTGTCCTTTACATTCGGCCCTCCTGCTCATCTTCATCTGTCCCAGATGATAATATATCATCGTTCTCTGAGACAAAACGCCATAGCTTCATATTGTCACTGCTCGTTGCTGTGATATTTGGCCCATCGACTTGAGCAACCTTTCTGACGTCGTAGCGACCGTTCCGCTTTACCTTGGTGACTTCATATGGGCCTAGATACTCGCTGGCCAACTTGCGTCCTGCGACGAACTGCGTCCTCTTGATCGCGACCATGTCTCCTAGTCTGTAGCCGTGCTCAGATCGTCGTTTTTTATCATAATTGCGCTTGTACACCTCTTGCGCCTTCTCAATGTTTTGTTTCGCTTGGTCACGCAGTTCTTGGCGCTCGTTGTTAAACTGCGTAACCAACTCCTCGTTGAGCACCTCCAATAGTCGACTTTCAGCTTGTCTGTGCATCTTTGTCCCAAACATGACCTCGAATGGCGACGACTTCAACGTAGAATGCACATGCGAATTAATCGCCATCTGGACCTGTGGCACATGCTTGTACCACTTCGTTGACTCCTGAGCTGAGAGCTTTGCGATGATACCCAAAATTGAACGGTTCACCCGCTCAATCTGACCGTTGCCTCTCGCCACACCTGTCGTTGTACACACATGTTCGACTTTGTTCTCGTTGAGAAACTCACTGAATGCGTTGGATGTAAACGCTGCTCCTCTGTCGCTGACTATGCGCTTGGGAAAACCAAACACAAATGACAAATCTTCACAACTTCTTCGTGACCTGTTGACTTAGTTGGGAACAGCCACACAAACTTGGAGAATGCATCTACCGCAGCAAAAATGTACTTGTATTGCTTGGCTGTCGCATCCATTCGTCCCAAATGATCAACGTGCAGCGTGTATAGTGGTGTGTCACCCTTGTCAATGCAATGAAGATAGCCTTCTTGTTTGCCCAACTTTTTGCTGAAAATTATACAACTGATACAATTAGTAATCAACTTATTTACTTTCCGTTCAAGGTGCGGAATCCAGTATTGCTGCTGAACTGAGTGCATTGTCTTCGCTGTGGAGAAATGACCAACTTCATGCGATCCATGAATGATTTCCCTTTCCATCAGCCTTGGAACCACCAATACGTCATTGCCATTTACAGATTTGAAGAGAAGACCTCCTTTAAGCTTGTAGTCTTGATATGGGTGCTGCTTCAGGATCTCAACTGTGGCTTTGATGAAATCGTCATCCTGCTGTGCTTTCTTTATCCGAGCTGTTAGCTTCGTCGTCACGAACATGCATGTCTGCGGAAAACGACTGAGACAGTCCACGTGTCTCATTCTGTCCCCTGGGCGGTGTACTGCTTTGGGAAACTTCTCTGGGTATATCTGCTTTCGTTGTTGTCTGCTTAAACGCCGCACAGTCAGTGGCAAGATCAAATTTGATCCCCAACTTCTTGAGTGCGAGGTATGCAGTTTTGACCTCCAAATAGTAACTGTGACGTTTGGACTCGGCTTGTGTAGTCTTTTTTCTCCAATAGTAAATCGGGTGGAAATTGCCATCAGACTGCTGCAACAGAACTGCTCCGAAACCTTCTTTGGATGCATCCGTGTAGATACAGGTGCGATTACAAGCAGATTCTTTAAGGTTTGTAGCGATTGTTGCTCTGCTTCGCCAATGTTGAAAACTGCTTCCTTCCTGAGTAGATTCGTGAGCGGCCGGGCAACTTGTGCATAGCCAGGGATGAACTTTCTGAAAAAGCCTGTGAGTACCAGAAATGCTTGAACTGCTTTAATGTCTTTGGGCGTAGCAAACCGACTGACAGCTGCTGTCTTCTCTTTGCCGGGCCAGATTCTCCCGTCCTCAATGATATGGCCCAGAAAGCTAATGCGTGGCTGCATGAAGCTACATTTCTTCCACTTGATCTTTAGGCCAAACTGCGCAGCTGTCTCCAGGACCAACTTCGTCTTCCTCATGCATACCTCGGGCGACGCGGCGTAAACAATTATGTCGTCCATATAAAGCTGCATAATGTCAGAGTTGATTAATTCTTGAAAAATATAGCTTACGAACCGAATGAACGCAGCTGGCGAGTTCTTGAATCCGAAAGGCGCCTTATTAAACTCGAGTAATCCCTCCTTTGTAACAAAGGCCGTATACGACTTGCTTTGCTCTTCCATAGGCACATGGAAAAATCCGTTTTCAAGGTCCATTATGGTAAACCACTTAGCCGACTGCAGCTTTTCCAAGACTTCCTCCATGATCGGGACTGGGAAGCAGTCCAGCAATACCATGCTGTTTAACTTCCTGTAGTCTACGCAAACTCTAAGTGTACCATCTTTTTTCTTCACGACGACAACTCTGCTCGCTACATTTGAAGACGACTTGCGCACGATTCCTTGCTCGATCCATTCTTCGACTTGCTTCTTTACGGCACTGGCTTCGTCTGTTGATAAACGACTCGGTGAGTGATGAAACGGCTTGATTACTACGTCGGGAACTATCTTCAGTTGGATTGGAGACTGCTTTGCAACTTCTGTGGGCATTTGGTAGCTGCTTCTTATCATCTGTTCAACGTCTTTTCGATATTGCGGCGGAGCTACAAAGGATGACTCTTCAGTTACATTATATATAAGAGCATGCTCATCTGTTGGCACAGGATCTGCGTCATGCTTCAAAAACGTGTATCCTTGCATATCAGCGACGAAACGGAACTTTTTAATGAAATCATGCCCCAAAAGTGCATCGAAATCAATCTGGCTACTGGGGACTACTACAAACTTCTGTGTGGTCTGCAACTTATCCACGGTAACTTCTGCATTAAAGTATCCAACAGGCTTTGTTGATATCTGACCCAGACCGCGCAACATAGTTGTGCACTTCAAAAGTTTAACGTTTTTCATGGTCTTCAACATACTCTCTTTGATTATGGTTACATCTGACCCTGTATCCACAAGACAGTCAACAACAATGCCGTTTATTTGAATTTTTTTCATGCGACTGCGATCCAAAATGACGCGAACTTTATCAACTTTATCAGCTTCATAAGGACAGTTACGCGAAATTCGACCATTCTGATTGCACTTAAAACACTTTGTTTCGGCTTTGCAGTTTTTGCGTTTGTGTTCTCCTGACCCACAGTTATAGCAATATTCTTTTTTACCGCTTTGCCCACTTTGCTGCTTAAAACTCGTTTTATGCTGTTCGTTATTGCCCTTCTTCTCCGATATGTTCAAACGATCATAGATATCGAACTCTTCTTTCAAGGCCCTGAAGGTCTTACAGCGATACATGGCATACTTATACTCGTTTCTTATGTCCAGACCGTTCACAATATGGCTTATAACAGCCGCGTCTTCAACATGTCCGACTGCTGCTATTTTTCTCATCTGCAGCAAGTACTCGTGCATCGACTCACTACTCTTCCTCTTTCTTTCTTGCAGCAGCTTATGAATGTCTGCACTGTTATAGCTACATGTGAATTCATCCAATAATACGTTCTTGAGTTCCTCATAGGTGCACACGCATTCAGCTTCAAGGAAAAGCTTAGCTGCACCGGTCATTTTTCCTCTGGCCTGCACATACTTTTGCTTTTCAGTAAGCTCATATGCGTCAGCATTTTTTTCGAATATCTCAAACCATTTTTCTATGGGAACCGATTTTCCATCACAATCGCTCACAACTTTTGTAAAATTATCTGGAGCGATCTTCATTTCTCGTTGCTCATCGCAAAGCAGTTTCAAACTTAGCAACTTTATCATTTGATCAATCTTGTCATCAGTATTGTTTTCGGCATTTTCTAAATCTTCCATCTCGTTTGCACTCGGGCGCGACGTTCCTGGTACAGCTTCTTCCTTCTCTCTCTCTTTCCAGTGCAACGGCGGCGGTGTTTGCATCATTTTGCGGCTCTTTTCGACTTGTGTCTGTGTACCCGACGAGTGCTTGTCTTTTCTGTTTATAAGTGTGTATCACACACAACGTGTCTGTGCGTGTTTTTATACCCGATACTCAAAATGATTATTGGGGTATATTAGATTTGTGGTAAAAGTGGATGTGTGTAACGTCCAGAAGGAATCGTTTCCGACCCCATAAAGTATATATATTCTTGATCAGCATCAATAGCCGAGTCGATTGATCCCTGTCTGTCTGTCCGTCTGTCCGTCCGTCCGTCCGTCCCCTTCAGCGCCTAGTGCTCAAAGACTATAAGAGCTAGAGCAACGATGTTTTGGATCCAGACTTCTGTGATATGTCACTGCTACAAAAATATTTCAAAACTTCGCCCCGCCCACTTCCGCCCCCACAAAGGACGAAAATCTGTGGCATCCACATTTTTAAAGATACGATAAAACCAAAGACGCAGAATCGGTGAGGATGACCATATCTTCTACAGTGCAAAATCTGAACCTGATTATAGCCAGAATCAAGAAAACAATTTCATTCTTTCTCGCTCTGTCTCTCTCTAACACACAGGTTTCATAGTCGGTTTTGTCAATTGCAAAATATGAGTTCAAGGATCTCAGAACCTATAAGAGCCAGAGCAACTAAATTTGGTATCCACACTCCTGTGATATCGGACCTTGACCGTTTCGTGTCCAAATTTCGCCACACCACTTCCGCCCCCGCAAAGGACGAAAATCTGGGGCATCCACAAATCTCAGAGACTATTAAGGCTAGAGTAACCAAATTTGGTATCCGCACTTCTGTTAGATCTCACTATAAAACGTATATCTCAGAATTTCGCCCCACCCCCTTCCGCCCCCACAAAAGACGAAAATCTGTTGCATCCACAATATTGCACATTCGAGAAAACTAAAAACGCAGAATCATAGATAATGACCATATCTATCAGATTGCTGAATCTGGATCAGATCGGATCATTTTTGTAGCCAAAAGCAAGAAATCAATTTTCAGTGGCTACGCAGCGCCCGACGTCACGCTCAGACTGATTTTCTGTCTCTCTCGCACGAACTCTTTGTCGTGTGGTTCAATATTAGCGGCGTCTGCTGGAGGAGAGCCATACTGACTTAGTATCGGGTATAACTGTAGAGTTGCGGTGTCCGCAGCAACTCACAACGTTCCACCTCGTTTTTGCTTGTGTACGTACTGCGCACGGACAAGGCGACGCTGCGGCGCGACAATGAATTTCACAATTTTCCAACCGAATTAAACGACCGATCTTTTATTAAACTCCGTTTCTACTGTTAGGCTCACAGAATTTGGATTGTTCAACTTAATGTTTATAGCCACCAACAACAACTTTACAACTTTATGTAGCTACAAACGACAACTTTAACAACTTTTCAACAATCCTCTTCTTGCATCAGCTTCTGCTTTCTTCTGTTTTTCTTTTTCACACACTCCGAGCTCTGTATTCGACGCGGACGAGCCCCCAAATGTAAGATTAATAATAATGTATCGTTTATTAATAGTGTTTTTCGAAAAAGAGTACAAAGTGTATGATTTAAGATGTGCAATTAATGAGTCTGTTCTTCCGACTTTTTGTTCAACTTTCTGCTTCTACTTCCAACAACCGACTCCCGTATCGATAACCCCTTATCGGTTAGGTCTTTTAAACATCGGTTAAGTCTGGTTATATCGGTTAGGTCTTATCGATGGTATCTTAAGTTCAAATGTTAATTTAGATAAGATAGTGTTAACTGCTTGATACACTGTCCTTTACATATATATCTGATATTTGCTTTTTACTACTCATATTAGCCGTAGCTTGTTCTCCGCACATCCGTCACCCTTCAAAGTAGACTACGATTTGGGCTTGACTACTCTCTAGCTCATAGTGGATAGGGAAGCCACTTATGCATACATACATACGGGGCCCCAAAACAGACATACATATGTATGCTGATATGTATATCGTATGCGCATAGATACAAGTATATCTATAAAGTGGCTAATGCCATATCAACGAAGCACTCGAACTTGACAAAGCTCTGTTATCTGCTTGACAGCTATCAAAGCGACACGACCCGACTCGATTCGATTCGATTCGTTGCCCCCAATGCCCAATCAAGGGCGTATGGATGTATGCATGAATCCAAGCGTGTATAAGTATGTGTGACCAGCCAAACACACAAAGGTGCGGAGGGATCCGCAAGATTATAGGAGGAGGGCTAAAAGACTTTCGTTTTCATTCACGAAAAACGAATGCAACACTTCGAGGAGCCATCCAGCCGCATACTTATTTATATTTGATTTAAACAGTGCCCCATCCAACCGGAGGTAGAGCTTTTCCCTGCCCAATCTTTGGCGCTCCCGACATTGTGAATGAATGCGGGAGAGCAGAAGTCAAAGAGCGGGGGACTAATCAGCGGGAGAGAGCTTTCACCGCGGAGCGTTGCCGGAGGCGAGAAAAATGCCTCCCATCTGCTTCTGCTTCTCCTTCTAGCGAGCGTGTGCGTGTGTGTCTGTTGGTGGGTGGGCTGTTGTGTGTAACTTACCATTTTCCCCTGTTTTAGCGGTTGTTTTTATTACAGTTGTAGTTGTGGTTAAGCGGTGACGAGGATGAGGACAGGAACGGGGATAGGTACCCGTGGAGCAGCACCAGAAACGAGGAAAGAAATTGATTTCGTTTTAGTGGGCAATACAAAATAATGAGGTGTTCTCAAGGATACTCACCAGGAGCAGGAACAGCAGCAACACCAGCAGAAGCAGCATGGCTCCTGCGACTGCGGCCGCTGCAACGTTGCCGCATTCGACTCTTGCAGCTCATTCGAGGTGGCACTGGCTGCCGTGACGCCGCCGCCCCCAACTGACACGGACACGGAAACGGCACTTTCGCTGCCCCCTTCTTCGTTGCCGTTGCCATTCCCATTCCCGTTACCGTTACCGTTGTTTCCGTTGCCATTGCCCCCGCCATTGGCGCCATTGTTAGCAGCGCTCTGTGGTGTGGATGCAGTCATTCCGCCGCGTAGTCGACACCCACTAGGCAGCTCCGAAATGGTACAGGACATTTGGCCCTTTGCTATAGATGGAGGGGGACGATAAGTAACATGAGGGAAAAGGGATGGAGTAGGGGGTCAGCACCACTTACCTGCCCTTTTAAATTTGACGTTGACTCTAGCGCTGGCGTTGGTGTTGTGGCTGCCACAGCTGGCAGACCGCCCACTGCCACTGACCTACCCACTCACTGGCTCCCTTGTTCTCTCGCTCGCTACTGCTCTCTTGCTCTCCCAATTCGATGCTCTCTCCCTTCCTACCGCTCACTCGCACTCTCTCGGCAGGCAGCGATGGCAATGTGGTGGAGAGCCGAAACCGTTACGTATTTATGTTTTTGCTAATAATTTTTTATCGAGTGTGCTCCAGCTCTTCTGCTGGTTTCTCTCTCTCCCGTTATCGTTCGATTTCCTTTAGCTGGCGCTCTCTGCTTCTTGTATGGCAACCGTAACATGCTCCTTCAACTTTCCTTCCACTTGTGATTTTACATGCCTTGAGGAGAAGCAAATATTTTTTTGGCTTGATCTTCGGCTTACTTGGGGATTCTTTTGTCTCTTTTATGGAAGTTTGAACGCCAAATTCACTCGCATTCCTAAATAGGTTGACTCTCCTTCACCTGCTGCTCCACCCTCCTGCTCTGCTCCGTGCCTTGGCTGGTGCGTGGGATCGCTGGCTAGCTGGACTGGCTGGCTGTCTGGCTTTGGGTGGTGTTGGGTGGGTGGGCGCCCTTAGCATTTACATATTTTGTTGTATTTACGGCATACAAATTACAAACGACTCAATCACTGCGTGCCCTGAACCAAGGGGCACACTTACACCCAAAAGCGTTACGAAATTTATGAGCAGCTGGAGCTGGCTCTCTCCCGCTCTTGCTCTCGCTCAATTTTTTGGTTGAATTTTATTTATTTCTTTTGCTAGTCATTACACGGCGGACTCACTCCCGTGTGCGTCTGTCTGTGTGTGTGTGGGAACGCTTTTGTGGGATTCGATTGGCGGCAACGGAGGTCGGGCTCATGGGGCGTATGCGTGATTCTCTCCCTCTGTGTGTCTCTCTTTCCTTGCGGGGGTCTCGCCTGCTGTCTCTGATTGTTGTTCCTATTTTTGTTGTTGTTGTTGCAACAGCTGCAACTTGTACCGTACTGCACTATCAACAGAACGTTGTGCTGTCGTTGTGGCGGGTATTTTTGGGGGGATCTTGGATCGTTGCTTTATCACAAAATCAGCTTGTGTTGTTGTTTTGTTAACAGTTAGCCACTATCTCTCTCCTTTCCACCCTCTTCTCTCTATCTCACTATTTATCTCCTTTTTGTGTGTTGTGCGCTTCCGTTAATATTTTCACTCACTCTCTCTCACACACACACACACACACACACACACATGCAGTGTGCTTTGGTTTTGACAGCGTTGGTTGTTGGTTAATGGAGGGGGCTGGGTGGGAAGGGTATTCGATGGAGCAGGGGTGTGAGTGGGCAAGGAGGGGACACGGGCAGGGGCACGGGCGCGGGCGCGGGCGCTGTGTCTGTATGTATTTAGGAGCAACGAGTACATACGAATTTATGCCTTGCCACAGCCACTAAAATATACCCGTATTTGTATTCGTATATCTCTATTTTTTCACTGTTTTGCTAGCGCCTAAATTTCGACCCCCAATTCCGATTAAGATTTCCAAACCGATTGGATTCGACCCGATCGGTTCAGTTCCGATTCGTTTTACTACACGGAAACTGCAGTTTTCATTTGAGGCACTCTGGGATGGCGGAAAAACGTATTCCACAATCTCCGGATTCACATTTCGGTTGCTGCCATATTTTGGGCTCCGCGGCGACCACACATTATTGCCGTTTCATTTCCACTGCAGCACAAACACATACACAAACGAGCCTGTGCGTGTGTGGGATTTTTTTCTGCGATAGCCAGAACACAGAACAGAACCCACAAATCCTCCTCGACGGCGGGCGCGAGCACAAGTGGCTTCGCTCTGGCAAAAGGCTGATTTCGAAGCAGTGCCACGGCAGCGCTTGATTTTCCAATGCGCGCACATTCCCACACCACTCCTCACCCAGAAAGATATGCCTGGCGGCGCCAAAGGTGCCCACAGAGAGAGCGAGAGAGAGATTAAGCAAGCGAAAGCTCCGCTCCTCTACATAGCTATACAGTTTGAATTCCTGGCACAATATTCACACATGTGCGCGAGTTTCGCAAAAGCGCAAAAAGCTCTCTGGAATTCTTTGAGGGAAATGAGCTTTCGCCAGGGCTGCAGTTTCTGCCTGCGACCTTATCGATGTCAATAAACGCAAGAAATGATTTGGTTCCATTAAAAATTAATATATTCACTATCAAAATTTCACACAATTGCCACGAAAGGGCACAAGGGTACTGTTCATCTATGTGAACAGGCGGATGGTGCAGTCGGCACCAGTGGAGAACACCCACGGCTGAACGGGATGCCAGTTGACGTCCAGTACGCCGAACTCCTCGCGTTTTTCGTGCGTCTGCAGCTTCTTCAGCGGCACAATTAATGGATTCTGCAGCAAATCACTGAAGGAAAGAATCGAAATTATAATTAATTCCGTCGTTATTCGGATGAGTTTCAGTGCCACTCACTTGTAGACCATTCCGTGGGAGACAATGACAGCCTGGTCGTCGCTGCCAGACGCAAAGAACGGATACCGGAGATGGAAGGCCACACTGCGCACGGCATTGCGATGGAGGCGCATGGTCTGGTAGGGCTTGGTGGAGAGGTCCAGATCGAACCACAGCATCTTCTTGTCGTATGTAGAGACGAGAAAATTGCCGCCCTTCGGGTGAATGGACATGCCCGAAATCCACTTGGAGTTGGTCAGCAGCTTCTTGATAAGTTCTTGCTTGACCAAATCGTAGATGCGTATATTGTGCTGGGTCTAAAAGAGGACAGATTTGTAGTATCCAATCAATTATAGGAGCAACGTCATAGTATTCTTACCGCCACAAAAAAGCACGGCTTCACCGGATGGAAGAGCACGCACTGGATCAAGCCCTTGCTCTTTGAGAAGGGTATCTGAGAGCGTCGCTTGGAGAGCTGATGTATCAGGGCCGAGCGATTGGCGCCCTCGGGCATCACCGTGGCCAAGTAGTCGCCGCGTCCATGCCAAGTCACTTGTCGAATGGGCTTAAAGTGAGTGATGATCACTCTGACGCCCTTCTCCTGATCGGCGGGCTCCGCATTGGCCCACTGCACTGCCGTCTTGATGCGCTCGTTCTCGATGACGTCCAGATCTGTGGCCTCGGCCAGCAAGTCATCGGTCTTCTTCACGAGGAGCTTGTCACCAACCTTTGGGTTGACCAGCAGCAAACGACTGCCGGTGGCTACCGCAATGATGGAGAGCTTGGCATTGGGACACCAGGCCACACAGCGCACCACGTCCTCGGTCTCAATGGTGCGGATGCACCGACCTGTGGCAATTACCCAAACTGCAAGAGGGGGGCAAATTGTTAGCGATCAATTATGAGAATTTGATAGGACCAGCTACACTTACTCTTGACCGTCTTGTCGTCGGAGCCAGACACGAGGTACTCGCCCTTCGGTTCCACGCTGACGGACCGCACAAGATCTGTGTGGCCACGGTAGACCAGCCTCTCGACTGTGGGGAATGGCTGCAGATCGCGCGGTGAAGGCAACTTGGGGATGAGGTACTCTGCATCGATGTTCAGCTTGACGCGCTTGGCACGTGGACACACGCGGGCACCTCACGCAGCGACTTGAATTTCTGCGGCATGAAGTGCAACTTTCGCCTGTGAGGCTCGTTCTTCAACTTGTGCCACTCCTTGGCCTCCTTCTCGTCGAAGAGATACTCTGGCGGCGGGTTGTAGGACTCGGCGTGCCCTGGCAGGTCGCGCTTGGGCGCTGACTCGGGGTCGTGGATGCGACGCATCTGTTCCCGACTGGTGTCCGTCTCCCACAGCATATAGAACTTGGGGCCGCGCTTCTCCTGCTTTTCCCACTCCACCTCCTCGGTGGTCTTCATCCAGCCCATCTTGAGGGCGTGCACCATGCGCGAGACGGTCTTTTTCTCTGACCCTGAAGGAAGGAAAGAGCGCTTGTAGTCGGGAACGTTCTTGATGGGCATCTTCTCCACCTCCGAGGTGAACCATTCGATCCAGGGCGCGTACTCGTCCTGCTCTTCGTTGGGTATGCGGCCCGAGTTGATGCGCTTGATGAGAGCAATGTCGGCATCTGTGAGCAACACCTCCTGATCAGTCAGCGGATCCTTGACAGTACGCCAAAAATTCGGGTCCTCGATCTTGCGCAGGAAGTCATCAATTTGATCGCCCTTCGGTGGCTTTACAATCTTATTGGCATCCCAGTCGTAGCCAATGGGCTTATATTCGTCATACCAGTGCATCGGACTGTTGCCAACAGTGTTGCGGATGTCCTCCTCGTCGGAGGTGTCCGAGTCGGCGTATTCCACCTTTGAGGGATCCCTTGCAGGAACCACTGGTACAACTTTATTACTGCTGGTGAGCTTCTCTTGTGATTTTTTGATAGACTTTGACGTTGTGGCAGCCTCTTCATCATTTTTATACCCGATACTCAAAATGAGTATTGGGGTATATTAGATTTGTGGTAAAAGTGGATGTGTGTAACGTCCAGAAGGAATCGTTTCCGAACCCATAAAGTATATATATTCTTGATCAGCATCAATAGCCGAGTCGATTGAGCCCTGTGTGTCTGTCCGTCTGTCCGTCCGTCCGTCTGTCCGTCTGTCCGTCCCCTTCAGCGCCTAGTGCTCAAAGACTATAAGAGCTAGAGCAACGATGTTTTGGATCCAGACTTCTGTGATATGTCACTGCTACAAAAATATTTCAAAACTTCGCCCCACCCACTTCCGCCCCCACAAAGGACGAAATCTGTGGCATCCACAATTTTAAAGATATGAGAAAACCAAAAACGTAGAATTGTAAAGATATCTTTAAGACTGCGGAATCTGAATTGGATCGTATTATTATTATAGTCAGCATCAAGAAAACAATTTCATTTTTTCTCGCCCTGTCTCTCTCTAACACACACGTAGCATAGGCGGCTTTGCTTAGAGTAAAACATTAGCGCCTAGATCTCAGAGACTACAAAAGCTAGAGCAACCAAATTTGGTATCCACACTACAAATATATCGGACCGAGACGAGTTTGTTTCAAAGTTTCGCCACACCCCCTTCCGCCTCCGCAAAGGACGAAAATCTGGGGATATTCAAAAATCGCAGAGACTATTAAGGCTAGAGTAACCAAATTTGGTATCCGCACTCCTGTTAGATCTTACTATAAAACGTGTATCTAAAAGTTTCGCCCCACCCCCTTCCGCCCACACAAAGGACGAAAATCTGTTGCATCCACAACATTGCACATTCGAGAAAACTAAAAACGCAGAATCATAGATAATGACCATATCTATCAGATTGCTGAATCTGGATCAGATCAGATTATTTTTATAGCCAATAGGAACAAATCAATTCGCAGTGGATACGCAGCGCCCGACGTCACGCTCAGACTGATTTTCTGTCTCTCTCGCACGCACTCTTTGTCGTGTCCGGCGTCTGCCGGAGGAGAGCCATACTGACTTAGTATCGGGTATAACCGTAGAGTTGCGGTGTCCGCAGCAACTCACAACGTTCCCCCTCGTTCTTGTTCGACTTTTTAGCATCGGCATCATCTTCTTCTTCTTCGTCTTCTGCGCTCTCTTCGTCATCGTTTCCCGAGCTGCCTTCGGCACCTTTCCTACCTAAATAGTTGCCTTCTTCATCACTTTCGAATTCGAGATCCTCGCTGCTGTCTGTCTGATATTCCTGGTCTATGCCCTCATCGTCGGTGGAGTCTTCGCCAGGATCTTTCACGGCTTGCAGCAGATCCTTTGAAGATCCTGGCATTAGTCTGAATCCTGAAGTTGCATTTCGGCTCGCTTACCTCCTCCTCCTCATTGTCAGAAGATTCGTGGCTGTCATTTTCACATGGTGCTTCATTTTGTGGCTCTGGCTCTTTTACTTTCCGCTTAATTGTTAGTTTTTTGGTCATTTTTAGAAAACAAAACTAACGCGGCGCACGTGTTGTAGTCAGCGATAGTGATGGGTGATGGTAAAACGATTGTGCAGCAATTTCGAATCGATTTCGATGTAGTGTAGCCCTGGACACGAAAATATGAGAAATACCAGCGTTCGCCCACATACCCTAGCGCCATTTACATATTTTTATAAGATTTAATTTGTCTGTGGAATTAAAGGCCTTACGTGCATAATAGCTACTGCCTAAACAAGCAATAATCCACTCCACCCGGAAAAAGACACCACATCGCTACAAGCGAACACACAACAACGCTGCCCTTACTCATCCGAAGAAGCTATATCTGCTGATTCCATCGATTTGACACTCACCGAAGCACACACACACATCGTGTGTGGTAGTTGGGCAAACAGAGAGCACACAGCCGAAGGAAAAAATGACTGCGCCTCGACGTCTTCGAAAAGAGCTGTGCGATTTGCAAGATAATACATTGAAATCCTTCCGCGACATTAAGGCCGACGATGAGAACCTGCTGCGCTGGACTGGCCTGATTGTACCCGACAATCCGCCGTACAACAAGGGCGCCTTCCGCATCGAGATCAACTTTCCGGCCGAATATCCGTTCAAGCCGCCAAAAATAAGCTTCAAGACGCGGATCTATCATCCCAACATCGACGAGATGGGGCAGGTCTGTCTGCCAATCATCAGCACCGAGAACTGGAAGCCGGCTACGCGCACGGAGCAGGTTGTCCAGGCTCTGATAGCCCTCATCCACGACCCTGAACCCGAGCATCCACTTCGCGCCGAGCTAGCCGATGAGTTCCTCAAGGACAGAAAGAAGTTCGTCAAGAATGCCGAGGAATACACCAAGAAGCACAGCGAAAAACGTCCGGCGGATTAGTGCTGTGGCCATGGCGAGCCGCCAACAAACAACAAACGAAGATGGATGACGAAACCAAACTAAACCCCATCCCATTATTTTCATCCCTCTTCTAGTCCACGCCGAGTGCGACGGAGGGCGAACAAATTATTTCACGCTTAGTCTACGAGTTTTGTGATTTTCAATTAGCTTTTTATACCCGATACTCAATATGAGTATTGGGGTATATTAGATTTGTGGTAAAAGTGGATGTGTGTAACGTCCAGAAGGAATCGTTTCCGGCCCCATAAAGTATATATATTCTGGATCAGCATCAATAGCCGAGTCGATTGAGCCCTGTCTGTCTGTCCGTCCGTCCGTCCGTCCGTCCGTCCGTCTGTCCGTCTGTCCGTCCCCTTCAGCGCCTAGTGCTCAAAGACTATAAGAGCTAGAGCAACGATGTTTTGGATCCAGACTTGTGATATGTCACTGCTACAAAAATATTTCAAAACTTCGCCCCGCCCACTTCCGGCCCCACAAAGAACGAAAATCTGTGGCATCCACAATTTTAAAGATATGAGAAAACCAAAAACGTAGAATTGTAGAGATTGACCATATCTTTAAGAATCTGAATTGGATCATATTATTATTATAGCCAGCATCAAGAAAACAATTTCATTTTTTCTCGCCCTGTCTCTCTCTAACACACACGTAGCATAGGCGGCTTTGCTTAGAGTAAAACATTAGCGCCTAGATCTCAGAGACTACAAAAGCTAGATCAACCAAATTTGGTATCCACACTCCTAATATATCGGACCGAGACGAGTTTGTTTCAAAATTTCGCCACACCCCCTTCCGCCCCCGCAAAGGACGAAAATCTGCGGATATTCAAAAATCTCAGAGACTATTAAGGCTAGAGTAACCAAATTTGGTATCCGCACTTCTATTAGATCTTACTATAAAACGTGTATCTCAAAATTTCGCCCCACCCCCTTCCGCCCACACAAAGGACGAAAATCTGTTTCATCCACAATATTGCACATTCGAGAAAACTAACAACGCAGAATCATAGATAATGACCATATCTATCAGATTGCTGAATCTGGATCAGATCAGATCATTTTTATAGCCAATAGGAACAAATCAATTTTGCAGTGGCTGCCGGAGGAGAGCCATACTGACTTAGTATCGGGTATAACCGTAGAGTTGCGGTGTCCGCAGCAACTCACAACGTTCATCCTCGTTAATGTTGTAACTTCGATTTTTGTAGTAGAAAGTTTCGCAATTCTCCCAATTCTAATTTGTAAGGATCAGGATCCGTAGGAAGGGTAGTTTTCTAATTGTAGCACTGTAATTTTATGCAAGAGAGAAATACAAGTTCGTTACATTAAAACACAACGCCATCGATGGGCGGCGCCTCTTTAATAGCGGACACAATCGACGGCTGCTCGACGGAAGCAGGTCAGCAGCACGTTGTTGTTGTGCTGGATGAGTGCATTACTGAACTTGTTCTTCTGAAGCTCCTTGATTTGCACCAGACTGTGTATGGCCTCCTCTTCCGTCTCCCCAGTGTCGCTGCTCAGGGTGATCGTTTGCAATTGGTTGGTCTCGAAGTGGGTCGCTGCTCAGGGTGATCGTTTGCAATTGGTTGGTCTCGAAGCGGGTCTCCTGATAGACAGATTCCACAAGAAACAGCAGCACGGAGGCAGAATAGTGGGTAAGGAACAAGAACTTGTGGAAGACAATCTTCTGTGGCCGCTAACCGCGCTCGCACTCTAAAAGTGCCACAAAGAGCCGACGCTGAGCACAGTGAAAGGTCTCCGTCTCCCCTTCCGTGCATGGCAGAAAGCTTAGTGTCTGGCTATCCAGCTGGCAGTTGGGAGAAGCTTGCCATATGGGGTCGAGATCGAAGGTGTCGAGTATGCGGAGACGCAGCAAAAGCACAGGCTCTGAAGCAAAAAGGCTCTGCAGACTTTTAACGGGTGCCCCCTGGAAACACGCAAGGTCAGAGGCGCCACTCGATCTTTGGCATACCTTTAGCTCGTAAGGCCATTGGGGCACTTCTCCAGTTGATTAAACTCACGGCGCAGGCAATATATCTGCTTGAGGAGATCGCCGTCCTTAAGCTTATCTCGCTCTGTGTAGGAGCCACCATAAATGGGCACTGAGAATCCCAGGGCCTTGCTCGTCACCTCTTTATCCACGATGCACAGCTTATCGTCTAGGGGCTGCACCTTTTAGCGATTGTATTACATGGAGGAGACCAGGCCGCGCAAGTGGTGCAGGTGCCGAAAATATAGACGATCTTTGGACTCGTAGGCGTAAATGCTACTCTCAATGGCGTCCGTCTGAAGCTTCATGTACAGCCGACAGCCGATTTCATGCTGCATCATGAAGTCGTTGGGTATTTGGGATTTGGCAAACAGAGGCATGACCATCTCATCGTTTGGCTGGGCGAGTTTGGCTTGCATTTGTTCCAGCAGACGGGCCAGACCGGGCGTATCCTTCTGGTAGTTCAGGCAGATTACATAAACCTCCGAATTGCCGCGCTTCGATGTAGCCGGCTTGTATATGTGCACCTGCTCGAAGATGCAGTTGAGCATGTACAAAAGCGAAACGCTGCAGGCCTCGAAGAGTGTGAACATTTTGACTACGAACTTGCCGCCCGTCTTGAGTATTCTCAGCGCACAGATGGTCTCGGCAAAGAACAGGCGAACAACGATTTCCTCCTGGCAATCTGGTTGGGCAGCGCAGTCAATGGAGCCGTCGGCGGTGACCAGGTCCACGCCTCCACTGCCGTTGTCTTTGAAATCTTCTGCACAGCGTTCGACCATATGTTCAATGTGGCTCACATTGATGAGATTTCCCGTGAGATCTTTGTAGAAGAGCCAATTGTCCAATATGTGGAATATGAACCGGTCATCGGTTATCATCTCGTTCAAGGCGTTGCCCTCGTAGTAAGGATTTAAAGTAGTCGAGCGCCAGCGCCATTTGATCTAACAAAAGACTTGATAAATTGATTCCCCCATCAGTTATGTTGCTACTGACCTCATCCTTTCCATATGTGCTGTGCAAGTAATGATTTAGGGCCGCAGTGAAGGCCCCAGGAGCCTCGCAGAGATGGAGCGTGTTCACCACCGGCTCGGTCACCATCGGATAGCGGTGCAAGCACTCAAAGAACTTGCACAAAGCGACGGTCACGAACTCCGCCTTGCTCTCGTTCTTCAGGCGCCACGGCACCTCGCCAGACGGATCCCGGCGATTCGTGTGCGAGCTCCACTCCTGCACCCCATAATCGTTGAGCTTGCTCTTGACCGAATTCAGTTAGTCCTTGAGATTCTGCAGCGCTTCGCACTGGTAATACTCGCTGAACAGAGGCTGCTCCTCCCGAAGCAGCCCCCAGACGCCATCGCCCCTCGGCTTTTGGTATTGGAACTGTAAGGAAGCGATCCTGGGCTGGGGTACATATCTCAGTCTACTCCAGGGTCGAAATTACAGCAATATTTATAATTTGCCGGGACTCCGTATTTCGGACCGACGATGGGGGACGGGGCCGCAGTCCCGCGGACGGGAGCGATCGTAGCGTGGGACGGGGCAGTTGGTTTCACCGAGAACACTCCGGCTTACGCCGAATAGCGCCTTCAGGGCCCCACCGAACTCAGAATCAATACGGAGGTCTTTACTATGCGATAATACCGACAGGTGTCGCCGAGAGTACCTAGGCTATCGCCGGACAGTACTTACGGGACCCCGCCGGCCTGCGAGTTACTACGAAGCGGAAAGGGAGACTATGCTATGCGGGAATACCGACAAGTATCGCCGAGAGTACCTAGGCTATCGCCGGACGGTACTTACGGGACCCTGTCGGCCTAAGAATTACTACGACGCGGAAAGGGGACTTTGCTATGCGGAAATACCGACAAGTATCGCCGAGAGTACCTAGGCTATCGCCGGACGGTACTTACGGGACCCTGTCGGCCTAAAAATTACTACGACGCGGAAAGGGGAACTTTGCTATGCGGAAATACCGACAAGTATCGCCGAGAGTACTTAGGCTATCGCCGGATAGCACTTACGGGACACTGTCGAACTAAGAACTACTACGTGGGTCAGGGATATCGACAGGCATCGCCGAGAGTGCCTAGGCAATCGCCGGATAGCACTTACGGGACACCGCCGAACTAAGAATTACTACGGGGGTCGGGGATATCGACAGGCATCGCCGAGAATGCCTAGGCAATCGCCGGATAGCACTCACGGGACACTATCGGGCTAAACATTACTGCGAAAATCTTTATCATACAGGGCAGGTATCGCCGAGAGGGCTTAGGCAATCGCCGGACAGCCCCTTCGGGACCCAGGGAACTACGGGGATCAGGCGAGACACCAACAGGAGTCACCGGGGGCGCTTAGACGATCGTCGGATAGCGGCCTCGGGACCCTGCGGGGTCACAAACTGGAGGGAATCATGCGGAGGGAACAACGACAGGTATCACCGAGAGCGCCTAGGCAATCGCCGGACAGCGGCCTCAACCACTGGATGGAATCACACAGACTCGGGCAAGAGGCGGGAGGAAAGGCAGAGAAGATGAAGCCCCGGGCCTCCAGGTTCCCTAGTGTATAGATCGTTGGAGGTCGTGCTATGTTTCTGTTATATTCGTTACATTTCACTTTATTCTTTCTTGGTTCCCTACATATCGCACCGCTCAGCAGCCCGTATACACGTCTAGAGACTAGCTTACCCCTGAACTCCCACGCTTGTACTCGTCGAAAGCCTCCTCTTCCCCGTGGGTGCAGCGTAGATGCAGGAACTCCTCTCCGTAAGTGTAGTATCGATGCCGGATCTTCCCCGTGTCACTGATAGCGTTGGCGTGGATCCGGGCCGCCACGTGTTTTTACTTTTTCCAGCCACTCGAATTTTTCCGCGAACACGTCCGACTCCTACGACTGCTCCCAATCGACTTTTTTCTTCCACGTTTTCCCAGCTCAGAGCCGGCGTTCTGCTGGCTCTCCGATCCAGCGTCAGCGTGGGCGGCTAGCGTCGTCATCTTCCGCGGCGGCAGAGGGCTGGCGCCGTCGTTCGGCGTCTACGCTGCGCCGGTGACTTTCTTCTCTCTGTCTCGCTGCTGGCGCGTCGTTACTTACCTTAGTTTTCCGCGTCTCTCTTCTGCCGTTGCTGCTGTGGGCTTACTGTTCCAGCGCTTCGTTGCTGCGTCGACGCTGGCGGCTTTTCTTTTCGGCGCTGCTCGTCTTCGGCCGTCGCTGAATTGATGCTGTTGGCCATGATGTAATTATACAAGGTGGTCTCGTCGGCAAAAGTAAGTCCCTTAACGTATGCTAGCAATAAGTGCGAGTGAAGGGCACATAGTATAGTGAGTATGAGTGAGACGGTATATGTTGATGTTGATTAACCCTTAACAGGCCCGTGGGTTTTAAAATTGTAAAATAAAATGATTTTACTGATATATTAATATTTAAATTTTATGCAGCCATTAATAATTTTTCTTCAACATTTTTAGTTATATTAAAATGTTCTTTTACATGATATATAAAGATTACTTCTAATTCTGTGGTATTTTTTTTATATGCTTTTTATAATTTTGTTGTTGTCGGGACATAAGGGTTAAGAATATATCAAAAAATTCGTCCGTGAACAACCTTCATCATCAACAAGCAAGCATGCACTGACGATAAGGGACAACACGAACGAACTTCGGCTCCCGACGAGACCACCTTGTATAATTGCATCATGGTTGCTGCGTCGACGCTGGCCGCTTATCTTTTCGGCGCTTCTCGTCTTCGGCCGTCGCTGAATTGATGCTGTTGGCTACCGTTTCGGCTCTTGGTGTATTTCTCTCTATCTTTGGCTTCCGCTGCGTTGTTGTTGTCGGGTTTTTGTTTCTTGGTGTATTCCTCCCCGTTTTGGCGTCGGTGCCGTTAGGTTTCGGTTCTTGGTGTATTCCTCGCCGTTGCTGTGTCGGTGCCGTTGGATTTCGATTCTTGGTGTATCCCTCTCCCTCTTTGGCTGCTGCTGCGTCGTTGTCGTTGGGTTTCTGCTTTCTCGGTGTATTCACGCCGTTGCTGCGTCGATGCCGTTGGTTTTCGGTCCTCGGTGTATTCCTCTCTCGTTTTGTCTGCTGCCGCGTCGTTGTCGTTGGGTTTCTGCTTTCTCGGTGTATTCACGCCGTTGCTGCGTCGATGCCGTTGGTTTTCGGTCCCCGGTGTATTCCTCTCTCGTTTTGGCTGCTGCTGCGTCGCTGTTGTTGGGTTTTGGTTCTGAAAAGCCAGTGGCGTCCGCCGTGATCGCGGCTTCCCGTAGGGTGGAGTCGGAGGATCTGCAGCAGGTCGGCCATCTCGCCATACTCCAGCGGGAGGCTCTCTTCGGAGTCGAAGTCAACGAATCCCTCATCGGGACGTGGTGGGGGTAGTCCGGCGTGGGCGGCTACGAGGGGAGGCGGGACGTCATCTGACCCCGACGGGTTGACTGGTGCCCACTGCTGGTTAGCCTGGGGCGCGAAGCCCAGGCTCATGAGGCACCTGGAATCGGACCCTCCGTCGTCGCGTTGGGGTCCTACTCCTTCCCTGCATCGCTTGCGTGGGACACGTCGGAGTAGTGTGGTCCAGCACCGTCCCCGGGTTCGTCCTCGTCGTGTACTGCTAGAGGGGTGGCTGCCCGACCTTGACCGGCCAGGTTCCACTCGGCCCAAAAGGACGAGTCCCATTCGTTCCCGCGAGCCAGTGGGTGTCAGTTCCCTTCGTCCTGCAGCGTGGACGCCAGGCTTTGAGCGTCGCGTATTATCGTCTCGTGCTCGTCGGTGTCCGTGGTCGCGTTGTCGTCGTCGATGGCAGCCCCATAACTCCCGAACCAACGGCGATTCAGGGCGACGACGTCGTGATTGGGCGCCGAGCGGACACCTGCGGTTGCGAAGCGGCCATCGGGCTCTACTTCATCTTCGGCGTCGGTCCCCGGGCCCTGGGTTTGTTGGTCGATCCACCCTTGGATGGCTGCCGCGCTGCCGCGCGAAGTGTCGCGTCTCCGACCCGCCTCAGCTGGTCTTGACGGGAGGCGGATGGCCCATTGGGGTCGACGATCCAGCCGCGAGCGGTTCCTAGTTCGGGTCGCCACTCGCGCCGTCGGAGGTCGTATGTTCTCTTCTGCTCTTGGGATGCCCGTTGGGTGTTCTCCTGTACGACCTTGAACACTTCCTGCAGTCGTATCGCCTTCTCGTGGGCAGGCTCTGGTTCATTTCCTAATCCTGGGGTCACTTCGTCGTACAAGGCTCCTGGTAACCTTGGTTCTCTTCCGAGTACCAAAAAGGCCGGGCCCGTGGTGTCCGACGTGCTGCTGTTTATGGCCAAGCTTAACTCGGGGAGAAGATCGTCCCAGGTCCGTTGGTCCCCGTCGACGTATTGTGCAATCATTGTCTTGATGGTCCGGTTTGCCCTCTCCGTCGGGTTTTGCTGAGGGGTATACGGCGCGGTGTGCTCGAGTTCCATTCCTGTTACCTCGCAAAATTTCCGGAAGGACCGACTAGTGAATTGTGTTCCGTTGTCGCACACAAACTTCCACGGGACCCCGAATCGGCAGAGTATCCTCTCTCGGAACGCCATCTCCAAGTGGGCGGTTGTGGCTTTCCGGAGTGGCACAAGTTCTACCCATTTGCTGAATGAGTCGAAGAATACGAGGAGCATCGTGTTGCCGTGCGTTGAGCGGGGTAGGGGGCCTACGAAGTCCGCGCAAAGGATGTCGAACGGGCCCTTCGTCTGTCGCGTATACATGTGACCTGCGGGTTTGTTCTGGCTTTCGCAATGTTTCACGTATCGGGCCACGTCTCTGTAGAGTCCTGGCCAGTAATATCGTTGGGTTACCCGAGTGGTAGTCTTCCGTATTCCTAGGTGTCCGGCGGTCGGGTGATCGTGGCATTCTTCTAACACTCGTCTACGATGGCCACTGGTGATGCATAACTTCCACTGGTGAGATTCTTCCTCGATTGGTCGGTGTCCAGGCTGCCGGTAGATCTGTCCGTTCTCGATTATAAATTCTCTGCATTCCTCAGGTCGTGACTGGATACGTTTGAGCAACCTTTGTATCCAGGGGCAGGTGGGCAGGTCTTCTAGGGCTCGCTCTATGGTGTCGATAGGTTGCCGGGAAAGAGCGTCTGCTACGATGCTATGGCTTCCGCGTCGGTAAAGCACGTCAACGCGATACTGTTGGAGTTCCAGCGCCCAACGGGCGATGCGACCGGTTGGATTATTGATCGAGTTTAACCACTTCAAGGCGAGATGGTCGGTGATGACGTCGAAATGGTAGCCCTCCAGGTAGCATCGTAATTTCCTGATGGCCCAGACGATGGCTAAGCACTCCTTTTCCGTGGCTGAGTAGTTCTCTTCTGCTTTCAAGAGCCTTCGACTGGCGTAGGCTATGACCCTCTCCTCTCCACTGATCTGTTGCGTCAGGACTGCCCCTAGACCGTAGTCGCTTGCGTCAGTTTGGAGAGCGAACCTCTCCGCGAAATCCGGGCAGGATAAGACGGGTGCTCGGGTTAACTTCTCCTTCAACTCCTCGAAAGCGGCCTGTCGTCACTCGATGCCATTCCTAGGCCAACTTCCGGACGGCGACGATCTTATCTGGGTCGGTGTGTATACCCTGCTCACTAATGACATGTCCCAGGTATACGATGCTTTTCTGGAAGAAGCTGCATTTCTTTTGGTTCAATCTTAGATTTGCTTCCCGTAGTCTCCGGAACACCTCTCGCAGATGGTCGACGTGTTCCTCCAACGCCGCTCCGATGACAATAATGTCATCAAGGTAAGCGAATGCGTTGGGTTCCATCTGTGGTCCGATGACGCTGTCCAAGGCTCGCTGGAACGTGGCCGATGCTGAGTGCAGTCCGAGCGGCATCACCTTCCAATGGAAGAGTCCTCTGCCCGGAACGGTGAAGGCGGTACATTCTCGGCTCCCCTCGGCCATCGGGATCTGCCAATACCCGTTCTTGAGGTCCAAAGTCGAGATGTAACGTGCGTTACGGAGCCTCTCGATGATGTGGTTGATCCTGGGCAGTGGGTAGGCGTCGGGTATTGATTGCGCGTTGAGTTGTCGGTAGTCTACGCACATCCGCATCTCGCCGGTCTTCTTTCCCACCAGCACGATGGCTGCGCTGTGTGGGCTTTTTGAAGCTTCGATTCGCCCGTCTTGCAGCAACTCGTCGACCTGAGCATTGATGATTTTCTGCATGGCCGGATTTTTGGGGAAGTACCTCTGCTTTATCGGCTTGTCGTCCTTCAGAGTGATGGTATGCTCAGCTATGTGAGACACGCCCTCCAATCCCTCGAACTTGGCCAATTCTTGTTTCAAAAACTCGGCTACCCACGGCGGAAGGGGCGGTTCGGTGATGGGGGCTGTCGGTGGCGAGATTTCTTCGAGCAGGGCACATGTTATGATGGCGAGGTTCACGGTTATAGGGTCCGTCGAGTCTGATCTTCGAAAAGGGTTGCGTTGTCGACCGGCCGCGGCATCGGCTAACGGGGCGAGTTGATAATTCGTTGGGGGGTGAAGTGCGAGTTGGTCTACCTTGACCCGCTCATGTCCTTCGGGGCCGTGGTCTTCCAGGCGTAGCGGGTCGTAGTGTAGAGCGATGCTGGTTTCCCGTGGGGTCGTTCGCTCTGATTGAGCCGCACTGCTGGGCATTTCTGATTTGGCTCGCGTCGATCGTGTTATATTTTTAGCGCCGCCGGGTCCGTCTCGGTCGGGGCTTAGATGCGTTGTCCTTGTATTGCTGCTGGGTCTGGCGTGGTCGAGGCTTCGATGCGTTGTCCTTGTATTGCTGCTGAGTCTGGCGTGGTCGGAACTTAGATACGTTGTCCTGATGTTACTGCTGGTTCTGGCGTGGTCGTGGCTTAGCTCCGTTGTCTTGGTAGGGATACTCTGGGTGGTTTTCGAGGCAGACGGACTGGCCCTGGGTGTGTCCAGCGGTGTCGCAGTCGTCTCCGTCGAATCCTCGTTGCTCTGGGTGTTCTTCGAGGCGGACGGACTGGCCCTTGGTGTGTCCAGCGGTGTCGCAGTCGTCTCCGTCGAATCTTCGTTGCTTTGGGTGTTCTTCGAGGCGGACGGACTGGCCCTGGGTGTGTCCAGCGGTGTCGCAGTCGTCTCCGTCGAATCTTCGTTGCTCTGGGT
This sequence comes from Drosophila miranda, assembly GCF_003369915.1. Taxonomy (NCBI): domain Eukaryota; kingdom Metazoa; phylum Arthropoda; class Insecta; order Diptera; family Drosophilidae; genus Drosophila; species Drosophila miranda. The sequence goes on from NW_022881614.1 coordinate 22,390,163, forward strand.
GTTCTTCGAGGCGGACGGACTGGCCCTGGGTGTGTCCAGCGGTGTCGCAGTCGTCTCCGTCGAATCTTCGTTGATGGTTCTGGCGTGGTCGTATCGAATTGTGGGTCGGGTTCGGGTGGCATTGCTGGGTCTGGCGTGTTCGAGATCCTGGGGCGTTGTCATGGTTACGTTGCTGGGTCTGGCGTGGTCGAGATTCTGGTGCGTTGTCACTGGTACATTGCTGGGTCTGGCGTGGTTGGGATTCTGGTGCGTCGGCTTCGTCCGGGGGGTCGCTGTTGGATTGGTCGAGCGGGTAGGGGCAGCGGATGCAGTCGCGGGACTTTCGTCACTAAAAGTAACCATGCTGGGCCGATTCGAGGATGATGTGGGGATCGGGTTGGTTTCCCGGATCGCCCGCTGGGTCAACTGCAACTACGCTCGTCCGCATTGTAATATGGCCTGGACGCCGCAAAGGAAATCGAGCCCCAGTATGATGTCGTCCACTACCATGGGTTGGACTAATAGAATCACCCGCGTTTCCTGTTGATCCAGACGCACCTTGACCGAAACTGCTTGCGTCACCTCCTTTGCTGTACCGTCCGCCAGGCGGACGGTAGTCCTTATATTCCGTGCGTTCCCTCCGCTGCTTACTTCATGAGCGATGCGTTGACTGACGAACGACCGCGTTGCTCCCGTGTCGAGGGTAGCTGTGAGCGGTACTCCTTCGATGGTTACTAGCGCGGCGATCCTGCCTCCTTCCAAACTTAAGAGATGAGTTACTCCTGGGGGCCCTGGAGGTATGTCTCCGATCGGATCCCTGACGAGCGGAGACTCGGCCCTTTTCCCGACTCGGATAGCCTACAGCAGTCGATCGTCCGGATGCCGCGGCGGCCACACTCCCAACAGAATAGCACTCGCCGATTCCTGCATGAACTGCTGAAATGACCTTCCGGCAGGCTCGGCGTGTGTTCACCGGCCGGTCTCCATCCTGTGTCACTACGCGGCTTGCCGTCTCGGCGCTGCGGGAGGGCCCGGTGTCGTCTGGAGGAGCATGCTGTGGGGTGGATAAACCGGGTCCTTGGTATGATGGCGTTCTGGCTTTCGTATTTGGGCTGTCGTTAGCTGGGTGGGTTTTTTCGCGGTCCCGCGTTGTCTCGTACGCTACTATCAATTGGGTCAGTTCTCGCAACGTCTCGAACTCATGTCTACGGGTGAACAGTTGGTATTCCGGCCGAAGGTTCTCGTAGATCCTGTCCAGCTCCCTGTCTCGAGTATACTGAGCTCGTTGCATCATGAGTCGGAGGTCGATCAAGTAGTCCTGAAAGGCTTCTCGGGGTCGTTGGCGACGGGAGCGGATCGTATCTTCCAAGCGCTGAAAGTATCGCGGAGGTAGGAAGAACTCCAAGAACTCCTTCCGGAACTCGGTCCATGGCTTGCCTTGCATCTGGAACGTCCTAAACCATCCTTCTGCCTTGCCAGTTAGTAGCCCGGAGATGGCTCGCGGCAGTTGTGCTGGGCTTCCGCCATATGAGTCGACCCTTTCTTCCAACCGTTCGATGAAAGCCAGCGCATCCGAGTGTCCGTCGAACTTCAGACCCCAATTGCGCAGCTTATCGGCCAGGGCGGCGAAGAAAATTTCTTCCCTTCCGGTTCGCGAAGTTCCGGCTTCCTCGGGGAAGCGGTGCTAGTGGTGATTGTCACCATGTCGCCGGTCAGTCGTGGTTTCAAGCCGGCCAGAGTCGCCGTGAGCTGCGCGCGGGAACTCGGGAATTATGATAGATAGAGGCTGCTCCGCACAGATCCCTTCCTTCCGCTCTCGCTGACTCGGTCCCGGCGAAGGGGACGTGTTCCTCGGGCTTCTCGGGCTGGGCGCGCTGTCGAAGACCATTCCGAGCTCTTTGATCCGTTTTTCGATCCCAGTCGGATGCTCACCGCGCGAGATAAAGGCCGAGATCCGGCTGCGCAGTTTGTCCACTATCCCGGTTTCACCGAGGCCAAATTCGGCGGCGATGGCCTGCAATTCGTCTATGCGCCGATACGAAATCCACTGTACCCCCATGTCGAAGCACGGTGGTCGAACTGGCACTTCGAGGTCTTTCGCGTTTCCGGCGGTAGTATCACGTATTGACCCTCCGGTAGAATCTTTTCTTAGGTCACGCACTGAATACCGGAGTCCTTGGGGCTAGTCACGGAAGCACGGCGTATGCACGGTTAACACGGTTGTCCAGTGGAGGCGTCCTTGGCGTCCTTGCTGCTTGGGGTCCTGGTCGATAGTCCTTGCTGTCGTTGTCCTGGGGATGGTCCTTGTGGTCCTGGTCGTGCTGTGTTCGTTGATTTAAGCGTTGGATCTCGTCCCGTGTTGATGGCTGAACGCTGACTGATCACTTCGAAGGCCGGGCGTTTACTTTCGGCTCTAGTTTTGTAGGCTGGGCTTTGAATGATCACGCTGAAGACCGGGCGTTGACTGCTCGCGCTGAGGGCCGGGCATTGACTCTTCTCGCTGAGAGCCGGGCGTTGACTATCGGCTATTGTTTTGTGGGCCGGGCATTGAATGATCGCGCTGAAGACCGGGCATCGAATGACTGCTCTGAAGACTGGGCGTTGACTGCTCGCGCTGAGAGCCGGGCATTGACTATTCTCGCTGAGGGCCGGGCGTTGACTATCCTCTTCTGGGTCTGAGTACGAAATATATAGCCGGGCTGGTTGGTCGTCGGGAGAGTTCCGACGCTCGCTCGGCCTCTACCGCTCACGACTCGCTGCTCGCCGCGTACGTGTCGCTCTCTCTCTAGCGATTTCTGCCCAGCTTCGGCTCGGTTCTCTTTCTCTGCCGCCTCGCCGCGGCGCTCTCCTCCTCATGTGGGCGCAGCGGCCACGTGCTGACGCTATTGCTAGGGAGGTTAGGGAAGCCAGCCTCGGCTGTACGTGAATAATGGGCAATTTCACGTGCGGTTTTTTTTGCAGAGATATACAGCTATTCTTGTCCTAATGATTCCGACTGGCCGTGCTTGCGCATGGTACAGTCCCGATTCCCCCTGCTACTCGTTTTTTTTTTATCGACTGTTCCACTTAACGCTCCAAAACATAACGGAATCCCGGAGTCCCTGCTCGGGCGCCATCTGTAAGGAAGCGATCCTGGGCTGGGGTACATATCTCAGTCTACTCCAGGGTCGAAATTACAGCAATATTTATATTTTCCGTATTTAGGACCGACGATGGGGGACGGGGCCGCAGTCCCGCGGACGGGAGCGAACGTAGCGTGGGACGGGGCAGTTGGTTTCACCGAGAACACTCCGGTTATCGCCGAATAGCGCCTTCAGGGCCCCACCGAACTCAGAATCAATACGGAGGTCTTTACTATGCGATAATACCGACAGGTGTCGCCGAGAGTACCTAGGCTATCGCCGGACAGTACTTACGGGACCCCGCCGGCCTGCGAGTTACTACGAAGCGGAAAGGGAGACTATGCTATGCGGGAATACCGACAAGTATCGCCGAGAGTACCTAGGCTATCGCCGGACGGTACTTACGGGACCCTGTCGGTTTAAGAATTACTACGACGCGGAAAGGGGACTTTGCTATGCGGAAATACCGACAAGTATTGCCGAGAGTACCTAGGCTATCGCCGGACGGTACTTACGGGACCCTGTCGGCCTAAGAATTACTACGACGCGGAAATGGGAACTTTGCTATGCGGGAATACCGACAAGTATCGCCGAGAGTACCTAGGCTATCGCCGGACGGTACTTACGGGACCCTGTCGGCCTAAGAATTACTACGACGCGGAAAGGGGAACTTTGCTATGCGGAAATACCGACAAGTATCGCCGAGAGTACCTAGGCTATCGCCGGACGGTACTTACGGGACCCTGTCGGCCTAAGAATTACTACGACGCGGAAAGGGGAACTTTGCTATGCGGAAATACCGACAAGTATCGCCGAGAGTACTTAGGCTATCGCCGGATAGCACTTACGGGACACTGTCGAACTAAGAACTACTACGTGGGTCAGGGATATCGACAGGCATCGCCGAGAGTGCCTAGGCAATCGCCGGATAGCACTTACGGGACACCGCCGAACTAAGAATTACTACGGGGGTCGGGGATATCGACAGGCATCGCCGAGAATGCCTAGGCAATCGCCGGATAGCACTCACGGGACACTATCGGGCTAAACATTACTGCGAAAATCTTTATCATACAGGGCAGGTATCGCCGAGAGGGCTTAGGCAATCGCCGGACAGCCCCTTCGGGACCCAGGGAACTACGGGGATCAGGCGAGACACCAACAGGAGTCACCGGGGGGCGCTTAGACGATCGTCGGATAGCGGCCTCGGGACCCTGCGGGGTCACAAACTGGAGGGAATCATGCGGAGGGAACAACGACAGGTATCACCGAGAGCGCCTAGGCAATCGCCGGACAGCGGCCTCAACCACTGGATGGAATCACACAGACTCGGGCAAGAGGCGGGAGGAAAGGCAGAGAAGATGAAGCCCCGGGCCTCCAGGTTCCCTAGTGTATAGATCGTTGGAGGTCGTGCTATGTTTCTGTTATATTCGTTACATTTCACTTTATTCTTTCTTGGTTCCCTACATATCGCACCGCTCAGCAGCCCGTATACACGTCTAGAGACTAGCTTACCCCTGAACTCCCACGCTTGTACTCGTCGAAAGCCTCCTCTTCCCCGTGGGTGCAGCGTAGATGCAGGAACTCCTCTCCGTAAGTGTAGTATCGATGCAGGGTCTTCTCCCCGTAAGCGCAGCGTCGATGCCGGATCTTCCCCGTGTCACTGATAGCGTTGGCGGGGATCCGGGCCGCCACGTGTTTTTACTTTTTCCAAGCCACTCGAATTTTTCCGCGAACACGTCCGACTCCTACGACTGCTCCCAATCGACTTTTTTCTTCCACGTTTTCCCAGCTCAGAGCCGGCGTTCTGCTGGCTCTCCGATCCAGCGTCAGCGTGGGCGGCTAGCGTCGTCATCTTCCGCGGCGGCAGAGGGCTGGCGCCGTCGTTCGGCGTCTACGCTGCGCCGGTGACTTTCTTCTCTCTGTCTCGCTGCTGGCGCGTCGTTACTTACCTTAGTTTTCCGCGTCTCTCTTCTGCCGTTGCTGCTGTGGGCTTACTGTTCCAGCGCTTCGTTGCTGCGTCGACGCTGGCGGCTTATCTTTTCGGCGCTTCTCGTCTTCGGCCGTCGCTGAATTGATGCTGTTGGCCATGATGTAATTATACAAGGTGGTCTCGTCGGCAAAAGTAAGTCCCTTAACGTATGCTAGCAATAAGTGCGAGTGAAGGGCACATAGTATAGTGAGTATGAGTGAGACGGTATATGTTGATGTTGATTAACCCTTAACAGGCCCGTGGGTTTTAAAATTGCAAAATAAAATGATTTTACTGATATATTAATATTTAAATTTTATGCAGCCATTAATAATTTTTCTTCAACATTTTTAGTTATATTAAAATGTTCTTTTACATGATATATAAAGATTACTTCTAATTCTGTGGTATTTTTTTTATATGCTTTTTATAATTTTGTTGTTGTCGGGACATAAGGGTTAAGAATATATCAAAAAATTCGTCCGTGAACAACCTTCATCATCAACAAGCAAGCATGCACTGACGATAAGGGACAACACGAACGAACTTCGGCTCCCGACGAGACCACCTTGTATAATTGCATCATGCTGTTGGCTACCGTTTCGGCTCTTGGTGTATTTCTCTCTCTCTCTTTGCCTTCCGCTGCGTTGTTGTTGTCGGGTTTTTGTTTCTTGGTGTATTCCTCCCCGTTTTGGCGTCGGCGCCGTTAGGTTTCGATTCTTGGTGTATCCCTCTCCCTCTTTGGCTGCTGCTGCGTCGTTGTCGTTGGGTTTCTGCTTTCTCGGTGTATTCACGCCGTTGCTGCGTCGATGCCGTTGGGTTTCGGTCCTCGGTGTATTCCTCTCTCGTTTTGGCTGCTGCTGCGTCGTTGTTGTTGGGTTTTGGTTCTGAAAAGCCAGTGGCGTCCGCCGTGATCGCAGCTTGAACCCCCCCCCCCCCCCCCCCCCACCGACCCCCCACCAATCCCTTTAAAGAAGATAATAAGCTACGTGGGGCTTAGAGACCCATAAAATTAATGTCATGTAGCCTTCGTAACCTTCCCCCCTTAACCTAAAACTGAAAAGTCAATAAAGAAAAGTCAAAAATCTTAATTCTAATAACGTAATCTCGGGTCCCTCCAATGGGAAAATGACGGCGAACTGATGGGCGGAAAAAATGTGGGTGGAGCGTACGCTCCCTCACAGAACTTCTTTTCAAATAATTGTTCCAAATCCGATCTCAAGTTTAGCTTCGGCCCCATTATAATTCACAGTTTAAACGAACTTAACCCACTTAACCCCCCTTATGGTTAAACAGATGTGCAACGTTTAATTCATATTAAAAAACTATTTTCAAAGCTTCTTTGAAACGTAATTAATGAGGACTTTTTGTAAGATTTACATTTTTTTTATTTATTAATGCATTTGATTTATTCTGTGAATATAACTCGATTATGATACCTATTCTTGGGGTCTGTCAGGAGAAGCTAAAATGCCGACTGACCGGTAGATGCACTCATTATTTAAAATAATATCTTTTTTCCAAAGATTTGCGGATTCCGTTTTGAAAACGGAAAAAATATTGATGAGTTCGTTTAAATATACCGATGTACAGAAAAAATAAACAGTAAATGGTCACGCTGCATGTGTTTGTTTGCATTGTTTGTGGTCCCACTTAAAGATAGCTCGGGTGCAGACGATAGGTTTATAGAGGTGGTAGCACAAATCGATAAAAGAGTAATTGAAAAAGTGGACTGTTATCGAATTTAAAAATTTCATCTTACATACATATATATCATTATTTCCACATTTTCCATAAATATACCATATACATATGTGTAAGATATGAATATTAGTTTATAAGATTTGAATATTAGTTTAAGATTTACTCATCGATAGTATTATAAGAAATACCAATGTACTCGATATATAAAGAACTTGTCCTCGACAAGTATCGATATGCCAACACACATTCATTCGAATACGACGATCAAGAAAGAAGAACATATATTAAAACCGTGCTATTAAAAGTTTACATGTGGGGTTTGCCAAAAAAAAAAAAAAAAAAAAAACTGCGATGAACAATGCAGACATAAGAGCGAAAACCAAAAGTGAACTTAGCGACATATTGCGTAGGCAAAACGTATATTTTGATCAAGATGCCAACATACACCAATTACGTACAGCAGTGAAAAAAATCATGGAAGACACGCATGAGCTAGGAAATACGGCGCCAAGCGCAGACGAGACTATGCAGGCAGACATTTTTGCAGTCCCGGTTGAGCGCGAGATAGATAGAGACAACCGTAGTGCACAACACGCAGTAAAAGCGGCGCCAGAAGAATATGGTGAAAATGTGCAGAAGGCTCGAGAAGCATTCATGCCGCGACAAGACAACGCTTGTTCGAAATTGATGTTCAGATGATTACGAAGAAGACTCGCGCCGTTTGCAGCAGTTGGAACAATTGTACGTTTCTCGCAAGCGCTTAGCTGATCTCAAATTAAGCATATTGAAAACGGATAAAGAGGCTATGGAGTTGGAAACGCCGAGAGATTGCATCGACTTGACACACATTGAGGCGTTGATGCGTCCATTTTCTGGAGATGACGACCAGGCTGTAACCAGTTGGATAAGTAACTTTGAGGACATTATGAATTTCCATGGTGTATCCGAGTCCAAATGCTGGATATGAGCGAAGCGGCTGCTAGGCGGATCGGCGAAGGCGTACATCGACCATGTGGCGCCTTTGACTTGGCAATTGAAGCGAGCAGAATTGCTCAACGTCTTTGAGCAGAAAGTGACTGCGTGGGACATTGGAAAGCGACTGGAGGCACGGAAAATTGCAAATAATGAAAGCGCATTGCAATATTTCGTCGCAATGTGCAGCATAGCGTCGCAAGCAGACATGGCCACGAGCGATGTGGTCAAATTCATCGTAGAGGGACTGCAGGACAAGACGGGCATGGCAGCATCCATGCTATATTGCAGCACACTCAACGAGTTGCGTGACAAGATGGTCACCTATGATAAGGTCAGAAGAGCTCCTGGCGTCGTAGCAATTCGTAGCGAAGGTATGACAAAGGGAAAACTAAATGTGAGTGTGGCAGTTGGGCAGCAGCAAGGTGGTGGCGCAATGCGTTGCTACAACTGTCGGCAATTTGGGCACGTTATGAAGGAATGCAGTAAGCCAAAGAGACCGGATGGGGCATGTTTTAACTGTTGGAGTACCAGCCACCAATATTCGCAGTGCCCGAAACGAAAGATGACCACTAGGGTAGCTGCAGTTCAAGATGAGGAGCGACCAGGAGAAAAAAACAACGACGATTTAGCGGCTGTCCAGTTAATCACTTTATGACTTCCGTTTGGTGAACAAAGAGGCGTCAGTATTTTTAGTCTATTTGATACAGGTAGCCCTGTAAGTTTTATTCATAAGTCTTTGATACCGAAGTCGGCTATAGTTGAAGCCTATAATGAAGTTAGGAAATACTATGGACTAGGAGGACAACCAATTCCCATATGGGGAAAATTTAAGTGCCATATTGAATTTTGCACAAAGAAATATATCGTTTTATTAAACATCGTAGATGATAACATGCTGCCTTTGCCGGTATTGTTGGGACGCGATGCCCTTAAAGTTATTGAAGTAAAATTAGTTCATAAGAAAAATATCAATGCGAAGCAACACGCACCATTAAGTTCGTTAAAGCAAAAAGCTATTAGTTTAACCTGCGCGTCTTTATTCACCGAACGTAAAAATAATATTAACATAAGACTATATGATAAGTTAGATGGTAATCAATCAGAAAGAAGCGAGCTAATCAAACGTTCTAATCCATTTAAAAATCAGACACAAGAAAACTCAAGGAATGACAAAATGGCCATCGAGAATATGAATCAAGGCGACGAATTCAGTAACTTTTGTGCGTAGGTAGAGATTGATGAAGAGGAACATATTAACGTAGGTTTCGAATTTGGCCCCACTCTTGCAGAAAAGTGTAGGGAAGTTATTAAGACATACTATTTACACAAAGAATTTGACTTTAAAGCGCCACCAAAGTATTAGATGCAGATTCGTGTAACAGAAACAACACCATTTCATTGTACTCCGCGTCGTTTATCCTACCATGAGAGAGAGAAAGTAGCTGAAATAGTAGATGATCTGTTAGAAAAGAAAGTAATCCGTCATAGTGAGTCTCCTTATGCTTCCCCGTTGGTTCTAGTAAAAAAAAAATCAGGAGAACTTCGAATGTGTGTCGATTACCGTGGTCTGAACAAACGAATTGTTAAAGATAATTTCCCATTGCCCCTTTGTTTGTAGTGGGGCGGATCGAAGCTCAACTCTCCCACAACGCAATTGCTGTAGCCGTCATAAGAAATGAAAACCGTTATGTTTAGTGGTATATACATATATAATTATGTGTGTGTATTTGGTTGGACGGTCGCGCGGTAGATGGGCCGTCTGAAGCGGGGGTGAAATCGTAACTGCTTAACCCTATGCCTTATGGTGCTTTTTCTGCCGTGAGCGCCGTGTGGATCGTGGATTGTGGATCCGAGCGCCCCTCCGAGCGCGCGAGAGCGAGTTGGGACCGGGGCGCACGGAGTTGGCACAGTGCGCGGAAATTGTTTACGGCTGGCCTGAACATCCTCCCCCCCCCCCCCCCCCCCCCCCCCCCCCCCCCCTTGCAGGATTGCAAAGTATAATGGGGTGGCCTATGGCTGGGCGTACGCCCCGGACCCGATTCATCCCAAAAAAGACGCTCTGGACTTGACAAGGTCGTCGACTCAGTGTCGCTCCACGGTCGTATAGGCGTGAGGATGCGCAAAACGGGGGTTGCTCTTGAGGAATCTGTGGATGGCGCCGTGGTTCCTACGACGGGGCGGCTCGCGGGGAGACGAGTGTGTCGTTCGTCGTGAGCCGATGTGGATGGCGACGGTACAGTCGCGGCTGAGCGGGCTGGACGACGAGGGCGGCGTTTTGCATGGTTCGATTTAGATGGCGACGATGCTCCCGAGGCTGAGCGGGCTGGACGACGAGGGCGGCGTTTTGCATGGTTCGATTTAGATGACGACGATGCTCCCGAGGCTGAGCGGGCCGGACGACGAGACGTGGGTACGTGGAGTAGCGTGTGGTTGTTTTTGCCGGAGTGTTGGTGAGCCAGGCAGTTCCCACAATACTGGTCGATAAGCACAGCTCTATCAGATGATTACGAAGAAGAATCGCGCCGTTTGCAGCAGTTGGAACAATTGTACGTTTCTCGCAAGCGCTTAGCTGATCTCAAATTAAGCATATTGAAAACGGATAAAGAGGCTATGGAGTTGGAAACGCCGAGAGATTGCATCGACTTGACACCCATTGAGGCGTTGATGCGTCCATTTTCTGGAGATGACGACCAGGCTGTAACCAGTTGGATAAGTAACTTTGAGGACATTATGAATTTCCATGGTGTATCCGAGTCCAAATGCTGGATATGAGCGAAGCGGCTGCTAGGCGGATCGGCGAAGGCGTACATCGACCATGTGGCGCCTTTGACTTGGCAATTGAAGCGAGCAGAATTGCTCAACGTCTTTGAGCAGAAAGTGACAGCGTGGGACATTGGAAAGCGACTGGAGGCACGGAAAATTGCAAATAATGAAAGCGCATTGCAATATTTCGTCGCAATGTGCAGCATAGCGTCGCAAGCAGACATGGCCACGAGCGATGTGGTCAAATTCATCGTAGAGGGACTGCAGGACAAGACGGGCATGGCAGCATCCATGCTATATTGCAGCACACTCAACGAGTTGCGTGACAAGATGGTCACCTATGATAAGGTCAGAAGAGCTCCTGGCGTCGTAGCAATTCGTAGCGAAGGTATGACAAAGGGAAAACTAAATGTGAGTGTGGCAGTTGGGCAGCAGCAAGGTGGTGGCGCAATGCGTTGCTACAACTGTCGGCAATTTGGGCACGTTATGAAGGAATGCAGTAAGCCAAAGAGACCGGATGGGGCATGTTTTAACTGTTGGAGTACCAGCCACCAATATTCGCAGTGCCCGAAACGAAAGATGACCACTAGGGTAGCTGCAGTTCAAGATGAGGAGCGACCAGGAGAAAAAAACAACGACGATTTAGCGGCTGTCCAGTTAATCACTTTATGACTTCCGTTTGGTGAACAAAGAGGCGTCAGTATTTTTAGTCTATTTGATACAGGTAGCCCTGTAAGTTTTATTCATAAGTCTTTGATACCGAAGTCGGCTATAGTTGAAGCCTATAATGAAGTTAGGAAATACTATGGACTAGGAGGACAACCAATTCCCATATGGGGAAAATTTAAGTGCCATATTGAATTTTGCACAAAGAAATATATCGTTTTATTAAACATCGTAGATGATAACATGCTGCCTTTGCCGGTATTGTTGGGACGCGATGCCTTAAAGTTATTGAAGTAAAATTAGTTCATAAGAAAAATATCAATGCGAAGCAACACGCACCATTAAGTTCGTTAAAGCAAAAAGCTATTAGTTTAACCTGCGCGTCTTTATTCACCGAACGTAAAAATAATATTAACATAAGACTATATGATAAGTTAGATGGTAATCAATCAGAAAGAAGCGAGCTAATCAAACGTTCTAATCCATTTAAAAATCAGACACAAGAAAACTCAAGGAATGACAAAATGGCCATCGAGAATATGAATCAAGGCGACGAATTCAGTAACTTTTGTGCGTAGGTAGAGATTGATGAAGAGGAACATATTAACGTAGGTTTCGAATTTGGCCCCACTCTTGCAGAAAAGTGTAGGGAAGTTATTAAGACATACTATTTACACAAAGAATTTGACTTTAAAGCACCACCAAAGTATTAGATGCAGATTCGTGTAACAGAAACAACACCATTTCATTGTACTCCGCGTCGTTTATCCTACCATGAGAGAGAGAAAGTAGCTGAAATAGTAGATGATCTGTTAGAAAAGAAAGTAATCCGTCATAGTGAGTCTCCTTATGCTTCCCCGTTGGTTCTAGTAAAAAAAAAATCAGGAGAACTTCGAATGTGTGTCGATTACCGTGGTCTGAACAAACGAATTGTTAAAGATAATTTCCCATTGCCCCTTTGTTTGTAGTGGGGCGGATCGAAGCTCAACTCTCCCACAACGCAATTGCTGTAGCCGTCATAAGAAATGAAAACCGTTATGTTTAGTGGTATATACATATATAATTATGTGTGTGTATTTGGTTGGACGGTCGCGCGGTAGATGGGCCGTCTGAAGCGGGGGTGAAATCGTAACTGCTTAACCCTATGCCTTATGGTGCTTTTTCTGCCGTGAGCGCCGTGTGGATCGTGGATTGTGGATCCGAGCGCCCCTCCGAGCGCGCGAGAGCGAGTTGGGACCGGGGCGCACGGAGTTGGCACAGTGCGCGGAAATTGTTTACGGCTGGCCTGAACATCCTCCCCCCCCCCCCCCCCCCCCCCCCCCCTTGCAGGATTGCAAAGTATAATGGGGTGGCCTATGGCTGGGCGTACGCCCGGACCCGATTCATCCCAAAAAAGACGCTCTGGACTTGACAAGGTCGTCGACTCAGTGTCGCTCCACGGTCGGATAGGCGTGAGGATGCGCAAAACGGGGGTTGCTCTTGAGGAATCTGTGGATGGCGCCGTGGTTCCTACGACGGGGCGGCTCGCGGGGAGACGAGTGTGTCGTTCGTCGTGAGCCGATGTGGATGGCGACGGTACAGTCGCGGCTGAGCGGGCTGGACGACGAGGGCGGCGTTTTGCATGGTTCGATTTAGATGGCGACGATGCTCCCGAGGCTGAGCGGGCTGGACGACGAGGGCGGCGTTTTGCATGGTTCGATTTAGATGACGACGATGCTCCCGAGGCTGAGCGGGCCGGACGACGAGACGTGGGTACGTGGAGTAGCGTGTGGTTGTTTTTGCCGGAGTGTTGGTGAGCCAGGCAGTTCCCACAATACTGGTCGATAAGCACAGCTCTATCAGATGATTACGAAGAAGAATCGCGCCGTTTGCAGCAGTTGGAACAATTGTACGTTTCTCGCAAGCGCTTAGCTGATCTCAAATTAAGCATATTGAAAACGGATAAAGAGGCTATGGAGTTGGAAACGCCGAGAGATTGCATCGACTTGACACACATTGAGGCGTTGATGCGTCCATTTTCTGGAGATGACGACCAGGCTGTAACCAGTTGGATAAGTAACTTTGAGGACATTATGAATTTCCATGGTGTATCCGAGTCCAAATGCTGGATATGAGCGAAGCGGCTGCTAGGCGGATCGGCGAAGGCGTACATCGACCATGTGGCGCCTTTGACTTGGCAATTGAAGCGAGCAGAATTGCTCAACGTCTTTGAGCAGAAAGTGACAGCGTGGGACATTGGAAAGCGACTGGAGGCACGGAAAATTGCAAATAATGAAAGCGCATTGCAATATTTCGTCGCAATGTGCAGCATAGCGTCGCAAGCAGACATGGCCACGAGCGATGTGGTCAAATTCATCGTAGAGGGACTGCAGGACAAGACGGGCATGGCAGCATCCATGCTATATTGCAGCACACTCAACGAGTTGCGTGACAAGATGGTCACCTATGATAAGGTCAGAAGAGCTCCTGGCGTCGTAGCAATTCGTAGCGAAGGTATGACAAAGGGAAAACTAAATGTGAGTGTGGCAGTTGGGCAGCAGCAAGGTGGTGGCGCAATGCGTTGCTACAACTGTCGGCAATTTGGGCACGTTATGAAGGAATGCAGTAAGCCAAAGAGACCGGATGGGGCATGTTTTAACTGTTGGAGTACCAGCCACCAATATTCGCAGTGCCCGAAACGAAAGATGACCACTAGGGTAGCTGCAGTTCAAGATGAGGAGCGACCAGGAGAAAAAAACAACGACGATTTAGCGGCTGTCCAGTTAATCACTTTATGACTTCCGTTTGGTGAACAAAGAGGCGTCAGTATTTTTAGTCTATTTGATACAGGTAGCCCTGTAAGTTTTATTCATAAGTCTTTGATACCGAAGTCGGCTATAGTTGAAGCCTATAATGAAGTTAGGAAATACTATGGACTAGGAGGACAACCAATTCCCATATGGGGAAAATTTAAGTGCCATATTGAATTTTGCACAAAGAAATATATCGTTTTATTAAACATCGTAGATGATAACATGCTGCCTTTGCCGGTATTGTTGGGACGCGATGCCCTTAAAGTTATTGAAGTAAAATTAGTTCATAAGAAAAATATCAATGCGAAGCAACACGCACCATTAAGTTCGTTAAAGCAAAAAGCTATTAGTTTAACCTGCGCGTCTTTATTCACCGAACGTAAAAATAATATTAACATAAGACTATATGATAAGTTAGATGGTAATCAATCAGAAAGAAGCGAGCTAATCAAACGTTCTAATCCATTTAAAAATCAGACACAAGAAAACTCAAGGAATGACAAAATGGCCATCGAGAATATGAATCAAGGCGACGAATTCAGTAACTTTTGTGCGTAGGTAGAGATTGATGAAGAGGAACATATTAACGTAGGTTTCGAATTTGGCCCCACTCTTGCAGAAAAGTGTAGGGAAGTTATTAAGACATACTATTTACACAAAGAATTTGACTTTAAAGCACCACCAAAGTATTAGATGCAGATTCGTGTAACAGAAACAACACCATTTCATTGTACTCCGCGTCGTTTATCCTACCATGAGAGAGAGAAAGTAGCTGAAATAGTAGATGATCTGTTAGAAAAGAAAGTAATCCGTCATAGTGAGTCTCCTTATGCTTCCCCGTTGGTTCTAGTAAAAAAAAAATCAGGAGAACTTCGAATGTGTGTCGATTACCGTGGTCTGAACAAACGAATTGTTAAAGATAATTTCCCATTGCCCCTTTGTTTGTAGTGGGGCGGATCGAAGCTCAACTCTCCCACAACGCAATTGCTGTAGCCGTCATAAGAAATGAAAACCGTTATGTTTAGTGGTATATACATATATAATTATGTGTGTGTATTTGGTTGGACGGTCGCGCGGTAGATGGGCCGTCTGAAGCGGGGGTGAAATCGTAACTGCTTAACCCTATGCCTTATGGTGCTTTTTCTGCCGTGAGCGCCGTGTGGATCGTGGATTGTGGATCCGAGCGCCCCTCCGAGCGCGCGAGAGCGAGTTGGGACCGGGGCGCACGGAGTTGGCACAGTGCGCGGAAATTGTTTACGGCTGGCCTGAACATCCTCCCCCCCCCCCCCCCCCCTTGCAGGATTGCAAAGTATAATGGGGTGGCCTATGGCTGGGCGTACGCCCCGGACCCGATTCATCCCAAAAAAGACGCTCTGGACTTGACAAGGTCGTCGACTCAGTGTCGCTCCACGGTCGGATAGGCGTGAGGATGCGCAAAACGGGGGTTGCTCTTGAGGAATCTGTGGATGGCGCCGTGGTTCCTACGACGGGGCGGCTCGCGGGGAGACGAGTGTGTCGTTCGTCGTGAGCCGATGTGGATGGCGACGGTACAGTCGCGGCTGAGCGGGCTGGACGACGAGGGCGGCGTTTTGCATGGTTCGATTTAGATGGCGACGATGCTCCCGAGGCTGAGCGGGCTGGACGACGAGGGCGGCGTTTTGCATGGTTCGATTTAGATGACGACGATGCTCCCGAGGCTGAGCGGGCCGGACGACGAGACGTGGGTACGTGGAGTAGCGTGTGGTTGTTTTTGCCGGAGTGTTGGTGAGCCAGGCAGTTCCCACAATACTGGTCGATAAGCACAGCTCGGAGTTTCTCTTCGGGGCTCAGGAGAAGAAATTGGTGGTAGGTCCGTAGCGGATGGACTCCTTGGCAGATTCGGCAACGGTAGGAGCCAATTTCCCGAGCACGTCGGTTCTCCCTGGTGCGGTTGGCGCGGGGACGTGGGGCCATATCTGGGTGCGGAGAACTAAATTGAAATAAAGGCGTCGAAGACACATTAGTAACGATCTTGGAACGGGTGAGAGGCACATTTAAGACATTGGAAATTGCCGCCCGGTTACATAGTCTGGTGAGGCTATGTTGATCTAAGGACGGATTCACCTTCGAGTTCAGGCTTGTATTCGGACCGGAGCGTAGAGCTTTCGTACAGTGCATATTTTGGAAATATTTCCGTCAGTCAGGAGACCGTTCGAGAACTTCTGCGGAGGGAGCTGGAAGGTAATTGCTGTCGTAAAAAGACCCCGAGTCTTCTACCAGTGTGATAGGTCGTCTGGAAATTTGACTCAAGAACGATGAGATTTGATTCATCACCTGAGGCACTGGACCTGTGAGTACCCAGCCGAAAATGGTCTCCTGCCCGAGGAGAGAGCCACAGATGTTGGTCAGTGAGCCACTTAACTGAATGGACGGAAGGATATCCGCTCCAATCAGGATATCTATTTGTGAAATCTCATAGAAGGTCGGATACGCCCATGAGAGGTTCGGCAGGTCTCTCAAGAACCCTTGCGAGATCGGATGCGATGGAATATTCGCGGCCAATTCCGGAATAACGTTGGCTGTGGCATTTAGTTGTAAGCCCGGCTTAGTCGGAGAACGGATGGAAAAACTGCAGAGCTTCTTTGACTGAGCGGATACGGTATTATTTAGGCCGGAGACCTGTGCCTGGATACGTTGGAATGGCAATTTGATCATGTCCACAAGAGGTTCTGTAATGAACGTTGCCTCTGAGCCAGAGTCGATCAGAGCGCGGGCGTGGAAAGTTTTTTCCAGGTGGCAAATATTAACGATAGCCGTGCCTAGGAGGACAGCACTCGTACCGGAGGCGAAATATGACTGAACGTTTGGCTGGGCTTCGGACGAACTTGGATTTTGTACGCTTGGTACTCGTAGATGTAGCTCGGGCCACGCTTAGGAATTTTGTGCCGTTGTGGAAATCGCCTCGCTGGAGTTTGCTGGATTGCTACGGTGCAGAAGCGTATGGTGCCGGTCTCCACAAATTATGCAATTGTGGGCGCTTTGGCATGCTCGTATCTGGTGGCCCCTTGCAAAGCAGTTCAAACCGCCGGAAGTCGGCACTTGAACGGCCATTGCGGCGTGTGAGGGACAGTCGGGGGCTCGAGCTGATCGTTCAGTTCGGCCAGGCATTGCGCGTAGACCGCGTAGCAGTCATCGTACATCTCTTGGACATAAGCTACACCCTATGGATCCTCTTCCGCCATCGTCACCGAACAGGCCGCGAACTCCGCGTCCACCTTTGCCCACAGGCTTCGGAGTTGTTCTCGATGGACTTGGGAGAGCGAGCGGGTTGGTGTGCTAGCATCTGGAGCGCTGAGCTTCTGGTCGAAGCGGGTCAGTCTGCTTTCAGACAAGGCAAACTTAGACTGTGCGGAACTGGCGGCCATACTGCTAGGAGCCGTGCGAGGGACTCCCGAGGGGAGCAACAAATCCTCGAAGGCATGTGGTGCGTGAACCCTGGACGTGGTCGGACCTCGCTCAGCTGGGGCCGGACGGGAAGATGTGGGCGTAGTGGCTGAGCCGTTGGAGCTGGGTGGATGGGTCAAACTCAGCGAACTCACCCGCTTAAACTTCTTGCGAGATTTCTTCTCAACAGTGGGCATGTTTGCTGATGGATCTGCGATAACGCGTAGTGGAGTCGCAAAGGTAGGTGAGCGGAAATGGCTACGTGGAAGTTCAGAACTACGAACCGTGGGATATGTGGTTTTGGTGGAATTTATTGCGAGTATTTAAATTATGGAAATAGTACTCCGTGGCCGGAATATATAGATATAAATACTACGATTGAACTACGGTTGAAAACAATATACTCTCGAAATGAAGGGTAGCGCGTCACTTGGCGTTCCGTTACGGTCAAGCGCGGCACCGAAAAATATTCTCCCAACAACTACAACGCAGGCAAACGGTGGAGAAGCGAAAGCGAAAAGAAAAACGAAAAGAATGCACCGCTGCTGCTGCTTGTATGTGTGTATGTATGGCTGTAAGTGCTATGTACCGCGGCTTGGGTTGAAGAGATGTCAAACAACGGGTAAAACGGTGGATAACCGTTTTATATACAATATGTATATTATATAGATGTGCAAGAATATGCTAATTTAAAATGCGTACGTATAGATATGTAAGATAAATACATACATATGTATGTGCAGTATGTATGGATCGTTATTTTGTTGGTAGTATAATTAGTTAAATAAGGAGGCGCAGTGATTTGTTATTTTATTTCCTTATAAAACCGACAAACTATTGAACGTTGAGCATGCACGGAATAAACCACAAAAATAATTTCAAGAATATGCCAGCCGCTTGGATTGCGTTGCGATGTGTACATACAAATTAAATAACTGCGGTAGCGGATTGTGTTTTTAAAAAGTTTTTATTTTACTTCTAACTTCACTGATATAGATTTAAGTAGAGGGTCACAAAGGATTCCGGGCAAAGGGTTTGCGCGATCTTAATTTTTAGCTCGACTTTGCGGTGTCGCTTCTGGATCAAGACTGACTTGAACTTTCTGATCTTTGCATCGTTGATCCCTTTCGGGAATAGTTTTTCTATAAACATTTCAATTGATTTCGCCATCCCGAGTATTGGATTTCGTCATCCAAAGAGAGAACTGTAAAATGCTTAAAGTCCAGGATCTGCAGAAAGCCGGGAGTGAGATTGTTTATGAGAAGCCGGGTGTGGGCAAACATTGGTTTTCCATTTAGGCGAGTGTCAAAGATTGGGATTGCGGCGGGAGCCCTTGAGATTGTACATCTTAGAAATCAATTAGGCGGAGGCCCAAGATTGAAATTGTTTTCGTTTTGGAAAGCCAAAGATTGTTTACAACTCGTATAAGAGCTCAATAGAATTGGGTACGTTAACTCCCCCCATTCTTAAATGTTTCGTCCCGATACATTTTGAAGTTCTGATAGAGCTCTAATTTCTTCTGACAGTATTTGAATGTTGCTTTCCACTATTTCTTCTGACGGTATTCTTATTGATTTAATAAGTACAAATTTGGTTAATTTATAGCCGAAGTAAAATAACATTATCAATATCAAAATGATTAAGAATAATGTTGTTAATGGTAAGGCCGTATTACCTAATGTTATAAGGGGATTTAAAATATTAACATTATCAAAAGAAAATTGCTTATCATTCGATTGTATATAATCAACTAATTCAAATCGCTATATCTATGATGCGATATATATCTTAGAATTTTACCCTTATCATTTATGTGGGTTATATTATTTATTACAATTGTGTTGTTGAATATAAGGAGATACGATCCTAACAAAGTAGTATTGTTTACGATATTTTTGCCTGAAACTAATATGGCACCATCCTGAATGATGTCTATTTCTTTGTTTTTTTCCCTTTTTTTAGTGCAGTTGGCTTTAAAGCCATTAAGTAAATTGGTGAAACAGGTCTTCTTTAAATTTATTTGTGCGTAATTGTTAAAAGTTTCACTTTTAAAATTATTCATTAAATAGTATTTCTCCTTACATTCACAAACTTTTTCACTTATAACTAACATTCCATCATTTTGTGAGATGGCTCTTGCAAGGTAAAACTTGCAAATATCTTTAATTTGAGGATATTTTATGTAAATGATTATTAAATCAGCATTTCGAATTATTTTAACCGTTGCAATGTCCAGCAGATCAGACAGTTCAACAGGATGTTTTTCATGCTTATTGTTCGGAGCAGAACCCAGCCGATTAGCTGCTTGCCAAATAGCACCTAATTCTTGGCCCTCAGCCGCTTATTTTGTTTGTTACTTATGTCTATGTCACTCATTTGTTTGTTAAAGCTCTGCGCTTGCTTGCCCTGCTAAACGCTCTCTGCCAGCTCGCTCTTCGCTATCTCCGCTTTGCGTCTGCCTACCGACGTCGGGCGAGCGAAGCTGCGCTTAGCGATCGGAGCGGCAATGTAAAGGGCAGGCAAGCCACACTTGCAATTTGGATGTCACGCATTAAAGAACATATCGTAATTTTATTTCTGCGCCGAGTTTTATTTAATTCGAAATAATTAGTCGGCCGATTGGGGATAAAAAACATTATCTCCACATAAAATTTGGTGACCCCGACGTGATCGAAGAGTTGCAGTGTCAATTAATAATCATTCGCGATCGACATTCGTTAGCCCTAGCAAATTTTCGGCGGTTAAGCACAATTCGGTGCTAAAACACACTTACATACACCTACATACACGCATTGCTGGCTATTAATTTCTCTGTCGCGACAATTCGGTCAGTGCAGTGCGGTAGGCAGTGCAGCGAACTCACTAATACACACAAGCGGAGTAGAAAGCGGAATCGGACAGCTCGCACAGCCGCACAGCTAAAGGCATTAGCTGTAATCCCTTTGCTTTCGGTTCCCACGTTTATACGTATACAGGGTGTCTTTTTCGGTCGTGCTGAGTGACTCTTTTAAAACCTCAACATGGCAGCACCTGAGCCTACCAATGTCGCGAACGCAGCAATGCCGAGTGATGTAGATTTCTACAAGCACAAGGCCGAGTCCATCGCGCGCCAACTAAAGGCCATGGATCGCTTTCTTACCAAGGAAGAGCTTGCCGAGTTAGATGAGGCAGAACTTCAAGCTCGCTTAGAGCAAATCGAGCGAATGAATGCGGATTTCGATGCCGCTCAAACGAGCCTTGAAAGGCTGGATTTCCTGCAGTTAGCCCATGATGCCCGGCTGGACTTTTCGAATGTTTATGTCAAGGTTAGGTCCAGGCTGTCGCGGGAGTTGATGGCTGCTCGCACGGTAAATGTTGCCAATTCAACGGCTCGGCATACTCTCGAGGGGAATTCGTCGTTGTTCGCCTATAATAGTACAGGCCGTTCTCGAATGCCCGAGTTGCAGCTTCCGCGATTCAGTGGGAGCTACATGGATTGGCCAGAATTCCACGCGATGTTTTCGACAATGGTGCACAAAGACCATCGTATACCAATCATCGAAAAATTCCAATATCTTCGTGGATGTCTAGATGGTGCTGCGCTGGATACGATTCGTTCCTTGGAACTTTCTGAGGAGAATTACGACAAGGCGTTGAATTTACTAATGTTGCGATTCGATAATAAACTGTTACATTTTCAGGCACACGTCAAGGCTATTTTCGGGCTGCAAGGGGTGGAGAAGGGCTCGGCTATCGGTTTGCGCGCGCTCAGCGATAAAATCAATTCGCACTTGCGTGCACTTCAGACCTTGGCGACCCCGCAGGAGATTTCCGATGGGTTGCTGATCTTCATCATAGGCACGAAATTGGACCACAAGACCAAGGAGAAATGGGAAGAGAACTTGCCGACGTCAGGATTGCCTCGGTGGTCAAGCATGGCCTCATTCTTGGAAGCAAGATGTCGGATGCTGGAAAATTTGGGATCGGCTATGGTAACAATTCCTAGCCAGCAGGTGGGAGAAAGTAAACCTAGCACCCTAATCACCTCCATTAACGATCATAATAGCTCAACATGCAAGTATTGCAAATCCTCCGATCACTACATATCCCGATGCCAGGCATTTATAGATCTCCCTGTTTTTTCTCGATACAAGGAGGTGAAGAAGCGCCATTTATGTCTAAACTGCCTCAACAAAGGCCATTCATTGCAACGCTGCAAGTCAGGGGCATGTAGAAATTGCCAAGCCAAGCATCACACACTGCTCCACATGCAGTCGGGCGCTGACGCTGAGTTGCCGTCGCCGAGCACGGAATCGACCCAGCATGATCCTGCAAGTGCCCTAGTAGCAAGCAAATATATTAGCCCTCCCCCCTCGAGTCAAAAATCTCTGCCTAGCCAAAACGTGCTGCTAGCTACTGCAATCGTATATGTCAGGGGCCGTTTTGGATCGCTTATTCCATGTCGTGCCATTTTAGATTCCGCTTCTCAGGTTAACTTTATAACATCGAGACTCGCCAATCAGCTGCAGTTAGATCCTCACCCGTCTCACGTTAAAATCGCCGGTATTGGAGAGTCAATTCTACCATCCAGCAAGGCTGTGGACATCGTCCTGCAATCTCAAGACGAAAGCTATCGCGGTTTCCTCTCTGCAATTATCACTGCCTCAATCACAGGAATGCAGCCTAACTTCGGCCTAGACGCAAAGGATTGGCCAATGCCAAATAACCTAAAACTAGCTGATCCTAATTTCGCCAAGCCCCAGCGTGTCGATCTGTTGATAGGTGCTGGTTTGTTTTTCGAATTAATGTGCGTTGGACAGATTCGACTGTCAGACCAATTGCCAACATTGCAGAAGACGAAACTTGGCTGGATAGTGTCAGGAAGTATTAAAAACTCTGAGAAAGCCCGTGCGGCGCTAGCAGCCGTTGAAGATCCCCCTGTCATCTCCGCTTGCGAGACTAATTTGTGCGATATTGTAAGGCGGTTTTGGGAAGTCGATGGAGATTATTCGCCCTCATCAATTTCGGAGGAAGATGTTCATTGCGAACAGCATTTCGTCACAAACTGCATTCGCCTAGAGTCCGGAGCTTACTCCGTGCGTTTGCCAACCAAATTCAGTCTAGAGGAATTAGGAGAATCGTATCAGCAGGCGCTACGTAGATTTCTCAATTTGGAGAGGAAGCTAGCAAAAAATGCACAGCTTAAGGAAAAATATATGGAGTTTCTTCAGGAGTATCGTGATTTAGGACACATGTCGCCAGCTTCGCGGCAGTCAGACCTCCCGCAGTACTTCTTGCCTCACCATTGCGTCCACAAGCAGGATAGTACAACCACCAAATTACGCGTAGTGTTCGATGGATCTGCCAAAACAGCGTCTGGAGTATCACTGAATGATGCGCTTATGGCTGGACCCACCATCCAACCTAAAATTCTGATAACTCTGCTTCGTTTCCGCTTTTTTAAAGTCGCCTTGTGTGGCGATATCTGCAAAATGTACCGCTGTGTACGCGTTTCCCATCCCGATACGCACGTGCAGTGCATCCTATGGCGCAATGACCCGAAGGAGGAGATTCAGGTGTTCAAGTTGGAGACTGTTACTTACGGAACCAAACCTGCCGCTTTCTTAGCAATTCGTGCTATGCATCAATTGGCAAATGATGAAGAGTTGCGTTTTCCGCTTGGCGCTGATGTTGTTCGAAGAGATTTCTATGTCGATGATCTCATATCTGGAGGGGACAGCATTGATTCTGTCATCAAAATTCGTCAGCAGGTAAAGGAGCTACTTTCGAAAGGATGTTTTCCCATACGTAAATGGTGTTCCAATGAACCCGCTGCTTTGGAAGGCGTATCGGAGGCGGATCGCGAAAAGTTCCTTACCTTTCATGACGGGACTGAAGTAACCAAGGCGCTTGGTCTAGTTTGGGATCCCACCACGGACAATCTTCTGTTTAGCTTCGCTCACGTCGGAACCGCTGCAGGCCCAATATCGAAGCGTTCGGTCCTGTCTACACTAGCTAGGTTCTACGATCCTCTAGGGCTCATCTCTCCCATCATCACAAAAGCTAAAATATTTATGCAGTCGCTATGGAACGAAAGCCTAAAATTGAATTGGGACGAAAGCCTGCCCCAGGATCTACATACGACTTGGATTGAGCTGACTTCGCAGTTGTCGATGGTTAAAAACTTTAAGTTTCCACGTTACGTGCTTCGGCAGCAAGCCAGATTAGAAATGCACGCGTTTTGTGATGCGAGCCAAGCAGCATATGGCGCCTGTGTATACATGCGTTCGGAAGCTCTTGGCATTGTGCAAAGTCATCTCTTATGCTCTAAATCCAGAGTCGCGCCCTTGAAAAGTATGACTATCCCCAAGCTTGAGCTGTCCGCTGCCCTCGTATTAGCCGAACTAGTGTCCACCATAGTTAAGGGATTATCAGCTCCATGCCAAATACATTGCTGGTCGGATTCGTCCATAGCCCTTGCCTGGATTCGAGAATCACCATTGAATTTTAATATATTTGTTTCTAATCGAGTTCAGCGGATTCAGGAGCTCACCGCTGGAATGACTTGGCATCACGTGCCCACAAAGTTGAATCCTGCCGACATCATATCACGTGGAGCCACGCCCGCTGAACTAATGGATAGCAGCCTTTGGATCTCTGGACCACCATTCTTGCGTCTTGAGAGCTCAGAGTGGCCTGCAGGCTTGCAATTGCCGACCGATGTACCAGAACGTCGTCATGCAGCATTGGTTGTTTCAAACGAAAGGGATGTATCGTACGATTGCAAATTTCAAAACTCATTCGGATCCATGCAGCGCGTCTTTGCTTACATATATCGATTCTACATTCTCAAGGACAAAGGCATAGCGCGGTCGAAGGGTCAACTTACCGTAATCGACATCAAAAATGGTACGCATTTGCTCATAAGGGCAATACAGCAGCAACAATTTTCGGAAGAGATAAGGGCCCTCGCCAGCAAACAGGCCCTACCCCCAAAAAGCACGATGGCCTCACTGAATCCATTTCTGGATAGCTTTGGATTGCTGCGTGTTGGAGGCCGCCTCCAAAATGCCGAATTGGACTACGACGCGAAGCACCCGATCCTGCTTCCTAAGGGACATCCTGTCACTGTCTCTATTATTATCTTCTTTCACGAAAGGTTTCTCCACGCAGGAGCTCAAGGATTGCTCGGACTGCTTCGGCAAAAATTCTGGCCTATTGGCGGACGCAAATATGTTGCGGGAATCATTCGCAAATGTGTTAGATGCTTTCGTTTGAAGCCAGTGCTGAGGGAACATATCATGGGAAACTTGCCTGCGGATCGCGTAAGGACTAATCCAGCATTCCACACAACGGGCGTTGATTTTTGCGGACCCTTTTATCACAAGTCGGAAGTCAGAAGCAGGCCTCCTATCAAATGTTACATCGCTGTCTTCGTATGCTTTAGTACCAAAGCAACTCATTTGGAAGTCGTTCGGGATCTATCTACAGAATCCTTTCTGGCAGCATTAAGGCGTTTTATAAGTCTACGTCCCAAACCTCGAATCATCTGGTCAGACAACGCTACAAATTTTGTAGGAGCAAAAAATGAGCTTTTGGAGCTTCGGCAAATGTTCCTCAGCGATCCTCATACGTCGGCTGTGTCACATCTCTGCGTTTCTAGTGGAATCGACTGGAAATTCATCCCCCCTCGCTCACCTCATTTTGGGGGTTTGTGGGAGGCGGCTGTTAAAGCAGCTAAATATCATTTTCATCGCATCGTCGGGACCTACATTTTTACTCTTGATGAAATTCAGACCTTGGCTTGTGAAATCTCTGCTTTGTTAAATTCCCGTCCGCTTTATGCAATTACAGAAAGTCCCGATGATCTAGATGTGCTCACGCCAAACCACTTTCTCAATGGAGCCCCGAAAGCTGCATTCGACGAGCCAGATGTGGCGCATCTCCGGGTCAACCTACTTAGTCGATGGCAGCGGCTGTGTCAAATGAAGCAGGCGTTTTGGAGAAAATGGAGCACGGCGTATCTT
The DNA here is from genome assembly GCF_003369915.1 of Drosophila miranda. Classification (NCBI taxonomy): domain Eukaryota; kingdom Metazoa; phylum Arthropoda; class Insecta; order Diptera; family Drosophilidae; genus Drosophila; species Drosophila miranda. The sequence continues at coordinate 22,415,565 of NW_022881614.1, forward strand.
TCGATTCTTCAGGAGCGGAGCAAGTGGCGGTCATCGTCTCCAAACATCAAGCTAGGAGCGCTCGTCATGATCAAGGAGGAAACGCTGCCACCATTAAGGTGGCCGCTTGGCCACATGGAGAGCGGCATCCCAGGAAAAGATGGAACCATCAGAGTAGCCGTCATCCGCACTCAAAAAGGCCTTTTCAAGAGGGCCGTTGGAAAAATAGCGGTTCTGCCCCTTCAGGATGGATCTGTTGAAAGCCTTTGCCTTCCAACGGGGGGTGAATGTTCGGAGCAGAACCCAGCCGATTAGCTGCTTGCCAAATAGCACCTAATTCTTGGCCCTCAGCCGCTTATTTTGTTTGTTACTTATGTCTATGTCACTCATTTGTTTGTTAAAGCTCTGCGCTTGCTTGCCCTGCTAAACGCTCTCTGCCAGCTCGCTCTTCGCTATCTCCGCTTTGCGTCTGCCTACCGACGTCGGCCGAGCGAAGCTGCGCTTAGCGATCGGAGCAGCAATATGAAGGGCAGGCAAGCCACACTTGCAATTTGGATGTCACGCATTAAAGAACATATCGTAATTTTATTTCTGCGCCGAGTTTTATTTAATTCGAAATAATTAGTCGGCCGATTGGGGATAAAAAACATTATCTCCACACTTATAAATGTCCTCTATTTCGTTTTTATCTATAATTTTTGTATTGAAAATGTTTACTTTTAAGAGGGTTATGGTATCAACTAAATTTAGTAGGTCAAAAGTTATTAATTTTAAACGATGCTTTCTCAGTATCGTTTCTTCATTGAAGATGACATTTTTTAATGAATTTGATAGCAATTCAATTTCTTTGAAAAATTTGGAATTTATTACAAATTGTTTATTATTATTTTCAGTTAATTCATTTACTTTATTTTGTATTTTCAAAAAGTCGTCATGAAAATATTTAATATTTGATGTTATCTTTATGTATAATTCTGTTTCTATTGTTGATTATAATTTTATTCGGTCGATTTTCCTTAACTACCTGCTTTTTGTATCGGGATTGAAGTTTATTTCTTTCCCCGAATTTCTTTTCATAAACTACTTCTCCTATTTTATAATCTTTTTCTCCTCTATCTTTGTTATGTAGCTTAAGCATTTTGGTCTGAGCTTCCTTAAGTAATATTGGATTATGCTTGTGTTCTATTTTGTTATACAATATGTCATATGGCATTTGATTGGTCGTTGAATGTATCGTCAGGTTATATTTCAGTGCCGCCCTTATTATTATTTCTGAATAATCTGTTAGATTTAGTTCATCCTTGATGCACCGCGCTATTTCTGTTAGTGTCTGGGATCAGCATAATAAATAGTTAAGTTACTTCTTTGTATGAATGATCTAAATTGTGCTGAAGTAAAGCTTGGTTCGTTGTCAGTCATTAAAGAGGTTGCTAACGGAAAGTGTTGCAAAATTTCCATTACCTTATTTTCAATGTTTAATTTACTTTGAATTTCCTTGACCACCAAGTATTTGGAATAAGAATCTATACAAGTTATGAATGTTAGGTTTTGGGCATAGTATATGTCTAAGTGTAATTGATCTCCTTCTTTTGCTGGAATGGGAGCTTCCCCAATTGGAATTTTTACAGGGTGTCTGTGATATTTGTTTTTGTTACAGATCTCACAATTTTTTATATATTCTTTTAATTTTTTGTGCAGGTTTGGCCAATAATACAGCTTAGTTATTTGTTTGTAATTTTCGTCTAGTCCTCTATGGGCTCTGCAATGTGTTTCTTCTATAATTATAGCTTTATCTTCTGAATTTACTACATCTTGGAGGAACTTTCTCGTGAAGAGAAATTTATTTATGAAGTTTTCCTTTAGCTTATTTTGGATAAGGTATAAATCTTCTAAGGTGCAGTGTATTCCTGTGGTTAAGTGAGGCTGAATAAATTCTTTTAAAATGATTAGCAGATTGTCTACCGTATCAAATTCAATAATATGTCGGGTATTTTCATAAACTCTTACTAACTCATGAACTGTGAATCTCCCTTGCGCTAATAGTAGCTGCTGTTTAAATTGGTTTAGAGGCTTGCTAGTCTCTTGAATGACGTTTTCAAAACTACTCTCTGCTGAATGCTGAGTATTTATGTCTGATTCTGAATCTGTCTGGTCGACATCACTATCTGTCATATGATTTATTTTAATCCGAGATAAAGCGTCCGCTACTACGTTAGTTGAGCCTGGCTTATAAATGATTTTTGGTGTGAAACTTTCTATGAAGTAATACCAACGTTTCATTTCAACATTTGGATTTTTTTGCGACATTGCAAAGGACAAAGGTTGGTGATCTGTATGTATTTCAATTCCACTCACTCCGTATAAATAATTTCGCAAATTTGTTAATGCCCATACAATAGCTAATAATTCCTTTTTATTAGTAGCATATAATTGCTCGGTTTTACTTAAAGTTTTAGAAATAAATGTTATGGGATTCCCATCTTGCGACAAAACTGCACCTATTGCTATGTCCGATGCATCTGTGGTTAATGTGAATTTTTTATTGTAATCTGGCTGTACTAATTCAATATGTGCTATTAAACTGTCCTTTAAATTATTAAATGCTCCCATTGCTGGTTCATCCAGCTGTATTAATGTTTTCTTGGATGCCCTTCGTGAAACTTTCCCATTTACTCCACTCAGATATTTTGTTAATGGTTTGGCAATTGTAGCATAATTTCGGAAAAATTTTCTGTAATACCCTGTTAGTCCTAAGAAGCTACGTAGCTCTCTGATATTTTTATGAATTGGATAGTTTTGTATTGTGGAGATTTTGTCTGGATCTGTTTTAATGATATTTTGGGAAACAATGTATCCCAGAAATTTGGTTTCCAATTGAAAGAATTTAGACTTTTCTAGGGAAATTTTCATGTTAGCGTTTTGCAATATCTGTATTATATGAATTAGATCTTTATAATGTTGTTCTATAGTTTTTGAAAATATTATTATATCGTCCATATAGACGTGACAAGTTTTCCCAACTTGTTCTCTAAGTATATCGTCCATTGCCCTTTGGAAAATTCTGGGAGCGTTCGTCAATCCCACAGGCATTCTTATTTCATATTCATATTTGCCGTTATTTATGGAAAAAGATGTTTTTTCAATATCTGATTCCCTCATTAAAATCTGATAGAAACCTGACTCTAAATCAATGGCCGAGAAATACTTTGCCTTACCTAAATTGGCAAGGATTACTGAAGGATCTTGCATAGGGTATCTATCCGGTATGGTGTTTTCATTAAGTTTCTTAAAGTCTATTACTAATCTATGTTTAGGAGTTCCGTCCTCATTTACTCCCTTCTTTGGTACTACTATTACCGGTGAATTATATGGGCTTTTACTAGGTCTGATTATACCTTCATCTAACATTTTACTTATTTCGTTATTAACGAAATCGTTAACCGAATAAGCGTATGGATACTGCTTGCCATATACCGATCTATCATGTTCAGTGTTAATCTCTCCTTTTATATCCGTTCTGAACGGTAACTGTAAATTTATATTGGCATGGTCTTCTTCGATGATAGATACCATTTTCTCTCTGAGATTTTCTAAATTGTCCTCTTTGTAGGTTATTGTGTTATACAATTTCATTTTTTTCAATTCAGAATTTGCATAATTTTGAATGTCGGATATTTCTACGACGGCGCGTTCAGGATTTTTGCATCCCAAACTTTTAAATTGTTCATTGTCGGATAATTCAACGACGGCGTGTTCAGGATTCCCAAACTATTCGAACTTTTAGTGTCGGATAATTCTACGACGGCGTGCTCAGGATATTTTAATCCCAAACTATTAAAACTTTGGATGTTGGATAATTCAACGACGGCGGGGTCAGGATATTTGAATACCAAACTATTGACGGATAATTCTTCGTCGGCGTGCTCAGGATTTTTCGATCCCAAGCTATATAAACTTCCTTCTACCTATTTTTTTATTATATATTCCTTCAACGGAAGGATGGTTTTTCCTTCTATAAAGGTTAATTTGTTTAAAGAAAGGACCTCGTCATATATTAGTTTCTCCTCATTGTCTTTATAACTTAAAGTCCCCTTTCCTGTCTCAATAACAGCTCCGATTTTCTTTATTAGGTTAAATCCTATTAGTAAATCTGCCTCCATTCCATCTATTTCATAAAACACTTGTTTTGTGTTGAAAATAGTTATATTATGGAAATATTTAATTATTGAAAACCCATTCACTGTAGCAACTTTCTTATAAATTGATAATTCTTTTTTATTTTCGTAAATTCCCTTTTTTATATAACAGGAAGTTGCTCCCGTATCTATCAAAACTTTTAATTCTCTGTTTATTTTTTTATCTACTCTTTTTAAGTAGGGCAGACCTACTTCGGGGGCTGATCTAAAAAATGGTCCTCCTCAATGTTATTTATCCGCATTGCTTTATAGTGTGGACGTTGACATGCAATGACTGCATCTTTCAAGAGGCGATGCAGTTACTGCACCGTCAAGTGACCCGTGTGACACCAGCAGAAGGCTGTTACGCGCGGATCCCAGGCAAAACGCAGCCCTCCTCCCGCCCAACCGACCGAGGGGCGCTGCCGCATGACGCGCGGTGCGTAGCCGAACCAAACGCGAACATGCAAGAAAGATAGCTATTAGACTAACATTCGAGGAAAATTAGTACTAAACTTACTAAGAAACTAAGCATTCAATCAAAGTACAAATACCACTACAGTTACTAATTAATAGAAAGGTGTGTAAGGATTAATAATTTAATAAGAGGAAGAGAATTAGTGGTGGATATAATATGGTAGAGGGAATTATAATCCGAGCATAAGACCCTAAACGGTTCATGCAAGGAATAATTCGATCTACAAAGTGGAAGGAACAACGGTATAAAATTTCTAGTCAGTCTAATAGGAATCGTGAAGTTTATGCGGCTCAACAGATCAGGGCTGTCTATGTCACCCCTGATCAAGTTGTGCATAAATATCACACCAAGCATTTTTCTACGGTTAACTAAGGATGGGAGGTTTACTAATAGTAGTCTACTAGAGTAAGATGGGAGTCTTACACCCGCATCCCAGTTAAGGCCCCGCAGAGCAAAGAGTAAAAAGTTTTTCTGTACTGATTCTATACGGTCCTGGTGTACTTTGTACTGAGGGCACCATACACAGGAGCCGTATTCTAAGATCGGACGAACAAGCGAGGTATAGAGAGTCTTTGTTATATAGGGGTCGTCAAATTCCTTTCACCACCTCTTTATAAACCCAAGCACGCTCATGGCCTTATTTACCATGGTAGAAATGTGTTCGGAAAACTTTAACTTGGGGTCTAACATAACACCCAGATCATCCACCAGGGTAATTCTCTCAAGAGAACCACCAAATAGGGTGTAAGGAGCCAACAAAGGGCTAGAACGATGAAATGTCATAACTTTGCATTTCGAGGCATTAAGGTGTAACAAGTTTGCACAACACCATGACTGAAAGTTATTGAGATCGGATTGCAAGCGAGAATGAAATGAAATGTCCTTGTACTGCACACAGAGTTTAACATCATCCGCATACATAAGTACTCGAGAGTATGTTAATACTGAAGGTAAGTCATTAATAAAGAGTGTGAAGAGTAAGGGGCCTAGATGGCTGCCTTGTGGTACTCCCGAAGAAACCTTTACTGGGAAAGAGAGGGAGTTTTTGAAGAGGACTCTTTGAGACCTAGAACAAAGATAGCTAGAAATCCATCTCAGGAGGTTGGGCGGAAACCCTAAAAGGTCAAGTTTATGCGCTAAAAGGGAATGGTTTACAGAGTCGAATGCTTTACTAAAGTCGGTGTAAATAACATCCGTCTGTAAGTTACCTTGAAAGCCTTTAATAATGAAAGAGGTAAACTCTAACAAGTTCGTGGTGGTTGATCGCCGCCTTATAAATCCATGCTGAGTTGGAGATATAAGTGACTTGCAGAGATGTTGCAAGTGCGGAGTTAAAACCCTCTCAAACATTTTAGGAATAGCGGATAACTTTGCTATACCTCTATAATTTTTTGAATCAGACTTGCTACCTTTTTTATGGAGAGGAATTATAAACGATTCCTTCCAGATCGGGGGGAAGCAAGAAGAATCAATGGATAGGGTGAATAGTTTAAGCAAAGGTCCACACAGAGCCTCGGCGCAGTACCTGAGTACACAACCTGGAACCCCGTCTGGACCCGGTGAAAACACCGGCTTAACTAGTCGAAGATCATGAAGTAGGGAACATTCATTTAACAAGGGACTGAAAATGCCGTTCGACCTCGGTAAACCGTATGGGTACGGATGACCAGAGTAGCTTTCCTCAGAATAGGTGGTTTGGAAGAATTGGGCAAAAAGATCGGCAATTGCCTGATCATTGTTTGCCGACGTATTACAAAATGATAGCGAGGATGGGTGTGCGTACGTTCTACGCTTACTGTTTACGAAGCTGTAAAACTGTTTAGGGTCCTGAGAAAAACGTATCCTGCATCGAGATAAGTAGTTCTTATAGCATTGAGCATTAAGAACTGAAAAGTTTGACCGAGCTAATACATAGCGAGAGTGAGAAGTAGGAGAACCCACTTCTTGAAATTTTTTATAAAGTCTTGATTTTAAGTTTTTTAGACTGGATAACTCTTTGGTAAACCAAGGGGGTTTTCCAGATCTAGTCGGACAAGAAAGCGGGACACAAGAATCGAAAAATGTGCCAAGAGCATTGTAAAAAATGTTTGTGCCTTTTATGATATCAGTGCACAAGTACAAAGCGGACCAATCAAAATCCCTAATGAGGTTATTAAGCTTCGCAAACTCGGCTTTACGAAAGCAGCGGACACGTTCGGGCAGCCTACTCGACCGATCCAATACAGTTGGTCCTATATCTAGCGACACCTCGAAAGTAGGGTGGTAGGCGTCTTCAGGTATAGTGAGCGGAAGGGCTCGGGTTAACAACACTATGGTCGGATCCGATACAAAGCACAGATCAAGCAATCGACCCAAGGAATTATTCACATGGTTGACTTGAGACAGGGATAGGTCAAGCAAGCCGTCAACAAAGTTATGTCGTGACATGGGCACTAGGATACTAGACTCGTTTACCGAAGACCAAACAGTTCCTGGCAAGTTGAAGTCACCAAGAACTATCATACGATCTTTATCAGATAGCGAGGAAGAAACAGCGGTTAAAGCGGACAAGTGCTGCTCATAAATTGAAATATCCGAAGAAGGTGGGATATACGAGCAAGTAATGAATATAGCGAAAGCGGGAAGAATCAGTTTTACACACAGGAATTCCAGTTCCTGTTGAACTTGGACTGTGAAGTGTTCCGACGTGAAGTAAGAGTCCACTGCAATTAGAACCCCCCCTGCCCGTCGAGACGAACGGTCCTTTCTAAAAGTTGTGTACCGACCTGCCAAAACCTCGGAACTAAGAATGTCCGGCTTTAACCAGGTTTCAGTAAACACAATAACGTGGGAAGCAAATGCAACACTATCCCGGAAAAGAATGCTGAGCTTACTACGCAAGCCTCTTACATTCTGATAGGTTACTAAAAGAGAAGTTAGTTTTTTGGAAAGGTGGAAGTAAGACGGGAAGTTGAGGAAGAGGAAGTTGAGGTTGAGGTTGAGGGTGGCACACTGGAAAGGTTTGGAAGGGATATGGGGGGCCTATTCTTCTTCTTAGCCTTAAACTCCTTCACCACCAAATGCTCCGGCCAAAATTTGGCGGAGCAAATGGTGTCAAATTGAGTTGGGGAGATGCTTATCTTAAACGAGGCTATCTCCCTGGCATAAGAGAAGTTAAATTTCTCCACCTTTAAACCCACGGCTTTTATTTTGCTTTGAATAAAAGCAATTACATCATTAGATGTGAGGTCAGGGGCCAGCCGTGAAACAAAAACTTGTCGTTTTGGTGGGACTCCCACCAGTGGTTTAGTCACCACAGGCCTAGTACCTGTGGTGGCAATATCCGGAGGTCCGGAACGTCTATTTACTGGTGGGATCGGTATAGACGGGACAACTAGCGAACTTGCGGACACCACGGACACGGACGCTGCAGACGGACTTGGCTGCACATTCTCCGAGGCGATGCATTCGGCTACCGAATCTGCGTCGCCAGCAGCTGTCGTTGCCCTTGGAGTGGCAAACGAGATCAACTGCTGCACACTTGGAGTGGTCGGAGTCAGTTTTTCGGCGGCGCACGGCTGAGTGACGGTTGGCAATTGCAGATCCCGCGGAGTGACCTTTTTGCGCCTCGGAGACTCATTCAGCAGTTTTAAACCGCTAAACTGAGCCTCCATGGCTAGGAGCCGATCGTATTGGTTTTTAAAACCAACGGTCAGCTCCTTAAAGCCACTCCGCGTCTGCCTCATGAAAGCCACCATGTCTTTCTCCACCGCACGGCATGCCTCGCAACTGTAATGCAAGCCATTACGTTTGGCTATAGCATCACTCACGAGGCCAGAAAATCCAGCGCATTTTGCGTGCACTACGCTGTCGCAGAGCCAGCAGGGGACATTCGGCTGATCGTGGGTGATCTGCTTCTTACAGATTTTTTTGGCGAAGACCACAGCGTATTCCATTTTATTTTATTATTTATTTATATATATACTATTATTTGCAAAACAAATTAGCCGGTTGTTCCGACATTTCGTTTGGCTTACGTTCCTGCGCCTGATTTTCGTTAGACTGATTATTCGGTACTACGTTTGCCCTAAAATGCTGAGCTTGGTTATAATTGTTATTATTTCTCCTATAATAACCGTTAGTATTCTCCCGATAATTTCTATTATTATTATTTCCCCTGAATTGATTGCTGTTCTGTCGGTTCTTGATTTGTATCAATTCGTCTACATCCATTGGTTCTGGGGCCTGATTTTGTTGTCTATTACCCAAGAAATAGGGTTGTCCCCATGACATGTTATTCCTCTGAAGATCCCTTTTTTGGTCGAATGGTGAACTATTAGTCCTTGGTTGTCGTTGGTTGAATCTTAATGTATTGTAGTTATTATTCCCTGAATTTCTGGGGCCACTGAATTGGTAGGCAAATTAGGCTCGAATGTTATTTGATTGCAATTCCTGTACCTTTGCCAAGGTATGAAAATAGGATTTCTGCAATGCCGCCGTTTAGGCCAGTGACAAAAATGCGTAAGGCATTGTCTCTAATTTTCTTATTTGATTCTTTCGTGATTTCACTGTCCTTTCCGTGAGTCATTATTGTCTTATTTATTAACAAGGTAATTTTCTTGTTAACCTCGTTATAGAAATCTATTATTGAAAGGTTCCCTTGTCGGAGAACGATTAACTCCTGTTCTATTATGTAAATTGGTCTCTTGTCACTGTAAACAAAGTCAAGTCGTGAAAGTATGGCATCAAAATTTAAAACTGTCCCGTGGTTGGTCAGTGCGTCATGTGCTGGTCCTGTTATTTTGTTTCTCAAAATTGTTAAGGCAATATAATATTGCTTACTTCCTTTCTTATATAACTTCACTGCAGTTTCTGCAGCTTCCCTCCATCCTACGTATTGGTTTAATCCACCATTGAAAATTGGTAGGGATTCTATTACCTTTAATGTGGTGTCATCTTTTATTGTCTCGTCTATTGCTTCTGCCTGATAATCTGATACCTGATCGGATATAGTTTCTATTTGTTGTTTTAAATTTACAATTTGCTCCTGTACTTGTGAAATTTGAAGTGCTATCAATTGTTTGACCAGATCTGCAGTGAGATCGGTCCTTGTTTGTGAGTTAATCATTTTTAGTTTTTCAAAATCTAAAGTTAGTTGATCCACCTTAAATTTTTCTTATATGTTTGTTTTTATAATCTAATATAACCTAATTGAACTTATATATTTATTAATACAACTTTTGCTCACGGACTATCCGGTAGGGGTCGTCCTTCTTAGTTTGGCTGACAGATCTTCGAACGGGTCTTCCTTCTTGATTTGGCTGACAGGTCTTCGAACGGGTCTTCCTTCTTAAATTTCTTTGTTTAACTGGGTCTTCTGGGGGTCTTCCTTCTTTGGTTTAGCTGATAGTTTCACTTTCTTTGTGTTTTGGTTTGGTTGGTTTTGTTTAAAAACTTTGGTTTTTTTGCTTTTTTTGTATTTTTGAATTGTCTTGATTAGCTTTTGTATTTATTTGTATTTTGTATTGTATTTGTATTTGTATTTGTATTGTATATTGTATTTATTTTTGCACACCCTAAGCTCCGGTTTGTTTCCTTTTTATCTCACTTTTTTTATCTTATATCTCACAGTCACTCCGCGTTTTTATATCTGAAGGATTTATTCCATTAATTAATTGTCCTTCGGGTTTCGGCACGACGCAACACTTTTATTATTCGGTGCTTTTTATACAACGTCGCCCCACGTTGGGCGCCAATTAAATAACTGCGGTAGCGGATTGTGTTTTTAAAAAGTTTTTATTTTACTTCTAACTTCACTGATATAGATTTAAGTAGAGGGTCACAAAGGATTCCGGGCAAAGGGTTTGCGCGATCTTAATTTTTAGCTCGACTTTGCGGTGTCGCTTCTGGATCAAGACTGACTTGAACTTTCTGATCTTTGCATCGTTGATCCCTTTCGGGAATAGTTTTTCTATAAACATTTCAATTGATTTCGCCATCCCGAGTATTGGATTTCGTCATCCAAAGAGAGAACTGTAAAATGCCTAAAGTGCAGGATCTGCAGAAAGCCGGGAGTGAGATTGTTTATGAGAAGCCGGGTGTGGGCAAACATTGGTTTTCCATTTAGGCGAGTGTCAAAGAATGGGATTGCGGCGGGAGCCCTTGAGATTGTACATCTTAGAAATCAATTAGGCGGAGGCCCAAGATTGAAATTGTTTTCGTTTTGGAAAGCCAAAGATTGTTTACAACTCGTATAAGAGCTCAATAGAATTGGGTACGTTAACTTACATGTATGTATGGATGTTAGCAACGAAAGCTCAGCTGGTAGCTGGAGAGGTAAGAATATTATTTACACTGGATCGGAAGCTGAACGCAGGAGTTAGCTCGGATCAAATTAAACCTTTGGAGAAGTAGGAAGCCACAAACGTTGGCAGAACGAAGTATGGTTTAATTTGGCGCTAGAGCGAGAAATAAATACATATGTGTGTACATATGTACATATTCCACGGGAACTCGGACTGGGATGGAAAACTCGCACAAAATCACTGCACTGTTGTTAGGCACAATCGAAGAGTACTTATCTTGAACTTGGAGCGATCCGCCGATGCTGGCTGGGGTGAGCTTCTCCTTATGGGGAATGCGAAGATCCGGCTCGAAGGACCAATGTTTGTAGAGGGGCGGATCGAAGCTCAACTCTCCCACAACGCAATTGATGTAGCCGTCATAAGAAATGAAAACCGTTATGTTTCGTGGAATATATATAATTATGTGTGTGTATTTGGTTGGACGGTCGCGCGGTAGATCGGTCGTCTGAAGCGGGGGTGAAATCGTAACTGCTTCACTCTATGCCTTATGTTGCTTCTCTGCCGTGAGCGCCGTGTGGATCGTGGATTGTGGATCCGAGCGCCACTCCGAGCGCGCGAGAGCGAGTTGGGACCGGGGCGCACGGAGTTGGCACAGTGCGCGGAAATTGTTTACGGCTGGCCTGAACACTACTACAATTAATTTAGGATAGATATCTCAAATAAGAGCATAATGATCCCTTCTTTGGAGAAAGAATTACGATTTAATAAGTACGAAACCATCGCATAATATTATAAACTTAAAATCCTTCTGAATGGAATGTTTGTAAGCATTCTTCCTCACAACCATTTCCCTTAATCCAAGCCATTCCTTGCTCGTCCTACAAATTTTATTTATTTTACTGAACCAAAGATATGATCACGATCACCAGCATAGCATTTCCCGTAGAAATCGCATTATTGATTAGGCACATGCCTCAAATACAAAATGGCTTATTAAAATTAATTTCTTCCATTCTAAAGATATATGTATGTGTTGTAGAAAGCGCAAACATCCCGACATACATATGTATGTATGTAGGGGGCATGAATCGCCTTTGTACGTGTTGGAAGGTGCCTGCCGATCAGCTGCCTGGGCAGCTGACCGCAAGATTGACAATTATCGAAATCAGCCGAGGTCAGGGTTGCTCCAATTTGGCAACCTAGAGGGCGTAACCTCCCCATGCAAGAGTGCATGCAAATGTCAAGTGGCCAGAGCAGGTTTCCGGCTTCGATCTTTTCCTGTGCGATAATCAAGCCGACGAGTCGTGTTTTTTCCAATCAGTGAAAAGTTTTACATCCGCGCCTAATTCCACTAAATATAGTCGAAAGTGTGTACAGTGCCGGAAGGGTTATAAGTGTGGCCGTTTTCTGCGGGAGCAACCTCTTCTGTGGGCGTTCTAACCCCGAGAACCGCCAGAGGCTGGATTAATCTGTGTACATCCACGGATACCGCCGCCACTGCGGTAAGATAAATGTCGATCCCCGTTCTCCGGGCGAATATCTAATAGAGGTAACTCGTATTTTCCGCAGCAAAAGATTTCCTGCGGAAATTGTGGACCAGCTCCTCGGGAAGACGCCGCCTTACGCGCCCCAGCCTAGCGCGACACGTGCTAAGGCGCCGTAAGGCACCCCACGTTTGCGGCACCAAAAAGTGACCAGCAAAGTGGAGTACTTCGACCCGCCTGGAAATCGCAGGCGTCAGCATACTGGTTCATCGTTTTTCCCGGATCCGCCGAGAGGCTCCGTAGATTCCACGTGCCGCATCAACAAGCCGAGACCGCGTCCACTGCTCGTGGGCTGATATTCTCGTTCCGTCGGCCGCTCCCCGTCCCCAACCGGCGCCCATGTCGCCCGGCGAGGAGTTTGTGCTGGCAAAACCAGGCGCATTCGAGCCCTGCAACGTTTAATGTTCTAAAGACTTGCAAAGAAAATACGATCTACCGTTCCCGCTTCAACAGACCCCTGTATTAATAGAGTTTCGTCGACGTAGAATCCAGATCTCGGTCCGTGTTTCAAAAATGGCGCAGTAAAGCCGGTGTTGAAGAAAGACACGGCCCGAGAGCAGCCCAGCAGAATTAAAATTAATAAATACGCTCTTCGGACCCTGATTTCAGTCCCGCCTATCCTCTCCTTGGCAGGCAGTCCGATGCGATTCGCCCAACCCAGTTAAAAAGTAATTGAGCTGCAGGCCATCCGGTCGAATTCGCCAGAGACTCGAACCAATGAACGAGACTCTAGAATCGCTCCTTTGAGCAAACAAATGAAGCTCCTAAAATTTAGCTTAAATATCAGTTAGGCCATTCCGTCGAATCCGACAGAGACTCGAACCCATGAATAAGACTCTAGAATCGTTCCTTTGAACAAACAAATGAAGTTCCTAAGATCTAGCTTTAAATACTAGTTGTACCCGTTCTAATTAAGAATTTATATGAAATATTGGAAAGAATTTAGAGGAAATTGTAAGAAATCTAAAAAGCACCCGAAACAAAACAGAAATTGATTGGATTTAGATCTAACCCCGCCTGAGGGAAATCAAAGGTCTCGAAAGCACTAATGTAAACGAAAGAAAAAGGATAACGTTCTATTTCAGCAGTTGCCGGAAGATCGATCTTTCGCCGATGGAGAAACGTAATTGCGTGAGTAAAATCCTGCGACTTTCGTTTGGTTCTAGCGGGCGCGCCCAATCCTAAGCTCTCGAAAAGTAAATAAGAAACGAATTTACGATGAAATCGCTAATGCATAGCAGCAATCTTACACTTTCCTCACTATATCCTATATTGCCAGTTGTATACAAGCAACCGAATTGAAAGAAAATTTGAATGAATTTGTGCCAGGAATACCCTGCTAACCTTAAGATACACCTTAAGTATTAACCCCACCTCATATCACTTTATATACGCCTCAGAATCTCTCATATACATATACTCGCTGTAGATCTCTAGAATTAGAAAAATATGCCATCGCTGAATATATTAGTTTTGATCGTTTATCGAACAAATATATAATGGAATTTAGATAAAGATACAAAAGGATGAACTCTGTGCCGGCGTGCGTGTAACCGCGATCTAGCTAAAGGGGCCATCTGAAACTTCCGGTTTCTAGGAAGATGGTCATAGGTTGGGCGGGCAAAATAAGCTACCACACTGACATCCGTGGGATAGCAACCGATATCTCCTCCTCTTTCCCTCACTCTTCACTCTCTTTCTACTTTCCCTCTCTCTCTCTCTCCCTCATCTTCTCCTTCCTTCTCTTCTGCACTCTCCCCTATTCTTTACGGAGCGTTTCTTTTATCTTTTCGTCGATCTACCGGTAGTTCTAGCACCGTATAGTCGCAGCACGCTCAATTCTTAGGAAAATAAATCGTTAAAATTATCGCGTGATAGTGTTGCTAAATGGAGACGATCTGTACGCGCAAGAACCACCACCCCAAAGCCGACGAGCTAGAGCCGGAACATTTAAAGCGTGCCCCGCCTTTGCAGATCGCCCCTCCTGTCCGTCTAGCGTAGACGAGCGTTACACGTTACAGTTATAATAATATTATAACTAAAAAGATAATTTTATTAAATGATTAAAGAAATTTTCATAAGTGGCGCCCAACGTGGGGCCCGACAGGGTAGATTCAAATACTCGGTTGGACCCGTGGATGATTAGATAGAAATTTTCTTTTCCGCGTTTACAAAAGTTTCCTTTTCCGTTAAAGTGCTTTCGCTATCCCTTGCGGACTAGTCATCTGAAGTGGAAACCAGATAAAGGAGCAGAGTTATTCCTTTCTGACCCCAGATGACAGTCAGCAAGAAGAGGCTCAATTAACTAGAAGCGACGTAGGCTAAATCCTTCAGTGGAATTGCAGAGCGAGAATGACGAATGTCGACCGCCTGACCCTGCGGGAAATACCGCGTTAGTGTTCACACCATCCTATTAAGTAAAAGTTTTCTTCGACTCCAGCGCATTGGAACATAGATATTCTGCTTTCGAGCGTTACTCTATCCACGAAGGAGAGAAGAGATTTATTCCAGAATTACTGACGGTGGTCTCAGAGTTAGCTGTCGGAAGCTGGAAAACAGATAGATCAGGTTTTATTATCGGTTACTGTCCGCTGCCGGCGGCGAACAATCTGGGTACCCACTGTCGGAATCAGTGTCGATCCGTAGATGCGAGTCGCGTTCGAACTAAACGTAAACCTTTCAAAGGAGATATCGAAAAAGAGTAGAATGTAGATTGTGGTGCGCGAGCGTCGGTCATGGAGTTCATTATTGGTATCAAAACTTAGTATCGAAATTTTAGTTGAATAAAACAAAGTTAGGACGAATTATAGTCACGACTTTCAGAGTAGTATTGCCAAACCAATCCCATACTACATAGATGATAGGAAACAACCGAGATAAGTAGCATTTTCTTGCCATGGGTTTGGACAGATCTCCCGGAAAGGAAGCCCAAGGGGCAGGTGAAGGTGTAAGACCTGTGTGCGCGCTGTGCCAGAAAGCCATACAGACCACAGATGAGGTATTCCGATCGGTTTGCGAGCACGAGTTCCATCTTCCCTGTATGACCACATATTTAAAGACTAGCAATGTTTGCCCGGTATGTAAAAGCAGGTGTAGAACTGCAAGCGGGGCTGTGCCGAAGGTAGTAGCGCAAAATACTCGCGCTCAGTCCAAGGAACGTGCAAAAGGGGAGAAGAAGCGAGTTCTTCTAAAAATGTAGATCTGTTGGCAATGGAACAGAGATTGCTCGCTTCGCTAAGTAAACGAATGGCAGAGCTGATTCAAAGCTCGGTAGTTGATTCAATGCAACAGGTAACCCGAACCTCAAGTCAGTCCACTGTCACCGCAGCGTTAGACCGTTCTCCAACGCCGTTGTCCGAGCAGTTGCAAGCAACTAACTATGGAGAGGGAACTGGTCCTGGCCATAGACAAGCACCCCAAAGCATAGGTCATCCGTCACCATTGCGAAGCGGTTTCTCTGATTTATCCCAGAGACCGGACAAAGTGGTCCATATACTCAATGGATGGAAAATTAAGTTCTCGGGAGTCGGGGTATCGATAGATAACTTCATATATAGAGTAGAGGCATTGACCCATCAAACTTTGGAAGGAAATTTTTCCGTGCTTTGCCGGAATGTGAGTGTTTTGTTTGAAGGAAAAGCTAACGAGTTCTACTGGCGACATCACAAGGCAGTAGTTGAAGTTCAATGGGATACTTTATGTGCTGCCTTACGACTGCAATTTCGCCAAGAAAAAGATGACGTTGACATCGAAGAACTGATCCGAAACCGGAAGCAGAAGGCAAGCGAGACTTTCGATGGGTTTTACGATAGCATCTCTAGCTTGACCGATCAGTTGGAGGTACCCTGGACCATTCGGAAGTTGGTTCGGGTATTGAAGAATAACCTGCGTCCGGAGATTCGCCATGAACTGTTGAACGTAGAAATCAGAACGGTACAGGAGCTCAGGGAAATTTGTCGAAGACGCGAAATCTTCTTAGAGGACGTTAAAACTTCGCATGGGTATGCGAAAACAATGCCTTTTCGTCGAGACATATCGGAGCTAAAACAGAACATGGAGGATCAAGAATATTCAGAGAGTGAAAGGGAGATGGAAGTAGACGCAATTGCATTGATCTGTTGGAATTGTCGGAAGACGGGACACAGATATCAAGATTGTGTTTCTGAACGGGGAATTTTCTGCTATGGCTGTGGTGCTTCTAATACATACAAGCCCAGTTGCGAGAAATGTTCAAAAAACTCCAAGCTCAGCACGCCGAAGTTGCCGTTCAAACAGAAGCCTTCGTGTGTGCTACGCCATCAAGGCACCAATACCGATTAGACGTACTTCCACTACCAGTAGTGACCACGACTTACCCAGACCTACAAAAAAGCAACGACAGCTCACTGTTGAATTGCACAGACCCAACCAGATTGGACGATTTAAATACCGGAATTGAGTTTTATATAGGGAAAGGGGCTACAAGATCGCGAAAAGGGAAGCGAATGACTCGGTTTTGGCAAAAGGTAAAGAAATGCCGGTCAGGAATTAAGTATCTGAGCGCGCTCTCCGACATAAAGAGGGATCCTCGTCCGTTCTTACCAATCCGTTTGTTCAATCGAACCGTCTATGGCTTGTTAGACTCCGGAGCCTCTATCAGTTGTGTTGGAGGCGAGTTGGCTAAGGAATTAGTTCTTGCCGATGCACCATACAAACGTATCAATGATAAAGCCAAAACGGCGGATGGTAAGGCTCAAGAGATAGTGGGAATTATGAGAGTGGACGTGGAATATGGAGACGAGAAGAAGTCTCTTGATTTATACTTAATTCCTTCGCTCAAACATGATCTATACCTAGGAATTGACTTTTGGGAGCTGTATGACCTGTTGCCCAGTCAGTTGCGAGTGTCCGAAATAGATATGTTGACCCAGGAGACAAGCGGGGTTGAACAGCACGTGCTGACGCCGAAACAAAGGGATCAGTTATCCAATGTTCTGAAGTGTTATCCCTCATTTGCTCAAGAAGGTTTAGGAAAAACCGACTTGATAACACATGTTATCGACGTGGGGAACGCTAGGCCAGTGAAACAAAGACATTTCCCTGTTTCGCCAGCTGTAGAGAAGGCGATGTACTCGGAAATAGACCGGATGATCCAATTGGGAGTAATAGAGGAGTCAGACAGCGCTTGGTCCTCGCCAATAGTGTTGGTCTCCAAGCCGGGAAAAATCCGCATCTGTTTGGATTGTCGGAAAGTAAACAGTTTCACGGAAAAGGATGCTTATCCCTTGCCTCAGATTAACGGGATCCTGAGCCGTTTGCCGAAAGCAGAATTCATCTCCAGTCTTGATTTGAAGGATGCGTACTGGCAAGTACCGTTGGATGTAAAGTCCCGGGATAAGACGGCCTTTACAGTCCCTGGGCGTCCCCTTTACCAATTCAAGACGATGCCTTTCGGGCTGTGCAACGCCACCAGTACCATGTCACGATTAATGGACAAAATAGTTCCTTGTAACCTTCGAAACGAAGTGTTCATCTACTTAGATGATCTGTTGATAGTTTCTTCAAATTTCGAACGACATCTAGAAGTACTATTAGAGATGGCTAAGCAACTCAGGCGTGGGAAATTAACGATCAACATCAGTAAAAGCCATTTCTGCATGCGCCGTGTAAAGTATTTGGGGCACATAATAGGAGACGGAGGAGTCCGAACCGATCCCGACAAGATAAAGGCTATTGCCGAGTTCCCAGTTCCGAAAAACCTGAGGGGACTGAGAAGCTTCATAGGAATGTGTGGGTGGTATCGCAAGTTCGTACCAAATTTTGCGTCACTCGCCTCGCCCTTGACCGACGTCATGACAACCAAAAGGAAGTTTATGTTTCCAAAGGAAGCCATAGAAGCCTTCAATGAATTGAAGCGGTGCCTTTGCGAAGCCCCGGTGTAAAGGAGCCCTGATTTCACGAAACCGTTTTACATCCACTGTGATGCTAGCAAAACAGGAGTAGGGGGAGTTCTGGTGCAGCTGTCTGAAGAAGGGGACGAATGTCCGATCGCTTATGTCTCAAAAAAGCTAAACAAAGCTCAACGAAATTACACAGTAACGGAGCAAGAATGTTTAGCCGCCATAGTATCACTGAAGAATTTCAGAGCGTACGTAGAAGGGCACGAATTCACCGTGATAACGGATCACGCGTCCTTAAAATGGCTCATGTCTAATACCGACCTCAGTTCTCGGCTAGCTCGATGGGCACTGGGATTGCAAAGATACCGATTCAAAATTGAGCATCGTAAAGGTACTCAGAACGTGGTTCCTGATGCCTTGTCGCGGGTTAATGAAGAGATGGTGGCTGCTTTGGAATCACCCGAAGGATCGCTGGTGGATCTGGAATCGGCAGAATTCAAGTCACCCGAGTACACCGAGTTAGTTAGTCGAGTAGAAACCAATAGGGATAAGCTGCCTGATTTGAAAACTGACGGCGTCTTCGTATTCCGTCGTGCAGAGCACCTGTCTGGAGAGCAAATCCACGACGAGTATGCTTGGAAGCTCTGGGTGCCAAAGAGTTTGGTTCCGGATATCCTAGTTCGAGCGCATGATAGATCGCTAGCTGCTCATGGAGGAACCCACAAAACGATCGAACGCGTAAGGCGTCACTACTTTTGGCCAGGTTTGGTTTCGGATGTCAAGGCGCATATCAACTCCTGTGACGTGTGTAAAATGACTAAGGCTCCGAATCGCATTCTCCGACCTCCGTTGGGGAAAGCACCAGAAACCCACCGGTTTTTCCAAAGGCTATTCGTTGATTTTTTGGGGCCCTATCCCCGGTCCAGAAGCGGGAATATTGGCATTTTTATTGTGCTCGATCATTTCTCAAAATACGTATTTCTGAAACCGGTGAAGAAAATTAGCGCAGATGTGGTGGTCAAGTACCTCGATGGAGAGCTGTTCATGACATTTGGTGTACCCGAAACTATCGTGTCCGATAATGGATCGCAGTTTCGATCTGAAACGTTCCGAAAACTCTTGACCCAGTTCAAAGTAACGCACACCCTGACGGCAGTCCATTCACCTCAGGCGAACGCCTCCGAACGGGTAAACCGTTCCGTGATTGCTGGTATCCGGGCTTACATACGACCCGACCAGAAAAACTGGGACGAGTGCTTAAACAGAATAGCGTGTGCGTTAAGATCGGCGAGACATGCCAGCGTAGGAACGACTCCGTATTATTTAGCTTTCGGTCAACACATGATTACGAGTGGTTCGACATATTCGTTATTAAGAAAATTGAACATGCTAGAGGATCGATCGATGTGGTTCGATAAGCAAGATTCCTTTGAAATAGTACGCCAGAGCGCTGGAAAGCAAATGCAACGAAGTCACAAGCTGAACGAGCAGCGATACAATTTACGGTCCAGCGAAGTAACGTTCGCAGTAGGTCAAGAAGTGTTTAGAAGAAATTTTAAGCAAAGTTGTTTTCAGTCCGGCTACAACGCCAAGTTTGGGCCTGCTTTTTTAAAAGCCCGTGTCCTTAGGAAGATAGGTAATTCCTACTACGAATTGGAAGATCTGCAAGGACGCCTGCTGGGTAACTACCACGCAAAGGACATACGACAATAACAAGTCGCTTCATGCGGTATCAGTCTAGGAGATGTAACCACCCCTAGTCTGATCTGGTGGGGGGGCTTTGTAGGGGGCATGAATCGCCTTTGTACGTGTTGGAAGGTGCCTGCCGATCAGCTGCCTGGGCAGCTGACCGCAAGATTGACAATTATCGAAATCAGCCGAGGTCAGGGTTGCTCCAATTTGGCAACCTAGAGGGCGTAACCTCCCCATGCAAGAGTGCATGCAAATGTCAAGTGGCCAGAGCAGGTTTCCGGCTTCGATCTTTTCCTGTGCGATAATCAAGCCGACGAGTCGTGTTTTTTCCAATCAGTGAAAAGTTTTACATCCGCGCCTAATTCCACTAAATATAGTCGAAAGTGTGTACAGTGCCGGAAGGGTTATAAGTGTGGCCGTTTTCTGCGGGAGCAACCTCTTCTGTGGGCGTTCTAACCCCGAGAACCGCCAGAGGCTGGATTAATCTGTGTACATCCACGGATACCGCCGCCACTGCGGTAAGATAAATGTCGATCCCCGTTCTCCGGGCGAATATCTAATAGAGGTAACTCGTATTTTCCGCAGCAAAAGATTTCCTGCGGAAATTGTGGACCAGCTCCTCGGGAAGACGCCGCCTTACGCGCCCCAGCCTAGCGCGACACGTGCTAAGGCGCCGTAAGGCACCCCACGTTTGCGGCACCAAAAAGTGACCAGCAAAGTGGAGTACTTCGACCCGCCTGGAAATCGCAGGCGTCAGCATACTGGTTCATCGTTTTTCCCGGATCCGCCGAGAGGCTCCGTAGATTCCACGTGCCGCATCAACAAGCCGAGACCGCGTCCACTGCTCGTGGGCTGATATTCTCGTTCCGTCGGCCGCTCCCCGTCCCCAACCGGCGCCCATGTCGCCCGGCGAGGAGTTTGTGCTGGCAAAACCAGGCGCATTCGAGCCCTGCAACGTTTAATGTTCTAAAGACTTGCAAAGAAAATACGATCTACCGTTCCCGCTTCAACAGACCCCTGTATTAATAGAGTTTCGTCGACGTAGAATCCAGATCTCGGTCCGTGTTTCAAAAATGGCGCAGTAAAGCCGGTGTTGAAGAAAGACACGGCCCGAGAGCAGCCCAGCAGAATTAAAATTAATAAATACGCTCTTCGGACCCTGATTTCAGTCCCGCCTATCCTCTCCTTGGCAGGCAGTCCGATGCGATTCGCCCAACCCAGTTAAAAAGTAATTGAGCTGCAGGCCATCCGGTCGAATTCGCCAGAGACTCGAACCAATGAACGAGACTCTAGAATCGCTCCTTTGAGCAAACAAATGAAGCTCCTAAAATTTAGCTTAAATATCAGTTAGGCCATTCCGTCGAATCCGACAGAGACTCGAACCCATGAATAAGACTCTAGAATCGTTCCTTTGAACAAACAAATGAAGTTCCTAAGATCTAGCTTTAAATACTAGTTGTACCCGTTCTAATTAAGAATTTATATGAAATATTGGAAAGAATTTAGAGGAAATTGTAAGAAATCTAAAAAGCACCCGAAACAAAACAGAAATTGATTGGATTTAGATCTAACCCCGCCTGAGGGAAATCAAAGGTCTCGAAAGCACTAATGTACTAAACGAAAGAAAAAGGATAACGTTCTATTTCAGCAGTTGCCGGAAGATCGATCTTTCGCCGATGGAGAAACGTAATTGCGTGAGTAAAATCCTGCGACTTTCGTTTGGTTCTAGCGGGCGCGCCCAATCCTAAGCTCTCGAAAAGTAAATAAGAAACGAATTTACGATGAAATCGCTAATGCATAGCAGCAATCTTACACTTTCCTCACTATATCCTATATTGCCAGTTGTATACAAGCAACCGAATTGAAAGAAAATTTGAATGAATTTGTGCCAGGAATACCCTGCTAACCTTAAGATACACCTTAAGTATTAACCCCACCTCATATCACTTTATATACGCCTCAGAATCTCTCATATACATATACTCGCTGTAGATCTCTAGAATTAGAAAAATATGCCATCGCTGAATATATTAGTTTTGATCGTTTATCGAACAAATATATAATGGAATTTAGATAAAGATACAAAAGGATGAACTCTGTGCCGGCGTGCGTGTAACCGCGATCTAGCTAAAGGGGCCATCTGAAACTTCCGGTTTCTAGGAAGATGGTCATAGGTTGGGCGGGCAAAATAAGCTACCACACTGACATCCGTGGGATAGCAACCGATATCTCCTCCTCTTTCCCTCACTCTTCACTCTCTTTCTACTTTCCCTCTCTCTCTCTCTCCCTCATCTTCTCCTTCCTTCTCTTCTGCACTCTCCCCTATTCTTTACGGAGCGTTTCTTTTATCTTTTCGTCGATCTACCGGTAGTTCTAGCACCGTATAGTCGCAGCACGCTCAATTCTTAGGAAAATAAATCGTTAAAATTATCGCGTGATAGTGTTGCTAAATGGAGACGATCTGTACGCGCAAGAACCACCACCCCAAAGCCGACGAGCTAGAGCCGGAACATTTAAAGCGTGCCCCGCCTTTGCAGATCGCCCCTCCTGTCCGTCTAGCGTAGACGAGCGTTACACGTTACATGTATAAGGCCCCAAACTTTTAATAGACAAGGTTTTGATATTACGAAACAATTGGTCATCATCCGTGAGCATTTGGACTGTGCATATTAATCTCAGAATTATAAACGGACATGACACATACGGAAATGGAAGAAATTCTGAAAGACGAGTATTAAAGAATTACAGGAAAACGCTTGTGGCGGCCTCCTCTGATATATTTACATACTTCCAGTTGGAATGCGGGGCTTAAACATACGTATCTATACATGTTATGTACATCTATCTGGTTGTTTCGGTTGATTTGTCATTTCAATGGGTTTTGCTGTGGCCATATCGTTGTCAATGGGCTGTCTTTATACGTGCATGCGCTGCCGACTTTATGGCTATCAAAACGTGAGTCGTGTGCATATGAATAATAATATTCAAATGATGGCTTTCCAAAGACTTCCAGACATCCACTGAATGACACACGAAGGAAGAGGGGTACATATGTACGTAGGATCCCAATAAATAAGAGACTATACCAGAGACTTCTCAGGCTTAGAACAGTCCAGTGATGGGTATCGTCAGTGAGTAACATTCCCTGCTTTTCTATATACATACCTTTGAATGCGATTATATACATATCTGTAAGTATAAACGAAGTGTATGTACGAGTAATATACATAAGTGTAAGTCCAGAAATGTATTTGTGGTGTATATGTATATAAAAGACCGACACGTGACTGTTTTGTATAATCGGGCATAAATATCTGAAATGTAAGTCTATAGAAGGCTCACAGAAAACTTGAGAACCTGAACATGAACAGAACAAAACAAACGTCTGCCAGCCAGTTCGAAGTAATCGTCGTTTCGACGATTCGACCCGCGATGGCGGCGGCAAGCGACGAAATTCCAAAACGGCAGTGACTCTGGGGGACGGGGACTCTATTCGATTCAATCCAAGTCGGACGTGGATTTGGACGGGAACGTGGACACGGCTTTTGTTGGCAACTAAGTTTTATTTCATTTCATATTTTTCTTAAAAGGGAATTCATTAATATTCCGGGCAGGCGGCTGTGCGCTAAAAACGCTTAAGCGGCGTCTCGGCTACGGCTACCTGTCGTTAGCACATGTACAGGTAAAATGTGCGTGTGTGCGTGCCCGTGCACCAACACAAGTGTCTGCACCCCCACTTTGCCGGAGCGTGAGTGCACTGGCAACGGGTCTCGGTCTCGTCCCAGTCCCCGTTTTAGACACCGTCCGGCGCGAGGTGTGGTGCTGAGCCAGTCGCACGGCATCGAAATCAGTTGCCAATTAGTCTTCAGCGCCGACGGATTACAATTCTGGTTCGCCTTCGGCTTCGAGCCCACCAAGAGCACACACAGCTCAGAAGACCTGCTGCTAAGTGCTTTTCAAAATAACAAGCGTTTCATTGATAAATGCTGATGTCTTGTGGCCGGGTGTTCGAGCCAAATGACATGACATACACATATCGTCTTGGCCGAACCGAATCACTTGTGCCCTGTGAGAATGTTTATGTGAATCGTCGTCGCGCGTCTCGGATCGTACCGCATCTGTTGGTAAATTGGCAAGATGTCGGCATAGCTGAAGTTGAAAAGCGATCTTTGAGAACGCTATGCTGCATCTAGTCAGTTATTCAATGGAACAGTCAACAGATCGAGATTGCGGATGTTGGATAATTCTTTTATTACAGATTTGTATGTATATTGGCTGATTACAATGGATAATAAACCTTTTTTTCAGTTAATTTATTAAACGGAAACTGGCAGAATAGAGCCCTGCCTATGAGAAGGGCTGCTTATCCATCAGACTTTTTGCCGGAACGATCAGAGCAGGATAAATAACAGCACCGGGTTCTGTTGGATACTAAAATTGCTGGAGATATTTATGCTTAATGTGATGCCAAATATAATAATAGTAATATAATAAATATTAAACTTACTTTCTAATTTGCTCTTTCATTTATTCTTTGGTTTGTTTGTTTTAAAAAAATCAATGCAAATAAAATTCCAAAGACTTGGCGGTAAATCGATACCCAGTCGATAAGTCCGATACGTTACAGTATGATGCAGTCGATATTATCGCTATCCAATATTTAATATTCAACAGGAACGCGCCACATTTTGGACACGACTTTTTTCTGTACTGCTGCCATGTTAATTTGGAGACCCTGGTAAACAGCTGTTTGCACATGATAAACCAAACACAAATAATTTGTTGGAAAAACTTCTGAAGAGGTTAAATAAACAGATAAGTGACATTGAATTCTTTCATAAGTAATGGATAGCCAGGTAAGTGGGTATTTCAGCCTGTGGCGAAGTATTGCCCGCTTGTTGATTGTTTCTGGGCATTGCATTGTTTAAAAGAGAGAATTACTAGTACTATAGTGCCGGAGAGTGTGTCGAAATTATCGCTTCGCACTAATTAGTCGCAACGGTCGGTTATCAGAAACCCCATTGTGATAAATCTAAATACGCGAACGATACGTGTGTCTCAAACGGAATATAACGTTGCGATAATTAGGTATAGGAACTAAATGACGTAATTTACGTGGAAATACTACCAGAGGGCATGGGAGGATGTTTTTTTTCCTAATCCCAATTGAGCGGGCGTTTCAGTTAAGACACTTTATGGGCATTTGCAGGCACCGATCGATGATCTGCTTTTGGACATTGTAGACAATGCCTGGCGTATGGAAGTTCTGCCTTTCGATCAGATACTAGTGCCACTCGAAAAGCTCCCCGATCCGGAGGCCGATGGTGGTGATTCACATTTGACTCTAAGCGAGCAGGTGAGCAACGACGATAATTTTGTTTTAGGGTTTGCCAAAAACTACGACCTGTCCGATATATATTCCAGGAACAAAAGTGGACTGATTTGGCGCTGGGTTCGCTGGCACCCGATGCAGCACTGATCGATCAATTTAATATTACATCCATCTAACCAAGGACGAACAGTCCGCGGGCGATCATCAACTCGCCCACCTTTCTAGCCCCCCCAAGTTTTATACTCAACACAAACACCCCACCAGCATGAATAACAACAATAACAACAACAGCACAAGCAACAACACTAGCACAAGCACTAGCATCCACCACCAGCACCTGCATTCGCCCATCAAACTCACGGAATTCGCGCGAAACTTTGAAGACAAGCCAGAATCGCTCTTCGGCCGTGTGGGGAACAAGATCCAGAATGTCTATAACCAGAGCTATAACACCGTCAACGACATATCCAGTGGCAGCAGCCCGAGCACCAGCAGCAGCACTGGCGCTCAGACCGTTCAGGTGGGCAAATCCCAGTTCTACAGCGAGAACAAGACGCCCACCATTGAAGTTGCGGATGTGGAGGACAGCTTGTCGTCCAGCCTCAGTTCGAGGCGACCACAGCCGCCGACAACGCTGAGTTTGCGGGCAGACAGCGAGTCGCGCAGCACTGGCAATTCGAGTACCACAGCCGAAGAGTGTGTGTACCACGCGCAACGTTTCCAACGTGCTGAAGCACATCAGCAACATTGTGGCAACAAAAAACAATAACGTGAGTGAGACTGCACGACTGCATTTTTTCGAGAGCTGCTGCAATAATAATTATTACTCATTTGTTGCAGGATCTGCGCAATTACAAAGACACGGAGCTGCAGAGGTTCTGGATGCCCGATTCCAAGGCCAAAGAGTGCTACGACTGCGCCCAGAAGTTTTCGACCTTTCGCCGCAAACACCACTGCCGCCTGTGCGGCCAGATATTCTGCTCCAAGTGCTGCAACCAGGTTGTGCCCGGCATGATAGTCCGCTGCGACGGGGACCTCAAGGTGTGCAACTACTGTTCCAAGATAGTGCTCACCTTTCTGAAGTCCTCCAGTTCGGACATTGGCCAGGATCTTCAGGCACTGCAGCAGCATCTCAGCAACAAGTTGGAGGTCCAAGGCAGCAGCGCCCTCAATGCTACCTCGCAGCAGCAGAGAGCACCCCTGTCACGGAAGACCTCGCTGGGCTACCAGGAAGAGCGCTTCAGCTCGCATCCCAACTACACGAAACTCTCCTTCGATGACCGGAAGAACATTCTGCAGCAGTCGAACTCTCTCATCACGCTGCACGAGGAGATGCAGCGAGATCTGCCGGCCCAGAACTGCGGGCAGGTGCTGATTGAGTTCCTCAACAGCAACAACAAGTCGGCCAACGAGGTGCAAGCGGTGGCCATACTGAATGCCATGCTGGCAGCCGGATTCCTTGAGCCGATCGTGCCTGATCCCGACCAGACCGAGTTCGAGCCGACGCTGCACTACAAGTTCGCCAAGAACAGCAGCTCGGACAATTCGCGGACCATCAGTCCCCAGTTCGAGGCGCCCAACGGGGAGCCGCAGCCACCGAAGTCGATGGACGTCTCCTTGAGCTTCCACTCGGTCGATATCGAGCTGGAGAACTATTTGTGCTTCACTGCGGCCACGTCGAAGCTGCTAGAGTCCTACTGCGATCACGAGGAGCAGCTGCTGGCCCAGCTGCTGCGTACCCATCACCTAGACCAGGAATGGGACAAGGTGCTGCAGATGCTCTGCTCAACGGCGGCCAACCACTTCAAGCCCGAGTACTGGACCAACGATCTGATGGACATTCGCAACTATGTGAACTTTAAGAAGGTGACTGGCGGCCGGCGCAAGGACTCGAAAATTGTGCATGGCGTGGCCTTCTCCAAGAATGTGGCGCACAAAGATATGGCCGCGCATGTTCCCTTCCCGCGCATCCTACTGCTCCAGTGCCCCATTGTCTACGAGAGCATCGAGGTTCATCAAGTTCGTCGCCATCGAGACGGTGCTGCTGCAGGAGAAGGAGTACCTGCGAAACGTCTGTGCCCGCATCATAAGCTTCTCCCCCAACGTGGTGCTCGTCCACAAGAACGTCGCTGGCATTGCCCAGGACTTGCTGCGCTCCTATAATGTCATACTTGTGCTGGACGTCAAGCTCTCGGTCATGGAGCGCCTGTCGCGCACCCTCCAGTGCGACATTGTCAGCTCCATCGAGTCGAACATCACCATGCCGAAGCTGGGCTACTGCAACGACTTTTACATCCGCAACTACAACGGCAAGACGCTTATGTTCTTCGAAAAGCTCACCAATCCCCGGGGCTATACCTGTCTGCTGCGCGGTAGCAGCAACGCGGAGCTCACCCTCGTCAAGAGGGTGGCATCGGCCCTGCTTTTTGCCCGCTACAACTGGCGCCTGGAGATGACCTTTCTGTTGAATGAGTTTGCGCAGCCGCTCAGCCCCAAAGCCTCGATATTCGATTCGAAGGAGGCTAGTCCCAATACCGAGACTGAGACAGAGGCGGAGCTCCGATGCGGGTGCCGCAGCCCATTGCGGAGCGCAAGTCGGAAGATAAAGTCACGTCCATTGTCAGTGAAAACGTGGCTGACTTTACAGATCCGCTGCGGTCGACGGAGGCCGATGCTTTGTCCACATCACCCAGCCATGTGCTGCCCGTGGTGGAGGCCCTTGCCGTGGAGACCCGCTACGATAATCGATTCCGTACTGCACTCAGCTCCACTCTGCTCTCAGTTAGCCCCTTTCTGACCTTCCCGCTGCCCTATCTGGAAACGGAGCAGGGACGCAACTGTAGGCTGCGAAAACTCTTTCCCGCTGAACTGTACTTCTCCAAGCAGTGGTCGAAGGCAGGACCCCCGTCGATACAGGAGCGTTCAGAGAGCTGCGGCGACACTGAAGCCGCTGTAAAATCGGAGCTGGGAAACAAGGAAAACGAACAGCAGTTGCAGCTGCTGCCAGCCCACGAGTTTGTGCAGATGAAACTCACGGCGCCCGCCACCAATCGCGACATCCAGACCAAGCTCGCCGAGTTCCGATCCTTTGGCGGTCGCTTCCCCAAGGGCAAGGCTCCAAGTAAGTTCCATCAGGATGTTTCAAGAAAACCAGTCCTAATTCGTAGTCCATTTTCGACAGTGCTGAGGTCCAAAAAGAAGATGCCCGACATCATCCAGAGGCCGCAGAAGGTGAGCGAAGAGCAGCTGTACAGAGACGCACTGGATCCGCAGAACCACCAGAGGCTGCCCGTGCTCTTCTGCAGCTTCCACTACAATCCCAAAGGCGTGTCCTCCTTCTGTAAGCTGCCCATGCTGCTGGACATGAAGTTCTACGGACAGTACGTGTTAAGACCTTAAAAGAAAAGTCTAGACATTTGCGAGTTGAGTTGTAAATTCAAACTGAATTTTATTCTTAAAATCAGAGCCTTATATGTGATTTGACAAAGAGGTAGGAGGTACAATTTGGTAGTCTATAATTATCGTTAGACCTACGCAGAGGATACACTTTACTGAGGGTGTCTTTTTGAGTACATGCTTACATCAGTTTTATTTGTTTTCGTATTGTTGTCGTATTAATGGGTTACAGATCTCTGTTTACACCAGTGCAGTCATAACTGGTCTACTTTATGTTATTTCTTTAGAGATCGGTGTTGTTACATGAGTTTATGTGTACAATAATCTATTTATATTTAAACATTCTGCAAGGGGCCGAAAGTGGCATTGTATTGACGATAATATGTTCATGTTTGAACATTCTGCAAAGGGCCGAAAGGGGCATTGTTTGTATTTGGATTCTTGTGAACCTTTTTGTGTACATTTTCTTTATAGCTATAATTACAAGTACAGATAATCATTTACAGTCAATTACAGTGGGTAGGGAAGTGCTATCGTTTGCAGTCTTCGTGCTACTTTAATTCTTCTTATGGCATAGATTATTAATATTATCATTATTATGATTCCGATAATCAAGGCCGCATGTCCAGATACATGATGGAACTTAAGTCCTTTTAAGTCATGATGACCTTCTGTTAACAATTTTATTTCGTTTCTTAACTTATCCATTTCTTCTGTATGGTTAATTAATGGTACTGTTAATGGATTCCAAACAATTTTTGGTATTTTGCTTATATTACTTATATAAAAGGATGAAATTGGCTCGTAGCTTTCTGTTTGAATACTGAGGTACTAGTATTTTATCATCGGATTGCACAGTACAACCATGTATTATTGTTAAAATTCCTTGTTGCGGAAGATCTATTAGTTCTTGATTTGAGTTACTACATTGAATTCTAGCATTAGTGTTTACTGGAACTTTGAAGATCCAACTACCCTGTCTTTCTAATTCGACCCAAAATGACCTTGTCTCTGCTATCTTCCTATAAACGCAATTTGAATTACCCTTTGTTTTGAAAGGAGCTATCTCACAAGCATTATCATTGGCATTGCTCCAAGGCCAATTACCTTCGCATACTCTTCTATTCGTTTGCCAATTTTGGCATTTGTTCAAGGTAGCTTCAGTCATCGAATGATAGGAATCAATTTCGAAATTATATACTAAATACCTTGAGCTCAAATCTACCTTGACTAATTCTTGTTCATGCTCAACTGGCATTGGAATTATCCTAAACAAATGGGATGCGTGTCTACCGAACAGGGGAATCTTCACGTTCAGAATTAATTTGTTATCAACAAAAATTCCTTTCGCTGTTAATAGGCTGTAAATTTCCTTCAATTCTGTTCCTGTTCTTTTTCCTGGAAGCACCAATGTTTCTAATAAGTTATCTTTTATTTTTGCTATTTCTCCCTTTAATTGTATAGGTTTTAAAATGTTTGGATTTAGTCTACCATGATTAATATCTATCAGTAGATTAATAAATGCTGATTGAATTTTATCGCACTCTTCAATCAAGGAGCTTAGTTGCTTTGCTACCATAAAGAAATTTATGGATTCTTTGTACACATATAAACTTTCCTTTAATGCTTCCGTTATGTTTTCTACTCTACTGCTCATACTTCTAAAGTTCAAATTTATTTCCTCGGTAGTTCTTTTGAGAATATTTACCGTTGATTCTCCCACCGATGTTTGTTTTTTAATTAAATCATCTAGGTTATGTTGGTTTTCTAATAAATTTTTCATATTTCCTTCCAACGTTTCCCTATCTTCGGCGTCCATTATCCCAAATAATATATGATAAAGTGAGCCCATAAACTCAAATGGTGCTCGCTTCTTTCTTTTATTATCCTGAGTCATGAAAAGTTTATTATTTTCCTCCAGGTCTGCAATTTGTCTTTCCGTATTATCTAAGACATTATTGCATTGATCTTCAAAAGTATAAAGTTTACCACACACAACTCTCATTTTCCCAATCAATTCTTTCCCCTTTTTATACCCGATACTCAAAATGAGTATTGGGGTATATTAGATTTGTGGTAAAAGTGGATGTGTGTAACGTCCAGAAGGAATCGTTTCCGACCCCATAAAGTATATATATTCTTGATCAGCATCAATAGCCGAGTCGATTGAGCCCTGTCTGTCTGTCCGTCTGTCCGTCCGTCCGTCCGTCTGTCCGTCTGTCCGTCCCCTTCAGCGCCTAGTGCTCAAAGACTATAAGAGCTAGAGCAACGAGGTTTTGGATCCAGACTTCTGTGATATGTCACTGCTACAAAAATATTTCAAAACTTCGCCCCGCCCACTTACGCCCCCACAAAGGACGAAAATCTGTGGCATCCACATTTTTAAAGATACGATAAAACCAAAAACGCAGAATCGTAGAGGATGAATATATGTTCTAGAATGTAAGATCTCAACCAGATCGTATAATTATAATAGCCAGAAACAAGAAAACAATTTTATTCTTTCTCGCTCTGTCTCTCGCTAACACACAGGCTTCATGGTCGGTTTTGCCAATTGCAAAATATGAGTTCAAGGATCTCAGAACCTATAAGAGCCAGAGCAACCAAATTTGGTATCCACACTCCTGTGATATCGGACCTTGACCGTTTCGTGTCCAAATTTCGCCACACCCCCTTCCGCCCCCGCAAAGGACGTAAATCTGGGGCATCCACAAATCTCAGAGACTATTAAGGCTAGAGTAACCAAATTTGGTATCCGCACTTCTGTTAGATCTCACTATAAAACGTATATCTCAGAATTTCGCACCACCCCCACAAAGGACGAAAATCTGTTGCATCCACAATATTGCACATTCGAGAAAACTAAAAACGCAGAATCATAGATAACGACCATATCTATCAGATTGCTGAATCTGGATCAGATCAGATAATTTTTATAGCCAAAAGCAAGAAATCAATTTGCAGTGGCTACGCAGCGCCCGACGTCACGCTCAGACTGATTTTCTGTCTCTCTCGCACGCACTCTTTGTCGTGTCGTTTAATATTAGCGGCGTCTGCCGGAGGAGAGCCATACTGACTTAGTATCGGGTATAACCGTAGAGTTGCGGTCTCCGCAGCAACTCACAACGTTCCCCCTCGTTTAACATTTGGAAATACGGGTCCATGTTATAATAAACAATTAAATCCCAGGATGAGGCGACTATTTCAACATCCCCCATCGGGTCCAAATATATCGAAGTGGAACTGTTCATATTTTCAATTGACCACTTCGCCGTTCCTCTAGCAGCAATGTTTGCATTTGAAACTTGGCAACATAACACAAGCATTAACAATGCTGCCATCAGTCCTAGCTTGGACATTCGACGTCTACTACTCGTACTTCTGGTCTCTTTTGGAGTCATTCCTGAGTCTTGCTCTTCTGACTCAATTCCAGCTAATGGACAAATTTTAGTTATAGGTCGTTTTATCAAACCGTCTTGATGTTTTATAGTTACTACTCTGACTCTATCGTCCCTACCTTTATGTATTTCTTCTATTTTTCCCAAGGGACATCTAGCTGGGTGACAGGTTTCATCTTTTAATAATACAATCTGTCCTGTTTTAATATTCTGCATTCCTATTTTCCATTTATTTCTTTGTTGCAGTGTGTGCAAATAATCTTCTTTCCATTTAATCCAAAATTCTCTTTTCATTTTCTGAATTAATCTCCATCTATCCAGATTCCCGATTTTTTCCTCTGAAATTGTCTCCACCGGGCCAAATATTGGCCTTCCAATTATAAAATGACCTGGTGTTAATACATCCAGATCGTCAATATCATTTGTAGCTGTATACAAAGGGCGTGAATTTAGTACCGCTTCAATTTGACATAATAGAGTTGCCATTTCCTCATAGGTTAAATTATTGTCCCCAATTACCCTTTTTAAGTGATATTTTACTGATTTTACCCCAGCTTCCCAAATACCTCCGAAGTGAGGTCCTGCCGGGGGAATAAAATGCCACTCGATCTGTTCTCTTTCTAATATTGGAACCACTTTTATGTTGTCTTTGAGGGCTTTTTGGTATTTTGGTGTTTCGGCAGATTTCCCATAATTTGTTCTGCAGTATTCTGTCGATACCTAGCCCAGGTGACACACTCTTTAAGTTTTTTCTTTAAGCAATTTCTTAGCCCGAATATCCAAAACTTTCGCTGGATATAGTTTCGCATCAGATTAATTCCACCGTGCAATGTTTCTTTATGTGCATTCTTGATAATTAAAGTCGTCAAGTGACACTTATCTAAAATCAAGGGATGTTTAACCTCAAATTCCGCGCTGGAGTTTTGCAATCTAACTCCAACTCGTAACAATCCGTCTTTATCTAAGAACGGACTTAAGCTTAATAGTTTATTTTTTTTTCTATTTCCTTTTTATTAATTAGGCTAGCTATTTCGGAACCGAATTGGATAGCTTGTTGTTGTTTTACTATTAATACTTTGGCGCTCTTAATCTCCTTCACTGTCAAAAATGAAGGAAATTCTTTCTCTTTGGTTTTGATTTGAATAAACCTCAATACATATGCAATGACACATTCTAGTTTATGCATACACGAATATTTTTGTAATAATTTACAAAAAATGTTATTTTTTGCTATTACCATTGTTGTGCTCACAACTAATTTTTCTTCAATATTCTCTTTTTGCCAATGTTCCTTAGATTTCGCCAACCATTGAGGCCCTTTCCACCAAATCTTAAAATCTTTTTGCTTATCTGCACTAATGCCCCTTGATGCTACATCTGCTGGATTGTCTTCAGTTCTAACGTGTCCCCATTTAATTTCCTTAATCTTTCTTACTTCGTCAGTTCGACGCCTGATAAACTTGTCTTTATTGTCTCCATTCTTTATCCAGGCTAGAGTAATAGTAGAATCACTCCAGGCATAACACTCTACATTACTTCCAACCGCTACTTTCACCCGTTGAATTAATTTTGCCAGAAGATGTGCTGCACAAAGTTCTAATTTTGGAATAGTTTTCCGATTCTTCTTTGGATTAACTTTGCTTTTGCTGGCTATTATAATTGTAGAACTATCTACCTTGGCATACACTACGGCAGCATAAGCCTTTTCGGATGCATCGGCAAACCCATGAATTTGCATTGTCTTATTGTGCTGAGAATTTAGCCATCTCGGTATCCGAATGCTCTCTAACTCTGTTAAACTATTTTTAAACGAATTCCATTCTCGAGTATCCTGTTATAATAATTCTTCATCCCAATTTTTGTCTGCTAGCCAAAGTTTTTGAATAAACAATTTTCCGACAAGTGTCACTGGAGACAACCAGCCTAAGGGGTCATATATCTTGGCTAAGGTAGATAATACTATTCTTTTGTTATTTTTCTTAATTGGTTCATAGTGGAAACTGAACCTAAACTCGTCTTTAACCGGTTCCCATTGTAGTCCTAATATTTTGACGGATTCATTCTCCTCAATGGTTAATACTTTATTTTCTTGGTCATCTCTAATGCCTTCTATAATTTCTGGGATATTTGTTATCCACTTTCTTAAGTTAAACCCAACCTTATTAAACTCCCGGGTAACTTCCTTTACATGCTTTTTAGCATCCAGTATCGTGTCGGCACCTGTCATCAGGACGTCCATATAAAAATCATTCTTTATGATTTCCCTAATTGCTTGATTTTTGCAATTATCTGCTATTGCAACAAGCACCCTGGTTGCTAAGTAGGGTGCTGAAGCTGTACCGTACGTAACGGTTGTAAGTTTATAATCTTTTAACTTTTCGTTTGCATTATCTCTCCAAATTATATGCAAATATTGTTGATCGTCTTTATCAACATTAATTTGCCGGTACATTTTTTCAATGTCCGCAGATATTACAAATGGCCATTTACGCCATTTCACCATAATATCGAAGATATCTTTTTATACCCGATACTCAAAATGAGTATTGGGGTATATTAGATTTGTGGTAAAAGTGGATGTGTGTAACGTCCAGAAGGAATCGTTTCCGACCCCATAAAGTATATATATTCTTGATCAGCATCAACAGCCGAGTCGATTGAGCCATGTCTGTCTGTCCGTCTGTCCGTCCGTCCGTCCGTCCGTCCGTCCGTCCGTCCGTCCCCTTCAGCGCCTAGTGCTCAAAGACTATAAGAGCTAGAGCAACGATGTTTTGGATCCAGACTTCTGTGATATGTCACTGCTACAAAAATATTTCAAAACTTCGCCCCGCCCACTTCCGCCCTCACAAAGGACGAAAATCTGTGGCATCTACATTTTTAAAGATACGAAAAAACCAAAAACGCAGAATCGTAGAGGATGACTATATGTTCTAGAGTGTAAAATTTCAACTAGATCGTATAATTATTATAGCCAGAATCAAGAAAACAATTTCATTCTTTCTCGCTCTGTCTCTCTCTAACACACAGGTTTCATGGTCGGTTTTGCCAATTGCAAAATATGAGTTCAAGGATCTCAGAACCCATAAGAGCTAGAGCAACCAAATTTGGCATCCACACCCCTGTGATATCGGACCTTGACCGTTTCGTGTCCAAATTTCGCCACACCCCCTTCCGCCCCCGCAAAGGACGAAAATCTGTTGCATCCACAATATTGCAAATTCGAGAAAACTAAAAACGCAGAATCATAGATAACGACCATATCTATCAGATTGCTGAATCTGGACCAGATCAGATAATTTTTATAGCCAAAAGGAACAAATCAATTTGCACTGGCTACGCAGCGCCCGACGTCACGCTCAGACTGATTTTCTGTCTCTCTCGCACGCACTCTTTGTCGTGTCGTTCAATATTAGCGGCGTCTGCCGGAGAGAGCCATACTGACTTAGTATCGGGTATAACTGTAGAGTTGCGGTGTCCGCAGCAACTCACAACGTTCCACCTCGTTGGACCCTTGGTCCAACCCACATGATATCATTTAAACTTTTATTGTTTGTGGTTTTTGCTGAAGCATCGAAAACCACCCTCAGCTTTGTCGTTAGACTGGAATCTCTTATGACTCCTTGATGGGGTAAATAATATTTCCCATCTTCTTTGGACTCTACCATATGTCCTAAGTTTTTATATTCATGCATGAACTTTACATAATTTTCTTTTAATGTTTTATTATTGCTGAGCTTTCTTTCTAAACTATAAAATCGCGCTATAGCTTGGTGTTTTGAATCTCCTAGATCCTTTTCTTTTTTAAATGGTATTTTAACCACATACCTACCATTCTCATCTCTTCTTGTTGTTTCCAAGAAATGCTCCTCGCACACATCTTCTTCTACGTCATTCTTTTCACTTTCCAATTCCCAGAACCGCTCTAAGTCCCCAACTTCAATTGTTGTCGCCACAATAAATTTATCACCTTTTGATTTGGTGCAACCGGATATAATCCATCCGAATTCTGTATTTTGTCCAAGTAGTCCGTCTATTTTTACTACTCCGTCTTTTAAAATATGGGTATACAAATCTATCCCAATTATTACATCTACCCTACTTGGTTTGTTAAAGTTAGGGTCTGCCAACACATAATCTTGCCACTTAGTTTTATCAATATTGAAAGACTTTAAT
This sequence comes from Drosophila miranda, assembly GCF_003369915.1. NCBI lineage: Eukaryota > Metazoa > Arthropoda > Insecta > Diptera > Drosophilidae > Drosophila > Drosophila miranda. The sequence continues at coordinate 22,451,895 of NW_022881614.1, forward strand.
GGTAAAGCTTTCATCAGTTTCGGAAGAATAATTGCTTCAATATTTAGAGGACCTTTATTATAATCACGAGTTTTTACCGATAAAGTAACTTTGTACTTTGAAGTGCAAGAGTCTGCAGATGACGCTCCACTTACCTCAGTGTTCGCTCTTTTTCGTACTAAGTTTAATATTTGCGCAGCTTCTTCTGAAATTATGGTACATTGCGACCCACAATCAATGAGAGCTCTAAGGTTTTGATAGCCACCATTCCTTGCCCTTACTTTTATAAGTGCTGTGGCTAAGAACGCTTGTTCTTTTGTCAAGCAAGTGTTAACATTTTCCTCTTTTCGTAGGGAATATGGAGCATCGTATGATGAGGTTTTTTACAAATCCCACATACAATTTCAGAAAAGCATTTCTTATACATATCATGTATACAGCATTTTGTGCAAAGGCGCTGTTTTTTAATAAACTGGCCTCTATCTATCGGACTCATTCCCTTAAACTTATAGCAGTGAATTATGGTATGTCCTGCCATTTTACATAACGGACAATTTTCTTTTATTTTACCATATTGCACTACTTTTTTCAACGGTTTCCACTCTTTATCCTGCGACGTGTAAAGAGAAGTCTACCGTTGTTCTAAAAATTCCATCACATCTGGCAATGCTTGGATCTCTTTTGTCCTTTTTATATGACTTTCATATAATTGTAAGGTATCTTTGTTGAATTTTTTCAACACAATGTGCGCGAAAATCACATCAACTTCTTCTGTTAAGTGTGACTTTAATTTAATTAAATGTATTGACTCGTTTATAGAATCAGAAAACCATTTAATATGTTTCGCTGAATCGTGATCCAGCATTGGTAAGTCTAGTAAACGATTCAGCTGATCCGAAAAAATTTTTCGCTTATTTTCATACCGCTTGGTCAGCAATTCCCAAGCGGCATTATAATTCTCCAGCGGCCCAGTTAAAAGGTGAGCTACCATACTCCGTGCCTCACCCTTTATCGCGATTTTCAAATAATTGAATTTTAGAGATGTACTCAGACTATCTCTGTTATGAATTAATTCACAAAATATTTGTGAAAAGTCGTCCCACTCTTTTTCTTCGCCCGAGAATGTGGGTACTTCCACTTTCGGAAGATCAGGCAAATCGATATCTTCTTTTTTTACCGTTGCCCCTTTAGTATCCATGCTGTTTTCTTCAGCTATGGCTTGCATCCTAACTTCTAGGTTGCTCAACATGCTTTGAATATCAAAGTCCAACTCGACGATCTGCTCGTTGAAGCTGTCGTTTGTTTCATAGCTATGATTAAACTCCTCAATTTTTGAGCTCAGTTTTTTACTGAGGAACTAAATTTTTTCCTTTCTCATTCTACACTCTCCCATTTTAGCCTGATCAAACCTCTGCATGGTTTGCTCTAAATATGTCCTTAGGTTTTCCACTATTCTGATGATTTCCTCAGATACTTTTTCTATGCTATTGTCCATTTTGGGCTCTATGTCTTCCTTCAAAGTTCCAGTCTCCACTGATTGTAACTTTGTTTTTTCTACCTTCCCTTTCGTTAATGTTTCCTTATTTTTTGACTCTACATACTTTTTATGTATGTCCTCTATATTTTTAATCATTTTTCCGTACTGCTGTCTCTTAAAGTAGTCATGATCGACTACTCCATATGTTAACAGTGCAGAATTATTGCCTGTAACTTTGTTTTTAAGGTCTCCTAACCTTTGGATTACTTCGCTGGTCAAATGACCAGCTTCAATCTTTTTAATATCCCTTGCTATCGCTGCTTGAGCCTCTAATAGCTTAATTATTTGTTCCGACAACATCTTAGTTAAAAAATATTTTTTTTGTTTACTTTTACTTAATTAGGCTCAAAAACAATTTGAAATATGAGACTTAGCTGATGAATTCTGCTTCTGCTGTTGTTGTTACTGCTGCCTCTGAAGTCGCTGCTGCTGATACCGCTGTTGCTGCTGCTGGTGTTGCCTCTGCTTACGTCGCTGCTGCTGATATCGCTGTCGCTGCTGCTGGTGTTGCCTCTGCTTAAGTCGCTGTCGCTGATCTTAATGTCGCTGCAGTTATTGTTGCTGGCACAGTGGGCACACACAAACCCATTTATATATTTCTTTTTCACAGTCACAGTTATTTTCTACTTTTTTATTTTCAATTCTAGCCATTAAGCACTTTCGATGTTTCGGACTATTATTTTTATACCCGATACTCAAAATGAGTATTGGGGTATATTAGATTTGTTGTGAAAATGGATGTGTGTAACGTCCAGAAGGAATCGTTTCCGACCCCATAAAGTATATATATTCTTGATCAGCATCAATAGCCGAGTCGATTGAGCCATGTCTGTCTGTCCGTCCGTCCGTCTGTCCGTCTGTCCGTCCCCTTCATCGCCTAGTGCTCAAAGACTATAAGAGCTAGAGCAACGATGTTTTGGATCCAGACTTCTGTGATATGTCACTGCTACAAAAATATTTCAAAACTTCGGCCCGCCCACTTCCGCCCCCACAAAGGACGAAAATCTGTTTCATCCACAATATTACAGATTCGAGAAAACTAAAAACGCAGAATCATAGATAATGACCATATCTATCAGATTGCTGAATCTGGATCAGATCAGATCATTTTTATAGCCAATAGGAACAAATCAATTTGCAGTGGCTACGCAGCGCCCGACGTCACGCTCAGACTGATTTTCTGTCTCTATCCCACGCACTCTTTGTCGTGTCGTTTAATATTAGCGGCGCCTGCCGGAGGGGAGCCATACTGACTTAGTATCGGGTATAACTGTAGAGTTGCGGTGTCCGCAGCAACTCACAACGTTCCCCCTCGTTTCTCTTTCGATGTTCCGGCCTCGAAAACGCCACCGTCGCGAAAAATTTTTATTTTTCAATTACAATAGATATACATATTTCGTTATCTATTAAAATTCAGCCTGTCCAGCTCGTATTTTCCAAATTATTAATTGAAACTTCCGTTTCATTTATTTTTATTTATTTTTTTTGTTTTATTCTCCGATCTATTATATACCCAGTTATCTATTAAAAATACAGACTGTTTAGCTCGTATTTTCCAAATTATTAATTGAAACTCTCGTTTCATTAATTTATTTTATACTCTGTTCCTTCCTATAGGAGGGAAATCAGTGAACTAGACACTTGTTCAGTCTCAAGGAAGCTGGTTTAACTCCGTGCTCTTACCACAGGGGGGAAACAACGGAGAGTCTCGAAGGACCAAAATGTTAAGACCTTAAAAGAAAAGTCTAGACATTTGCGAGTTGAGTTGTAAATTCAAACTGAATTTTATTCTTAAAATCAGAGCTTTATATGTGATTTGACAATGAGGTAGGAGGTACAATTTGGTAGTCTATAATTATCGTTAGACCTACGCAGAGGATACACTTTACTGAGGGTGTCTTTTTGAGTACATGCTTACATTAGTTTTATTTTAGGACCGCATTTGTTAAGTGTTTTCTCCACTTGTGTTTTGTTGTCGTATTAATGGGTTACAGATCTCTGTTTACACCAGTGCAGTCATAACTTGTCTACTTTATGTTATTTCTTTAGAGATCGGTGTTGTTACATGAGTTTATGTGTACAATAATCTATTTATATTTCAACATTCTGCAAGGGGCCGAAAGTGGCATTGTATTGACGATAATATGTTCATGTTTGAACAGTACGACATTATGCTGGAGCAGTTCCTGCAGCGCTATTGCTGCCTGTTCAACTCGATGTGCCCCTCCTGCAACCTGCCCATGCTTGGCCATGTGCGACGATATGTCCACTCGCTGGGCTGTGTCCATGTCTACCTCACCGAGGACCTGACGCGCTCCGACCCCAAAAGCATCTACTTCACCTCGTGGTGCAGCATCTGCAACGCCACCACGCCCACCGTTCCGCTCTCGGACTCGGCCAAGTGCCTCTCCCTGGCCAAATACCTGGAAATGCGCTTCCATGGGCACGCCTACAAGCGTCGGCCGCCGACAGATGGCGACCAGAGCAATCACTGCGAGCACTCGCTCCACCGCGACTATGTGCACCACTTCAGCTTCCGGGGAGTAGGCGCCAAGTTCCAGTACACCCCTATCGAGGTTTGGGAGACGGATCTGCCGCCGCTGACCCTGCAGCTGGACCTGCCGAAGCCCTTTCTTGGCAGCCAGGTACAGGAAGAGATCAAGAACTTCTCAGTGCGCGGCCATGAGGTGTACACGCGGATCCACGAGCGGATCGCTGACCTGGCCAGCGAGGACGAGAACACTCCGCTTGTGCAAAATCTGACGACAATGCTGACCCACGACCAGTTTATTTTCAAGCAGAAGATTGAAATTGTGCACACGCTGCTGACGGAGCGTCGGGCCAACGCGTACGACATCAACGATGCCCTAGCCATGGCTCGGCGCTCCCTGGCCGAGAGCATTGAGCTGTGGGGCCCACGGCTGCTGGAGGTCGAGCTGGAGGCCCAGAAACTGTCTGCCAAGCAGGCGGTCGTCCATCACGTCGATGCGGGAACAGAAGAGCTGCGCCCGGAGCAGGCCCCAACCAGTGCAGGCGATGACGGAAGCAGCAACAGCAGTAACGTCGCCCCTGTGGAGTGTCCTTCGGAGGACACAGAGCCGCCTGCTGGCAGCCAACCCGTGCCCGACAAGAAGTTCTCCATCGATCAGCTGCTGGCCTCCTCGGCGAGCGTGCACTCGGACAAAAAGTCCATAAGAAGCATCCTCACACAGCTGCTGCCCTCGACCAATCAGGCCAATCCCCTGCAGTCGCCGTTTCTGTCCCAGGATCACCTCACCCTCCCCATGGGCTCTATTCCCATCCACGTGCGTGAGACCGATCTCAGCTCTGTGATCGCCTACAGCCTGACCTCGGCCGACTACCAGCGAGCCCTGGACGAAGCTTTTAGTAGCGTCGGTGGCGAGGCCCCAGCTGCAGGCCACTCTAGTCCGCAGCTCAAGCGGAAGGTGCCGCTACCAGAAGGCCTGAGTGATGCTGAAGAAAGCAGCCCCAATCTGTCGCGCACCTCTAGCAAAACCAGTGCGACCCCAGGAGGAGCGGTTCCCGCCGCCGCCACCTCCAGCGAATCCGAGGAGAAGATAAAGGAGCGGAACAATACGCAGCCACAGTCACCGAGTCCACACGTCTCGCTGGCATTCAACGACAACGGGTGCCAGTTCCAGTGCAAGATCTATTTTGCGCGCGAGTTCGGGGGCATGCGAGCCAAGAGCCTGCAGCCGCCGAAGCTGGACAGATCGCTGTACCGCAAGCTGGAGAAGAGCAAGATGCGCGAGGAGCTGAGAATCTCACAAAGTCGAACGGGCTCCGAAATGGAGCTGGTGCGCAAACCCAGCGACGTCAGTGGTGGACCGCCTCTGCCTCGAACCTCGGAAGAGCATGCGACGGACATGGAGGAGGAGTCGCGCATCGCCCTGGCCCGCAGCCTGTGCAACAGTGTCCAGTGGGAGGCACGCGGCGGCAAGTCCGGATCGCGTTTCTGCAAGACGCTGGGTAAGGTTTTTCTATGCCGCACCAAAAAAGGCATTTGCCCATTATATTTGGATTTCTGCAGATGATCGTTTCGTGCTCAAGGAGATGAACTCGAAGGACATTACCATCTTCGAGCCCTTTGCCCCAAAGTACTTTGAGTACATTGATAAGTGCCAGCAGCTGCAGCTGCCCACGCTGCTGGCCAAGATCTTTGGCGTTTTCAAATTCAGCGTAAAGAAGAAGTAGTAAGTTCCACAGACTTGCATCTCCAAATGGCCTTTGACTAATGCGCAATTCTTTATCCTATCTTTTGTCAGCTCCTTTGTGGAACGTTCTGTGATGGTCATGGAAAATCTGTTCTATGGCTGTGAAATTTCCAACAAATTCGACCTTAAGGGCTCTGAGCGGAATCGACTGGTGGACCCAACCAATCAACAAGGCGAGATTGTGCTGCTGGATGAGAATCTGGTCCAGAGTGAGTACCCTCCCATGGCAGCCTCTTAACACATGATCTGATCATCATCTGATTCCCTTCTTAGTGTCCTGGTCGAAGCCTCTCTAAGTGCTGTCCCACAGCAAAACCGTGCTAAGAAATGCCATTCAGCGGGACTCCTCGTTCCTAGAAAGAAATGGCGTCATGGACTACTCCCTGCTAGTGGGCTTGGAGAAGAAGAACAGCCTCTTGGTTCTGGGCATCATAGGTGAGCATTCAAAGGCAATTGACATCGTCTACATGGGATGCTTACATTTAATTCGTTTGCAAACTACATACGAACCTTCACATTGGACAAACGAGTAGAGTCGATCATCAAGCAGTCCGGTCTGCTCGGCGGCAAGGGCAAAGATCCCACGGTGGTATCGCCAGAGCGCTATAAGCAGCGCTTCATTGATGCCATGGATCGGTACTTCCTCACTGTGCCCGATCGCTGGGAGCGTCTCTCCAAGGTCTGACTTCACACCCCTCACACACAGTTATTATAGATGTAGACGCAAAATAAAGTAGACGCCACACAGCTCCACAATCCACAGTCAATCTTCATTGCCACTCAGGGGCGAAAGCGTTTCCGACTCAGCAATTGAATTGATTTGGCCTTGACCTGCATCCGCCGCGGGTGGGCGCTATGGCCGGAAGCCATAGCTACTCATGATAATTGAAAGCCATGTACGATATACGTGGGTGTAGGGGAACTGGCGACCAAGTTGCGTGCCTGGCCCAAAAGGAAAGGAAATTATTATCATGATGGAAACCACGTCGCGAATGAAATCGTTGACGCGAGTAAATCAGGCAAATGTGTGCCTCTTTAGGGCATAAACACGGTTTCATTATCGAGGCGTCACAGCTGCTCTGACATGGCCCAAAACTGGGTTAAGAGAATCCCCTCGCGTCTGACAGGTAGCGCTAGGAATTGAAAACAAAATCAAAACTCAAATTCATATTCAAGTCAACTGCAGCTGGCGACTGGGAGAGGGAGTGCCATGGAATTTTAGGGCGGAGACAGCTACAAACTGCTCGATTGCACGTAATAACACTTGGAGTCAAGCCCGTTCAACATGCAGAACGCTGCAGTGGCGTATTCCGACTACGAGATACCCGCTGCTCAGATTGATTTTTTGTTCTGATTGAAATTTTAAAAGCAATTATCATTTTAAATTTCGCTGAAAAAGCAAACGCAATTGGAATACCCGTGCCATTTGGCACATTTGTCAATTATCAGTGGATAATTACCATCTACAAATTATGGGTACCATGGGGTCAAAGGCTATGGTATCGGATATACTTCCTTCTGCTTTTCATTACTATTATTCTCTGAGAGGCTATAAAGGCTATATATAAGCCTAAAATGAAATTCTTTATTTTATTTGCTTTTATTATTTCGCACTAGTCGCGACCCAATCCCAACCCATCCCGTACCCCAATCCTATTCATTCCGCGTGCCAGTCGAAAAACAAAAGTGACACCTTAAGTCAGTCGCCGTGGTACAAGCGTTTGGCTTGGGCCCCCCCATCTTCAGGCAGGAGCCCCTTTTGAAGTAGGCGTGCGAAAAACGGTCTAACTCTTGGTGGCGCACATTTCCACATTTAAGTTGGGATTTACGATCTGAGCGGTCAAGTTGTGGTTCGACGAGCTGCGCTTGAATGGCGGCGTTTGCGGTTCAGCTCGGTTCAGCTCGGTTCGGCATGGTTAGGGGCAGCAGCTGTGGCTGTGGTCTGCCACTGGTCGCGTCCGTGGTGTGCAGACCCCGCAGTGTGCTTAAAACTGTTTCATTAAAGTGCAAACTCAATTAATGTGTTCAATTAAAGAGCAGTCTGTAGAAACCATTCCCCCAAAATCCCGCAAAACGAAGCAACCATGGCATTAGCTTATGACTGGAAAAGCAACGACGGGTAAGGAGATGCCGGGAAGACCGGATAGAGCTCCCTGCTGCGCTTCTGCTTAGGAATACCGGGCACAGTCAGAATCGTGGTTCATGGGATATCATTAAAGGATATGTCGTGGTCCGGTTGCCTGGAGTCAACTCGACCTTGGCGTTCATGTCTTGTTGATGGTTAGCATAATGGTGCATTCTTGTTTATTGCATTACGTATACGCCCGGTGGCGTGACTGGCGTTTGTAACAGCAATTAAAACGTCATAAATCTGCAACTGTAATTATGTGTGTGGTGTGTGTCGGACCGAACCGAACCCTACCGTCCTGGGTAAACCGTGGAATGGGGCACAAGGTTAGCCAACACTGATTAGCATATTTAAATGGGTTGCCGCCACTGCTGGCGCGATTAAAAATAGCCAAAGGTCATTTAGCATTGTCAAGATTAGTCGGCAACCTCAAGCACGACTGGCGCCCCTTTCCTTTAAGTAGTCATCGTCTTTTGGCCCAGCGTCGGGCGGAATTGGGTCAGACCCAGCTCGACATGATTTGCTCGCCTCCCCAGCCCTTTAATGCTTCTGTCTGTTTCCGTTTCTGTTTCGGCCGAGAGTCAGTCAGGCAGGCATGCAGGCAAATTCACAGGCAGCTCCCTCGCCATTCAGAGTTCCAGACATGCAACACAATTTGAGGTAAAGAATATGAAACATTTTGGCAGCCATCAATTACCGCCATTAGCCTGGCATATTTTCACACGCTCGAGCAGCGACCAGACTCTTTTAGATTCCCAGAATATATGTATTAAGAACTTCAAAGGCAACAGGTGCTTTGCGGTCACATATACCCCAGGCCCAAGCCGGTGGCCCGGCCATATATTGCGCGAGTTCACCATTCACCGGATTGGAAATATCGTGTGTATGTGTGTTTGTTTGGGGGCGTTGTCAGGGATAACACCATACCATACCCAGTCGTCGTTCTATTGATTGACATCGATTGGGATGTGGCTTGGGTGTGGACTCTTGGCACGGGTGCGACTGCTCCAGTCAAATCAAATAGACAATTTTCCAATTTGCAGCAATTTCTCATGCATATTCCGTATTCGTTCAGTTTTGTTTTCATACAAGTGTGTTTTTGTATGCCTAGCAACATTGGCATGGCACGCCATGGTATGCGTATGGGTGGTGATGGCAAAATGGAAATGGCTTCACTGGGTAGACTCTTAGCTGTGACTCCGACATTGCAATTATTGTTCCTCCGCGTGGAGAGGGAAGGCATTAGGTGCCCCCATTATTAAGGGTACCTATTCCAGGCTGAGGTAAGCTCAGTCCCGTCCAGGGGTCAATCCACAAGAAATTTGTAGAAATGTGATGGAACCTTAAGGGCGGCGTCAGGGGGCGGCCCGTCGTAGAGAGGTGGATCGGGGCTAGAATGGGCGTCGGTCGTCGTGTATACGAAACGACTGTGTGGACTCGGGGTGGGGTGACGTCGGTGCCTCGGCTAATTGGGGTGAACTTACGCAGTCGGGTGTTTTTACTTTGGTAATTCGACACTTTATTGTAATTCTTAGCAGTTTAAATGAACTTATTTTAATTGGGCGCCGATGTCTTCTGGTGAGTTCCGGGTACCGCGTCTGTACTCCGGGCCGGGTCTCTGCGTAAGTTTTGGTACCACGACCGTACTGTGAGCCGGATCTCTGCGTAAGTTTTGGTACCACGACCGTACTGTGAGCCGGATCTCTGCGTAAGTCCTGGTACCACGACCGTACTGTGAGCCGGATCTCTGCGTAAGTCGCTCTTTTGTTCTCGTCGCCGTCTTTTTATAGGCCCGTATTGCTGGGTCGGCGGGTTTGACAAATGCACTTCCGCGTCGGGGTGCACTTTGCCGTTCTTGGTGATCGTCGCAGATTTTCACGGCGTCGATTTTCCTCCGTCGATGAACCCGGAAGACCGAACTTGGCCGATGACTTGGCCTGGAGTAGGGAAAGTTCGCGTGACCTGATGTCTTTGGTCATCGTTATGGAGTTGGCGCGTGTTGATCGGTGGTTGCTTGCGGAGGGGGCGCTGGTTGTGGGGTGCGGTGCGATGCGCTCATTATAGGTCGGGGGACGGATTGTATCGAACCCTTTTAGGTTCGTTACACCCTCCCCTTTCTTCCCCGGCGAGAGCTACGAGGACTCGTGGGTCGGGCTCTTGTGGTTTCTTCTGTGGTCTGCGTTGGGGCTTCCGCGTTCTCTTCGCTTCGTCAGTAGGTTTGTGGGGCGCGCGGTCGTGAGCGTTACGTTACTTCTCTCGCTGGCGTCAGCGCTGTTCGATTAATTGGTGGTCGCGCGGTTCGCTGCGCTTGCATTCTCGGCGGTATTATGACATCGGGCTCGTTTTTTGCCGGTACTGTCTTTGGCCGGGTGTCCCGGGTTTTGCTGACTCAGCGGTGCCGTGGTTGGGGCGTCGGGTTGAGGTCTCGTTGCTTTCTTCGTCGATGTCAGCATTCTCGAGTAGGTCAGTGGGTTCTTCGGACTCGTGATCGTGGATTTCCCTCAGGTCGTTGATATTTGCGGTTTTGTGTTTCCGGCTTTCGCAGTGTTGTAATTTGGCGATGTTTGGCGATGGAAAACTCTTGACCCGGTAGGGGCCGTCGAACTTCGGAGCTAGCTTTGCCGCAAAGCCTTCGGCGGCGTTTGAGAGGTGGTGTTGGCGTAGTAGTACCAGTGATCCGACGGCGGGGCGCCATAGTCGCCGGCGGAGGTTGTAATGTCTCCCTTGTTCTTGACTGGCTCTCTGGATGTTGTTCCGGACGATGGCGAATACTTCTTTCAGCCTCGTCGCTTTGCTGGTGGCCGTCTCTGGCGTACTTCCTGTCCCGGGCGTGACTTCGTCGTAGAGGGCGCCGGGGAGTCGGGGCTCTTCCTTGCAGGAGGAAGGCGGGGCTGAAACCGGTCGTCTCGGAGACGCTGGAGTTGATCGCCAATGTCATCTCGGGTAGGAGCTCGTCCCATGTATTCTGGTGGTCGTCGACGAACTGGGCGATCATCGTTTTCACAGTCTGATTGGCTCTCTCCGTCGGGCTGTGTGTTGCAGCTCCACGCCTGCGCTTCGCATGAATGTTCTGAACGATCGGCTGGAGACCTGGGTCCCGTTGTCGCAGACGAATAGTTTTAGCACGCCGAAGCTGCTCAGTATTCGTTCTCTGAAGGCTCGTTCGAGGTTCGCTGTTGTCGCTTTCTTAAGGGGTACCAGTTCGACCCACTTGGATAAAGTGTCGAAGAATACCAGTAAGATGGTGTTCCCGTGCTTGGACCGTGGTAATGGTCCGACGAAGTCGGCACACAGGGTGGCGCATAGTTTCCACGGTATGTGGTCGTCGTCGTCGGCTCCGTGTCCTAGGTAGCGGTATAGCTGCCCATTTTCGTACGTGTAGTCTGGGTTCTTCTGGGGTTCGTCTTGGACTTGTTGGATCCTTTGTTTAAGCCAGGTGCATGGTGTGTCGTCTTCCTCAATGCGGGAGAGGGTCTCCAGTGGTTGTCTTGACAGTGCGTCTGCGACTACGTTCTGGTTGCCGGCCCGATAGTGCACGTCGTATTGGTATTGCTGTAGTTCGGCCACTTTAGTGCGAGATGATCGGTTATGACGTCGAATCGGTAGCCTTCGAGATAGCATCGCAGTTTTCGGATCGCCCAGATGACGGCGAGGCATTCCTTGTCGGTGGCCGAGTAGTTTTCTTCTGCCTTGTTGAGGCGTCGACTGACGTATGCAATGACCCGCTCTTTCCCTTCGATCTCTTGGGTGAGGACCGCGCCTACTCCCAGGTTGCTTGCGTCCGTCTGCAGGGAAAATTTGACGTTAAAGTCTGGGCAGGCGAGTACCGGTGCGGTGGTGAGCAGTGTTTTCAGCTCGTCGAAGGCGTCTTGTTGTTCTTGACCCCATGTCCATGCTTTCCCTTTCTTCAGCAGCAGTGAAATTGGTTGGACTACGGTGGCAAAGTTTGGGACAAATCTGCGGTACCACCCGGCCATGCCTACGCATTGTCGTAGCTCCTTCAGGTTGGTCGGTGGCCTCAGATCCTTTACGGCTGCGATTTTGTCGGGGTCCGTGTGGATACCTTCTTCGCTGATCATGTGGCCCAGGTATTTTATCCGGCGTTGGAAGAAGGCACACTTGTCCGTGTTGACCCGTAGGTTTGCCTTCCGCAGTCGTGCGAAGACTTCTGTCACGTTGTTCAGGTATTCCTGGAAGCTTTTCCCGACGATGACGATGTCGGCGAGATATGCGAACGCGAATGGTTCCATGTCTGCGCCGATAACGGCGTCGAGGGTCCGTTGAAACGTGGCTCCCGCGGAGTGTAAGCCGAAAGGCATTACTTTCCATTGGTATAATCCTCGGCCGGGTATCGTGAATGCCGTGGCTTCCCGGCTGTCGCGGGCCATTGGTATCTGCCAATACCCGTTTTTATACCCGATACTCAAAATGAGTATTGGGGTATATTAGATTTGTGGTAAGTCGAAGTGTGTAACGTCCAGAAGGAATCGTTTCCGACCCCGTAAAGTATATATATTCTTGATCAGCATCAATAGCCGAGTCGATTGAGCCCTGTCTGTCTGTCCGTCTGTCCGTCTGTCCGTCCGTCCGTCCGTCCGTCTGTCCGTCCCCTTCAGCGCCTAGTGCTCAAAGACTATAAAAGCTAGAGAAACGATGTTTTGGATCCAGACTTCTGTGATATGTCACTGCTACAAAAATATTTCAAAACTTCGCCCCGCGCACTTCCGCCCCCACAAAGGACGAAAATCTGTGGCATCCACATTTTTAACGATACGATAAAACCAAAAACGCAGAATCGTAGAGGATGACTATATGTTCTAGAGTGTAAAATCTCAACCAGATCGTATAATTATTATAGCCAGAATCAAGAAAACAATTTCATTCTTTCTCGCTCTGTCTCTCTCTAACACACAGGTTGCATGGTCGGTTTTGGCAATTGCAAAATATGAGTTCAAGGATCTCAGAACCTATAAGAGCCAGAGCAACCAAATTTGGTATCCACACTCCTGTGATATCGGACCTTGACCGTTTCGTGTCCAAATTTCACCACACCCCCTTCCGCCCCCGCATAGGACGAAAATCTGGGGCATCCACAAATCTTAGAGACTATTAAGGCTAGAGTAACCAAATTTGGTATCCGGACTTCTGTTAGATCTCACTATAAAACGTATATCTCAGAATTTCGGCCCACCCCCTTCCGCCCCCACAAAAGACGAAAATCTGTTGCATCCACAATATTGCACATTCGATAAAACTAAAAACGCAGAATCATAGATAGTGACCATATCTATCATATTGCTGAATCTGGATCAGATCGGATCATTTTTGTAGCCAAAAGCAAGAAATCAATTTGCAGTGGCTACGCAGCGCCCGACGTCACGCTCAGACTGATTTTCTGTCTCTCTCGCACGCACTCTTTGTCGTGTCGTTTAATATTAGCGGCGTCTGCCGGAGGAGAGCCATACTGACTTAGTATCGGGTATAACTGTAGAGTTGCGGTGTCCGCAGCAACTCACAACGTTCCCCCTCGTTCAGGTCTAGGGTCGTGATGAAGTGGGCATTTCGGAGTCGCTCTAGTATGTAGTTGATCCTGGGTAGCGGGTACGCGTCCGGGATGGAATGCTCTTTTAGCTGCCGATAATCTACACACATGCGCCATCTCCCGTCCTTTTTGCGGGCCAGGACGATTGGCGCGCTGTGGGGGCTCCGAGATGGTTCGATTAGGTCCTCGGCTATCAGTTGGTCGACCTGTTCATCGATGATCCGCCGCATGGCTGGATTTTTCGGCAACAGCCCACGGTGCGCGTTCCGCGCCTGCCTTCCCAACAGAAGAGGATCGATGGGTTGGTGCAGTCGCGAGAAACATGTCCAGCTTCTCCGCAGCGTCGACCGGCTGCGCGTGGGTTGGCGATGGGTGTGGTGATCATTCGATGTGCCGTTTCCTGTGCTGGAGCGCCGGCCTGGTGCGGCTTCCTTGCGGGTTCCGAGGTGTTCCAGTGAGGCCTTCGGAATTGGGCCCGATTCGTCCCGCTTTCGTTTTGTTGTGCCGTTGGCCGCGTGTACCTGGGTGGTTGTCGAGGGGGGATGAGGGTCGCTGGTACGTTTCGTTCCGGGATACTCTCGAACTCTGTGGCCAACATTGTTAATTGCGTCAGACTTCTCAGTTCGTGCCTTCGCACGTACAGCTGGTACGCCGGGAGGGTGTTGTCATAGATCCGGCTAAGTTCCTTGGCTTCGTCGTACCCGGCGTGGTGCATGAGCAACCGGAGCGCGATGATGAAGTCCTTGAACGGTTCGCCCACCGCTTGTTTGCGGTCCCTGATCTGGTCTTCCAATTGCTCGAAGTACCGGGGAGGCAGGAAAAAGGCGAGGAGCTCTGCCATGGCTCGCGGCGCGTAGTTCATGTCTACACCGTACTTCCTCACTTTCGGATCCGTTCCGCCATCTGTGCGGCGTGACTGTAGTAATGACCGTCCGTGGGGCCATTTCATCCTGCTGTCGGCAAGATCCTTCTCATGGGCGAAGACCTTGGCTCCGGGGGCGGGGGCTTCGGTAGATCTTCGACGGTTATCGATGTCGGTGAGGTGCTGGCTTTGCCCACCATGACTCCTGGAACTTGTAGGCTGAGTTTGGGGTCCGTCTTTCGCTTCTCTGTTAGTGCTGAGATGTCTGGCTGGGCGATCTGGCTCGTCCTGGCGATCTGGCGTACTGCCGCTCGAGCTCTGCCAACCTGACCCAGGCATCGTGTTCGAGGGGCCCGGCGACTAGTTCGGCGAAATTTCTCCGCAAATCTTCCACGTTACCCTCGCGGCTGAATCCGAATTCCTCCGCGAAGGACTCCAGCTCCTCTCGGCGGCGTTCGTGTATCCAGCCGGTACTCACCCCTGGGTTGGCGACGAATTCCCCAGGGTAATACCCACTGGGCTGTTCCTCTGTATGGGATTCCATCGCTTCGATTGTTACTCGAGTTGGCTGTTTCGCTGGGCTTGCGCTTTTCCTTCACTAGGGCACTGTGTCGAGCTTCGCGGGGTTTTCGCGGGTCGGGGTTTTCTTTGAGTCGTTTTCTTTTGTTCTTCTCTAGTGGCCGTGGGGTTTTATTCCACAAACCCTCGCTGACGTTCCCTTGGGTCCCTGCTCGGGCGCCACTTGTGATGTACCTATTCCAGGCTGAGGTAAGCTCAGTCCCGTCCAGGGGTCAATCCACAAGAAATTTGTAGAAATGTGATGGAACCTTAAGGGCGGCGTCAGGGGGCGGCCCGTCGTAGAGAGGTGGATCGGGGCTAGAATGGGCGTCGGTCGTCGTGTATACGAAACGACTGTGTGGACTCGGGGTGGGGTGACGTCGGTGCCTCGGCTAATTGGGGTGAACTTACGCAGTCGGGTGTTTTTACTTTGGTAATTCGACACTTTATTGTAATTCTTAGCGGTTTAAATGAACTTATTTTAATTGGGCGCCGATGTCTTCTGGTGAGTTCCGGGTACCGCGTCTGTACTCCGGGCCGGGTCTCTGCGTCGCTCTTTTGTTCTCGTCGCCGTCTTTTTATAGGCCCGTATTGCTGGGTCGGCGGGTTTGACAAATGCACTTCTGCGTCGGGGTGCACTTTGCCGTTCTTGGTGATCGTCGCAGATTTTCACGGCGTCGACTTTCCTCCGTCGATGAACCCGGAAGACCGAACTTGGCCGATGACTTGTCCTGGAGTAGGGAAAGTTCGCGTGACCTGATGTCTTTGGTCATCGTTATGGAGTTGGCGCGTGTTGATCGGTGGTTGCTTGCGGAGGGGGCGCTGGTTGTGGGGTGCGGTGCGATGCGCTCATTATAGGTCGGGGGACGGATTGTATCGAACCCTTTTAGGTTCATTACACCTGTTAGTAAAGGATAAGGGACGGTCATATATTAGACTGAATGACCAAATTCGCAACATGTTGCAGCAACATATGCTTAAGAATGTGCAGCTTGGCAACATGTTGAATGTAAATGTGCATCATATTGCTATGTTATTACGTGATCATGTTAAATAAATACTTATAAGATATTTTATTAACATTGAATTGGGAAACAATTTCTGCTATGTTATTAACTGGTCAAGTTAAATAAATACTTATAGGATATTTTATAAGTATAGAGGGTTGAATGGTAAGAGAACACAAATTAATGGAGATATATACAGGAGCACACAAAGAATAAAATTATAATAGGAAGACATACAAATTAATTAAAGCTACTTATATTAAATATACGGCCGTCTCTTATCCTTTACTACTTGGTGGCGCCACCTATCGGTGATAATGTGAACTAACTTCGATCTCAATCCTGTTTCTCAACCATGTAAAATCCTCTCAAATCGATCCTTCGCTCATTTATATTCTCTCTCCTCCCTCTTACTGTCAATGAACCTGTTTTTACGATTGGTCCCGTGTTGCGATTCAAACAACCCTCAAACAGGTAGGTCATCCCTTTGCAATGAATCTAATGTGATAGTTTAGATGTATTTTTTAAGTGTTTCCTGAAAAACGGATTCGATGCCCTTGAACCTTTCTACTTTCTCTATAATTTATATTCCTCCTTTGTGTACCTAACACTGTCCCATAGCAAAATGCCTATATAATAACTACTCACAGCTAACAGCTAGTACATAAACTAGTAATCTTTCAACAACGATGGATGACCTTGAAATCATTTTTATCGATTCCCAACCGGAATCAACCATAAATCTGGACTCTCATCCGAGCTCCGTAGACCTGTCCTTGATTTTTGGGATTAAGACCCAAACCTATCTCGAGAGCAACTTGACCTGGTTAAGTGACATTAAATGGGATGATGACGACGATGACCCAAGGAATGCAACGCCTAATAATGATAATCCATCATACATTTTCCCGGATGATGACAACATTTTCGATTTAGTAGATAATCAGGATGATGATAAAAGATCTCAACTCCAGGAACTACTTCGGGATGAAGATGATGATGACTTAATTGCTGCGGTAAAGTTAGCTGAGGCGAAATTTTAATAATACGAATACATATTTATATAATAAGAATATTTTATGTATTTTTCTAAAAATAATATAAACATATGTATATAATAAATATAACACATTTAACCACTATTTATTTTAAATGTTTGCTGTTTTACTTTTGATTGGTTGAATTTCACTTCCTCTTATTACAAGAGAATCATAGGATTCGTTTGAAACAGGTTTCTTCCAAGTGATGATTACATAAAAAGAATAAGTGGATTTCAGGTAGAATACTGATGCTTTTGAATGAATTTATTGAGTCATTTTTACATCATATTATACTTAGTTGGTAAATTTATGTAAAGGTATTTATATTTAAAAACGCACAGATTATTTCATTTCTGAATATTTATTTTATATTTTTCGCTTTAATTCCATGTTATGCTTAAATAAAATATTCATATTGAAGTCAATTCTCAACCAAAACAGCTCAGTTCCTGGACATAAGTAACATCGATAAAATGATGATTTTGATTTTGAATAACTAAAGTTGTGGATTTTTAAGGTGTGTTTTTTCAGTTCATTGCGGGAACTAAAAGATGTTTTTAAATAGCACAACTCGCAATGAAATGTCCTCATTTCGAAGTAAAAGTGAACTAACCTATCTCAGTAACTTACAGTTCTTATATAGGAAGTGATCAGCATATAAACAAAAATTCTATGCATTTTGTTGTTTTATAATTTTTTCATGTTGACTGTTATATAAGACCAAAAATGTAAATATAATATTTGAACCAATATACAGCAGTGTACCCATAATTCATCCCTTATTACTCAACCACCAATCAGACTTAAGACATCTGGCCATTACAGCTTTAAAACCATTTACTTATTATCACTCAACTACCAATCTGCTCAGATCACATTTGTATAAAATTGAATTAATGAGAGTATAAAAGATCATGCAATCTTTCAAATAATTTAGTATAAAATCGTTAGTAGTTTGAATAGTTTTTATTACTATAATGGTATATAAGAATATTTAAATCTCTATATAGAAAATGATAAGCACTTAATCAAATATATACATAGGCTTTCCTAGAATTACTTAACGAGACAAAGCCGGCGGTTGGATACACAAAGGTTGAGGACCTGTGCATAGGATTTGAGTACAAGATCAATGGATGTAAAATAAAACGAGGTGGAACGTTGTGAGTTGCTGCGGACACCGCAAATCTAGAGTTATACCCGGTGTAATGAACCTAAAAGGGTTCGATACAATCCGTCCCCCGACCTATAATGAGCGCATCGCACCGCACCCCACAACCAGCGCCCCCTCCGCACGCAACCACCGATCAACACGCGCCAACTCCATAACGATGACCAAAGACATCAGGTCACGCGAACTTTCCCTACTCCAGGCCAAGTCATCGGCCAAGTTCGGTCTTCCGGGTTCATCGACGGAGGAAAGTCGACGCCGTGAAAATCTGCGACGATCACCAAGAACGGAAAAGTGCACCCCGACGCGGAAGTGCATTTGTCAAACCCGCCGACCCAGCAATACGGGCCTATAAAAAGACGGCGACGAGAACAAAAGAGCGACTTACGCAGAGATCCGGCTCACAGTACGGTCGTGGTACCAGGACTTACGCAGAGATCCGGCTCACAGTACGGTCGTGGTACCAAAACTTACGCAGAGATCCGGCTCACAGTACGGTCGTGGTACCAAAACTTACGCAGAGACCCGGCCCGGAGTACAGACGCGGTACCCGGAACTCACCAGAAGACATCGGCGCCCAATTAAAATAAGTTCATTTAAACCGTTAAGAATTACTAAGTCAGTATGGCTCTCCTGCGGCAGACGCCGCTAATATTGACCCACACGACAAAGAGTGCGTGCGAGAGAGACAGAAAATCAGTCTGAGCGTGACGTCGGGCGCTGCGTAGCCACTGCAAATTGATTTCTTGCTTTTGGCTACAAAAATGATCCGATCTGATCCAGATTCAGCAATCTGATAGATATGGTCATTATCTATGATTCTGCGTTTTTAGTTTTCTCGAATGTGCAATATTGTGGATGCAACAGATTTTCGTCTTTTGTGGTGGCGGAAGGGGGTGGGGCGAAATTCTGAGATATACGTTTTATAGTGAGATCTAACAGAAGTGCGGATACCAAATTTGGTTACTCTAGCCTTAATAGTCTCTGAGATTTGTGGATGCCCCAGATTTTCGTCCTTTGCGGGGGCGGAAGGGGGTGTGGCGAAAGGTGGACACGAAACGGTCAAGGTCCGATATCACAGGAGTGTGGATACCAAATTTGGTTGCTCTGGCTCTTATAGGTTCTGAGATCCTTGAACTCATATTTTGCAATTGACAAAACCGACCATGAAACCTGTGTGTTAGAGAGAGACAGAGCGAGAAAGAATGAAATTGTTTTCTTGATTCTGGCTATAATCATTATACGATCTGGTTCAGATTTTGCACTGTAGAAGATATGGTCATCCTCACCGATTCTGCGTTTTTGGTTTTATTGTATCTTTAAAAATGTGGATGCCACAGATTTTCGTCCTTTGTGGGGGCGGAAGTGGGCGGGGCGAAGTTTTGAAATATTTTTGTAGCAGTGACATATCACAGAAGTCTGGATCCAAAACATCGTTGCTCTAGCTCTTATAGTCTTTGAGCACTAGGCGCTAAAGGGGACGGACGGACGGACGGACGGACGGACGGACAGACGGACAGACAGACAGGGCTCAATCGACTCGGCTATTGGTGCTGATCAAGAATATATATACTTTATGGGGTCGGAAACGATTCCTTCTGGACGTTACACACATCCACTTTTACCACAAATCTAATATACCCCAATACTCATTTTGAGTATCGGGTATAAAAATGGTAAATGTAACAGAGTTTTTCGTGACAGTACTTTGTAATGATTCGTTAAATGTATATCATGATAACGTTAAGTGTGCATTTACAAACATTGTAAATATTCCTGAAAACATGAACGATGACTGGGAAGTAGGAATTACAGACTTACATCTAAATAAATGTATAAAAAGCAGGCCTGAGAATACCTCAATCGCATCTGAAGAAACAACAGAATTCGTTATTAGCTTAGTAAATGGAGAAACATTTCGATATGAAAATGAGTCAATAGAGTCTGAACAGTTTCAAAATGGGTTGATTTTTGTTTACACTGACATTATCAAACCAAGATGTGTTGGAAATAAAAGACCTCGATGTCTTCGAGTATTACATTATAATGGAAAAGAGCATCTTATACAATTCAACAATATTGAATATTATCCCATTGAAATATGGTCTCCAAAAGAAATTTCGATCTTAATTACCGATTCCAAAGGGTATAAAGTACCATTTGAATCTTCAGCAATTCCAATTTTTGTTACCCTTCACTTTAAAAAACGAAAAGAAATGCTATAAATAATACTGTAAAGATGGAAATTTATTCAGAGTAGAAATAACCACCATGACGAAATCTTATCAACAATATTATTTAAATCAGTGTGGAGGAGGGTTGAATCATATAGGAAGTCTTTATGTTTCACCCAGAGTTATCCAACAAGGTAGAGGAATTGGGAATTTTTTTAGTGGTCTTTTTAATTACATAAAACCACTATTCCTTTCGGGGATAAACGCTATTAAAAACCAAGCTTCTGAGACTGGAAAGGCAGTAATAAATGAGTTTGGTCGAAAACCTTTAAGAACTATTATCCAAGAACAAAGTAAAATTGCTTTGCAAAACCTGTCAAATAAAGCCATTAATAAGTTAACCCGATTCCAGAATGGGGCAGGTAAAAAGAATAAAAAGAGAAGGTCTAGGAAAATACTATCTCATTTATCATCTAAAGAAGGAAGCAAACATACGTAGTCGAGACCCAAAAAAAAAAAATCAACAAAGAAATTAACTATAAGAGACATTTTTTCTAAATCAAAATGACCACCCATATTGAATGTATGAAAAGCGAATTGGATCTCTTTGAGCCACATCCTACACAAAGCTCTATTCTGAGAACAGAAGAAGTTTCATATAACCCCATAGCTTCGTTGGACAGTGCTTCTTCAATTGAATTCGTTTGCTTAGGAAATGGGGAAACATATCGAGACCTGTCAAGTGTTTACTTAAGACTTGTTGTGCAACTAAGAAAAAGTGATAATACCAACATTGAAGGAAACGATGTTGGAGTAGTGAATAATATTTTGCATTCAATGTTTAGAAGTTCGTCCGTATATTTAAATAACATTTTGGTTTCTCAGAGTGATAATAACTATCATTATAGATCGTATTTGCAAACGATTTTAAACTATGGTATTGATGCCAGTGAAAGTCACTTAGCCACTCAAGGTTATTATCCTAATTATGGTAAATTAATATCTGGTAGATACGTTAACACCGATGGATCCATTATGCTCAAAAATATTTTTCAAAACAGTAATAAGGTTGAACTATTCGGAAAAGTTCATGGAGATATATTTAATCAACCAAAACTGCTTATAAATAATGTAGATTTGAGGATTACTTTTAACATTGAAATTTTATTTAATGGAATCTGAAACTGAATCAAATCTTAAAATATTGGAGGCCCAACTATTCATGAACCACATAACTATTAATCCGAGCATTTTATTGGCTCATCATCATGTTTTACAAACTAAAAATGCCATTTATCCATACAGCAAAGTTCAAGTAAAATCATTTACAATATATCCAGGAAATAATACATTATCAATTGACAATGCAGTTATTGGACAGCTTCCCAATTTTTTGTCTTTTTGCATGGTAAAAAACAAATCATGTTCTGGAAATCGGGCATTAAACCCCTTCCATTTTGATCATTTTAAAATTCAACGCTTTAATCTATTGGTTAATGGAGTACAAGTACCATCGCAGGAACTTGAGTTTGATTTCTCGAACTCTGAAAATGCTCAAAGCTCTAGAGGATATAATATGCTATTCAGATCAAGCGGAATAAAACATTATGATCGGGGCTTACAAATTACAAAGGAAATGTTTGATAAAAATAGTTTTATATTAGCATTTGACCTAACTGCAGACCATCACAATTCAACTGTATGCTCAAATTTAATATCACAAGGAGCCATCCGAATTGAAGGACGATTTTCGGAGCCTCTTACAGAAGCAGTTACTTGTCTGGTATACTGTGAATATGACTCAATGATTGATATTGATAAACATAGAAATATTCGTGTTCTATTGTAAAAATGAATACATTGCAAATCGATAAGTTGCTTTCCAAGCATTCAAAAACAAAAACAATTTTTAAAGGAGTTTATCCCTCTGATCAGCTGCCTCAAGTAATTTCGAAATATCCTGCTTTAATAATAGCAAACACAGATTCTTCAAGCCATTCAGGAACTCATTGGGTTGCTTTTTACTTTGAAAACAAATATTCAGCAGAATTTTTATATTCATATGGTCAATATCCCCAAAATAAAGATTTTTTAAAAATATTAAGAAAAATTCCACAAAGTTTACATTTAATAAACAACCACTGCAAGGTTATTTTTCAAATACATGCGGTCATTACTGTATCCTATATGGAATATTAAAAAGCAGCAAAAAAACATTAAATTGTTTTTTAAAACAATTTAAGAAAAATGATTTTAACTATAATGATAAGTTAATAATACAAATGTTTAAGAAAATTCGTTTAAAATAAAACACAATATTATTTCAGAGACATTTAAGATGTTTATTGATTTTTTGAGCTGGGATACAATCTTTTATTTAAGTTATAGTACTTTAACATTAGGTCTATAGCTTCTGCTTTCTTATTTGGTAGGGTATGACACAGGCATGTGTCAGGTCCGTCCGTTGCATCGTCATCACTCCAGGGGCATAGCTTATAATGAAAGCCAAACTTGGAGTACTGAAGCTCCTTTTCCTTCAGATCCTCCAAAATGCTCATCAAATTTTCAAGAATTTGTACGTGCTCCTCGAAGATCATCTCCTCGAATTGCACTAAAAAAAGTTGTATTTGTTTGGCATGCATCTTGCAGCTGTCTTCTTGACTCTATTACTGATAATGATTCAAAGAGCAGGACTCTTTATATCCACGTCTCTGCTCTGTTTCCCTTATATTTTTCTTTACCCATGTATTGGAAATGATAAGTACTATATCTAGCCAGCTCTTTTTTACATATGTATATTCTTAACCTTTTTGTTTATTTTTGTCTTTACATGTATAGTTGTCTCTTCTTCTCTTACATATATATATAATGGGAAATCTTTATTTACTCTTTACATATAAATTGGAAATGGGCAGTGCTATATCTATTCATCTCTTTTCCTTTATAAATAAGATGTGAGATTCCATGCTCCTTCAACATCTTAAAGGGCGTTTTTGTGGAAAATTTGGTTACATAACTTTTAGGTAAAAATATCCTTATCAGTTAAATAAAGGACTACTTTATTTCCAAATGATGTTTTTTATACCCGATACTCAAAATGAGTATTGGGGTATATTAGATTTGTGGTAAAAGTGGATGTGTGTAACGTCCAGAAGGAATCGTTTCCGACCCCATAAAGTATATATATTCTTGATCAGCATCAATAGCCGAGTCGATTGAGCCCTGTCTGTCTGTCCGTCTGTCCGTCCGTCCGTCCGTCCGTCCGTGCGTCCCCTTCAGCGCCTAGTGCTCAAAGACTATAAGAGCTAGAGCAACGATGTTTTGGATCCAGACTTCTATGATATGTCACTGCTACAAAAATATTTCAAAACTTCGCCCCGCCCACTTCCGCCCCCACAAAGGACGAAAATCTGTGGCATCCACATTTTTAAAGATACGATAAAACCAAAAACGCAGAATCGGTGAGGATGACCATATCTTCTACAGTGCAAAATCTGAACCAGATCGTATAATGATTATAGCCAGAATCAAGAAAACAATTTCATTCTTTCTCGCTCTGTCTCTCTCTAACACACAGGTTTCATGGTCGGTTTTGTCAATTGCAAAATATGAGTTCAAGGATCTCAGAACCTATAAGAGCCAGAGCAACCAAATTTGGTATCCACACTCCTGTGATATCGGACCTTGACCGTTTCGTGTCCAAATTTCGCCACACCCCCTTCCGCCCCCGCAAAGGACGAAAATCTGGGGCATCCACAAATCTCAGAGACTATTAAGGCTAGAGTAACCAATTTTGGTATGCGAACTTCTGTTAGATCTCACTATAAAAAGTATATCTCAGAATTTCGCCCCACCCCCTTCCGCCCCCACAAAAGACGAAAATCTGTTGCATCCACAATATTGCCCATTCGAGAAAACTAAAAACGCAGAATCATAGATAATGACCATATCTATCAGATTGCTGAATCAGATCGGATCATTTTTGTAGCCAAAAGCAAGAAGTCAATTTTCAGTGGCTACGCAGCGCCCGACGTCACGCTCAGACTGATTTTCTGTCTCTCTCGCACGCACTCTTTGTCGTGTGGTTCAATATTAGCGGCGTCTGCCGCAGGAGAGCCATACTGACTTAGTATCGGGTATAACTGTAGAGTTGCGGTGTCCGCAGCAACTCACAACGTTCCACCTCGTTAGTTCTACGTTCTTTGCAGTTTATTAATTATAGGAAAACCAATTAATTTTGTTTTTTCCAATTTGCACGGCCTT
The DNA here is from genome assembly GCF_003369915.1 of Drosophila miranda. Taxonomy (NCBI): domain Eukaryota; kingdom Metazoa; phylum Arthropoda; class Insecta; order Diptera; family Drosophilidae; genus Drosophila; species Drosophila miranda. Next base: position 22,476,391 of record NW_022881614.1, read on the forward strand.
ACTGTTTCTAACAGCCCTCATCAACTTTTCTCGTCCACTTACGTATTTCAAGTCTTGAAATGGATTTGGTTCACTTTTATACCTCTTAAGTTTTACTCTTAGCTTTCGCTGTTTATCAGTAAGCTTCACTTTAGTCAATGCTGATTTTTTTGATGCTTGAGTGTCTAAAAATGAAGTATCCTCAACTTTACGCTTATTAGGTTTTGAGTTGAAAGATTTTTCGGTCAGAAAATCTTCATCATCGATGTCGTTAGGTAAATCAGAGAACGCATTTGTGATAGAGAGTTCCTTTTTTGAGGACTCATTATTTGTATTGTTAAGAATGGAAGTGTTAGGTTTTACATCTAACCAAACTGACTCGTCTTGTGTTTGTATTCCAATGCTTTGAGGTGGTGAAAGTCGTTTGTTCTGCGTAGTTCGTATATCCATTGTCTTATTTATTTTTTTATTTTGATAGTAACACAATTCTTGATCCATAATCCATTTATTAAAGTCACTAGTTTTTTTATCATTTAAAATAGGCAAAAACGTTATATTTATTAAATCGTTTTTCTGGGCATTATTTACCAATTTTTGATATGCATTCGGATGAATTAAAATAACTTTGGTTAATTGATGCTTATTTTTAAGCATTGTTCAACATTTTTCCAAAAATCCCCGAAAGCAATGAACTTATTAAAACAGGTAAAAATCCTCCTTTTTGGATGAGAACTTTTCTCTTAGAATTTATTGACCGTTTTGGACATGAAATAAGACGTAATGCATTTTTATACTTTTTTAGAGCATATAGTTGCTTTTTTGATATCTTATGATTTCCTCGTAGAGTATTCAACACTATCTCCACTAATGCTTTTACTAACTCAATGTCACAATTACTTATAATTGCATTTCGAAGTTTATTATTTGCCCTTTTGAGCACATACAATAAATGTTTGTTCGCTTTCAGTCGATTTAGATTCTTTTTGTAAACCATTTTCATCTGAAAAGCAAACCGTATACTCAGAATGAAAAATATTTGTACGAAATCTAAGGAGATCATTTATTCCCTGAGTAAGATCAATAAGTAAATAACCATGTGGTTCATTTGTCACCTCCTTATATATTCTGAAGAGCTCCTGAGAATTTTCAGGATAAATTTGTCTTGCTAAGCATTGAAATTGTAGCTTATCTCTAGGATTTTTGAACGCAACGATGTATTTTGTGTTTAGTGAAATATCTCGAGTATGTGATGATTTATGAAATATATTTTGTGTAACCACTATTACGGATAAATTCCTGTGGTGTGATCCTTTTGTAAATAGCTCACAGACATTTTTATTAAATGCACCCATCATTAAGTCATCTAGTATTAAAAGAATAGGCTCATGATTTTCATTTTCAATTGTTTCGGGAACTCCTTTATAGTATTCGATGGTATTAAAATTTGGCTTAGCATGCTCCTCTCCATAACACCAAATTATTCGATTAATTGAAATGCTCAGCAAATCATTCCTTTTGTTTATTAAATTTTCTAAAAACGTTGTCTTACCAGATCCTGAAGGTCCGCAAATAAGCATTGTAAAAGGATGTATAAATTGCTTAAACATTTTTGGGTTATGTTTTATTTAGTAATATTTTATAAATGTTTTCTAACATCTAAGATATTCTAATTACGCGTCTCCTGATCGCGCTTTTTGGGGCAGTTTTTTTCTAAGTGAGTATCAGATCCGCAATTATTACAATAAACAACTTGTGTGTATCCGCTTTTGTGAGGATCCTTTTCAAACAAAAGCTTAAATGAATCCATTTTAAACAACTAGTTACTACAAGTGCTGAATATAAACTGAAAATCTAAACATATGAGTCACTATTACAGTAGATAGCGTAGTTAGAATTTTCCAAGATAACAAATAGCTTAAATAAATTATTTAGAGCACATCTCAGAGGAATTTTTTTGTGGATTCTACAGTTTGTAAAAAAATTTGGATAAAATGTGAGACCTTTTCCTATATCGATATCAATAATATTATTTGTTAAATACTTAGATAAAAACTTTTTTTTAATTTCACCACGTACAATAACGGTGCTAAATCTATTTAGTGGTGAAAGTATTTCACCTTCTGACCATTCCAATCAATTTATGGTTTAACGATTAATATTTTGTTGTTTAATCATTTCATTATCCAATTCATTCAGATGATATTGTGGTTTGAAATGAAAGAAGTTTGGTGTTACTGTTCCGGTTTGCATAAACGCAAATTCCTTAATAAAAAGTTGTTTATTATTTCCAAAGAGATATTGAAAATCAACTATAACGCTTGAATTCCTGTCGATTGTGTTCATGTTGGGTTGAGATTTTGTAATAAACTGAATGAGTCGTTGATTCCTATCTCCTTTATATACAGCCCAATTCAGTAAGAGTTCTTAGTTTAACAAAAGCATTCAACCCAAATGGACACGCTTCAATCAAAAAGAATTAGGTCCACTAGAAAGAAGCAGGATCACGAAGTCATTTTCGGTCTCGAATATTATGTAGTACATAATTTAAAACTTAAATGCGGTTTTTCAACTACAAGAAAATTCACTCCAATGATATGGATGCAGCAAAGCAAAAACAATTTCGTCGGTTTAGATAAAGATGAATGGATGCAATTGGTTACATACAAGGAGTATATCCAATTGAAACTTGATCAGTATGATTTTTTGATGCCTGATACAATTATAGACCATCCATTATTGCCCACAATTAAGTGTAATTTTAGATTTCGAAAATCAGATAAGCAGTATGTGTTTATAATAAATCAGTTTGGAAATAAAATTGAATTTGATAGTGAGTCCTGGAGATCGTTTTTAAGATTAGGCATTTTTTTTACCACATTTTTATGTTGGAATACGATACTTAAGCAACAAATTATATACCTCTACTATAATAATATTATTCCTAAGTGTGCAGCCTTACAAAAATTTGATGTTCAACTAGCTGATTTAGACGGTACTTATGATAGAAATGTGCAAATAGATTTAACCCGTTTATGCTTTGAAATTTCCAAAAAAATGTGTAATCAAATAAAACGCGATGTTCTTGAGTATAAGCAAACACTTTTAAATAAGCAATCATCCCAACATAACAATAGAAAATAAAAATTATATTAAAAATGAGTAAGCAACAAGTTGTTAATGAAATACATAAGCCTGCTAGAAGAAATTTCATTCGTCGTAAATTCGTACAAAAGGGAATTAATGACACGTGGCAAATCGATTTAGTTGAAATGATACCCTTTTATAAGGAAAACAAAGGATATAGGTACTTGCTGACAGTAATTGACACGTTCTCGAAGTATGCATATGCAGTTCCCGTTAAGTCTAAAACAGCTTTAGATGTTTTATCAGCATTGAATAAAATATTAAAAATATCTAAACATAAACCTAAAAATATTCAGTCTGATCAAGGAAAGGAGTTTTTTAATGTAGCCTTCGGAGAGTTAATGAAAAAGAATAACATTAACCATTACCATACATATACACACCTTAAGGCATCTATTTGTGAACGTTTTAATAGAACATTAAAAAATCGTATGTGGAAAATCTTTAGTATGCAGGGTAATCATACGTGGATTTATACCTTGCATGACTTACTAAAAGATTATAATAATTCATATCACCGTACTATAAAAATGAGGCCTATAGATGTAAACAAACAAAATGAAGAGTTTATTTTGAAAACAGCTTATAATATTTGTAAGGTATTTCCTAAACACAAGTTTTCCATTGGTGATCCTGTTAGAATAAGTAAATATAAAGGTATTTTTACAAAGGGCTATGATCCAAACTGGACAACCGAAGTTTTTAAAGTTTTAAAAGTAAAGTCTACTAATCCTGTAACATATGAACTGAAGGACTATAAGGGGAAATGATCAAAGGCTCATTTTATGATCAAGAACTCCAAAAAGTTAACGATGAAAATGCTTTCTTAGTGGAAAAAATACTCAGAAGGAAAAAAGAACAAGTTTTTGTTAAATGGTTAGGTTTCGATGAAACACACAATTCATGGATAGATAAAAAGAGTATATTAAAATAATTAAGCACGCAAAATATTTATCAGATTTAATTTATTTTTGTGTATTTTTTACATTGAAATATAGTTTTAATTATACACAAATTAAAAAATAATAATAATATAATGTTAAATTTACTTATACCATATTTTGTGTATTATTACTAGCACCTAAAATATTTTTAATTTCATAGTGATTATGAGCTAATGTTGAAATATTATCAGGTAATATAAATCTTTTGTCATCCTTATAATTTAGACTTATCTTATTTACAATTTCAGTATAAATTTTATGACCTCTACTTATAATAACTCTCTGTTGTCCATAATAAGTTTTTTTATGTTTAATGCATTCAATATAATGAGTATGAGTTAATCGTTTCACTACTGACTTTTTTACGCCTTTAACCTTTTTTACGTTATAGTCAGTGTTATCATCTTTAGCAATTAAATATGAGTATGCTTTCGCTTTTAATCCTGCAAACGCCGTCATTATTTTTCCTGCATTTTCGTCTTTCATTAATCCAAGCTCTTTGTTATTAGCGAGATTGATACCGAATCTGTTTGAGGCTAGGTAATTGGTTGTATCAAAGCGATTAGGATTGAATTTAATTAAATCATAAAAATATTCTTCTGATGATATAATAAATGAATCTGTATCCATATAGAGTATTTTTGATGATGGACATTTTACAGAATGAAAATTATAGAAATAGTCATACATTAACCATTTTGAAAGTTCTAGTACACTAACTCCAATGTATAAGGGCTTATCATAAACAATTCGGGACTTAGTTGATTCAATGGCAGACAAATTATCTCCAAAGATTTCAACACTGTGGAAATTATGTCTTGCTATGCGTTGTCTAAACCCTGCTGAGTTTTGTCTTGAGTCATAATGCTTAACTAATGCAACCTCACGACGTTTTTCTACATTCTCCATTGTTTTACCGTAAACGGCATTAACCATTAATTTGTAAAAGTTTATCTCAAAGTCATTGCTAGCTAATTTTCTAAGAGATGTATTGAGGTCAATATAAGGTTTCGGCCAACAGGACTGATTAAATGATAAAACTCTAGATATTTTTTATAAAATCATACCTTGCTCTATACATAACTGTAGCTGCTTCAAATGGATTATATAGTTCTTTTTATCACTTAAGTCAGCTATTAGTTTTGTCTGCTTTCCTCCTGGTGGAATCTTATTTTCGGGGCAAAAATGTAAACTATTATGCTTATTATGAATATCATCAAGATATCGCATATCTACTTCTAAAATATATCCAACATCACTAGATGCCGATATGCTAAGAACGTTGAAAGATGAAATTTCATCGTTACTTAGAAATTTAAAATTAGAAAATGGAAGGGGTTGACTCATAGCCCATCCATATAAGTTGTTGGCGTCAATATATGAAAGGAAATTTATGGGTTCGGTAGGCTTAAATTTATTATTTAAATATTTGTTATTTGCTGTTGCAATGCACGAACAGCAGTTTTAAAAAAATTATAAATGTCAGGATCACTAACAAGTTCTAGTTCTACCCTTGTGTATTTTAACATTGCATCCCATGAAACTGAAGGAGCAGTAACATAATTAATGGGGTCTAACCTGTATACTCGGGAACAAAGACTCATAAAATTCTCAAATACATCAGCAAGAATTAAAACATCGCTTTCCAAATATAATTTTAAATAATCTCTAATAGATTTGCAATTAAATGCGCTCCAAACCTTCTGAGCAAAGTTGTAGTCTTCAACACTACATTCCTCATCATTCAGTGAATTATAAAAATTATCTCTCGAAGGAAGCAGGGATTCATCAAATTTTTCAAAACTATCCAAATAATCATAGGGAAATACTCCCTTTCGTCGTAGCATATCAAATTTTTCACCTTGATATTTAGTTTTCAAAATTTTAAAATTCGCTATGTTCATATAACTAGCGAGTTTTTCTAAGCTTGAATTTAAAAATCTATTTGAATCTATATATCTAATTTTATATTGATGAAGATAAGATTCATCGAGCTTACAATTTTGAGTTAACGCAATATATAACTCTTTATTGCAAGGAATGGGTCTTAGTTCATCTTTTATTGACGTAACAAATAAATGTATATCATAACGAGACAAGTTATGAAAAACTACCGGGAAAAAGGGATCGCTTAACCTAAATGTCTGTTTACACAGCTTATGAATAGGACCTACATATTGTCCTGTAAACTGATCAAAGAATTTTTCTCGATCATCATCAGAAATTTGTTTCTCGCAGGCATAGCAATCACCGTGTTCCTGATAATCCTCATCCCAAATGTTAAACTGATAGATTGGTTTTTTATAGGACTTCCAGTACTTCTCATAAAGTCCATCGGTTTTCATCCTAAGTGCTTGACAAAATTTTTGGATACAATCCGGTCCTGAAATAACGAAATCATAATGTTTATGAGTTTATTGCCTTTGCTGGAATGTTAAAATATTTACCTTCGTATGTCCACATCTCATTTAGATGCTCATTGTATTTATGTACAATATAAAATGATGCTGCACATGCTGTATGCCTCTGTGCCATAGTAGTTGATGATTTTGATGGATCATTAAGATTTATATGGTAATTTTCCAAAACTGCTTCGATGTCAGCATAAATTACTACTGGTGGAGATAGTTTTTTAGAAAAACTTTTGAATACAGTTTTGGTATTAGGTTCAGGATACAAAGCAGCAACTTTTCCACACTCTTTAGTGTCATGTATAGTATTTGTTGTACTATAAAATTGCAAGCAGTTCTCGCAAAAATATGCAGTATTATGGGATTTACTATGTTGTGAATAACATAATTTTCTCATGCACGTTATATATGCATAATGCATCAATTGCATATTATCACTATTAATTCCAAGCAAGTTTATGTGGTGAGTCCGAATTTTCTTAGTCCTCACTGTGGGTCCCACAACGTTTTTTCCATTCTCATCGACTTCATAAACATTGATGCTAAAATCCTCATTTGCTGATTCGAATCGCTTGATTCCTTTGCTTGTTATTGGAAACTCAATTCCGGAAAAATTTAATCTTACTTCTTCATAATAAATGATGTCTTGCCGTATGTTTCCGCATCGATAGGATGTTGGTATTGTTAACTTATCTCGGGAAATTTTTTTTAATGCTGCTGTTTGATGTATAGTTTTAAGGTGTTTTTCATAGGCCAATGATGCTAAAACACACCACTTGAAACAAAAATCATCGTCATTTTTAACATTTATGAGTGCATTTCGTGACTTAATTTTTTTGGGAGCTTGGATAAACCTGTTTGCAGCGATATGCTCTAGTTTTATCATGGTAAGCTCAAAATATTTAAAACACTTTATTGCCCAACCTGAATCCTTCTCCTGGAATTCACTGCTGAGAGTTATCAAATTTTCTATGGTATCATTTAGATGATCATCAATCAGCTCGTTTTCATATATTGGTTTGTATGGAGTAATGAAATGCTTCATTGTTTCTGTTAAGCTTTCATATTCAGTGTTTTTAACGTATAATCCATATACTTTTAAATTGTATTTTATGGATCTGTACTCACTCATGCAGTGACGCAATAAATTGATAATATCATTTTTGCAATCATGAAAAAACTCTTTTAAATCAATCTGTTCACTTTTATTTGAGTGAACACGATAAGATTTTAAAGGAAATCGCGACTCCGTTGAAATTAAAATAACGTTTTCATTTTCCTCTAGTTGAGCTGCTCTTGCATTCTTATGTTTGTCCGACATCATATGGCGTCTTTCCCTAGACGAAGGGTAACTTTCACCGCAAATTGAACAGTCAATAATCCTTAGTTCCATCGGAGTATCCAATCGAGGCCGTTTTGAAGCTCCTGACGTTGAAGGACCTTGAAGATCACTTGAATTAGATCCTTTGCTCATAAGAATCTCAAAAGCATTCCTAGGTCCCAAGCATGCTTCATAATGACTATCAAACTCTATTAAGTCGATGGACTTAGAGCAAAGATCACACACCACATTATTACGATAATCAGAGCATCTCTCATAATGAGATAGAAACTCTGAAAAGTCAACGGACTTATCACACATGTTGCACTTAACTTTTGATGCCATTTTAAGTTTTTTTTTTTTTTTTTTTTTTTTTTTTGTATCGAACTAACCACTTTCACTATTGAAATAGGACTAAGGGTTTCCTTTTTAAATGGTATCTTTTTAGCCCCCCAAACACCTTCTTAATCTTTTATATCCAAAACAACAGTACCTGCTCACAAACCTGTTTCAAACGATTCCTACTGGGTCAATCTAATAATATGAGGGAAAGGTTACAACCTCTATTCTACCTGAAATCCACTTATTCTTTTTATGTAATCCTCACTTGGAAGAAACCTGTTTCAAACGAATCCTATGATTCTCTTGTAATAAGAGGAAGAGAAATTCAACCAATCAAAAGTAAAACAGCAAACATTTAAAATAAATAGTGGTTAAATGAGTTATATTTATTATATGCATATGTTTATATTATTTTTAGAAAAATACATAAAATATTCTTATTATATAAATATGTATTCGTATTATTAAAATTTCGCCTCAGCTAATTTTACCGCAGCAATTAAGTCATCATCATCTTCATCCCGAAGTAGTTCCTGGAGTTGAGATCTTTTATCATCATCCTGACTATCTACTAAATCGAAAATGTTGTCATCATCCGGGAAAATGTATGATGGATTATCATTATTAGGCGTTGCATTCCTTGGGTCATCGTCGTCATCATCCCATTTAATGTCACTTAACCAGGTCAAGTTGCTCTCGAGATAGGTTTGGGTCTTAATCCCAAAAATTAAGCACAGGTCTACGGAGCTCGGCTGAGAGTCCAGATTTATGGTTGATTCCGGTTGGCATTTTGCTATGGGACAGTGTTAGGTACACAAAGGAGGAATATAAATTATAGAGAAAGTAGAAAGGTTCAAGGGCATCGAATCCGTTTTTCAGGAAACACTTAAAAAATACATCTAAACTATCACATTAGATTCATTGCAAAGGGATGACCTACCTGTTTGAGGGTTGTTTGAGTCGCAACACGGGACCAATCGTAAAAACAGGTTCATTGACAGTAAGAGGGAGGAGAGAGAATATAAATGAGCGAAGGATCGATTTGAGAGGATTTTACATGGTTGAGAAACAGGATTGAGATCGAAGTTAGTTCACATTATCACCGATAGGTGGCGCCACCAAGTAGTAAAGGATAAGAGACGGCCGTATATTTAATATAAGTAGCTTTAATTAATTTTTATGTCTTCCTATTATAATTTTATTCTTTGTGTGCTCCTGTATATATCTCCATTAATTTGTGTTCTCTTACCATTCAACCCTCTATACTTATAAAATATCCTATAAGTATTTATTTAACTTGACCAGTTAATAACATAGCAGAAATTGTTTCCCAATTCAATGTTAATAAAATATCTTATAAGTATTTATTTAACATGATCACGTAATAACATAGCAATATGATGCACATTTACATTTAACATGTTGCCAAGCTGCACATTCTTAAGCATATGTTGCTGCAGCATGTTGCGAATTTGGTAATTCAGTCTAAAATATGACCGTCCCTTATCCTTTACTACTCCTGTTATTTGGTTGTGGTGCAAACGCCAACGGTGGAATGAAGAATGGCAGGAACATTTTTCGTGCAGTTTTCAGCTAATGACAAGACGGTTCGGATGTACCCAAACGAATTCTGACGTTCTCTGTCCATTTGCAGCTTTGATGCCGACTTTGGCTGGAATCGATCCTTCTCCGAACCCGATCTTTCTGTCAACCAGAAGCAGGGTGATCTCAGACGGTTCACCATCAAGCATCCGCACGAGTACATAGCCATCGATGATCTAAAGTACTTTCGCCACCGCCAGCCCGACCAGTTACACACCCAGAGCAACGTCTGTCTCTACAATAGCGTTGAGCCCGTACTGTCCTTCGGCTCGCTAAAGTCAGAGTACTGCCGGCAGTACCACAGCCACGGCATTACCGGCCAATCCAGCCAAAGGTCATTGCTGAGGCGCGCGACATCGCTGCATCTGGAGGGATTCATGCATCTGCTGACGGAAAGCCAGGAAAAATATCACTGGTACACCCCCGAAGATCTGAAATTGTGAGTGCAACTAGTACAGATTTTGTTAGACAAGGTCCCCGAATATATACATATATTGGTATATTTCAGTTTTCGTTGCTATCCCGTCCGCAATCCAGAGAACCTGCAGCTGGGCGGCGACGCCGATGGCGAGAACAACATGAACGAGCGGGAACGTTGTGAGTTGCTGCGGACACCGCAACTCTACATTTATACCCGATACTTAGTCAGTATGGCTCTCCTTCGGCAGACGCCGCTAATATTAAACGAAAATCAGTCTGAGCGTGACGTCGGTGGCTGCGTAGCCACTGCAAATTGATTTGTTCCTATTGGCTATAAAAATGATCTGATCTGATCCAGATTCAGCAATCTCATAGATATGGTCATTATCTATGATTCTGCGTTTTTAGTTTTCTCGAATGTGCAATATTGTAGATGCAACAGATTTTCGTTTTTTGTGGAGGCGGAAGGGGGTGGGGCGAAATTCTGAGATATACGTTTTATAGTGAGATCTAACAGAAGTGCGGATACCAAATTTGGTTACTCTAGCCTTAATAGTCTTTGAGATTTGTGGATGCCCCAGATTTTCGTCCTTTGCGGGGGCGGAAGGGGGTGTGGCGAAATTTGGACACGAAACGGTCAAGGTCCGATATCACAGGGGTGTGGATACCAAATTTGGTTGCTCTAGCTCTTATGGGTTCTGAGATCCTTGAACTCATAATTTGCAATTGGCAAAACCGACCATGAAACCTGTGTGTTAGAGAGAGATAGGGCGAGAAAAAATGAAATTGTTTTCTTGATGCTGGCTATAATAATAATACGATCCAATTCAGATTCTGCAGTCTAAAAGATATGGGCATTCTCTACGATTCTGCGTTTTTGGTTTTATCGTATCTTTAAAAATGTGGATGCCACAGATTTTCGTCCTTTGTGGGGGCGGAAGTGGGCGGGGCGAAGTTTTGAAATATTTTTGTAGCAGTGACATATCACAGAAGTCTGGATCCAAAACATCGTTGCTCTAGCTCTTATAGTCTTTGAGCACTAGGCGCTGAAGGGGACGGACAGACGGACAGACGGACGGACGGACGGACAGACCGACAGACAGACAGGGCTCAATCGACTCGGCTATTGATGCTGATCAAGAATATATATACTTTATGGGGTCGGAAACGATTCCTTCTGGACGTTACACACATCCACTTTTACCACAAATCTAATATACCCCAATACTCATTTTGAGTATCGGGTATAAAAACTCCTCCTATCTGATGGCGCCCATGGTGGACGCCGGCACAAAGATACTGCCACGTGAAGTGTTCCTCGGGGAGGGCGAGGCAGCATCCAGCAGGAATCAGGTGCACAACAGCTTGGCCTCCGACAAGTTCAAGCGCGATGTGGCCGCCCTGGAGCAGCAGAGATGTCACCTACAGATGCGCGCCCAGGCCGTGGACCAGCAGCCAGAACCGTCAGAGTACAAGCGACAGTTTGTCCAGCAGTTTCCGGAAAAAGCCCACTCCATACCGCAGATAAGTAACATCAAGATCCAAGCCGACTTTGTGGCTGTACCGGAGTACAAGGACAGCTTCAAGATGTACGCCAACTACTCGAAGAGCGCGCCCATCAAGAAGGACGATAATCTGCGCGTCTCCGGTTCGGAGCGGGGAAGCGATATCAGGACAGGACTGCCCGGCCATGGCCACAGCCATGCTCCCGATGTGCCAGAGTATCGCGACAAATTCATCGACCCACCCAAGCACATGGCCAAAGAGAAATCACTCAAGACGGACGATCACCTGCGGCCTCGGGGCGAGTTCACCCGAGAGATTCCAGAGTATCACGAGAGCTTCCGAGACCCGCAAATCACCGAGATGCCCGAGCGGGGCAAGGCACGGGAGCCGTTTCTGCGCTTGAGGGGCAAAATCGAATTTAATCCCGAGTATCGAAACAATTACCTGGATTTTCCACGCTCCCGGCCAGTTGTACATAAGCCGGCCTCCTCCTTCCGGCTGCCACACTCGGGCGTCCACAAAGTCCAGCCCAACGTCAGCAACGGCTCCTCCTCCGACAAGCACTATCAGGAAGATCCCGAGCCTGCCACCTGCACCACAGTGCCGCCATCGGAGATGGTCGCAACGCCAGAGTATAGGCGGGCCCAGTATAATTATCAGCTGCGTGAACGGCCTCGGGAATACGACGTCGTGGGCAATCTTCGCAAGAGTTCGGAATCATCGCTGGAAGTGCGTCTACCACAGCCGCTGCAGCTCATCTCCCACAAGCGAAGGACTTCGCGCCAACGTCTGGTGAAGGAGCCGCAGCCAGTGACCTCCAGCTTTGAGGATGTGGGTGGCAACGAGGCCAAGAAACCCGCTCGATACGGCAGACGATCTTCCGTAATGCAAAATGCGCTCAATTGCCGCGAGAAATCGTCAATCGTCGAAGGCAATCCCAAGTACGCCGCCGCGGGCTGTCGGCGGGCCAAACATAATAATGGGAGCCAGAAGGATCAGCAGGGATCGGGATCCTTTGTGGTGCTCGACGAGCCGGGCAAGCCTTCCAATTGGATGAAGAAGACCTGGTACGATTCCTAGGCCCAGTAATCGACACCTAAATACGAGTATTCTATTTATAATCTCCCAAATTCTAAAGAAATAAATACAATTAAATGAAAAATTTAAGTGGTCTGCTTTTAGTCTGATTTGGAATGGGAAATCTTTTGCGATTCTGCATAAGAACGTAAACAAACTGAGGCGTTCTCACCACAAAAATGAAAAAAATTATCTAATCTTGGTCCCAGCCCTACCCACTGATAACCATTACGATGAGAGAGGCGGTTACTCATAGTCTGCTTGGTGTCAGAACGCATTTCACCAGCTAAAGACGTAAGGAACGATTCGCTTCCGCACAAAATCTAAGGGGAATCCGCATACTGTAGGTGACATCAACATTGCCATGGAGGCGGGACTTGGTCATGCAGCCAGTCCACCGCAACATATACTCGGCTACGCCATACGGAGCCGCACACGCATATATGTACTTCTCCTACATAGTGCCCACTTGTCTGGCGCTGCTGGTGTACATTGCACAGACTGCATCCGATTTGGCCCTCAGCTAGAAGCGGGGTAGCGACATATCTCCGACGACATATCTCCGCCGATCCACAAACGACATATCTCCGCGGGAAATTATGTCGTTTTAAAGCGACATACCTCCGCGCGGAGATATGTCGTCTCAAAACGTCATAACTCCGCGCGGAGATATGTCGTTTGTGACACGGCGGAGATATGTCGTTTCGAAACGACTTAAGTCCGCCAGAAAATAATTAACTAATTTCGCATGTAAAATACACTTATATTTTTTTGACAGCATTTCATTTTATAACATGATTTTATTGAAATTAAAAAATGTGCAATAGTCCAAATACACAGAAATCATAATAGCAGTTTTCTTAAATTTTGTCGTTCTTAACTTACACAAGTTAATTATAAATAAAAACATTGCGTATGGCCTCTTCGACTTCTCGGTTGCAACTTGGACATTTTGGCTTTATATTTTCATTTTCTTCCAAGTCGTTTTTTGCTTGGTTGTGGGCCACAATTTGATCCCAACATGTACCACAAATGTTTACGTGATTGCACGGGCGCAACAACACAGACTTTGGGTTACATAGGCACAAATTGCATGGATTCATTTGAACCAATGATTTATCAGATGACTGACTTGAATGAGAAGCATTCGATGAAAGTGACGATGTGGAAGATTTCATATCAGAAGACATTCCAGTTAAATTGCTTTCATTGTCCACCCCTTCAAGGAAGTCCTGCTTTGAAAAGCGGTCAGATAAGGAAACAGTGCATGTCAGAAATCCCTGTATATCTATTTCACCTCTTTCAAAAAGATCCATTGCGTCCATTATTTTTTTTTAGCGATCCTGAGAACAAAAATAATTAAGCTAACATATTATTTTGAACGATTAACTTAAAATTTATTCAACTTACACGTAATTTCTTCTTCTGTGTCTGATTTCCATTACCACCAATTTGAAAGAGTAAAGCAAACTCGCGACTTTTTTCATATTCTGCATCAATAAGACATTGAACAAATTTAACGAGGGGGAACGTTGTGAGTTGCTGCGGACACCGCAACTCTACAGTTATACCCGATACTAAGTCAGTATGGCTCTCCTCCGGCAGACGCCGCTAATATTAAGCGACACGACAAAGAGTGCGTGCGAGAGAGACAGAAAATCAGTCTGACCGTGACGTCGGGCGCTGCGTAGCCAGTGCAAATTGATTTGTTCCTTTTGGCTATAAAAATGATCTGATCTGATCCAGATTCAGCAATCTGATAGATATGGTCATTATCTATGATTCTGCGTTTTTATACCCGATACTCAAAATGAGTATTGGGGTATATTAGATTTGTGGTAAAAGTGGATGTGTGTAACGTCCAGAAGGAATCGTTTCCGACCCCATAAAGTATATATATTCTTGATCAGCATCAATAGCCGAGTCGATTGAGCCATGTCTGTCTGTCCGTCTGTCCGTCTGTCCGTCCGTCCGTCTGTCCGTCTGTCCGTCCGTCCGTCTGTCCGTCCCCTTCAGCGCCTAGTGCTCAAAGACTATAAGAGCTAGAGCAACGATGTTTTGGATCCAGACTTCTGTGATATGTTACTGCTACAAAAATATTTCAAAACTTCGCCCCGTTGTGGATGCAACAGATTTTCGTCCTTTGTGTGGGCGGAAGGGGGTGGGGTGAAATTTTGAGATATACGTTTTATAGTGAGATCTGACAGGAGTGCGGATACTAAATTTGGATACTCTAGCCTTAATAGTCTCTGAGATTTGTGAATATCCCCAGATTTGCATCCTTTGCGGGGGCGGAAGGGGGTGTGGCGAAATTTTGAAACAAACTCGTCTCGGTCCGATATATAAGGAGTGTGGATACCAAATTTGGTTGCTCTAGCTTTTATAGTCTCTGAGATCTAGGCGCTAATGTTTTACTCTAAGCAAAGCCGGCTATGCTACGTGTGTGTTAGAGAGAGATAGGGCGAGAAAAAATGAAATTGTTTTCTTGATGCTGGCTATAATAATAATACGATCCAATTCAGATTCTGCAGTCTAAAAGATATGGGCATTCTCTACGATTCTGCGTTTTTGGTTTTATCGTATCTTTAAAAATGTGGATGCCACAGATTTTCGTCCTTTGTGGGGGCAGAAGTGGGCGGGACGAAGTTTTGAAATATTTTTGTAGCAGTGACATATCACAGAAGTCTGGATCCAAAACATCGTTGCGCTAGCTCTTATAGTCTTTGAGCACTAGGCGCTGAAGGGACGGACAGACGGACAGACGGACGGACGGACAGACGGACGGACGGACAGACGGACAGACGGACAGACAGACATGGCTCAATCGACTCGGCTATTGATGCTGATCAAGAATATATATACTTTATGGGGTCGGAAACGATTCCTTCTGGACGTTACACACATCCACTTTTACCACAAATCTAATATACCCCAATAATCATTTTGAGTATCGGGTATAAAAAAGTGCCTATTTGCTCGAATTTTATTTCCCAAACTCAAATTATAAGCTTCTACTGAGATCGTGGTTCTAGTTGACCTCTTAAACACGGATATGCTTTTTGGTCCCTCCTATAAAATTAGGGTTAAAAATTAATAAGTAAAATACAACTCAATTATTAAACAATAAATAAAATATACCTTTTTAAGCCACTGTCTATTAAAATATTTTAAAAATGGAGAAAACAGCTTCTTATTTAAGTTTATTGCTTCGCCTTTTAGAAGGTTAAATGCTTCGACAATTTTGCTTTCTGGTAAAAGCGGCAAGTGCAAAAATTTCATAAATAGCATGTAAGCTTTCTTATTGCATTTCAGCGTATTTTCAAAACCACTCGATTTTTCTTGCATGCTTGAGTAAAATGAAACCAACAGGCGTAAAAATTCATGTTGGGATGCAGACCTTTTAACGCGTTACGCATTGCCTTTTCGTAATCTGATATAAAGGATGCTCCTTTAAGGCAGCAAATGTTCGAGTCTATATATGTGAATAAGTGCTGATAACAAAGCTCCGTTTTGCGAGTCATCAAAACAAAAACAAAAGGGGTTCTCTAATTAAAAAAAATTTTTGATTAGAGTTAGTAAATAAAGTGTAGCATAAGAAGAAATTTACCTTCTGCAAATATTTAATATAAATTATTAAAAGTTGCTTAAAATCTCCAAAAGGGCACACTTTAAATGTAGCATCAATTAAATAATGCCTATTATGCTCCGGAATGTTGGCTTGCATTAAGGGTATTACCTTGTCTGATGAAAATATGCAATAAGCAAACGAGCTCGATGCGTACACTTTTTTATAGAACTGATTTGCAGTATTACCCTTGGTTATTCCAAAACGGTTCATAATATTTTCGTCTTGAAAAGCTTCCAGAACATTCTCTGCAGAAGATGGAGGCTTTGGCAAGAAAGGCTGTCTTTTTCTTTGCAAAGTGCGTTTGACAGAGTCATAATTTATTTCAATCTCCGCTTCACCTTTTGTTTTCCTAATTAATTGAATAGAAAAATAATACATCAGTCTGTGTGCATTTCTTGTCTGCACGCATGCACATACATACATGTACACCTACATATGTACATATGTACATCAGGGGACGGCACGGCCCATGATGCAATTATACAAGGTGGTCTCGTCGGGAGCCGAAGTTCGTTCGTGTTGTCCCTTATCGTCAGTGCATGCTTGCTTGTTGATGATGAAGGTTGTTCACGGACGAATTTTTTGATATATTCTTAACCCTTATGTCCCGACAACAACAAAATTATAAAAAGCATATCAAAAAAATACCACAGAATTAGAAGTAATCTTTATATATTATGTAAAAGAACATTTTAATATAACTAAAAATGTTGAAGAAAAATTATTAATGGCTGCATAAAATTTAAATATTAATATATCAGTAAAATCATTTTATTTTAAAATTTTAAAACCCACGGGCCTGTTAAGGGTTAATCAACATCAACATATACCGTCTCACTCACACTCACTATACTATGTGCCCTTCACTCGCACTTATTGCTAGCATACGTTAAGGGACTAACTTTTGCCGACGATACCACCTTGTATAATTGCATCATGGCACGGCCAATGCTCGCAGACGGACTTCGAAACGAGCATTTACCGGTCAAAAACCGAGCGACGACCAAAGTCTCGCAAACGGACTTAAAGCGGACATGATTCGCAAGAAACACCGGATCACGTATGTAATAGAACATGAACGATCATGTCAAACTGCGACCCGGCACAACGCGTTTGTAACAGTGGTCGGCAGCAACACAATAATACTTTTTGTTTTAGTTTGACTTCTGTCAACGCACACAAACGCAATGTAATGTGTGCGTGCCGACCGCTGAAGTACCCTGCAGTACGGGTCATTAATGACTCAGCTGCTGAGTCATATAGTGCCTCACAGCTTAAATGAGCCAGAGCACCAGTGTTGCCAGACTTTGAGCGTCAAAATAAGCTAGATTTCACAAAAACACAAGCTAGAACAAGCTAAAAATTTTAAAAAACAGGCCAAAAAATAGTCTAAAAATAAAAAAAACACATAGATATACACATTTCTAATTGTGTTATTATTTTATCCAACTCGCTATTACTCGAATCGGTATATTTATCGCTGGAACGTATTAAATTTAAATATTTCTCCGGTAATTGTTAGTTGTGGCAACATTTGCCATGACGGCGCAATCCATATCTGTAAAATTCAAAAGAATTATAGTCGTATTCATCAGACAATTAAATATTACTAAAACAAACCTTATATTTAATATTGAGTTTAAGGATTTAACAGTCATTTTGTTCCTAAGCTTGGTCTTAACGATATTTATTTGACTGATTACACGTTCAATGGCAGCATTTGACCACGGTAGACTTAAAATTTCAATGGCAAATAAAGCGATTTCTTCAAGAGGTTTGTTTTTGCCAGCATCTTTATAATTCAGTACTTCTGACCAAAGCTTTATAGTGTCATCTGTACTTTGCCAAGGGACTAAGTGAATTTTGCCATATTGGGCAAGAATTCCATCTATATTGCTATAGTTGAAGTGTTCCAATATGGAAATGAGATCATTAGGATTTTTATTATGTTCGAGTACATTTTCTGCTGCAAAAACTTGCAGTTTTTCCAATGTCTCAAAATTATCTGGAAGTCTGAAATTAAACAGCAGATTATTATTTATTTTTAATATCAAATCCTATTGAAGCTTACCTTTCTCTGAGTTGGATAATAAGCTCCTTTATAAAATCCTTGCACCTCAATTTTACACAATTACACATTTCACACGATCGCCAAGTTTCTGTGTAGTAGTGACCGAAACTTTTCAACGAAAATATACCATAAATGAATTCTAAAATACCATGATACACCAAAATATGTACTTTTTGTTCGATTTGCCTAAAAATATATGTAGGATATAAAAAGGCAAACATAAACAGAGTGAAATTAAAAAAGGCTAGATTTAAGGCTATAATCATTTTCATAATTTTTCAAGCTTTTCCGTTTTCAAATAAGCTAGATCTAGCCTTAAATAGGCTAAAATGGCAACACTGCAGAGCCACTTTTCAAACTTCAAACCCCTGTAAAAATCAATTGAGCAATCCTATAAAAAAAATTTTAATACAATTCTGTTAAGATTTTACTTATCTTACCAACCAAAAAAAAAGTTCGATATTCTTCTCCGTTACCCCGCAAAAAGGAAAAAAACAAAATGCGGTCTAGAAAACACCCCCACAGCCTATTTGGTTCAAATTCTCTTTGAACAAAATAAGCTGTGGGGTGGAAAAAGGCAGTATTTTTGTTATTTATTATTTAAAACGTCTTAGAAAAATGTTTAAAAATATAAGAAGTTCGTTTTGTTTGTCATTTGATTTTCATTGGTAAGTTTGATGGTTTAGAAGTTATGAAAATTTTAAATTTTTAACGTGCTTTGGTTCATTTAAGCTGTGAGCCACTGTACAAACATATGTAGCAAGGCATTATGTATTATTAAAAGAACATCATTGAATACTTTTTTGGTGTCGAAATTGATATTATTTTCGCACTTCAGTTTTATTTCACTAAGAGCACTGATTTTTTCCATTTCATCACTCTGAGGGCCATGGCTATGCACAACATATTCAGGATTTGAGTAAACTCTAGATTTGTCTGCACTTAAATAAACTCTGGCTTTACAGAATTAAGCCCGGCACACATATGTGGTTTCGCCTAGTTTTAATTGTTTGTTATACCCGATACTCAAAATGAGTATTGGGGTATATTAGATTTGTGGTAAAAGTGGATGTGTGTAACGTCCAGAAGGAATCGTTTCCGACCCCATAAAGTATATATATTCTTGATCAGCATCAAAAGCCGAGTCGATTGAGCCCTGTCTGTCTGTCCGTCTGTCCGTCTGTCCGTCCGTCCGTCTGTCCGTCCCCTTCAGCGCCTCAAAGACTATAAGAGCTAGAGCAACGATGTTTTGGACCCAGACTTCTGTGATATGTCACTGCTACAAAAATATTTCAAAACTTCGCCCCGCCCACTTCCGCCCCCACAAAAGACGAAAATCTGTGGCATCCACAATTTTAAAGATATGAGAAAACCAAAAACGTAGAATTGTAGAGAATGACCATATCTTTAAGACTGCGGATCCAATCTGAATTGGATCGGATTATTATTATAGCCAGCATCAAGAAAACAATTTCATTTTTCTCGCCCTGTCTCTCTCTAACATACACGTAGCATAGGCGGCTTTGCTTAGAGTAAAACATTAGCGCCTAGATCTCAGAGACTACAAAAGCTAGAGCAACCAAATTTGGTATCCACACTCCTAATATATCGGACCGAGACGAGTTTGTTTCAAAATTTCGCCACACCCCTTCCGCCCCCGCAAAGGACGAAAATCTGGGGATATTCAAAAATCTCAGAGACTATTAAGGCTAGAGTAACCAAATTTGGTATCCGCACACCTGTTAGATCTTACTATAAAACGTGTATCTCAAAATTTGATCCCACCCCCTTCCGCCCACACAAAGGACGAAAATCTGTTGCATCCACAATATTGTACATTCGAGAAAACTAAAAACGCAGAATCATAGATAATGACCATATCTATCAGATTGCTGAATCTGGATCAGATCAGATCATTTTTATAGCCAATAGGAACAAATCAATTTGCAGTGGCTACGCAGCGCCCGACGTCACGCTCAGACTGATTTTCTGTCTCTCTCGCACGCACTCTTTGTCGTGTCGTTTAATATTAGCGGCGTCTGCCGGAGGAGAGCCATACTGACTTAGTATCGGGTATAACCGTAGAGTTGCGGTCTCCGCAGCAACTCACAACGTTCCCCCTCGTTTAACATTTGGAAATACGGGTCCATGTTATAATAAACAATTAAATCCCAGGATGAGGCGACTATTTCAACATCCCCATCGGGTCCAAATATATCGAAGTGGAACTGTTCATTTTTTCAATTGACCACTTCGCCGTTCCTCTAGCAGCAATGTTTGCATTTGAAACTTGGCAACATAACACAAGCATTAACAATGCTGCCATCAGTCCTAGCTTGGACATTCGAGGTCTACTACTCGTACTTCTGGTCTCTTTTGGAGTCATTCCTGAGTCTTGCTCTTCTGACTCAATTCCAGCTAATGGACAAATTTTAGTTATAGGTCGTTTTATCAAACCGTCTTGATGTTTTATAGTTACTACTCTGACTCTATCGTCCCTACCTTTATGTATTTCTTCTATTTTTCCCAAGGGCCATCTAGCTGGGTGACAGGTTTCATCTTTTATTAATACAATCTGTCCTGTTTTAATATTCTGCATTCCTATTTTCCATTTATTTCTTCGTTGCAGTGTGTGCAAATAATCTTCTTTCCATTTAATCCAAAATTCTCTTTTCATTTTCTGAATTAATCTCCATCTATCCAGATTCCCGATTTTTCCCTCTGAAATTGTCTCCATCGGGCCAAATATTGGCCTTCCAATTAGAAAATGACCTGGTGTTAATACATCCAGATCGTCAATATCATTTGTAGCTGTATACAAAGGGCGTGAATTTAGTACCGCTTCAATTTGACATAATAGAGTTGCCATTTCCTCATAGGTTAAATTATTGTCCCCAATTACCCTTTTTAAGTGATATTTTACTGATTTTACCTCAGCTTCCCAAATACCTCCGAAGTGAGGTCCTGCCGGGGGAATAAAATGCCACTCGATCTGTTCTCTTTCTAATATTGGAACCACTTTTATGTTGTCTTTGAGGGCTTTTTGGTATTCCTCGTCTAATTTGCGCGAAGCTCCCACAAAGTTAGTTCCATTATCGAAAAAAATTTTTGCACATTTTCCTCTTCTTGAAAAAAATCTTCTAAGTGCAGCTAGAAATGCATCTGAAGTAAGATCGCTGACTACTTCCAAATGAATAGCTTTTGTCGCCATGCATACAAATACGGCAATATATCCCTTATAGGATTTCTGCCCCCGGTTTTTAGAGCATCGGATATGGTAAGGCCCGGCGAAGTCTACCCCTGTATTTGTAAACGGGTGCGACATTGTAGCTCTGTGTTTCGGCAGATTTCCCATAATTTGTTCTGCAGTATTCTGTCGATACCTAGCACAGGTGACACACTCTTTAAGTTTTTTCTTTAAGCAATTTCTTAGCACGAATATCCAAAACTTTCGCTGGATATAGTTTCGCATCAGATTAATTCCACCGTGCAATGTTTCTTTATGTGCATTCTTGATAATTAAAGTCGTCAAGTGACACTTATCTAAAATCAAGGGATGTTTAACCTCAAATTCCGCGTTGGAGTTTTGCAATCTACCTCCAACTCGTAACAATCCGTCTTTATCTAAGCTTAATAGTTTATTTTTTGTTTCTATTTCCTTTTTATTAATTAGGCTAGCTATTTCGGAACCGAATTGGATAGCATGTTGTTGTTTTACTATTAATACTTTGGCGCTCTTAATCTCCTTCACTGTCAAAAATGAAGGAAATTCTTTCTTTTTGGTTTTGATTTGAATAAACCTCAATACATATGCAATGACACTTTCTAGTTTATGCATACATGACTATTTTTGTAATAATTTACACAAATTGTTATTTTTTGCTATTACCATTGTTGTGCTCACAACTAATTTTTCTTCAATTTCCTCTTTTGGCCAATGTTCCTTAGCTTTCGCCAACCATTGAGGCCCTTTCCACCAAATCTTAAAATCTTTTAGCTTATCTGCACTAATGCCCCTTGATGCTACATCTGCTGGATTGTCTTCAGTTCTAACGTGTCCCCATTTAATTTTCTTAATCTTTCTTACTTCGTCAGTTCGACGCCTGATAAACTTGTCTTTATTGTCTCCATTCTTTATCCAGGCTAGAGGAATAGGAGAATCACTCCAGGCATAACACTCTACATTACTTCCAACCGCTACTTTCACCCGTTGAATTAATTTTGCCAGAAGATGTGCTGCACAAAGTTCTAATTTTGGAATAGTTTTCCGATTCTTCTTTGGATTAACTTTGCTTTTGCTGGCTATTATAATTGTAGAACTATCTACCTTGGCATACACTACGGCAGCATAAGCCTTTTCGGATGCATCGGCAAACCCATGAATTTGCATCGTCTTATTGTGCTGAGAATTTAGCCATCTCGGTATCCGAATGCTCTCTAACTCTGTTAAACTATTTTTAAACGAATTCCATTCTCGAGTATCCGTTCTAATAATTCTTCATCCCAATTTTTGTCTGCTAGCCAAAGTTTTTGAATAAACAATTTTTCGACAAGTGTCACTGGAGACAACCAGCCTAAGGGGTCATATATCTTGGCTAAGGTAGATAATACTATTCTTTTGTTATTTTTATACCCGATACTCAAAATGAGTATTGGGGTATATTAGATTTGTCGTAAAAGTGGATGTGTGTAACGTCCAGAAGGAATCGTTTCCGACCCCATAAAGTATATATATTCTTGATCAGCATCAATAGCCGAGTCGATTGAGCCCTGTCTGTCTGTCCGTCCGTCCGTCCGTCCGTCCGTCCGTCCGTCCGTCCGTCCATCCGTCCGTCCCCTTCAGCGCCTAGTGCTCAAAGACTATAAGAGCTAGAGCAACGATGTTTTGGATCCAGACTTCTGTGATATGTCACTGCTACAAAAATATTTCAAAACTTCGCCCCGCCCACTTCCGCCCCACAAAGGACGAAAATCTGTGGCATCCACAATTTTAAAGATATGAGAAAACCAAAAACGTAGAATTGTAGAGAATGACCATATCTTTAAGACTGCGGAATCTGAATTGGATCGTATTATTATTATAGCCAGCATCAAGAAAACAATTTCATTTTTCTCGCCCTGTCTCTCTCTAACATACACGTAGCATAGGCGGCTTTGCTTAGAGTAAAACATTAGCGCCTAGATCTCAGAGACTACAAAAGCTAGAGCAACCAAATTTGGTATCCACACTCCTAATATATCGGACCAAGACGAGTTTGTTTCAAAATTTCGCCACACCCCCTTCCGCCCCGCAAAGGACGAAAATCTGGGGATATTCAAAAATCTCAGAGACTATTTAGGCTAGAGTAACCAAATTTGGTATCCGCACTCCTGTTAGATCTTACTATAAAACGTGTATTTCAAAATTTCACCCCACCCGCTTCCGACCACACAAAGAACGAAAATCTGTTGCATCCACAATATTGCACATTCGAGAAAACTAAAAACGCAGAATCATAGATAGTGACCATATCTATCAGATTGCTGAATCTGGATCAGATCAGATCATTTTTATAGCCAATAGGAACAAATCAATTTGCAGTGGCTACGCAGCGCCCGACGTCACGCTCAGACTGATTTTCTGTCTCTCTCGCACGCACTCTTTGTCGTGTCGTTTAATATTAGCGGCGTCTGCCGGAGGAGAGCCATACTGACTTAGTATCGGGTATAACCGTAGAGTTGCGGTCTCCGCAGCAACTCACAAAGTTCCCCCTCGTTTAACATTTGGAAATACGGGTCCATGTTATAATAAACAATTAAATCCCAGGATGAGGCGACTATTTCAACATCCCCCATCGGGTCCAAATATATCGAAGTGGAACTGTTCATTTTTTCAATTGACCACTTCGCCGTTCCTCTAGCAGCAATGTTTCATTTGAAACTTGGCAACATAACACAAGCATTAACAATGCTGCCATCAGTCCTAGCTTGGATATTCGAGGTCTACTACTCGTACTTCTGGTCTCTTTTGGAGTCATTCCTGAGTCTTGCTCTTCTGACTCAATTCCAGCTAATGGACAAATTTTAGTTATAGGTCGTTTTATCAAACCGTCTTGATGTTTTATAGTTACTACTCTGACTCTATCGTCCCTACCTTTATGTATTTCTTCTATTTTTCCCAAGGGCCATCTAGCTGGCTGACAGGTTTCATCTTTTATTAATACAATCTGTCCTGTTTTAATATTCTGCATTCCTATTTTCCATTTATTTCTTCGTTGCAGTGTGTGCAAATAATCTTCTTTCCATTTAATCCAAAATTCTCTTTTCATTTTCTGAATTAATCTCCATCTATCCAGATTCCCGATTTTTCCCTCTGAAATTGTCTCCATCGGGCCAAATATTGGCCTTCCAATTATAAAATGACCTGGTGTTAATACATCCAGATCGTCAATATCATTTGTAGCTGTATACAAAGGGCGTGAATTTAGTACCGCTTCAATTTGACATAATAGAGTTGCCATTTCCTCATAGGTTAAATTATTGTCCCCAATTACCCTTTTTAAGTGATATTTTACTGATTTTACCTCAGCTTCCCAAATACCTCCGAAGTGAGGTCCTGCCGGGGGAATAAAATGCCACTCGATCTGTTCTCTTTCTAATATTGGAACCACTTTTATGTTGTCTTTGAGGGCTTTTTGGTATTCCTCGTCTAATTTGCGCGAAGCTCCCACAAAGTTAGTTCCATTATCGAAAAAAATTTTTGCACATTTTCCTCTTCTTGAAAAAAATCTTCTAAGTGCAGCTAGAAATGCATCTGAAGTAAGATCGCTGACTACTTCCAAATGAATAGCTTTTGTCGCCATGCATACAAATACGGCAATATATCCCTTATAGGATTTCTGCCCCCGGTTCTTAGAGCATCGGATATGGTAAGGCCCGGCGAAGTCTACCCCTGTATTTGTAAACGGGTGCGACATTGTAGCTCTGTGTTTCGGCAGATTTCCCATAATTTGTTCTGCAGTATTCTGTCGATACCTAGCACAGGTGACACACTCTTTAAGTTTTTTCTTTAAGCAATTTCTTAGCACGAATATCCAAAACTTTCGCTGGATATAGTTTCGCATCAGATTAATTCCACCGTGCAATGTTTCTTTATGTGCATTCTTGATAATTAAAGTCGTCAAGTGACACTTATCTAAAATCAAGGGATGTTTAACCTCAAATTCCGCGTTGGAGTTTTGCAATCTACCTCCAACTCGTAACAATCCGTCTTTATCTAAGCTTAATAGTTTATTTTTTGTTTCTATTTCCTTTTTATTAATTAGGCTAGCTATTTCGGAACCGAATTGGATAGCATGTTGTTGTTTTACTATTAATACTTTGGCGCTCTTAATCTCCTTCACTGTCAAAAATGAAGGAAATTCTTTCTTTTTGGTTTTGATTTGAATAAACCTCAATACATATGCAATGACACTTTCTAGTTTATGCATACATGAATATTTTTGTAATAATTTACACAAATTGTTATTTTTTGCTATTACCATTGTTGTGCTCACAACTAATTTTTCTTCAATTTCCTCTTTTGGCCAATGTTCCTTAGCTTTCGCCAACCATTGAGGCCCTTTCCACCAAATCTTAAAATCTTTTAGCTTATCTGCACTAATGCCCCTTGATGCTACATCTGCTGGATTGTCTTCAGTTCTAACGTGTCCCCATTTAATTTTCTTAATCTTTCTTACTTCGTCAGTTCGACGCCTGATAAACTTGTCTTTATTGTCTCCATTCTTTATCCAGGCTAGAGTAATAGTAGAATCACTCCAGGCATAACACTCTACATTACTTCCAACCGCTACTTTCACCCGTTGAATTAATTTTGCCAGAAGATGTGCTGCACAAAGTTCTAATTTTGGAATAGTTTTCCGATTCTTCTTTGGATTAACTTTGCTTTTGCTGGCTATTATAATTGTAGAACTATCTACCTTGGCATACACTACGGCAGCATAAGCCTTTTCGGATGCATCGGCAAACCCATGAATTTGCATCGTCTTATTGTGCTGAGAATTTAGACATCTCGGTATCCCAATGCTCTCTAACTCTGTTAAACTATTTTTAAACGAATTCCATTCTCGAGTATCCGTTCTAATAATTCTTCATCCCAATTTTTGTCTGCTAGCCAAAGTTTTTGAATAAACAATTTTTCGACAAGTGTCACTGGAGACAACCTGCCTAAGGGGTCATATATCTTGGCTAAGGTAGATAATACTATTCTTTTGTTATTTTTATACCCGATACTCAAAATGAGTATTGGGGTATATTAGATTTGTGGTAAAAGTGGATGTGTGTAACGTCCAGAAGGAATCGTTTCCGACCCCATAAAGTATATATATTCTTGATCAGCATCAATAGCCGAGTCGATTGAGCCCTGTCTGTCTGTCCGTCCGTCCGTCCGTCCGTCCGTCCGTCCGTCCGTCCGTCCGTCCGTCCGTCCGTCCGTCCGTCCGTCCGTCCGTCCGTCCGTCCATCCGTCCGTCCCCTTCAGCGCCTAGTGCTCAAAGACTATAAGAGCTAGAGCAACGATGTTTTGGATCCAGACTTCTGTGATATGTCACTGCTACAAAAATATTTCAAAACTTCGCCCCGCCCACTTCCGCCCCACAAAGGACGAAAATCTGTGGCATCCACAATTTTAAAGATATGAGAAAACCAAAAACGTAGAATTGTAGAGAATGACCATATCTTTAAGACTGCGGAATCTGAATTGGATCGTATTATTATTATAGCCAGCATCAAGAAAACAATTTCATTTTTCTCGCCCTGTCTCTCTCTAACATACACGTAGCATAGGCGGCTTTGCTTAGAGTAAAACATTAGCGCCTAGATCTCAGAGACTACAAAAGCTAGAGCAACCAAATTTGGTATCCACACTCCTAATATATCGGACCAAGACGAGTTTGTTTCAAAATTTCGCCACACCCCCTTCCGCCCCCGCAAAGGACGAAAATCTGGGGATATTCAAAAATCTCAGAGACTATTAATGCTAGAGTAACCAAATTTGGTATCCGAACTCCTGTTAGATCTTACTATAAAACGTGTATTTCAAAATTTCACCCCACCCGCTTCCGACCACACAAAGAACGAAAATCTGTTGCATCCACAATATTGCACATTCGAGAAAACTAAAAACGCAGAATCATAGATAGTGACCATATCTATCAGATTGCTGAATCTGGATCAGATCAGATCATTTTTATAGCCAATAGGAACAAATCAATTTGCAGTGGCTACGCAGCGCCCGACGTCACGCTCAGACTGATTTTCTGTCTCTCTCGCACGCACTCTTTGTCGTGTCGTTTAATATTAGCGGCGTCTGCCGGAGGAGAGCCATACTGACTTAGTATCGGGTATAACCGTAGAGTTGCGGTCTCCGCAGCAACTCACAACGTTCCCCCTCGGTTAACCTTTGGAAATACGGGGCCAAGGTATAATAAACAATTAAATCCCAGGATGAGGCGACTATTTCAACATCCCCCATCGGGTCCAAATATATCGAAGTGGAACTGTTCATTTTTTCAATTGACCACTTCGCCGTTCCTCTAGCAGCAATGTTTGCATTTGAAACTTGGCAACATAACACAAGCATTAACAATGCTGCCATCAGTCCTAGCTTGGACATTCGAGGTCTACTACTCGTACTTCTGGTCTCTTTTGGAGTCATTCCTGAGTCTTGCTCTTCTGACTCAATTCCAGCTAATGGACAAATTTTAGTTATAGGTCGTTTTATCAAACCGTCTTGATGTTTTATAGTTACTACTCTGACTCTATCGTCTCTACCTTTATGTATTTCTTCTATTTTTCCCAAGGGCCATCTAGCTGAGTGACAGGTTTCATCTTTTTATACCCGATACTCAAAATGAGTATTGGGGTATATTAGATTTGTGGTAAAAGTGGATGTGTGTAACGTCCAGAAGGAATCGTTTCCGACCCCATAAAGTATATATATTCTTGATCAGCATCAATAGCCGAGTCGATTGAGCCATGTCTGTCTGTCCGTCTGTCCGTCCGTCCGTCCGTCCGTCTGTCCGTCCGTCCGTCTGTCCGTCTGTCCGTCTGTCCGTCCCTATTAGCGCCTAGTGCTCAAAGACTATAAAAGCTAGAGCAACCAAATTTGGTATCCACACTCCTTATATATCGGACCGAGACGAGTTTGTTTCAAAATTTCGCCTCACCCCCTTCCGCCCACGCAAAGGATGAAAATCTGGGGATTTTCACAAATCTCAGAGACTATTAAGGCTAGAGTAACCACATTTGGTATCCGCACTCCTGTTAGATCTCACTTTAAAACGTATATCTCAAAATTTCGCCCCACCCCCTTACGCCCTACAAAGGACGAAAATCTGTTGCATCCACAATATTGAGGATACGAGAAAACTAAAAACGCAGAATCATAGATAATGATCATATCTATCAGATTGCTGAATCTGGATCAGATCAGATCTTTTTTATAGCCAAAAGGAACAAATCAATTTGCACTGGCTACGCAGCCCCCGACGTCACGCTCAGACTGATTTTCTGTCTCTCTCGCACGCACTCTTTGTCGTGTCGTTCAATATTAGCGGCGTCTGCCGGAGGAGAGCCATACTGACTTAGTATCG
Source organism: Drosophila miranda (assembly GCF_003369915.1). Taxonomy (NCBI): domain Eukaryota; kingdom Metazoa; phylum Arthropoda; class Insecta; order Diptera; family Drosophilidae; genus Drosophila; species Drosophila miranda. Next base: position 22,505,467 of record NW_022881614.1, read on the forward strand.
GGTATAACTGTAGAGTTTCGGTGTCCGCTGCAACTCACAACGTTCCCCCTCGTTTATTAATACAATCTGTCCTGTTTTAATATTCTGCATTCCTATTTTCCATTTATTTCTTTGTTGCAGTGTGTGCAAATAATCTTCTTTCCATTTAATCCAAAATTCTCTTTTTATTTTCTGAATTAATCTCCATCTATCCAGATTCCCGATTTTTTCCCCTGAAATTGTCTCCATCGGGCCAAATATTGGCCTTCCAATTATAAAATGACCTGGTGTTAATACATCCAGATCGTCAATATCATTTGTAGCTGTATACAAAGGGCGTGAATTTAGTACCGCTTTAATTTGACATCATAGAGTTGCCATTTCCTCATAGGTTAAATTATTGTCCCCAATTACCCTTTTTAAGTAATATTTTACTGATTTTACCTCAGCTTCCCAAATACCTCCGAAGTGAGGTCCTGCCGGAGGAATAAAATGCCACTCGATCTGTTCTCTTTCTAATATTGGAACCACTTTTATGTTGTCTTTGAGGGCTTTTTGGTATTCCTCGTCTTATTTGCGCGAAGCTCCCACAAAGTTAGTTCCATTATCGAAAAAATTTTTTGCACATTTTCCTCTTCTTAGAAAAAAAATCTTCTAAGTGCAGCTAGAAATGCATCTGAAGTAAGATCGCTGACTACTTCCAAATGAATAGCTTTTGTCGCCATGCATACGAATACGGCAATATATCCCTTATAGGATTTCTGCCCCCGGTTTTTAGAGCATCGGATATGGTAAGGCCAAGCGAAGTCTACCCCTGTATTTGTAAACGGGTGCGACATTGTAGCTCTGTGTTTCGGCAGATTTCCCATAATTTGTTCTGCAGTATTCTGTCGATACCTAGCACAGGTGACACACTCTTTAAGTTTTTTCTTTAAGCAATTTCTTAGCACGAATATCCAAAACTTTCGCTGGATATAGTTTCGCATCAGATTAATTCCACCGTGCAATGTTTCTTTATGTGCATTCTTGATAATTAAAGTCGTCGAGTGACACTTATCTAAAATCAAGGGATGTTTAACCTCAAATTCCGCGCTGGAGTTTTGCAATCTACCTCCAACTCGTAACAATCCGTCTTTATCTAAGAACGGATTTAAGCTTAATAGTTTATTTTTTGTTTCTATTTCCTTTTTATTAATTAGGCTAGCTATTTCGGAACCGAATTGGATAGCTTGTTGTTGTTTTACTATTAATACTTTGGCGCTCTTAATCTCCTTCACTGTCAAAAATGAAGGAAATTCTTTCTTTTTGGTTTTGATTTGAATAAACCTCAATACATATGCAATGACACTTTCTAGTTTATGCATACACGAATATTTTTGTAATAATTTACAAAAAATGTTATTTTTTGCTATTACCATTGTTGTGCTCACAACTAATTTTTCTTCAATTTCCTCTTTTGGCCAATGTTCCTTAGATTTCGCCAACCATTGAGGCCCTTTCCACCAAATCTTAAAATCTTTTAGCTTATCTGCACTAATGCCCCTTGATGCTACATCTGCTGGATTGTCTTCAGTTCTAACGTGTCCCCATTTAATTTTCTTAATCTTTCTTACTTCGTCAGTTCGACGCCTGATAAACTTGTCTTTATTGTCTCCATTCTTTATCCAGGCTAGAGTAATAGTAGAATCACTCCAGGCATAACACTCTACATTACTTCCAACCGCTACTTTCACCCGTTGAATTAATTTTGCCAGAAGATGTGCTGCACAAAGTTCTAATTTTGGAATAGTTTTCCAATTCTTCTTTGGATTAACTTTGCTTTTGCTGGCTATTATAATTGTAGAACTATCTACCTTGGCATACACTACGGCAGCATAAGCCTTTTCGGATGCATCGGCAAACCCATGAATTTGCATCGTCTTATTGTGCTGAGAATTTAGCCATCTCGGTATCCGAATGCTCTCTAACTCTGTTAAACTATTTTTAAACGAATTCCATTCTCGAGTATCCTGTTCTAATAATTCTTCATCCCAATTTTTGTCTGCTAGCCAAAGTTTTTGAATAAACAATTTTCCGACAAGTGTCACTGGAGACAACCAGCCTAAGGGGTCATATATCTTGGCTAAGGTAGATAATACTATTCTTTTGTTATTTTTCTTAATTGGTTCATAGTGGAAACTGAACCTAAACTCGTCTTTAACCGGTTCCCATTGTAGTCCTAATGTTTTGACGGATTCATTCTCCTCAATGGTTAATACTTTATTTTCTTGGTCATCTCTAATGCCTTCTATAATTTCTGGGATATTTGTTATCCACTTTCTTAAGTTAAATCCAACCTTATTAAACTCCCGGGTAACTTCCTTTACATGCTTTTTAGCATCCAGTACCGTGTCGGCACCTGTCATCAGGTCGTCCATATAAAAATCATTCTTTATGATTTCCCTAATTGCTTGATTTTTGCAATTATCTGCTATTGCAACAAGCACCCTGGTTGCTAAGTAGGGTGCTGAAGCTGTACCGTACGTAACGGTTGTAAGTTTATAATCTTTTAACTTTTCGTTTGGATTATCTCTCCAAATTATATGCAAATATTGTTGATCGTCTTTATCAACATTAATTTGCCGGTACATTTTTTCAATGTCCGCAGATATTACAAATGGCCATTTACGCCATTTCACCATAATATCGAAGATATCTTTTTGGACCCTTGGTCCAACCCACATGATATCATTTAAACTTTTATTGTTTGTGGTTTTTGCTGAAGCATCGAAAACCACCCTCAGCTTTGTCGTTAGACTGGAATCTCTTATGACTCCTTGATGGGGTAAATAATATTTCCCATCTTCTTTGGACTCTACCATATGTCCTAAGTTTTTATATTCATGCATGAACTTTACATAATTTTCTTTTAATGTTTTATTATTGCTGAGCTTTCTTTCTAAACTATAAAATCGCGCTATAGCTTGGTGTTTTGAATCTCCTAGATCCTTTTCTTTTTTAAATGGTATTTTAACCACATACCTACCATTCTCATCTCTTCTTGTTGTTTCCAAGAAATGCTCCTCGCACACATCTTCTTCTACGTCATTCTTTTCACTTTCCAATTCCCAGAACCGCTCTAAGTCCCCAACTTCAATTGTTGTCGCCACAATAAATTTATCACCTTTTGATTTGGTGCAACCGGATATAATCCATCCGAATTCTGTATTTTGTCCAAGTAGTCCGTCTATTTTTACTACTCCGTCTTTTAAAATATGGGTATACAAATCTATCCCAATTATTACATCTACCCTACTTGGTTTGTTAAAGTTAGGGTCTGCCAACACATAATCTTGCCACTTAGTTTTATCAATATTGAAAGACTTTAATGGTAAAGCTTTCATCAGCTTCGGAAGAATAATTGCTTCAATATTTAGAGGACCTTTATTATAATGACGAGTTTTTACCGATAAAGTAACTTTGTACTTTGAAGTGCAAGAGTCTGCAGATGACACTCCACTTACCTCAGTGTTCGCTCTTTTTCGTACTAAGTTTAATATTTGCGCAGCTTCTTCTGAAATTATGGTACATTGCGACCCACAATCAATGAGAGCTCTAAGGTTTTGATAGCCACCATTCCTTGCCCTTACTTTTATAAGTGCTGTGGCTAAGAAAGCTTGTTCTTTTGTCAAGCAAGTGTTAACATTTTCCCTATTTTCATAGGGAATATGGAGCATCGTATGATGAGGTTTTTTACAAATCCCACATACAATTTCAGAAAAGCATTTCTTATACATATCATGCCTACAGCATTTTGTGAAAAGGCGCTGTTTTTTAATAAACTGGCCTCTATCTATCGGACTCATTCCCTTAAACTTATAGCAGTGAATTATGGTATGTCCTGCCATTTTACATAACGGACAATTTTCTTTTATTTTACCATATTGCACTACTTTTTTCAACGGTTTCCACTCTTTATCCTGCGACGTGTAAAGAGAAGTGTAACGTTGTTTTAAAAATTCCATCACATCTGGCAATGCTTGGCTCTCTTTTGTCCTTTTTATATGACTTTCATATAATTGTAAGGTATCTTTGTTGCATTTTTTCAACACAATGTGCGCGAAAATCACATCAACTTCTTCTGTTAAGTGTGACTTTAATTTAATTAAATGTATTGACTCGTTTATAGAATCAGAAAACCATTTAATATGTTTCGCTGAATCGTGATCCAGCATTGGTAAGTCTAGTAAACGATTCAGCTGATCCGAAAAAATTTTTCGCTTATTTTCATACCGCTTGGTCAGCAATTCCCAAGCGGCATTATAATTCTCCAGCGGCCCAGTTAAAAGGTGAGCTACCATACTCCGTGCCTCACCCTTTATCGCGATTTTCAAATAATTGAATTTTAGAGATGTACTCAGACTATCTCTGTTATGAATTAATTCACAAAATATTTGTGAAAAGCCGTCCCACTCTTTTTCTTCGCCCGAGAATGTGGGTACTTCCACTTTCGGAAGATCAGGCAAATCGATATCTTCTTTTTTTACCGTTGCCCCTTTAGTATCCATGCTGTTTTCTTCAGCTATGGTTTGCATCCTAACTTCTAGGTTGCTCAACATGCTTTGAATATCAAAGTCCAACTCGACGATCTGCTCGTTGAAGCTGTCGTTTGTTGCATAGCTATGATTAAACTCCTCAATTTTTGAGCTCAGTTTTTTACTGAGGAACTAAATTTTTTCCTTTCTCATTCTACACTCTCCCATTTTAGCCTGATCAAACCTCTGCATGGTTTGCTCTAAATATGTCCTTAGGTTTTCCACTATTCTGATGATTTCCTCAGATACTTTTACTACGCTATTGTCAATTTTGGGCTCTATGTCTTCCTTCAAAGGTCCAGTCTCCACTGATTGTAACATTGTTTTTTCTACCTTCCCTTTCGTTAATGTTTCCTTATTTTTTGACTCTACATACTTTTTATGTATGTCCTCTATATTTTTAATCATTTTTTTCTACTGCTGTCTCTTAAAGTAGTCATGATCGACTACTCCATATGTTAACAGTGCAGAATTATTGCCTGTAACTTTGTTTTTAAGGTCTCCTAACCTTTGGATTACATCGCTGGTCAAATGACCAGCTTCAATCTTTTTAATCTCCCTTGCTATCGCTGCTTGAGCCTCTAATAGCTTAATTATTTGTTCCGACAACATCTTAGTTTAAAAATTTTTTTTTTTTTTTTACTTTTACTTAATTAGGCTCAAAAACAATTTGAAATATGAGACTTAGCTGATGAATTCTGCTTCTGCTGTTGTTGTTACTGCTGCCTCTGAAGTCGCTGCTGCTGATACCGCTGTTGCTGCTGCTGGTGTTGCCTCTGCATACGTCGCTGCTGCTGATATCGCTGTCGCTGCTGCTGGTGTTGCCTCTGCTTAAGTCGCTGTCGCTGATCTTCCTGTCGCTGCAGTTATTGTTGCTGGCACAGTGGGCACACACAAAACCATTTATATATTTCTTTTTCACAGTCACAGTTATTTTCCACTTTTTTTTCAATTCTAGCCATTAAGCACTTTCGATGTTTCGGATTATTATTTTTTCTCTTTCGATGTTCCGGCCTCGAAAACGCCACCGTCGCGAAAATTTTTTATTTTTCAATTACAATAGATATACATATTTCGTTATCTATTAAAATTCAGCCTGTCCAGCTCGTATTTTCCAAATTATTAATTGAAACTTCCGTTTCATTTATTTTTATTTATTTTTTTTGTTTTATTCTCCGATCACAATAGATATACCCAGTTATCTATTAAAAATACAGACTGTTTAGCTCGTATTTTTCCAAATTATTAATTGAAACTCTCGTTTCATTAATTTATTTTATACTCTGTTCCTTCCTATAGGAGGGAAATCAGTGAACTAGACACTTGTTCAGTCTCAAGGAAGCTGGTTTAACTCCGTGCTCTTACCACAGGGGGGAAACAACGGAGAGTCTCGAAGGACCAAAATGTTAAGACCTTAAAAGAAAAGTCTAGACATTTGCGAGTTGAGTTGTAAATTCAAACTGAATTTTATTCTTAAAATCAGAGCCTTATATGTGATTTGACAATGAGGTAGGAGGTACAATTTGGTAGTCTATAATTATCGTTAGACCTACGCAGAGGATACACTTTACTGAGGGTGTCTTTTTGAGTACATGCTTACATTAGTTTTATTTTAGGACCGCATTTGTTAAGTGTTTTCTCCACTTGTGTTTTGTTGTCGTATTAATGGGTTACAGATCTCTGTTTACACCAGTGCAGTCATAACTTGTCTACTTTATGTTATTTCTTTAGAGATCGGTGTTGTTACATGAGTTTATGTGTACAATAATCTATTTATATTTCAACATTCTGCAAGGGGCCGAAAATGGCATTGTATTGACGATAATATGTTCATGTTTGAACAGTACGACATTATGCTGGAGCAGTTCCTGCAGCGCTATTGCTGCCTGTTCAACTCGATGTGCCCCTCCTGCAACCTGCCCATGCTTGGCCATGTGCGACGATATGTCCACTCGCTGGGCTGTGTCCATGTCTACCTCACCGAGGACCTGACGCGCTCCGACCCCAAAAGCATCTACTTCACCTCGTGGTGCAGCATCTGCAACGCCACCACGCCCACCGTTCCGCTCTCGGACTCGGCCAAGTGCCTCTCCCTGGCCAAATACCTGGAAATTCGCTTCCATGGGCACGCCTACAAGCGTCGGCCGCCGACAGATGGCGACCAGAGCAATCACTGCGAGCACTCGCTCCACCGCGACTATGTGCACCACTTCAGCTTCCGGGGAGTAGGCGCCAAGTTCCAGTACACCCCTATCGAGGTTTGGGAGACGGATCTGCCGCCGCTGACCCTGCAGCTGGACCAGCCGAAGCCCTTTCTTGGCAGCCAGGTACAGGAAGAGATCAAGAACTTCTCAGTGCGCGGCCATGAGGTGTACACGCGGATCCACGAGCGGATCGCTGACCTGGCCAGCGAGGACGAGAACACTCCGCTTGTGCAAAATCTGACGACAATGCTGACCCACGACCAGTTTATTTTCAAGCAGAAGATTGAAATTGTGCACACGCTGCTGACGGAGCGTCGGGCCAACGCGTACGACATCAACGATGCCCTAGCCATGGCTCGGCGCTCCCTGGCCGAGAGCATTGAGCTGTGGGGCCCACGGCTGCTGGAGGTCGAGCTGGAGGCCCAGAAACTGTCTGCCAAGCAGGCGGTCGTCCATCACGTCGATGCGGGAACCATATGTACAGAAGAGCTGCGCCCGGAGCAGGCCCCAACCAGTGCAGGCGATGACGGAAGCAGCAACAGCAGTAACGTCGCCCCTGTGGAGTGTCCTTCGGAGGACACAGAGCCGCCTGCTGGCAGCCAACCCGTGCCCGACAAGAAGTTCTCCATCGATCAGCTGCTGGCCTCCACGGCGAGCGTGCACTCGGACAAAAAGTCCATAAGAAGCATCCTCACACAGCTGCTGCCCTCGACCAATCAGGCCAATCCCCTGCAGTCGCCGTTTCTGTCCCAGGATCACCTCACCCTCCCCATGGGCTCTATTCCCATCCACGTGCGTGAGACCGATCTCAGCTCTGTGATCGCCTACAGCCTGACCTCGGCCGACTACCAGCGAGCCCTGGACGAAGCTTTTAGTAGCGTCGGTGGCGAGGCCCCAGCTGCAGGCCACTCCAGTCCGCAGCTCAAGCGGAAGGTGCCGCTACCAGAAGGCCTGAGTGATGCTGAAGAAAGCAGCCCCAATCTGTCGCGCACCTCTAGCAAAACCAGTGCGACCCCAGGAGGAGCGGTTCCCGCCGCCGCCACCTCCAGCGAATCCGAGGAGAAGATAAAGGAGCGGAACAATACGCAGCCACAGTCACCGAGTCCACACGTCTCGCTGGCATTCAACGACAACGGGTGCCAGTTCCAGTGCAAGATCTATTTTGCGCGCGAGTTCGGGGGCATGCGAGCCAAGAGCCTGCAGCCGCCGAAGCTGGACAGATCGCTGTACCGCAAGCTGGAGAAGAGCAAGATGCGTGAGGAGCTGAGAATCTCACAAAGTCGAACGGGCTCCGAAATGGAGCTGGTGCGCAAACCCAGCGACGTCAGTGGTGGACCGCCTCTGCCTCGAACCTCGGAAGAGCATGCGACGGACATGGAGGAGGAGTCGCGCATCGCCCTGGCCCGCAGCCTGTGCAACAGTGTCCAGTGGGAGGCACGCGGCGGCAAGTCCGGATCGCGTTTCTGCAAGACGCTGGGTAAGGTTTTTCTATGCCGCACCAAAAAAGGCATTTGCCCATTATATTTGGATTTCTGCAGATGATCGTTTCGTGCTCAAGGAGATGAACTCGAAGGACATTACCATCTTCGAGCCCTTTGCCCCAAAGTACTTTGAGTACATTGATAAGTGCCAGCAGCTGCAGCTGCCCACGCTGCTGGCCAAGATCTTTGGCGTTTTCAAAGTCAGCGTAAAGAAGAAGTAGTAAGTTCCACAGACTTGCATCTCCAAATGGCCTTTGACTAATGCGCAATTCTTTATCCTATCTTTTGTCAGCTCCTTTGTGGAACGTTCTGTGATGGTCATGGAAAATCTGTTCTATGGCTGTGAAATTTCCAACAAATTCGACCTTAAGGGCTCTGAGCGGAATCGACTGGTGGACCCAACCAATCAACAAGGCGAGATTGTGCTGCTGGATGAGAATCTGGTCCAGAGTGAGTACCCTCCCATGGCAGCCTCTTAACACATGATCTGATCATCATCTGATTCCCTTCTTAGTGTCCTGGTCGAAGCCTCTCTAAGTGCTGTCCCACAGCAAAACCGTGCTAAGAAATGCCATTCAGCGGGACTCCTCGTTCCTAGAAAGAAATGGCGTCATGGACTACTCCCTGCTAGTGGGCTTGGAGATGAAGAACAGCCTCTTGGTTCTGGGCATCATAGGTGAGCATTCAAAGGCAATTGACATCGTCTACATGGGATGCTTACATTTAATTCGTTTGCAAACTACATACGAACCTTCACATTGGACAAACGAGTAGAGTCGATCATCAAGCAGTCCGGTCTGCTCGGCGGCAAGGGCAAAGATCCCACGGTGGTATCGCCAGAGCGCTATAAGCAGCGCTTCATTGATGCCATGGATCGGTACTTCCTCACTGTGCCCGATCGCTGGGAGGGTCTCTCCAAGGTCTGACTTTACACCCCTCACACACAGTTATTATAGATGTAGACGCAAAATAAAGTAGACGCCACACAGCTCCACAATCCACAGTCAATCTTCATTGCCACTCAGGGGCGAAAGCGTTTCCGACTCAGCAATTGAATTGATTTGGCCTTGACCTGCATCCGCCGCGGGTGGGCGCTATGGCCGGAAGCCATAGCTACTCATGATAATTGAAAGCCATGTACGATATACGTGGGTGTAGGGGAACTGGCGACCAAGTTGCGTGCCTGGCCCAAAAGGAAAGGAAATTATTATCATGATGGAAACCACGTCGCGAATGAAATCGTTAAGACGCGAGTAAATCAGGCAAATGTGTGCCTCTTTAGGGCATAAACACGGTTTCATTATCGAGGCGTCACAGCTGCTCTGACATGGCCCAAAACTGGGTTAAGAGAATCCCCTCGCGTCTGACAGGTAGCGCTAGGAATTGAAAACAAAATCAAAACTCAAATTCATATTCAAGTCAACTGCAGCTGGCGACTGGGAGAGGGAGTGCCATGGAATTTTAGGGCGGAGACAGCTACAAACTGCTCGATTGCACGTAATAACACTTGGAGTCAAGCCCGTTCAACATGCAGAACGCTGCAGTGGCGTATTCCGACTACGAGATACCCGCTGCTCAGATTGATTTTTTGTTCTGATTGAAATTTTAAAAGCAATTATCATTTTGAATTTCGCTGAAAAAGCAAACGCAATTGGAATACCCGTGCCATTTGGCACATTTGGCAATTATCAGTGGATAATTACCATCTACAAATTATGGGTACCATGGGGTCAAAGGCTATGGTATCGGATATACTTCCTTCTGCTTTTCATTACTATTATTCCCTGAGAGGCTATAAAGGCTATATATAAGCCTAAAATGAAATTCTTTATTTTATTTGCTTTTATTATTTCGCACTAGTCGCGACCCAATCCCAACCCATCCCGTACCCCAATCCTATTCATTCCGCGTGCCAGTCGAAAAACAAAAGTGACACCTTAAGTCAGTCGCCGTGGTACAAGCGTTTGGCTTGGGCCCACCCATCTTCAGGCAGGAGCCCTTTTGGAAGTAGGCGTGCGAAAAACGGTCTAACTCTTGGTGGCGCACATTTCCATATTTAAGTTGGGATTTACGATCTGAGCGGTCAAGTTGTGGTTCGACGAGCTGCGCTTGAATGGCGGCATTTGCGGTTCAGCTCGGTTCAGCTCGGTTCGGCATGGTTAGGGGCAGCAGCTGTGGCTCTGGTCTGCCACTGGTCGCGTCCGTGGTGTGCAGACCCCGCAGTGTGCTTAAAACTGTTTCATTAAAGTGCAAACTCAATTAATGTGTTCAATTAAAGAGCAGTCCGTAGAAACCATTCCCCCAAAATCCCGCAAAACGAAGCAACCATGGCATTAGCTTATGACTGGAAAAGCAACGACGGGTAAGGAGATGCCGGGAAGACCGGATAGAGCTCCCTGCTGCGCTTCTGCTTAGGAATACCGGGCACAGTCAGAAGCGTGGTTCATGGGATATCATTAAAGGATATGTCGTGGTCCGGTTGCCTGGAGTCAACTCGACCTTGGCGTTCATGTCTTGTTGATGGTTAGCATAATGGTGCATTCTTGTTTATTGCATTACGTATACGCCCGGTGGCGTGACTGGCGTTTGTAACAGCAATTAAAACGTCATAAATCTGCAACTGTAATTATGTGTGTGGTGGGTGTCGGACCGAACCGAACTCTACCGTCCTGGGTAAACCGTGGAATGGGGCACAAGGTTAGCCAACACTGATTAGCATATTTAAATGGGTTGCCGCCACTGCTGGCGCGATTAAAAATAGCCAAAGGTCATTTGGCATTGTCAAGATTAGTCGGCAATCTCAAGCACGACTGGCGCCCCTTTCCTTTAAGTAGTCATCGTCTTTTGGCCCAGCGTCGGGCTGAATTGGGTCAGACCCAGCTCGACATGATTTGCTCGCCTCCCCAGCCCTTTAATGCTTCTGTCTGTTTCCGTTTCTGTTTCGGCCGAGAGTCAGTCAGGCAGGCATGCAGGCAAATTCACAGGCAGCTCCCCCGCCATTCAGAGTTCCAGACATGCAACAGAATTGGAGGTAAAGAATATGAAACATTTTGGCAGCCATCAATTACCGCCATTAGCCTGGCATATTTTCACACGCTCGAGCTGCGACCAGACTCTTTTAGATTCCCAGAATATATGTATTAAGAACTTCAAAGGCAACAGGTGCTTTGCGGTCACATATACCCCAGGCCCAAGCCGGTGGCCCGGCCGTATATTGCGCGAGTTCACCATTCGCTGGGTGCCATCCTGTCGTGCATTTTAAATGACCCGAGTCCTTGACAATGGCTCGAAAAACACCCATTTCCGGATTGGAAATATTGTGTGTATGTGTGTTTGTTTGGGGGCGTTGTCAGGGATAACACCATACCATACCCAGTCGTCGTTCTATTGATTGACATCGATTGGGATGTGGCTTGGGTGCGGGTGTTTTTGTGTGCCCAGCAACATTGCCATGGCACGCCATGGATGGCTGATGGGTGGTGATGGCAAAATGGAAATGCCTTCACTGGCTAGACTCTAAGCTGAGACTCCGACATTGCAATTGTTGTTCCTCCGCGTGGAGAGGGAAGGCATTAGGTGCCCCCATTATTAAGGAACTCGCCTGTTATTTGGTAGTGGTGCCAACGCCAACGGTGGAATGAAGAATGGCAGGAACATTTTTCGTTCAGTTTTCAGCTAAAGACAAGACGGTTCGGATGCACCCAAACGAATTCTGACGTTCTCTGTCCATTTGCAGCTTTGATGCCGACTTTGGCTGGAATCGATCCTTCTGCGAACCCGATCTTTCTGTCAACCAGAAGCAGGGTGATCTCAGACGGTTCACCATCAAGCATCCGCACGAGTACATAGCCATCGATGATCTAAAGTACTTCCGCCACCGCCAGCCCGACCAGTTACACACCCAGAGCAACGTCTGTCTCTACAATAGCGATGAGCCCGTACTGTCCTTCGGCTCGCTAAAGTCAGAGTACTGCCGGCAGTACCACAGCCACGGCATTACCGGCCAATCCAGCCAAAGGTCATTGCTGAGGCGCGCGACACCGCTGCATCTGGAGGGATTCATGCATCTGTTGACGGAAAGCCAGGACAAATATCACTGGTACTCCCCCGAAGATCTGAAATTGTGAGTGCAACTAGTACAGATTTTGTTAGACAAGGTCCCCGAATATATACATATATTGGTATCTTTCAGTTCTCGTTGCTATCCCGTCCGCAATCCAGAGAACCTGCAGCTGGGCGGAGACGCCGATGGCGAGAACAACATGAATAACTCCTCCTATCTGATGGCGCCCATGCTGGACGCCGGCACAAAGATACTGCCACGTGAAGTGTTCCTCGGGGAGGGCGAGGCAGCATCCAGCAGGAATCAGGTGCACAACAGCTTGGCCTCCGACAAGTTCAAGCGCGATGTGGCCGCCCAGGAGCAGCAGAGATGTCACCTACAGATGCGCGCCCAGGCCGTGGACCAGCAGCCAGAACCGTCAGAGTACAAGCGACAGTTTGTCCGGCAGTTTCCGGAAAAAGCCCACTCCATACCGCAGATAAGTAACATCAAGATCCAAGGCGACTTTGTGGCTGTACCGGAGTACAAGGACAGCTTCAAGATGTACGCCAACTACTCAAAGAGTGCGCCCATCAAGAAGGATGATAATCTGCGCGTCTCCGGTTCGGAGCGGGGAAGCGATATCAGGCCAGGGCTGCCCGGCCATGGCCACAGCCATGCTCCCGATGTGCCAGAGTATCGCGACAAATTCATCGACCCACCCAAGCACATGGCCAAAGAGAAATCACTCAAGACGGACGATCACCTGCGGCCTCGGGGCGAGTTCACCCGAGAGATTCCCGAGTATCACGAGAGCTTCCGAGACCCGCAAATCACCGAGATGCCCGAGCGGGGCAAGGCACGGGAGCCGTTTCTACGCCTGAGGGGCAAAATCGAATTTAATCCCGAGTATCGGAACAATTACCTGGATTTTCCACGCTCCCGGCCAGTTGTACATAAGCCGGCCTCCTCCTTCCGGCTGCCACACTCGGGCGTCCACAAAGTCCAGCCCAACGTCAGCAACGGCTCCTCCTCCGACAAGCACTATCAGGAAGATCCCGAGCCTGCCACCTGCACCACAGTGCCGCCATCGGAGATGGTCGCAACGCCAGAGTATTGGCGGGCCCAGTATAATTATCAGCTGCGTGAACGGCCTCGGGAGTACGACGTCGTGGGCAATCTTCGCAAGAGTTCGGAATCATCGCTGGAAGTGCGTCCACCACAGCCGCAGCAGCTCATCTCCCACAAGCGAAGGACCACGCGCCAACGTCTGGTGAAGGAGCCTCAGCCAGTGACCTCCAGCTTTGAGGATGTGGGTGGCAACGAGGCCAAGAAACCCGCTCGATACGGCAGACGATCTTCCGTAATGCAAAATGCGCTCAATTGCCGCGAGAAATCGTCAATCGTCGAAGGCAATCCCAAGTACGCCGCCGCGGGCTGTCGGCGGGCCAAACATACTAATGGGAGCCAGAAGGATCAGCAGGGATCGGGATCCTTTGTGGTGCTCGACGAGCCGGGCAAGCCTTCCAATTGGATGAAGAAGACCTGGTACGATTCCTAGGCCCAGTAATCGACACCTAAATACGAGTATTCTATTTATAATCTCCCAAATTCTAAAGAAATACATACAATTAAATGAAAAATTTAAGTGGTCTGCTTTTAGTCTGATTTGGAATGGGAAACCTTTAGCGATTCTGCATAAGAACGTAAACAAACTGAGGCGTTCTCCCCACAAAAATGAAAAAAATTATCTAAACTTGGTCCCAGCCCTACCCTCTGATAACCATTACTATGGGAGAGGCGGTTACTCATAGTCTGCTCAGTGTCAGAACGCATTTCACCAGCTAAAGACGTAAGGAACCATTAGCTTCGGCACAAAATCTAAGGGGAATCCGCATACTGTAGGTGACATCAACATTGCCATGGAGGCGGGACTTGGTCATGCAGCCACTCCACCGCAACATATACTCGGCTACGCCATACGGAGCCGCACACGCATATATGTACTTCTCCTACATAGTGCCCACTTGTCTGGCGCTGCTGGTGTACATTGCACAGACTGCATCCGATTTGGCCCTCAGCTACCAGCTTTTCAGACAGCATGCGCCGGGTTTTGGGGCTGGCACACTGGTGCTGGTGTTCGTACCGCCCGCCCTAACATTCCTGCTGGTGATCACGTCCCGGGAACAGCGCAGCAGCGCCAGCTCCGATCATAACAAGTGCGCTGCTCTTGCCCTTGGTTTGCTCCGGCTCATGCTGTTCCCCTTTTTTGTTGTGTACAGGTAGGGCAGGTGTATGGGAAATATGTATGTAGGTCAAGGCCGTGCTTACAGTGACTGTTTCCGATAAGGTTCTCAATGCGCTTGTTTTGGGCCGTCGAGGCACTCTTCCACGACGATGACGATGTGGAGCGCATGAAGTGCTTGGACAAGGCGACGCAGACCTCCAGTATAGAGCTGTATCTGCTCATCCAAGCCTACGCCCAGGCAGCGCCTCAAATAATCCTACAGCTATACTTTATGCTTGAGCAGGACCTCTTTCGCAACTACGAAACCTGTAAGTACAATGCTATCTTGCATATTGCATCCATTTCAATCCATTGCCATTGCAGCCGCCGTACAGGCCTTATCCCTGGTCTTCTCGGCAATCGATTTGGCCGCCATAACAACCAGCTATCATCGCATTGAGAGCCAGCGTCGCGTGGGTCGCCATTATCCCTGGGCCACGCCACAACAGGTGGAGTCGCATCGCTGCCAGCTGGAGCAGAACGAGCGCCTGTGCTGCGATGCCGAGCGCAAGAAAAGGGAGTCGGAGCGCACAATCGCCAGCTTCCCGGAGTCGGAGAGGATCATGGCCAACTTTCATGCGCGCCAGAGAACGGATCCCGATCCAGGTGTGGCCACTCACGAGATGCATGTGCGGGGAGAAGATGAGGTCGACAATGACGGTTTGGAACAGCTCGAGACGAAGGCCTTGCTGCACACTGGGCCAAAGAACAATGCCACCGACGATGACAAGCTGCAGGTGACGAGGCCCAAGCTGCGACTGTGGCAAAAGGATCTAGAAGACCTTGACACCATTGAAGTGCTGGACACAGTGCCCGAAACACCGCCACCACCGGTAACAGCACCGCCAGAACTGCCCGTACTAAAACCCTCTGATGATGGCCCTCCACTCCCTGATCTGCGACGAACCGTATCGGACAACGAGCACCGCCGGAGTCGTCGCGTCACCAGACCGCTCTCGCAGCTGGAAACGTTTAAGGACATGCTGCTGATCAATGCGCAGCTGTACATCAAGGAGCATGTACCACGTCCGCCAAAGCTTCTTATAGGACGGGTAAACGAGGAGCCGAATGAGGAGCGTAGTCCGCTGGTGGCCCGATCGCCTGGAATACAGACGCCAAAGGACACCCCGCTCACGCCCAAGGATGTCGTGGACTTCTACTTCCCCCGGCCCACGAAAATAGTGAACGGCATTCAGCAGGATGACTTTGCCGGCCGCACTGTTGCCTTCTTCGGCTGGATTGCCTTCATCACGATGCGGATGCTGGCTCTGGCCACGTTCTGCGTCTTCTATCCCCGAGCCTTCTTCATTGTGTTGGGCGTGCACTATGCCCTAATGCTGGCGTGCCTGGCTTTGGAGACAAGCTGTCGTGGCAGCTGGAACCGCACGCTATTCTATCTGCTCCTGGCCTACGTGTTGCGAACCTTTGTTTTCTTCGGGGCAAGGCCGGCTAGCCAGTCATCCCAGGGCTGGGTACTTCCCAAGCCCTCAGGTCGCACAATATACCAACTAATTGGACATCTCGAACAAGTTGAAACAACAAAAGTAACCGACAAAAAAAACTGCCAACGGACTCTACTCGACAAACAACATTACAGTAACTTCTTGCAACACAGACGTGGACCAGGTCGAGGTGTCGATGTTTTTACCTCTGACATACCCACCCTACCTGAGATCCGATCACGACGTTCTGGATCTCCCTGCCATGTGCAGCAGCCTTACCCTCCCGTTGCTGTGGCTCCTCTTCCCCCCATACGAAACGATTAGCAATTCCTTTTCTTTCTTATAATTTCCACGGTAATTTCCTACTTTTACATGGTATCATTGCTAAACTAAGCCTGCCTATTCATTCCCCCTTCATCTTATCATTACGGGCGGTTAATAAATAAATAGATAAATAGGAATAATTAATATAATAAATATAAATAAGTTACATATATAAATAGATATGGACGGACTTAAATTAGGGGATTAACATATACATATAAATGGAGACGTCTAACAAAAATAAATAATGGTGTGATGGACCTATTTCAGGCTGAGGTAAGCTCAGTGACGACCAGGGGTCAATCCACAAGAAATTTGTAGAAATAGATGGAACCTTAAGGGCGGCGTCAGGGGGCGGCCTATCGTAGAGAGGTGGATCGGGGCTAGGATGGGCGTCGCTCGTCGTGTATACGAAAAGGCTGCGTAGACTCGGGGTGGGGTGGCGTCGGTGCCTCGGCTAATTGGAGTGAACTTACGCAATCGGGTGTTTTACTTTGATAATTCGACACTTTATTGTAATTCTTAGCACTTTAAATGAACTTATTTTAATTGGTCGCCGATGCTTTCTTGTGAGTTCCGGGTACAACGTCTGTGCTCCGAACCGGGTTTCTGCGTAAGTTTTTGGTACCACGTCCGTACTCTGAGCCGGTTTTCTGCGTAAGCTTTTGGTACCACGTCCGTACTCTGAGCCGGGTTTCTGCGTAAGTCTTTGGTACCACGTCCGTACTCTGAGCCGGGTTTCTGCGTAAGTTGCTTCTTGGTTCTCGTCGTCGTCTTTTTATAGGCCCGTATTGCTGGGTCTGCGGGTTTGAAAATGCACTTCCGCGTCGGGGTGCACTTTGCCGTTCCTGGTGATCGTCGCAGATTTTCGCGGCGTCATCTTTCCGCCGTTGATGAGCCCGGAAGACCGCACTTGGCCGATGGCTTGGCCTGGAGTGGGGAAAGTCCGCGTGACCTGATGTCTTTGGTCAGCGTTATGGAGTTGGCGCGTGTTGATCGGTGGTTGCGTGCGGAGAGGGGGCGTTGGTTGTGGGGTGCGGTGCGATGCGCTCATTATAGGTCGGGGGACGGATTGTATCGAACCCTTTTAGGTTCGTTACAATGGGAGTAAATATGTTGATTGATGATTTTTTTCTCTCCCTAAATGGGCGAGGGACCCGCACTACGTGGCCAGGATAGTTTCTTCGAGACCAGCAAAACCAAGCCAGGATGGCGGAGCTGTGACCTATTCCCTATGGATTTGCTCCCCCTTTGGAGCGGACTCACTCTTGTGCTTTTTGGGTCTACTTTCCGTCCCGCTGGTCAGCTCTAAAGTTCCTGGTGTTTCACTGATCTTGATCCCCTGGAATCACAGATTTATTTATCTTTTTATCGGGTGATGGCCTCCATCCTCATCCCACTCACTTTTTCTTTCAAAACTAAAAAATCACGTCACTTTCTCCGTCAACCGGCGCGCATGCTCCTCCGTTGCGGGAAATTTTTACCCTGAACCCCCTCTTTGCTTAGCTGCTCTGTATGATGCTCCCGGGCCGCTAATCCCCATCGCTCTCTTCTATCGACCTTGAACTAGGTTCAAGGGCATGGCCTAATTCGGGCTGCTGGCGGCTCTCTTTCTTTGCAAATCCTCTCTCATAACGGCTCCGGAGATCGCGCGGAACTCTCACTCTCCAGGACCAGGTGGCGCCACTCTTGCTAACCTTTTCCCCTTAACACTGTGGTTGCCCAGTGCCCTGCATCGAGTGTTGTTTGGTCGATCAAGTAGGCTAGTCCACAAGTATTTTCATTGTCACATTGTTGCTAGCATCATAATAAATTATTCACGTTAGTTGTAATACTAAAAGTTACTATATACGCAGCTGCCGTTAAAATGGCCGAACCTGGTAAGAAACTTCCAAAGTCTCGCGGGCCGTGCCCAATTGAATTCACCGAGTCCCAAATCAGTTATGGACCGCCCAAAATCAACAAGGTTCTGAGTAAGTATCTTGGCCATGTCTAAGGATTTGATTAATGGCATTTTGCTTGGCCTGCAGCCACCCGTGCCAACCGAATCGAGCAGTTTCTGTGGCAGGAGCTATTCGCCGAGTACAATCGTCAAGCTTCGGCCACTGCGGACTTGGGTGTGAGCACCACTGAGTATTTCGATGTCTATTGTAAGGACATACCACCGGTGGATGAGGAACGAAAGGAGACTCTGGTCAACAAGTACTCGGTGTACTGTACAACGGCCATAACTCTGTGGAACTATGATGGTGATCCCACAAAGACCTTCAAAAAAAGTATTTGATTACAAGGCCCATTCAAGAGTGCACCGAAAAGTTTGCCCCATAAGGTATGTACGTGTAAGGCAGCAATTATTCTTAATCAACCTGCTTTTTATTCAACCGCAGATCAAACTGATATTCTAGGATACTTATACTCACTTTCCGATCCACGAATAAGGAACCACCATGTTTTTCAATAGCAGAACACTTGGTCTTGTCGTTAAATTAAATTGTTTTAAATATATCATTATGTTCTGACTATCGATAGCTCTGTTATTTTATAGCCTGTTTACACCAGGGTTGCGTCAGTAGTGGTGGCACGCCTATTGTGCATCCCTGCATCGATAGCAAACGATATCGAGGTTGTGTAAAAAGGAAATAACTAACATATTTTATAGTTGGTCACAAAGGAATCCGCTATTTTGAGAAGGGGGCTTATGGATAGATTGATTCATTAAGAAGGAATCCCCAGAGTGATGAGCAAATTTGAATCTATCGATAACGATGGTTTTGCAGCTCTGCCGCACTATGTAGCAAATGTGTAGTTACCGTGTAATGCGATGTAATAAATTGACTGCCGCTGACGTGTCTGTGAATATCGAATATCGAAGCTGAGACAGGCGGTGCTGGCTATTTTGTGCGATTTTTATTTGTTTTCCTATAGAATATAAGAAAAAGTTGTTGAACGCAAACACAATATAGGAAAATGTTGAAGTTAGGTGGGTAGAGTTCGCTAAAACTGGGCCCGGAACCGCAGAGTTTCGGGACACTGGCAAAGGAAACGCCGGCTTCGATATCGTAGTGCTGTCTCTGTCTGATTTTCGTGGTTAGACGATTGCCGGCGAAGTGATGTTCTTGCTGCCCCTCGAGCTTGTAATTCTCATGGTTCTGTTGTTGCAGGTCTGACGCTCTTCTCCGTACTATGCGCCTGTGCGCCAACGTGGAGTACGCGTACCGTTGATAGCCATCTGGGTCCAAAGGATCTCACCCGCCTACAAAAAGTCTTTGTGGATGGATTCGGTTCCAATGATCTGCAAGCCATATTTTTCTCCAGCCTTAACATTCAGTTAACCGATGCCACCCAGAAGGAACCTCTGTGCAAGAAGATAGCGGCCATGCATCAGGAATCGAAGCTGAACGTAAGTGCTTAGCAAACGTTCACTGAACCTTGAATCATTGCCTTTGTTCTCGGTTCCAGAGCTTCGAAAAGGACTACTATTTCATTGGTGCTAGCAAGAACCTGGGCTGTTCTGCGAAACTAGACGAAGCACTGCTCTCGAAAGTGTACAGCTCGTTGGATTCCGAACTGGGCAGCACTCAAGAGATTTACTATCGCTTAGTCACACACAAGGCACTCGGTGTACAGGTCAGTGAAGCCACTCAGGGTAAGATTGTAAAGCGCCTCCAGGAGCTTCTAAAGAAGGACGATACACTGACTGGTCTGGGCTATGGATTCAATGTGGCTGTTCAGCTGGGCAGCGGTGCCGCCTTCATTGCGAATCGCGTTGAAGATGCTATCGTTCAGGCCGATGAGGTGGACGGAAAACTCCTTCAGTTCGAGGGGGGATTGAGCATCACGTCTTTGATCATTAACGGTGCTTTCGGCGTTGCCAAAGCCTACAACAAGCCAGCACCAGTCAGTGCCGCACAATCTGTTAAGTTTGCCAACTATTTCCTGAGTCGTCGTTCGGTGCAGTCCGCTAAGGGAGCTCACGTATTGATTGAGGCATTGAAGACCATTGGTGCTGACGAAAAGATTGCTCCCATTTGTGTGCAGCTGATCGGAAACGGCCAGTTGGACGCCCAGTCACCCACGTTGAATATAGCTGTTGTCGATTTACTTGGCAAGCCTTTGTCGCCCGCCCCGAAGATTATCACTGCCAAGGTGTTCCACAAAAAGGACAACTCTTTGCTAGCTGAGAAAATCTCGGTGACTTCCAAGTCTTCAGACAAGACCACTTATGTGGCCGATTTGGCCAGCTTGAAGCCGGCCCGTGGCATCTATCAGGCCGAACTGAGTGCGGATAGCGTATATACGCAGACAGTGCAATTCAAAGTACTCGGACGTGTCAAGGTCCAGTCTCTCGACGTTGGCATTGCCGAGTCGGATGCCAGTGCTGCCACGCGCAAGCAAATCGTGAATTATCCTAGCAAGTTAAAGGAGAACTTGTCGGCGGATACTACACAAAAGCTGCTGCTGAGCGCCGTATTAGTGGAGGAGTCTAACAACAAGCCACTCGCCGTCCACCAAGCCTTTGTGCGTCTTTACAACAAGCAAACAGACAAGGAGATTATCTTTGTGGCGGAACAGGACAGCAGCAAGGCCTACAAATTCGACATGGACATTGGCGGCAATGGCAAGAACTTTAATTACCAGAGTGGCACATACAACATCTACCTGACCGTGGGCGATGCCTCGCTGTCCAACTCCTTCGAGTGGCTTGTGGCTGATATCCAGCTGAAATTCAGCGAGGATAGAGGTATGGGGAGTATACCTTGAATATTGAGATTGTAACTTAACGAAATGGTACACTTTTTGCAGAAGTCAAGCCGAAAATCGCTTCAGGTCCCCGTCCTGAGATTGTTCATCAATTCCGTGTGCCTGACAAGCGGCCGCCTCGTATTGTGTCGGACATATTCACTGGACTCTGTATTACCCCGTTGGTTCTGCTGTTTATCTTCTGGGGCAAGTTGGGCGTGAACGTCTCCAACTTCACTCTGGCACCGAGCACAATCGGTTTCCATGTGGGCTTTGGCGGCATTCTGCTTCTGTTCTTTGTCTTCTGGATGCAACTGAACATGTTCCAAACCCTGCGCCTGCTGATATCCATCGCAATATTCACATTCCTTACTGGCAACCGTTTGCTGAGGCGTCTGTATGCACTACGCAACTCAAAGAACCCGTCAAGTGCGTTGTCATAAACTCAAATCGCACCAGACATTGTCCGTACATAATTGAATAAAGTAAATAAATGTGGCACTCTCTATCTATCTACTTTCAGCTTTGTCATTATAGTAACCTTTAATAAAACGATTAGGTTAAGGTTAATACAACCCACACAAGCTGCTTTTGTAGAATACCTAAAAATTACTTATTTATTCGTGCGAGTATAACTTTACAGCCTAATTTCAACTGCACAACAATATATTTACAAGAGTAACAATAGCGGGGAAAATAACCCACTTAATAAGTGTGTTTAGAGGTGTGCCTTCATGAAGGGTTTCAGGTACTTGTGGAATGCTTCGTTCACAGGCTCCTTGTTGAGCGGATTCTTTTTGGTCGACTCGAATATGCGTTCGTAGACGTTGCCATCGTACGCCCCCAGTACAGAGTCCAGAACGCGATCATGCAAATCGAAACTGTCCACCAAGGTGACGGCATTTGGTCGCAGTTGCTTCAGGCAGTTCTGCAGGCGAATCTCCAACGTTGTGACATCTTTGTCTGTGAGGTCGATGAACTGCAATCATTTGGAAGTGAAGTAAAACATTCAGATCTCGAAACGGTTGAACATCTTACGCGGCATCAACTAGGTATAGCTCCAGCACCACCTTCAGGACATCGGCCAGCGCTGGTGAAACCTGTCGCGACACGGCCAACAGTTCCGTATAGGCTGATTCAAATTATTTACCTTTATTATATGGCTCAACTAAAATTGTGATATTGACTTACGTCTGCCGCTGCAGTCAAAAAGGTTCCGCTCAGATTAGCTGCCATTTCGGTGCTGTGGCCCTGTCTACGACGCTGCTCAATCTGCTCATAGGCAATACGGATTTTGCTGCATAGTAAAAATAATAATAGATAGATTTCATAGCAGAGACCTGGGGATTCGCTTACTTGGCGGCCACAAACTGGAAGGCCTTGACAATAGATTCTAGGGAACCATCGGAGTTAACAAACTGCCTCTCCTTTAGCGCGTCATTGATGTAGGCCACTGTTGGTACCAGCTTCTCCCCGTTTAAGGCCTGGCCGTATACCTTAACCAGATATCGGGCAGTCTGCAGCAACATTACTGTGTTTTCACCCTAGTACGTGCAGACAGCGGTCGTCATGCCGTATATGGTCGGGAAATTGGAGCAGTCCATGTAGCCATGGCCGCCACAGGAGAGACGGCAGGTCTCCACACCAGCGGCGGCGTCAGCACTGCAGATGGCTTTCAGGCAGCAGGACAGGGCATGCATCTCGGGCAGGCGGTCTAGGTTACCCTGCTCGATCTCCCCCGACAAGACGTTGTACATGTTCCAAATACCGTCGCCGGTGGTTTTGAATACAATGGACTTGGCTATTTGGGGAAACAGCTTCAGCTGCTGGGTGGTGTGGTCCATGATCTGTGGCTCCGGCTGATTTGGATCGATAGGACTCTGTCGGCGCACCGCCGAGTACCTTGAGGCAATGGTAGATGCCTTGGCCAGACTCTGGGCAGTGTCGCGAATCAGAGCGCATCGAACAAACATCTAGAATTATTATATAAATGCTAGAGCAAGGTCTAAAACTCAGATTTTATCCTTTAATACCATTGTTCCATAGGTGAGAACGCTGTTCTTGGGCGCCACATAGGTGACGTCCGGCAGAACCTGTTGATTCTTCATCAGGACATTCTTCAGACCCAGATAGCCATTGTTCACGGACTTCATACCCAGTTTCGTACCAATATCGCCGATGTCGATGCCAGGCAGAGGCTCGTGAGTGTCCGAGTGCCTCAGCTGGACAATGAACGGCACCAGACCACGGAACTCGCCCTTGGTGTATAATTGAGCCACCACAACAGCATGGTTTGCCGTATGACCCACTGTGAATATAATCGTTTTGAATTTGGAAGAGATGGTCGTACTATTGTCGTATACTAACAGCCTCCCGGCCACCACTTGTAGGTGTGTTTATGACAAACTCCTGGGTTCTGGCATCGTAATCAGCGCGAGTCTCCAGACCCCACAAGAACGTTCCATGTCCTAGCTCTGTTTGAGCATAGGTTCCAATAATCTCGCAGTCCCATGCCTTGCTCAGCCACTCCACCTGCTGGTCCATAGTGCCCTTACCCATGATGGTGGGCACAAACATCACATAGTGTAGGGTCAAAGGATTGCCCTCCTTCAATATGGCGGCGCCCAGAGAGCCACCAAGCAGCGCACTGGAAAATATCCAAGATAGAGTCCATGAACTGCGATTAATTATAGACTGTTTACTTGTTGGTATCGACGCCATCCTCGCCTTCAGCACGGAGTTTCCGTATCTTCTCGCCTATGATGCACGCCTTGCGTAGGCTGTGCTCGTACAGCTCCTTGTGCGACAGGTAGGAGATTGGTAGATCATCCTTCAATGCCGGGTCCTCGAGAAACATTTTTTCTATTTTAGGATTACAAATCAATAAACGTCTTGATGATAACATTGTAATTCTTTATTTCATTCTTTATCAGTGGTATTAATTGACTGATGTTAACAACTTGTCCTTTGGCCATTTACTGTGCTCTGTTCAGCTAAGCCAAATCTGCCAGATAAGCCTATCAGCTGTTCGCAATAGAGTTATTTCGAGTGACTCTATAAATAGAATGAAATAGGAGCAGCTCCAAACAAGTTCATACGCTATAAAATCAAACATCCAAAGTACACGGCTATTCTGATTTATCAAGAATCGGAGACAAAGTGCAAAGATTAACACCCGCAGAGCAAAGCTGCTGTACCTGCTCTAGCTGGAGATAATTTGGCCTAAAGGTTACGATTATGTTTTAGTAGACTGTTCGTCATTTGGAATATGTGCATAATTAATGAACTCGGCAAAAGCGTGCAGCAAACTAATGAATGGAGAGCCGAAGAAGGGGCTAATCAAAACAAAGACTTCGATGAAAGGTCTGATGCGGGGAGAAAACAAAAAACTACACAGTTGCATTGATGATAAGAAAGTCTTCAACAAGTCCAGAATTGCATTATCAGTTTCAAACAAATTATTGTTTTGCTCCGTCATGCTTCTGGCGCAATTTTTCTGGCACTGACGATTGTGAAACGCGATTTGGATTGCGCCAAGCTCGTCTAGAGCAGGGAGTACTGCTATTAACCGACCGGTTAAGTTTCTCCAGTTTCTCTCCACCCATACAAGCGAGTAAGTACATCTGTATGCATGCACATATTCGAACATATGTATGTACTCTCGTCCATGAGTATCTATTTTATAAGAGCAGAGCTTACCCAGGCTTTTCTTTTCTTTGTATCTCTCCTCGCCACCTGCCCAGAAGACGGCAAGCTCGTGGGGATCAAAGGTATATGTGTGGCGCTCCTTCAGCAGATCGGGATTCACTTCTTTAGATGGCATTTCGATGCAGGTTTCATAAAAAACAGGTTCTCGATTCCCGGGACTGGTTTCACGTCGTGTGCACAACAAAGCTTCCGTCCTCGTCGGAGAGCGCGTACTGACTAACTAATGAAACTACTTTTAAGTGCTTGTTAAGTGCTACCGGACTAGTTGCGTAACTGTGGAGTGGACAAAAGTAAATTCCGATTATCTGCAGTTCTAAGCAAATTCGAAATCTAATCGCAAATCCCAGCTCTCCAACGTGAACTTTAACCGCGCCTCGACGTATGTGAGCGAATACATGTAATTTTTTGTGTGTCGAAATAATTGTGAGTAAATCCACTTGCGATTTTTGTTGTGCTACATTTAATAAATACACGAAGACAATACTCTATGGATGACATTATTAAGACTTTGACGTCGCGTTGGCCCAAAAACTACCACCAGTCTTTCTTAGGACCTTTTTACTCCACTGAGACTTAATCCATTGCTCCATATATCCACTGAAACGTTTATCCCGTTCAATCATTTCGGTTTATATTTTATTATATGTACATGTACTATCTGTGAAATGTCTTCCCTTGCTGGCTAAAGGGTATATATATTTCGTGGTCAGCATAAATTTACTCTCATCTGCTTTTGTTGATAAAATGCTCTTTGTTTGTGCAATCAGCTGTTTACCAGGGTCTCCAAATTACCATGGCTGCAGTTCAGAAAAAAGTCGTGCCCAACTTTGGCGCGTACTTGTTGAATATTCGAA
Organism: Drosophila miranda; assembly: GCF_003369915.1. Taxonomy (NCBI): domain Eukaryota; kingdom Metazoa; phylum Arthropoda; class Insecta; order Diptera; family Drosophilidae; genus Drosophila; species Drosophila miranda. The sequence continues at coordinate 22,531,102 of NW_022881614.1, forward strand.
ATTTAGTGATGATTAAAGACATATATTCGCTTTAAATGTAATATATAAATCTTTGGCCTTAATTATGATACGTTTTTCGTAAGTTTAAGTATAATTATAATTAAATCACGATTTAATACAATTACGAATAGTTAGTAAATTACATTTGGCTTGAGTTGAGTGAGAACAACATTCATAAATTCATGTATATGCATTATTGTAAACCATGGGCATGGCTGGTAGCTATTGCTATGCCGCGCTGGTGCTGTCCCATTCCCGCTGTAGCCGTCTCATAGGCACAACCATTGATTGTGGCCGTCACCTCCATCTGGTGCATCTCCGAAGGATACCAGTGGCCATGCGAATCCTGCATCTGGCCGTAACTGAGAGCGGCCGGAACGTCTAACTCACTGCGTGCGGATTTCGGGTATGACTGGGCCTGCAGCGACTGCCAGTCCATGCGGGAGGAGCCAAAAGGCAGGCTGCGATTGCTCTGATGAAACTCAAAGGGCCAGCTCTGAAAGGAAATTGATATGAGGATGTTTTCATAAATCATATGGGCAGAGGAAAACCGCATAGCTATAAATGGAACAATATGACGACAACCGAACCGACAGCGACAGCGCCATTGTTTGTTTATACAACTTTGATTGTCTTTAGTGGCTCCTCTTGGAAATGTTTTCATAGATCAACAATAATAGCCTCATTAACGAATCTATAAAAACATATACAGCCAAACACTTGCGGACAGAAGACACCCAATTGCAGCCATATATCTACATAGGGCCTGCACGATTATGCGAAGGGATCGAGCACAAATAACGCCAGGGAAGAGAAACCGAGCCAATGGGTTACGTTACGTATGTAAATTCCCAGCAGACGCGACGCTGCTGCTGATCATCAACTTTTTAGCGGCGCGTGCGTGAGTGTGGGATAAATTAGGGTGCTGGAACGGAAAAGGGACTGAGACTGAGACTGGAACGATCCCATCTCATGAGAGATCTGCTGCCATATGGGCACAAGGCGGGGAAGTATTTGCAGATATTTTCACGCATTCAATTGAGTAAACAATTGCTTCTATTTGGATAAGTAGCGAAGCGGTATGTATGCCATGAATCTGAATCTGTACGGACAGATTGTGTAAACCTCACGCCATTCCGTTTGGAGAAGAATATTGGAACATCTAGAGTTTCTAATCTGGTTAGACAGACAACTTTTAATTACAATTATCCAAGCTAAGTGAGAAAATTGCTCTTCTCTGCCTTGCTGTGGTCTGGTCTGCTCTGATCCGACGCGGCGACACTTTTCCCTTGGATGTCATTCACATTGGGCGCATCAAAGTCGAGTCTTTAAAAATAAAGCAAACACTAACTAATGTTGCCGTCTATCGCCCCCGCCCGTCCGCAGACCGTCTCCATGATCCTGTCACTCATATTTAATATTTTTGAAATTCACAAAAGTATCGGATTACAGGAAAGCAAGGCAAACTGAAATCACAAAGTGTGATTTGAATGTTCTTCTAGTGGGGGGCCGCTCTGACTCTATTCTGACTGCCACCGACTGGCCTGGACAGGGTATGGGGTTCGGGTTTGGGTTAGTCTTGGGGCTGGGGATGGGGACGGGGAGCACCTCTGAATACAGAAGGTGGAAATACTTCCACAGCATCGCAGCCTTCGAGCAGATGTTGCCCAATAGATATGCAAGTATATGTGTCTTCGATTCCCATGTCTTGTGGCCATTTAAAGATGGAAACCAGGACAAAAGAATAGTCCAATCTAATCTTTATAGTGTATATAGAATATAGGATGTACATTTGAATTACACTGACGCCTTAAAACGCCGTCGGCTTGCACTATAAGAGGATGCGTCAATATAGGAGATAAAAGGGGTGTGACGTCGATTTTGACAGGATTATGCAGAGATATAGATTCTGAACTTTGTCCAATTTGAAGAGACAATATTTACATACATATATATAAAAGAAATCTATCCCTATTAAGACCTCATTGACATGATGTATCCCGTTTAATTGGCCTAAACGCTTCTACCGACACTCAGTTTTATAATGATGATCAGCTAAACCTATCACAGGAGATCGGAGCGCTAATGACACCTGTCAGGCATGGCATTGACGATACCCAGCTGCTGGTGATGCACCATGGGTGCATGGTGGATGCAGCGTTAAGGGATGACTGACATCACTTATCTTGTGCAGGGACTGGGATCGGGTCGAGAGCGATCGCTTAGATTGCAATGACACTTACCATGCCGCTGTGTCCTCCATTGTGGAAATGGAAATTGCCTCCGCCTCCGCTTAGGCTTGCTCCTACGTTGGCCCCACCACTGCCGCAACCGTGTGACGCCTCAGGCATATGACTCGTGTCCAGGGCATCCATTCCGGCGGTGTTCGAGTGGCTGTGGTTGTGGCTATGGCTGTGGCTGCCAGTCTCGACGGCCGTAATTAGCTGTTTAATGTAGAGCGTCGCCAAACGCAACGTGTCCAACTTTGAGAGCTTCGTGTCGGGCGGAATGTTGGGCAATTTGGTCTTCAGACGTCCGTACGCGCTTGACAGGATCCGCATACGCATCCGCTCCCGGGCATTCGCCGCATTGCGTTGCACCGGCGGTTGGGAGCCTAAATAATGGAATGGAGCTCATGAGCATACTATTGCCTATGACTGTGACACGGGTGACGTAATTGGCTTCCAGGGACGGTGGAGTTCTGCTTACTTTGCGAGCTGGCATCCTCATCAAAGTCGTCATCGTAGAAATCCAGGGGGCTGGAGGAACGCTTCTTGCGTGGCATTATGCTATAAATGGTCACTAAAAACCACTAACCACCTGGTACACAGCACAGCTCTTAAGACAAAACATTTAATGGCGGTGGAGAGTGACCATAATCCTGGGGTTCCTCTGCGAGTGTATGCATCCTGCGTAAGGACAGAGCTTAAGTAATTGATCCACAATAAACCTCTGTGGATCGATGGAGTAGTAATAATACTTAGCCGATGTATCCTGTTGAAGGTTTGGCTTTAGGGAGTTTGATTTATGTTGCGTTTTATACCACTATAATTCCATAATCGTATTATATTGTACTTATTCTCTGAGCGGGAAAACTACAATGTCTATTGACCTATCCTAGTCCGAAACTAGTATTTGGCACACTTCCGAGATAATATTCCGGGTGCCACAGCGGAGAGGGATAGTTTTTCCATCCACATCTGTGCTTTGCCTTGATCAGTGTCCCTCATTATCGTCGAGAGACGTCATTGAATCTGAGTTTATCAGGAGGATGGCGACCCCAAGGTTCAGCAAACTCATCGACAAAGCTCATCAAGACCCAACCGGGATAGTGTTTAGTGTTTTCACTGAATTCGTAGCGAGAGGCAGCATCTTGAAATGTGGCGCCATCGCATCTTGCATCAGACATCAGCCCGGAAGGATATCTGTATCATCTTGCGCGGCGTGGAGTGAGGGCAGTGCTTCTGGAGCGTGCTCAACTCACAGCCGGTACCACCTGGCACACTGCGGGCCTGCTCTGGCGTCTGCGCCCCAACGATGTCGATATCCAGCTGCTTGCCAACTCGCGTCAAATGATCCAGCAACTGGAGTCGGAAACAGGCCTCGATCCTGGCCGGATACAGAACGGAGGCCTCTTCATCGCCCACAACGAGACGAGGCTGGACGAGTACCGGCGCCTGGCCACCGTGGGATCTGCTCTGGGCATTGAGACACAGAAGTTGTTCCCCCTCCTGGATCCCTCTGCTTTCATTGGCGCCCTCTACTCTCCCGGCGATGGTGTCATGGATCCGGCCATGCTGTGTGCGGCCTTGAAGAGAGCGGCCACCAATCGGGGCGCAGAGGTGATCGAGAATTGCGGAGTCGATGACATTCTCCTGGAGCAGACATCGCGCGGCAAAAAGGTAGTCGGCGTGGCAACACCCTATGGCAACATACGAACGGAGTGAGTGGTAAATGCCACAGGAGTCTGGGGCCGGGATCTGGTGGCCAAGCACGGCTCGCACCTACCGCTGGTGCCTATGAAGCACGCCTACATCGTTTCCGAATCGATACCAGGAGTGCCCAATATCCGAGACCACGACTACTCCACATACTTCCGCATCCAGGGCGATGGAATCTGCATGGGTGGCTATGAGCCACTGTCTGCGGCCCTGAGTCATTCACACGCGACCACAAGCCTTTAATGGGACCCGATCCTGTCCTGAACGGACTGTATCACAACTGCGGCTTCAACTCGGCAGGCATGATGTTCGGCGGAGGCTGTGGGGAACAGCCCGCCCTGTGGATCCTCAATGGCCAACCGGATCTGTCCATGTTTGGTTTTGATTTGCGTCGCTTCACACCCGAGCAGGGACGCGCCACCCAGTGGATACGGGAGAAGTCGCACGAGAGCTACGTGAAGAACTACAGCATGGTGTTCAAGTACGATCAGCCGCTGGCCGGCCGTGATTTCCAGATGGATCCGCTCCACGACCAGATGATTCTGGCCAACGCCGTCATGGAGGAGAAGCAGGGCTGGGAGCGTCCCGGCTACTTCCTGCCCTCAGGAGCTGAGAGAGCTGCCGTTCAGCCATACGACTGGTATGGCAGCTACGGACATTCCCGCAATCGGGACATCGTCTACGAGCAGGTCCTCGAAGGCGATCTCCAGTACGGCCGGTTCTCAGAGCATCACGATCTGGTGAGTGTGGATCCCTATGGATTCTGAGAGTGACTATACATCTAATATCGCTCAGATCAAGTCGGAAGCGTTGGCTTGCCGAAATAACGCGGTGGTCTTCAACATGAGCTATTTCGCCAAACTGCTGCTCGGGGGACCGCAAGAGCAACAGGCGGCGGACTGGCTCTTCTCCGCCAACACGAATCGTGACCCCAGCAAGTAAGTCATTCTCCTGTGAATCGCCCTAGAGACCACCGATCTTCGCCCGGACGACACCCCGCTAGAGGCTGGTCTGGGCTTCACCTGCCGCAAGAGCGGCAGCGAATACCGTGGCAAGGCGGCCATCGAGCGGCAACGTTCCGAAGGGGTCAAGAAGCGCTTGGTCTATCTGACGCTGCAGGAGGAGGATGTTCAAAGGGGCAATCAAAGACTTACCATGGCGACTGTGTAATCGATGGAATTGATCTCCTCGCCTTTGATCACGACCAGACTAGTTTCACCGTTCTGTTGGTTCAGGAAGCGAACCACCTTCTCCTTTAGATACTCCGCGGAGGCATAGTCGAGCTTCTGCTTTACATCCACTACGCTCACCTCGTGCCCATTTATCTGGAGGGAGTTGGATACGTTAAGATTTGGGGGCTATCAACCTAATGGCGTTTTTGGCCTACCTTCTCCAATCTTACGTAGACTTGGGGACGCGCACTGCTGTACAGAATGTAGACCATGTAGGCGGCAATGCCGCAGGGAATGCCATACTCCAGGCTCCAGAACATGCAGGTGATAATTGTGACTAAAAACGGGAACAGATCTTTCTCTGCAAAAACACGAATTGGATTAGAATCAGCCGGGCTAAGCTCACAAACGACTCCTTTTTATACCCGATACTCAAAATGAGTATTGGGGTATATTAGATTTGTGGTAAAAGTGGATGTGTGTAACGTCCAGAAGGAATTGTTTCCGACCCCATAAAGTATATATATTCTTGATCAGCATCAATAGCCGAGTCGATTGAGCCAAAGCCTATAAGAGCTAGAGCAACGATGTTTTGGATCCAGACTTCTGTGATATGTCACTGCTACAAAAATATTTCAAAACTTCGCCCCGCCCACTTCCGCCCTCACAAAGAACGAAAATCTGTGGCATCCACAATTTTAGAGATACGAAAAAACTAAAAACGCAGAATCGTAGATGACTATATGTTTTAGAGTTTAAAATCTGAACCAGATCGTATAATTATTATAGCCAGAATCAAGTAAACAATTTCATTCTTTCTCGCTCTGTCTCTCTCTAACAAACAGGTTTCATGGTCGGTTTTGCCAATTGCAAAATATGAGTTCAAGGATCTCAGAACCTATAAGAGCCAGAGCAACCAAATTTGGTATCCACACTCCTGTGATATCGGATCTTGACCGTTTTGTTTCAAAATTTCGCCACACCACCTTCCGCCCCCGCAAAGGACGAAAATCTGGGCCATCCACAAATCTCAGAGACTATTAACGCTAGAGTAACCAAATTTGGTATTCGCACTTCTGTTAGATCTCACTATAAAACGTATATCTCAAAATTTCGCCCCACCCCCTTCGGCCCCCACAAAGGACGAAAATCTGTTGCATCTACAATATTGAGGATACGAGAAAACTAAAAACGCAAAATCATAGATAATGACCATATCTATCCGGTTGCTGAATCTGGATCAGATCGGATCATTTTTGTAGCCAAAAGGAACAAATAAATTTGCAGTGGCTACGCAGCGCCCGACGTCACGCTCAGACTGATTTTCTGTCTCTCTTGCACGCACTCTTTGTCGTGTCGTTTAATATTAGCGGCGTCAGCCGGAGGAGAGCCATACTGACTAAGTATCGGGTATAAATGTAGAGTTGCGGTGTCCACAGCAACTCACAACGTTCCCCCTCGTTCGACTTCCACATGTCCGCAATCTTGTGGAGCTCCACCAGCGATATCATGGCTGCTATGATGATGGACGCCAGCGTGCACTTAGGTATGTAGTAGAAGGTTTGGGTGAGGAAGGACAATGCCATGAGCACGAGAGCACCCGTGACGGCTCCGCCAAGAGGCGTCTTCACTCCACTGGCATTGTTGACTGCCGTGCGTGTGAATGAGCCCGTCACTGGCATGGAGAGAACGAAGCTGCCCATAATGTTGCACATGCCCAGGGCCATGTGCAAGGATGCGATGCATCCACTATTTTCCCCTTGGCTGTGAATGCAATTGCGGCTTTTTATAAGATATGGAACTCAGCTCTAGACTTGAATGATATTATCAACCGATTCACACAGAACAACCGCCGCGATCGAATGATTCATACAGTGAGAATGCACAAAACAAGTTATTGTACATATGTATACCAACATGGGCTACGTTACGAGAATGTGTTGTTGGAAACAAATTTCTCTTTTTCCCTAATATTGGGAGAGGGTTGATGTGACAGTTGCCGAGCGACTGAATAGGGGAATTGGTACTTACAAAATGCCTTGGATATAGCCACGATTTCCAGAATCGATATGAGCGGTATGGAGCCCAGTACCTACTGTACTGATCATCTCGCCAAAGGACACGTACTCTCCATCGACGGTGGTGCTGAAGGGCGGCAGTCGAAAGTGTGGCACGCCCGCTGAGATGTTTCCAGTGACGTGGAAGGGTTGGTTTCCATCGCGACTAAGAATGTAGGCAAGGAACGTGCCAAAGATCACGGCCAAGGCGTTGCGCGATAGGGCCAGGTACTTCCAGAATATACGGTTGCCCCACTTGATGTCCTTCACTTGCTGTGCAACATGCATAGATTAGTTTATGATCTACTATTTTGGTTGCCTATTGCGGGAGTATACCTTCATGAGAAGCAGGAATATGAGAGAAGACACACCCAGCAGGGCGTCCCACTTTCTAATCGAAGGCAAGTGGGTGAAGAAATTTTTCCAGGACGGCAACAAATCGTTTGATGGACCTATTTTTTTAAGAATAATAATAACCCAAATTAGCCTGCTGCTGAAATGCTGCTAAATGTATTCCCACTCACTGCTGAGGCCGACTATATTGTTAATTTGGGCACTGCCGATGGTGGTGGCCGCCGCCATAGTGAAGCCTGTGATGACTGGTATCGATATAAAGCGCACCAGCACTCCCATGTTGAGCAGGCCCAGGAGGAGCACGATGCAACCGGCCAGGAAGCACACTAGCATACTGGTTGACCAGTCATAATGGCGGTTGTGGCTGCGGGCGTAAGTGTAAAACGAGTTTCCAGTGGCTGGACAGAAGCGTGGACAGGGGACCCTTACCGATTGTGACATCCTTGCAGGAACCAAAAATAATGTAGGTGAAGCAGCCCATGAAAGCCGAGTACAGACCGTACTGTGGCTCCAGGCCAGCCACCACCCCATAGGCAATGGCCTGAGGTATGGTTGTGAGTCCTACGGTGAAACCTGCTATGAAGTCCTGCATCACGTACTCGATCCGGTAGCGGGGCAGCCATTGGAATATGGGGAACTTGTTGGTGATGGTCGCCGGGCGACACAGCTTCCGTCCGCTGTCGCTGATCAGAGTGCCCACGCTCGGAAGCTGCTCCCTGTACAGATGATGTGCAGGTCAGGGAATGAATTTCCGATTAGATTCCACTCTACATTCGCTGGTACATTCTGATAACCCCCCACGGAGATAGAAATCAAACCATTAAATCTTACTTGGTAGCACTCGCTCCTTTATCAGTTGGACTTCGCTAGAAGATAGATAAGCCTCCACGATACACTTTTATGAATTGGCACGTATTTTCTCGATTGGCCATAATTGATTTTATTGGTGAGATTTTCTACAAGCATGCGATCGCCCCTGTCTTTTCGAAACTGACCTAACAACAGCGTTCAACCTTGAGACAAATGCACCCGGTAAACCCCTGGGAACCAGCTAAGGCAGCCAACTCACCCTCGTCCGCCCTCATCGCGGATTAGTTGATTGTTTCGATCTCGCGAATTGCGTGTAGAAACAAAAATAGAAAGACAGAGAGTGGGTAGGAAGAGAAAACACTAAGCGATAACTGGGGACCAAACGCGACCGCTCTATACGCCGTTCCAGACTTGAATGACGCTCTCCATCAGCTCCGGCCTGACTCGACAACTTGTCCACTGGCCGTCTGGCTGAGATAGCAAGCGCATTCGTTTCTGTTTGCCGGTGTATACCGGCCATATATGATTTACAAGAGCAGGTACAAGCTTATCTTGTTAACAAGTGTTTACACAGAGATATCGTCGCAGTGTCTGCTTAACGGCAATGCCGCTCTTAGAAGAAACACTTATGGGTCAATTTGAATCCGTTTATTTGCTCGATTTACAGATTAAGTAACTCGTTGTAGGCGTTTAAAGGGTAATTCTTTTCTGGTCGTCTGGTTATTCACAGCTCTTCCATGCCTTGACGGTGAAGGGCTTCTCAAGGGAACCAGTGGCAATGATGTTCTCCTTTGGATGACAGTCGGTGCAAATAACCAAGTCGCCGTTGGTGTCAATCTTCTGGACCAGCTCACTTGTCTGCAGGCTCCAGATGCATAGCGATTTCTCCTCACTGCCCGAAACAATCCACATCCCGCCCGTTACCGAGAAGTTGGCGGTCAGGCAGTAGCACTCATTCTTGTGTCCGGTATACCTGCGCAGAACCTTTGACTTTTCGTAATTCCACAATTTGTGGGTGTTGTCAAAGGTGGAGCTCAGTATGTATTTGCCGTTGGGCGAGAACTTTGCATGCCCCACCACGGGGTTGTCGTCGTCAGTCAAGAGCGTCTTCACGAGGTGGAAGGTGGCGGATTCCCACATTCGTATGAATCCGTCGTGGCTGCTCGTAATGAAGTGACTGCCGGTGCGGTTAAAGTCCACAGATGTAGTGGGATCCCCATGAGCGGCCAAGCTCTTAAGAGTCCTGCCAGTTCGGAGATCCCACAAGTGCACCGAACCATCGAAACTGGCAGACAAAATGAGATTTGTCTGCGGATTGAAGAAGCAGCAGAATACACAGTTTAAATGTCCCTGCAAGGTCTTGACGCAACTGTTGCTATTCGAGTCCCATAGCTTAACCATTTTGTCGTCGCCGCAACTGACGATAAGTTTTCCATTCTGTGCACACACTACCTCGTTGATGCCCTTCTCGTGTCCTGCCAGCGTCTGATAACTTTGGATCGGGCGTACAGCCCACAACTTGAGCAAACGGTCTGCGGATGCGCTTACCAGATAATCGCCATCCGCGCTGAACTTTACCGATGAGACGCAGCTTAAGTGGCCTGCCGTTGCGCCCTTGATGATGCGGTAGTTGGGTTTATTCTTGGCAGCAGCGCCTGGCGGCATTCTCATCTCCTTGACCGGAAGCAGCTAATGTAGTTGGAACAGTAGCTGCAGCCGAAGCTGCACAAAGTGAAGACATTTTGGCAGCATCATCACCTTTCGGTCGCAGAAATGTAGACACATTAGTCTCGTTTTCTGCAGACATCATTGCAGCATTAGAAATGCCCCTGAATATTAGAAAACTTTACTTTATATGCGCAATATGTAATTTGTACAACCGGCTTACCGAAAAAAAACCTGGCAGAAACGAAAAGTGTTTGTCAATCTAACAAAGTTGTTCAACACTCAACACTAGGTGCCGGAAAGGCTCGGCTTTTACTGTGACGTAACGTGCAGCAGCAACACAGGCGAATGCGTGTTTTATGAAAAATTCAAACTGAAGTGTGATAGTGCGTAAATTGAATTGCTTTCTCTTGTTTTCGCGCAGTGTATGAGAAATTCACGCCTAGTCAGAACTAGGGATAAAAAATAATGATACATTCAGAGAAGAGCAAACAACAGCAATTAATTTGCAATGAGAGTACATATTTGGAGATTGGGCGGTTTATTTGGATAGCATGCTATTCTGCGTAGACTTGTTAATCAAACATTAAACAAATTTCTCAGACTTCCATCCCACCGTATGCCGGCAATTTGTCACCAATTATATGCTGACGCTGCTATGTACTCCACCAAAGTTACAAAGGAAAGGTGTAGACGTTGAGACGTGCGATAAAAAGTCAGTGAACTTTTCGTGATAATTGTAAAAAATTTCAATTAATTATCTGATAATCTAATCCGAATGTGCAGCTTAAATAATATATTTATGGTGAGTACAAATAATATTTACTATTTTCGTTTTAAATCGTTTTCAAAATTGATATTCATCGGTATAACGTCCGACTATTAAAGTCGACTATCGATAGCCTGGTCGCAGTTGCAACACAGCGGCAACTCTACTACAAAAGTATGAAAAAAGCGGGAATTTTTAAATTTTCAATCAACAAAATAATATGCTAAATTTACACCGAATTGAGTTTAGAAAATGGTTCTATGATTAAAATTTGCAATTTTGATTATTTTTAGCACCGCTTGATGGCCGACCTTAGCCATAGGGCGACCTGTCGATGCACAAACAATCTGTAATCTTATTAAGCGGCTGCCTGGCAACGTCCAATCAACAGGTGATCTGGCATCAATGTAACCTGATTGGCTTATGTAATTGATTGTAAGAAGGGCCTGCCTGGCCGCTTAAGCAACGTCATTGACAGATAGATGGGCCGATGCCGATCCAGCCCTACAATCGTATGCCTTATCACTTGCAATTCGGACCGGTGAAATTGCAGGGGTCGAACGGATCTCGCACAATGTCAAGGCTACAAAGCGACATGCCAATGGCCGGAGTGCAAGTCTCGCTATCGCCGACGCTACGGCTTGGCTGGGTATAAATGCAGGCTGGAAGCGGAGCAGAGGTATGATTCCGCAAGATGAAGTCGTTCACGGCGATCGCAGTTATTTCGGTGGCACTGCTGGCACTTGGCTGCCATGCCAAGCATATTGAGTCGAAAGTGGCCGACAAGGACTTCCTGGGAAAGCAAAAGTTTGTCTTCGAGACGCTGCAGCACATCTACCAGGACGATGTTTTTGTCAGTGAGTACACTGCCACCTACGCCGAATACAAGCCATGGGATCATGTGGGCGACTACCATCACCCCGAGTTGTTGGAGCATTTCTTCGAGCTCTGGCAGCACCATCCATTCCATGACGATCAGGTGTGGTCCGTGATGTACGAGCGCCATGAGGAATACGCTGTCGGTCTGGTGCGCCTCTTCTACTTTGCCAAGAACTGGGAAACCTTCCAACACGCTGTCTTCTGGGCCCGCCAGCACGTGAACAAGCAGCTGTTTGTTAACGCCTTCACCGTTGTCACCATCGCCCGCGACGACATGCAGGGCATCATCCTGCCGGCTCACTACGAGATCCATCCCTGGAGCTTCTTCGGCGGCCAGACCCTGGAGATGGCTGAGCACTACAAGATGCACGGCTTCCACCACGTGAAGAAAATGGACAACATCTACAATGTGGTGCTCAAGTCGAACTACTCGAACCATTACGGCAACCTCAACTACGATCACGAGCT